>NC_138205.1:68218572-68946072 GCF_964194415.1 Vipera berus | reverse complement strand
TAAGGGGTATGTAAAAAGGCAGAATTCACAGGAAAATAGGGGTTACAAATTGGTAAGTCACAACTTCTTTCCAGTGTCTGAGTAAATACATTAGTTTTGTGGCAGTTTTTATAGAAGTGGCATCTCTCTTCTGTGGGTTACATTACAAAAGGCATTTGAAGAACTTTATTTTGCCCTTTCCTCAAGTTTCTTTTCCTCATGATGGTAATTATTTTTGCCAATGATATGAACACATGGCCAAGCAATTTAATACCTAGCAAACTGTATAGGCCAGTTATAAAGCTTTTGAAAACTTTTTTTAGCAATAAATTTAGAGTGATTTGACAACTATGCATTATAATTTGACTAAATGCTAGCTGGGATATTGTTGTAGGCATCATTATTATCTTGATTTACAGAGAGGAGCTTTTCATAAAAGAAACTCAGATGTGACAAAGCAGGAACCAGCACTGTTATTGGTCTTACTACAGGGTATGATTTCTTGCATTCTCTCCTCCCCTACAAAGTACACATAGTCAGAATACTATTTATAAAAATTATACATATTGAGGAGAATCCACATGATTGAGACTCCCAATTGTGCCAGACCATGCCGGTAAATAGACACTCCTTTGAATGCATCAGAATACATCTGGGTTATATTACCACTGAAATAAGAGGCTTGGGAACAACTGATTTTTGAGCACTTGATTGCAATGTACACAAAGCCTCAGCCTTATTCTATAGTGCAATGTTTGAATCAAGAATGCTAGAATCAGAGAGTAAGAATTAAAATCATATTCCCAGCAAGTAGTGACATATATTTTCTCAGGCTGTCCTTTTTTTTTATTATGACAGCTTCCACAATTCCATTTAAATGATTGCTTTTCAAGCATAGCATGACTACTGGCTTAGGAGACAACAAAATCATAACAGTTAACCCTGAATATGGGCAAAATTATTTGGTAGATACATAGAACTAGATAGATGACATCATTTTTTCCCCCTTGTCTCTTGGCAAGACAACATTTTCTTGGCAACATTTTTGAAAAGGGTCTGCCATTGCCTGCTTTCTAGGGCTGAGAGAGGAGGACTGGCCCCCCAAAGCTCTCTACATGGGGCTGCCCTTGAAGACCACTCGGAGGCTTCAACTGGTGCAGAATGCGGCCGCGCGAGTTGTAATGGGGGTCTCCCGATACTCCCATGTAACACCTCTACTCCGCGAGCTGCATTGGCTTCCGGTTGCCCTCCGGGTGAAATTCAAGGTGCTGGTTATTACCTATAAAGCCCTACATGGCCTGGGTCCGGGCTATTTGAGGGAACACCTGCTGCCGGCATCAAACGCCCTTCGCCCAGTGCGCTCCCACAGGGAGGGTCTGCTCAGGGTGCCGCCGGTGAGAGATTGCCGGCGGGTGACACCCAGGGATAGGGCCTTCTCAGTGGGAGCGCCTGCCCTCTGGAACCAGCTGCCGGTGGAGCTGAGGACTGCCCCCGACCTCCGATCATTCCGCCGGGGCCTGAAGACCTGGCTCTTTGAGCTCTCGGGCCCAGGCTGAGGAGAAATTTTAATTGGGGTTTTAAGTATACAGGGTCAATTTAATATTTTTTAATTTGGTTTTTTTAACTTTTGTATGGTGGATTTTTTAATTTCCTGTAAACCGCCCTGAGTCCTCAGGGAATAGGGCGGTATATAAATGTAACTAAAATAAAAAATAAATAAATAAAAAAAATAAAAAAAACAAATTGGCTTTGTGCCTAAGGCACAAAGGACTCACTGTCTCTCAGTTTTTAACCTGGTACCTTAGCCACTACACCAAACTGGATTAGCTTGTATATTATTGTACCGTGATATTTTTTTCTGAAAAAAGGAAAAATATCATGAAGGCAATGGATGCTTGTTGTTCATCAAAAGATATCAAGTGATTTTCTTTCTTGTTTTGTACAGCCAATAAGCTTTGTGAGTTCAAAAATGATAATTTCATAATTTCATAATTGATGCTTGTCTTTTAGATATATGTCTCTAATTAATATAACGGAAGATTTAAGTATGAAATTGATTTCTAGAATGAATGTGCCAAAAATTGTTTCATTTGGGAAATAAAAAAATATTTTGACATTTTCTGAGATGAAAAGTAGTTTGAAAAGGTGATTATAAAAGTTTCGTACATGGGATAGATGATAGTTTGACAAGAAGAGAGCTGGCAATCAGAACTTGGCTGGAATTCATTCTGCCAGTTGATTTCCTAATTAGTGAAAAGAGATTTTATTCCCATAATAATAGTGGGAGGTAGACTAAGTGGAGATAGTAATTAGCCAAAAGTTACATGGTGATTTCAAGCACGGGCAATCTTCTCTGTCTCTGACTCTGTCTCTTTCTCCCTTCCTCCCTCCCTCCCCCTTTATCTCTTTCAGACACAACACAAATATCACTAGCAGAGCCCTATAAAAAAGAGGAAATAATAGAGTGTGTATAAAACATGCATAACATTACTTTTCCTACCCTACTGCAAGAAAATAAATGATGGTTGCACAATACCTATCAGCTATTAGTCATATCTGCTGCAACCTTGTTTTAGACGAAGATTCCACCAAAGGGTAGAAAGTGAGGAACTCTTCTCTGCCTTCAACTTTAGTTCCTGGGAAAGTGGGGAAATATTGTTGGAATTGCAGTGGTAATTGTGGCACATACCTAAAGTTCAGGTATTGTGACTACTATTTAGTAAAAGGTAATCATGTCTGAATATGTTCAGAGATAAAACTCAGAATTCATGCTTTCTCTATATTTTTCCTTAAAATAAGCATTTTGCTGCAAACATAGTATAAGTTTGGGTTTTTCTAAAAAAATAATAATATGAAAGTATTGCTATTAGCACAAGTCCATTCAGTGGAGATGATAAATTCCAAAGCTCTCCAGATGATTTTTATATTATTCCTTTAAATATCAACCATTTTACTTAATAATTCCTATGGTGGAGCATTGAAGCAACTTTAATTAGGATGAAAAAGGCAAAAAGAGTGGTTCCCAGCACATTTAGAATGTATCCTATAAATAGGTCATTTGTCCTATGATTAGCAACACATGAAGAAGGCTCAAGAAAAAAAAAAGAAATTGTATCTTAACACAAGTAAAACATTAAACTGTATACTAGATGAATGATAGGGCATGGTGACTAATGGTGGGGAGAATTATAAAGTAATATAAATGGGAATCATCTTGCTATTTATCACCTGGTAAACCATTAAGAAAGAAATTGGGAAAATTGAGTGTCAATACATAGATGCTAAAGGGACGCGGTGGCTCAGTGGGTTAGGATGCTGAGCTTGTTGATCAGATGGTCGGCAGTTTGGAGGGTTGAATCCCGAGTGCCACGTAACAGAGTGAGCACCAGTTACTCGTCGCAGCTTCTGCCAACCTAGCAGTTCGAAAAATAGGGACCACTATGGTGGGAAGGTAACAGCGTTCCGTGCACCTTTGGCGTCTAGTCATGCCGGCCACATGACCACAGAGACGTCCTCGGACAAGCTTTGAAATGGAGATGAGCACCGGCCCCTAGAGTTGGAAACAACTACCGTATTTTCCGGTGTATAAGACGACTGGGCGTATAAGACGACCCCCTACATTTCCTGTTAAATTATAGGGTTTGGGCTATACTCGCCGTATAAGACTACCCCTCTTCCAATGCACACCAAATAAAAATTAAAAAACATCAGATTTGATTTTAATATGGTAATTTTAATTCAAATGCTTATGACATGCAGGTACTTGGTAGGAAAACTGTCACTTATAAACATAAGGCTGTTTGTCATCAAACATGTAATTCACTCTAAAGCTTTCCCTGCGCAGACCAAATGGGAGATCCGCTCCAGGTTTTCCAGCCAGCCCGCCCAGTTCCTGAGTCAAATGTGTCCTGAGAGCTAAGCAGCTGCTCTGGCTGCTGCATTCCCCACCTGCCTTTCAAGTTGGGATAGACTGCAGCAGCTCTTCAATTTTAGAAGAAAAGATGCCCAGACCCCAGCCTGTAAAAAATCACAGACTGCAGCTTCTTCTCCAATTGGTCCCGCTTTCCCTGCGCAGACCAAATGGGAGATCCGCTCCAGGTTTTCCAGCCAGCCCTGTCCCTAAAGTTTCAGCACCCGGCGTATAAGACGACCCCTGACTTTTGAGAAGATTTTCATGGGTTAAAAAGTCATCTTATACGCCAAAAAATACGGTAGCACGCATGTGCGGGGGAATCTTTACCTTTACCTTTACATAGATGCTTGTTCAAATAGAAAGATTGTTTAAATACTTCCAGCCTACATTGGTTGGAGGGGAGACTGAAGTAGGATTTATTCATGGTTGCTGTTTTAAAGCTATAGGACTGTAAGGAAAAGGGACTTATTTCCCTGACTGACCTATAGAAAGCCATAAGTGTGATATGGTAATCCCTTATGAAAAGGTTTTTCCTATTATTTTTACATTTTTTATGAAAAGTTAATAATCATAATTGTGATAATCCTCCATAATCACTCCAAGAGAGCTATATTATTTTGGATTTCTACCATAATCTCTAATAATATAGGACCATACAGTAGATCAGAAGGTCTTTTACATAGTAACTGAACATAACCCCCCAAACAGTTCTTCTAAGGATTGCAACTCTCAGAATTCTAGCTATAAAAAAAGGTAAATGTTCCCCCGCACATGCGTGCTAGTCGTTTCTGCTCATCTCCGTTTCAAAGCCGAAGAGCCAGCGCTTGTCCGAGGACGTCTCCACGGTCATGTGGCTGGCATGACTAGACGCCAAAGGCACACGGAACACTGTTACCTTCCCACCGGAGTGGTCCCTATTTTTCTACTTGCATTTTTACGTGCTTTCGAACTGCTAGGTTGGCAGAAGCTGGGACGAGTAACAGGCGCTCACTCTGCTACGCAGCACTCGGGATTCGACCCACCACACTGCCGACCTTCTGATCGACAAGCTCAGCATCCTAATACTTCCTTGTAATTTGAAGAACTTTACTTCTAACACATTTGGAAATCACCAGAATTGAATTTTGATTCCTATAATTACAAGCACAGACTGTAAATATTATTATCACCATCATCAACAATATCACCATCACTGCCACCACCACCACTACTATCCATATAGGCATTTTTGTGAGATATCTGGATGTGAGTTTGTTTAGATTTATACATTAAAAATTGTACTTTGGTTTCACCATTATATATATAATGGTATATTTGTAATTCACATGTTACAGTTTTTTTCAACTTTAAATTGATGAATCATAAATAAAAATTTTGTTAGGATAACATCCAGAAATACATTTAAAATGTAATAGAATGCAATAGTGAAAAAGGAAGCAATTATTTCCAAGAAATGACTTTGGGTTGGTGAATTACTGTGATTTTTTAAAGCTGATTGTAGATCAAAATGTACTTAATTTCTGTTGATGTGTGTTCAGTGAAATCTGTGCAGAGTCAGATTTTTATGTGTTTATATGTTTAATATTTTCAGCATTTAGAACAAGGTGGGTTATCAATATACAAATAAGTTTTATAAATTTCTAGAAGCTTTTTGGTAATTTTTTTTCTGTTCCTGAGAGCTGAAATAGGACAAAATAACAGAGTTGGAAAGGACCTTGGAGGTCTTCTAGTCCAACCCCCTGCTCAGGCAGGAAGCCCTATACCCTTTCAGATAAATGGCTGTCTAATCTCTTCTTAAAAACTTCCAGTGTTGGAGCAATCATATTGTTGTATATTTACAGTCTGTAAATAACACAAACGCCATGAGGTAAAAAAAAGGTGCGGCAGCCGTTTGACAGCTGTCAAAAGGCTGCCACTCACCTAGCACGCACGTGCAGCGGCTGGCTGACAGTGACGGCTGTCAAAAGGCCGCCGCTAGCTGGCCGCGCAGGTGCAGCTCATGACAGCTGTCAAAGCTGCCTGTGGCCGCGCATGCACATTAGCCGAAGCTGTCAAAAAGGCTTGCCGCCAGCTGAAGAAGAGGCGTGGCGGTTGTTCACAGCTCCCGGCTGTCAGAGCTCACCGACAGCGGATTGGCTGAAACCACGCGGCGGGAGAACTCTTTGTTGTTATTGGTTGGTTACCTATCAAAGTTGTGTATAAATAGAGGGGAACCCCAGCTGTGTTTTCGCCAGGTGCCCTTCGCAAATAAAGCTTCAAGAACCCAGCTTGCTCTCTCTAGTGGTCCTTGCTGCATGATAAACCACCTGGCGATGAAGGTGGGATTCGGTCTGCCTCACAGAGCTAGTCACTGAGCTGAAGTCTCGAGCTAAGGGAGGGCAGCCACCCCACCAGCCACTGGTAGTCACTTGGTGAAGTCACTGGCTGGAGAAGGGGGAGCCCTCCATCAGACCTCTATGAAGCAGAACCACGGACCCGGACAGCATGGCTAATCTCGGGCACATCCAAGAATTTGACATTGGGCACCCTGAAGGCTGGGAGTCACACTGGGGGCAGGTCGAAAGGCTACCTCCTGGTGAACAAAATTCCCAACTTAAGGCCGCGGCATTACTGTGCCTCAGTGGGCTGGCGGTCTATGATGTCACCGTCAGACTCTGCAGCCCAGACCCGGTTGCCACCGTACCATACGTAGAGTTGACCGATCGCCTCAGCAAGCACTTCATGCTGAGGCAGTTAGAACTTTACTGGCGCTTGAACTTCACCCATCGATGCCAACAACCGGTGAATCAGCTACGGCTTTCATCGCAGGGGTGCGCCACGCTGCCCGTCGATGCCATTTCCCAGATCTCGAGGACTGGATCCGTGACCAAGTAATAGCGGGATTGCGGAATGAACAGCTACAGAGGAAGATCATTGCAAAACCGACAATGGACCTCGCTGAAGTCACGTTAGAAATAATGGCATACGAAAACAGCCACCAGGAGGACTCGACCTCGCCAGGCAACAGGTTCAATGGATCGGTCCACCAGGACTTCATAAGGGAAACCGACAATGAGGAACCTGAAGACCAGACCGGAGTCAATGCCATTCTCCTGAGGTTCAACAAGCTCCAAACACGCTGCGACGGTGACAAAAGACCTGTCAGATCAGGCGCTACTATCAAAAATCCCCTGAGTGCCAAATCAAGGTGCGCCAGCTGAGGCGGGAACCATGCCAGAGCCACCTGCTGGTTCCAGAATGCCAAGTGCCATGGGTGCAGGAAAACCAGGCACATTCGCGCCGTTTGCCAAAGCCAGGACAGAGAGACCCTCCATGAGCTCAAGGCAGCCCCGCCAGGTAGGACGACCCCTCAAAACCAGGCCAGGGAATTCCCCAGGGCATCAGTCCTAACAGTCCACTTGGACCAGGGGTCCCTAGCCATACACCACCTCAGGCCAAAAGTAAAAATCCAGGTCAGGCTGCAAGGGATTCCATGCGAAATGGAGGTGGACTCAGGGTCCTCAGTCTCCATTATCTCATGGGACACCCTTCAGGGAATTTCTCACCATTGCAAACGCCACTTCCCCCTACATCCCTCCCAAATCCTGCTCGCTGACTTCCAGGGGGCTCCCATCAAGTTAAAGGGAAAAACTAAGCTGAAAGGCGAATACAAGGAGTTCTGAGGGGAGCTCTCAGCCCAAATTATGGAGGGGAGGCGGGCCAGCCTCATCGGCCTTGACTGGTTCGAAGCCATGGGAATAAGAATTGAGGGAATAGACCAAGCACAGACCCGAGCCCTGGAAGCTGTCTGCCATCAGTTTGCAGACGTGTTTGACAGGTCCTTAGGGAAATACACAGGCCACCCAATAGAATTAAAACTGAACCCCGAGATTTTGCCTGTTAGGATAAAAGCCAGAAGAGTCCCCTTCACCCTCAAGAGCAAAATTGAGGATGAACTAGACAGGCTAGTAAAACTCGGGGTATTAGAGCCAACTGACAGGGGAACTTGGGAAACCCCCATAGTCACTCCAGTCAAGCCTAACGGGGAGGTCCGGGTCTGCGCTGACTATTAGGTGACCCTCAACCACGCCCTGAACCCCCACGCTTACCCGGTCCTGGCTGTCAAGGATGTGCTGTCACAAATCCAGTCAGGCACCAATTTCGCCAAACTAGACTTAGCACATGCATTCCTTCAGCTTCCAGTCTCCAAGGAAACGGCAGACACGCAGACCATTGTCACTCACCGCGGGGCTTTCAAAGTGAACCGCCTGCAATTCGGCATAGCAGTGGCTCCTGGCATTTTCCAGGAAGTCATGGAGAAAATACTTAAAGGAATTCCCGGGGTTTGCCCCTATTTTGACAATGTGTTAATCGCAGGGGAAACCGAGGGGATTTTAGCAGAGAGACTGCAGGAGGTGCTGAGCAGATTTCGCACCGCAGGTTTCAAATTAAAAAAGGAAAAATGCTCAATAGGGGTACCTTCCACCAAATTTTTGAGGTACAGAATCAATGCCCAAGGAATTCACCCCACAAACTCAAAAATCCTGGCCATCAAGGCTGCCCCAGCACCTAAGAACAAGTCTGAGCTACAAGCCTTCCTGGGGCTCCTTAACTTTTATCATGCCTTCCTGCCCCAAAAAGCAACCATCGCTGAGCCCTTACACAGATTGGTTGACAAAGGGGCCCCCTGGCAGTGTACCCAAACCCACGAGGACAGTTTCAGGCATCTTAAAAGACTTCTCTCCAACAAGTCCACTGTCACCCACTATAGAGAAAAAATGCCTCTGTGTGTGCATGCAATGCCTCCCCATATGGAATTGGAGCAGTTCTGAGCCACTTGCATACGGACGGGACCCAATCTCCTGTCGCATACTATTCCAGAACTCTCTCTAGGGCAGAGCGCAACTATGTACAAATAGACAAAGAAGCACTAGCAATCGTGGCCAGTGTAAAGAAATTTCACAATTACCTATACGGCCGCCCATTTACAATCTTTACAGATCACAAACCTCTGCTAGGGCTCTTCACTTGGGACAAGCAAACACCCCAAATCCTGTCCCCAAGAATGCTACGTTGGACCACATTCTTGGCAGCATATTCCTTTAAACTAGTACACAAACCAGGGAAGCAAATGGGCCACGTTGATGGGTTAAGTAGACTGCCCTTGCACAGTCTGGACTCAGACCCAGCACCAGCAGGCCACATCCTTGTGATCCATGAGCTGCCAGAATGCCTCCTGTCAGCTAAAGACATTGCCACCACAACAAGCAGGGACAAAGTCCTTAGCAGGGTACTAGCATGGCTCTTGTCAGGATGACAGGCCACCACCCCCGGCCCAGAATTCCAGGCCTATTTTATTAGGTGACATGAACTGTCTTCACATTTGGGTTGTATACTGTGGGGCAGCCGGGTTATAATCCCAGACCCTCACAGATCAAAAGCTTTACACACACTCCACAATGGCCACCCAGGCATTATTAAAATGAAGGCGTTGGCCCGCAGTTACTTCTGGTGGCCGGGTCTCGATAAAGATATAGAAAGGCACATAGATGGCTGCTATATGTGCCAACAAACCAGACCCCCCCCCAACCACAGGCCCCTGTCCACAAATGGGAAATGACTAGGAACCCCTGGTGCAGGGTTCACATCGACTATGCTGGCCCCTTTCAAGGTCAAGTGTTCCTTATTGTGGTCGATAGTTTCTCTAAATGGCTAGAGGTCATTCCAGTCTCCAGCATGACCTCAGCTGCCACAATCAGGGGTTTGAGAGGGGTTTTTGCTACCCACGGGCTTCCAGATGTCCTAGTCTCCGACAACAGCCCCCAATTTACCTCTCGTGACTTCCAGATTTTCACCAGGGACAACTCAATTAGACACACTACGTCAGCTCCCTTCCATCCATCTTTGAATGGTCTTGCAGAGGTCATGGTGAAGGCCACCAAGGACTCCCTGCGGAAAATCATCACTGGACACTGGCACCGTTGCTTGGCCCAGTTCCTCCTGGCACAACACTCCACTCCCTGCTCTACCACTGGAAAATCACCTGCAGAACTGCGGTGGGGCCGCCATCTTGTAACAAAGTTGGACAGACTGCATCCGGACAGAGCAGCCGCAGAAGTAGAACATCCCACCCTGCCAAGGACTTTCGCCCCCGGTCAACTCATTTGGGTGAGGAACTTTGGGGGAGGGGACAAATGGCTTCAGGGCATTGTCACGGAGCAAACCGGACCCATCTCCTACGTGATAGATCTGGGGGGAGGGAACCACATCAGGAGACATGTGGATCAACTCAGGAACAGGGCCCCCCCAAATCTTCCCCTAAACCCATCCCCCAGTCCAGACCCCATCGAGTCACTGGAGCATGGAAATCTTCCCATACCTACTCCAGCACGAGAGGAACATGGCCCCACCCCTCTTCTCCCGACGCCACCACCACCCGGAGACCAAAGGGCCATGGATCCTCCACTTCCCCCCATTAGGGGGAAGGAGGACCTGGGCAGTGAAACACACACACCCCGCCACTCCAGCAGATCTAAAAGGGCCTCTGCATACCTTGCAGATTTCGAATGAGCCGGAAACAGGTCAGTGAAGCAATAGGGTAGGAAAACGCCCTTAACAGCCCACAATCTCCAAGAGTATTCTGTCCAAAGCAAGGGGAGAGAAAGGGGTGTTGTATATTTACAGTCTGTAAATAACACAAATGCCATGAGGTTAAAAAAAGGTGCGGCAGCCGTTTGACAGCTGTCAAAAGGTTGCCGCTCACCCAGCATGCACGCGCGGTGGCTGGCTGACAGTGACAGCTGTCAAAAGGCTGTTGCTAGCTGGCCGCGCAGGCGCAGCTCATGACAGCTGTCAAAGCTGCCTGTGGCCGCGCATGCACATTAGCCGAAGCTGTCAAAAAGGCTTGCCGGTGGCGACGCGACGCCGAAGACAGCCGTTTTCGGGCTGCCCGCTCCGCAGCTGTGTTTTTCCATCGTAAACAGCGCCAATCAGCTGTTTAGATGGATTTGAAGCCCCCTCCTCGGGAGAAGAGGAGGGGGTGAGGCCCCAGGTAGGGGTTGAGCTCTCCGGGGCCGCCTGAGCTGAGAGTTTGGGCGGCTGAAGGATTGAGCCCCCCCCCGAAGCCTGGGTTGCTCTGAGCTGCGCAGCGCCCCTGCTCCGGGATTTATGGAGCAGAGCCAGGCGTTAGCAACCACCCCTGCCAAAAGGAAATACTTTTGATTATCAAGATGCAGGCAGAGCAGTACAGGAGGTCAAGGTGATGTGGACTCTTATCTTTACTCTCTAGCTCAATGGATTTTATAGCTTTAAAGTGAAAGTGCGCAATAAGTAAAAGTGGGGGAAGATGGCGGCTAAAACCTCTAAAGCTCTTCGGAGTACGGGGTCTTCCCTGGTGCAACAGACCTCATTGCAAGCTTTGCTTCCTCCTGCACCTCCTCCGGCATTGACGCTTAAGGATTTACAAGATGCTCTTGGAAAGCATTCACAATTGATGTCTGACATGATGGATGAAAAGCTGAAAAAGTTGGAGGAGAAAATGGAGGAGAAAATGGAGAAATTGGAGAAGAAGATGGAAGAGAAGTTTAGAGCAATGAGGGTGGACATGTTGTCTATGATTGAATCTGTAGCTGAATGTGTGCAACAGCTGGATGTAAAAGTGAAGGATCTCAGTCAAAAGAACTCTATATTAGAAGCAAAGGTATTAGAAAATGAAAATATAAGGGATAAAATGGACGGAGAATTGAGCCTTGCTCAGTATCTTCAGATGCAGTATGCTATTAGAATCAGGGGTTTAAAGGAGAACTGTAAAGAAGATTTAAAGCAGCTGATTTCTGAGGCTCTGGAAGGGGTATTGGGCCAGCCAGCATCTGAAATTGAGGGAAATATGGACAAAATTTTTCGTGTAAATTCATGGATTGCAAGACAAAGGAAGTTACCCAGAGATGTGGTGGTCTATTTTACAAAGAGAGTAATTAGAGATGAAGTCATTCAAGCTGCTTATGATACTAAGCTGGTAGTGGCTGAGCAAGAAGTCTTGGTTTTAAAAGAGATTCTTCCGAAGATTTTAAGGAGAAGGAAAGATTTTGCATTTTTAGTACAGGAACTTAAGAAATGTGATATTAAGTTTAGATGGGAGATTCCAGTTGGACTGGTGGTGATGCATGAAGGTAAAAGACATCGTCTGGTTACTGTGGCCCAGGCACGTGATTTTTATAGCAATGTGTTAAAAGCAACCCCCCTATCATTTTTGGAAGCTGTAAAGGGATACGGCGAGGGAAAGCTTCAAGATGTTGCAGACAGACAGATAGAGGACAATGGTGTTGGAGGGGATCAAGATACAGTTTCATCGGATGTTGCAGGAGGCCAGAGGAAGACGCGTGCCGCCCTAAGAAGAGCGAGACGAGAGCAAGACCAAGACCAGCAGATAGTTATGGAATCTCCAAAGTGTACTTACAGTGAAGATGTGGGAGGGGCGCGGTCCAAAGAAGTTTTGGGGGTCTTGACAGACGTGCTCCAAAAGTTTTGGGGCGTTAAGATTGCTGATTAAATTTTTAAATTAGAATCTTAATGGATTAAATTTATCATAGAGGAGAAAGAAAGTTTTTTTTAATATTTAACACAATTTAAGATGGATGTTATTTGCTTGTTAGAAAAGTATATTAGGGTTATGGACTTAAAGTATGTGTTGAACTAAGAATGGGTATGCAAGCTCCTAATTAACAAGTTGTCTTACAGACTGCTTAAACCTTTTTTTTTTACTCTTTTTATTTGAACTCAAGGATGACTTGGAACTGCGAGACATTTGGTGTGATACATGCAAGAATTATTTTTGATTATGGTTTAGTTTGGTTGGAGATTATTAAGGTTAATAGATAGGCGCTTTTGGCGCGTAACTGAGAATTTGTTTAGAAATTAGAGAAAGGTTGGAGAATGTAAATAGTAGGTGAAAGTTTTTTTTCTTTTTTTTCTTTCTTTTTTTTGAAATTAATATGAATAAGGACTGGGATTAAGAAAATCTATTCTGAGTAAAGCTCTTTTTCTGTTTTTCTCTTTTTCCTTTTTACTTTATTTGTAATATTAATATTGTTTGTATTCATTTTACATGAGCTAGAGGGAGATAGAATTAATAGTTTATTGCTGATAACATAGGGGTGCTTATGTTTGTTTTTTGATTTTATACCCTGTATTTAGCTCTGGGAAGTCGGGGGGGGGAGGAGGGAATGGGGGGAAGGGATAGGGAGGGTTGGGTGGGGGTGGGGGAGGGGGGGATTAAAGTCAAAATGTATTGTAAAACTTTTTAAATAAAAAAGGCTTGCCGCCAGCTGAAGAAGAGGTGCGGTGGTTGTTGACAGCTCCCAGCTGTCAGATCTCGCCGACAGCGGATTGGCTGAAACCATGCGGTGGGAGAACTCTTTGTTGTTATTGGTTGGTTACCTATCAAAATTGTGTATAAATAGAGGGAACCCCCGGCTGTGTTTTCGCCAGGTGCCCTTCGCAAATAAAGCTTCAAGAACCCAGCCTGCTATCTCTAGTGGTCCTTGCTGCATGATAAACCACATATCCTTTTTGAGTTCTTGTCCAGCCTAAGGCATGAAGCCAGCTTGGTGACTTTGGGCCAGTCACTCAGTTCAACCTACCTCACAGGGTGGTTGTTGTGTGGAAAAGAGAAGGAGGAATATTAGGTATAATAGGAGGAAGAAACAGGTAGACAACTACCATTTTTAGATGTGTTCATCAACAGGCAGGAAAATGGAAGCCTAGAAACCACAGTTTATCATAAGACCACCAACACACCACACATTCTTACTTTCAATAGTAATCTTCCAACTGTCACACAAAAAGAGCTGCGCCAGAACACTATATAGCATAGTGAGAACCCACTGTAGTACCCAGCAAGCTAAACAACTGGAGAGAAAGTACCTACATGAACAATTTGAGCATAATGGGTACCCGCAAGCATTTATTACAAGATGCCTGTACAATAAGCAAAGGAGAGAAAAGAAAAAAGAAAGTAAAAGACCAGCTATGTGGCATATCCTGCCATACATCAAAAACATTTCAGAAGCAGTAGAACACAGCTTCTGAGATCTGCAAGTGGGCATTACACACTGCTCAGAGGCTACCATATGAGGACAAATTATGCATTGTAAATATTGTTTGGAGGGAGAGATACTTCCAATGAAATCCACTGGATCTCCTGCATGGATTGTCCCTGTGACTATGTAGGACAAATGGGGAGGACTGCAAGAACATACTGTAAGCAAGCAGTCAGATGAGGAAGTAGCCTCGTTGGTAGCCTCACATTGCAATGAACAAGGACACACATTTAATTTCACAGCTACTAAGATTGTTGGCCATGCAGGTACAAAGATAGCCAGGGAAATGATCAAAGTCTAGGAAACAGCCCCTTGTTAGTTAACAGGAATGCTGACTTATGACCAGCTTATCAAATACTTAGGAATTGAGGGCTTGGCAGTACAAAAAAATGACAGCCAATCGCTAGCCATCAACACACCAATCAGTCAATAAGAAGGCACCACATAAATACAACTCACAGAACAGCCCAAAGCACATATATTTACTGCTTTGAGTTATTTATAAAAATAATAAAGTTAGGATATAAATAATTAAATTAAATAAAAATACTATGATCACCATTGGTAGTACAATCATAACATACACATTTTATGAAACTGTAAAAATCTATTAGAAGCTGTCACCCAAAGAAAAATCTAAATAATGTTGAATTAAGAATAGCTACTTCAATTCCCTTTTAGAATTTCACAATATTTCAGGGGGTGGAGATTCATATTGTGGTGAGGGTGTTGTGTAGCCGGTTCTTTGCAGGCATTGAGCGAGATGGAAGGTTCAAAACAGCAACATGCTTTATTGAAGGTCAGAACAAACAGAAGCAATAAGGGAGTTGCTGCACAGCTATTTATATGGTTGGCCGATAGGCGGTGACCAATAGGTTTGAAGCATAGGTTTCCTGCCCAAAGACCTACTTAGCTGGCTGGAGACAACCAGTCTGGGCCAGCTAGCAACCATTACAAAATACACATGAACTAGCACTTAGCAATTGAATGCAAGCAATTAGCAAGCAGTGCAACAAGAGCAAACACTTACAACATATACAAAAGGCCAATACATTACAGAGGGAATTCCTGTTCAATTGGAAAAGGTCCTGGTTCAATTCCAATCAATTCTAAAGTATCTATCAATATTTTTGTAAGGACCTGCCTCTGTTTCCCTACCAAGAAAGCAGAACTCTTGAAACTTGCATCATTTCAAAAGGAACTTTTATTGGCAGGTACAGACAGCAGGAAAGCTAGGCAGGATCTGAGGGCTTCCTGCCTGAATCAATAGGTAAAACCTGCGAAATAATAACCTCACCCCAATTGTCCATCCGGTCAGTTCAAACAGGCCAATCCATAGGTGACATCGAGCTGTGGGAAATGAACTGATAAGGCGACTCTCTCAAGGTTGTTAGGTCCACCTGGAGACAGAGAAAATAATAAAGAGGAAAGAGTTGAAACAAAAACATTAGTCAGGCTTATCCAGATAACAGGCATGGAACCTTTTCAGCAATCTGGGGGCCCTGACATGTTTCTTATGTACCCATTCATTTTAGGACATTGGGATATTTTTCCATGCTACCAAGTATTGGGTTGACCCATAATGTTTCCTGGAGTCTAATATCTCTTTAATTTCAAAATGTTGCTCCCCTTCCACCATAATGAGTTGTGTGTGGGAGGGAGAGAGCTTCTGCTGGCCTTAAGGGAGAGGTTAGCTCCTGTTTAAGCAGGCTGCACTGAAATACAGGGTTGAGTTGTCTTAATGGTTTTGGGAGTTCTAATTCCACTGTTACTGTTATGCATTTTATGGGAAAGGGTTCTATGAATTTTAGGCCCAGCTTTTTTGAGGGCTGCAAAGACTTTAGGAATTTGGTCGAGAGATATACTTTTCCCCTATTTTGAATGGTTTAGGTTCCATTTGTTTTTTATCTGCCTGTGCTTTATAAGCTTCACTTGCTTCATCTAAAGCTTTTCTAACCACAGGCCAGGTGTTTTGCAGCTGTTTAATCCATTCCTTCAAGGAAGGGATGGTGGGTTCGTTGACAGGTAACTCAGGCATTGGGTTAAAACTTTGTCCTGTCGCCACTTGGAATGGGGTGTAACCAGTACTCAAATGCACTGCATTGTTGAAAGACACTTCCATGAAAGGTAGCAGCTCAGTTTTATTGGTAATTTATGAAGCATCTCAGGTATTGTTTTAGTACTGAGTTCAAATGCTCTGTCCCACCATTCGATTGTGGATGATGACTGGATGACAGATCTTGACTGATACCAAGTAGGTCCAAAAAGGCTCTCCAGAACTCTGAAGTAAACTGGACCCCCCTGTCTGATACAATGCATTATGGGGCCCCATGCAGCTGATAGATATGCAGTACAAATAATTTGGCCAAGGCTTTAGTGGTGGGAATTTTCTGGCAGGGTATGAAGTGGACCTGTTTGGAGAATAGCTCAGTCACTACCCAAATGACAGTGTTTCCCCTGCTGTCTGGCAGTTCTACTATAAAGTCCATAGAGCTCTCTCTCCAGGGTGCTGAAGGGCTAGCAACTGCTTGTAATAATCCTGGCATTTTCCCCTGTCTCCGCTTGGCTGCTGCACAGATGGGACTACTAGTTATATAGCTTTCAATGTCCTTTTTTTTTTGATAGACAGCCACCAGAACTGCTTTTGGTCAGATGGAGAGTTTTCACGAACCCGAAATGCCCGGCCATCTTCGAGTCACGGCAAAGTTGCATCATTTTCACTCTCTGGGTTTTTGGCATGTATAATTTTTCTCCTACCCAGGGCAGTTCGTCCCTTATTGAGTAAAGGTTTTTTTTTATTGAAAAGTTTTAACATACAATTTTTTCTTTAAAAAAATCCCCCCTCCCCCTCCCTTCTCCCTCCCCCCTACCTCTCCCCCCTCCCCCCCTCCCCCCCCGACTTCCCAGAGCTAAATACAAGGTATATATAAAAAAAACAATCATAAACAACCATATACTAACAACCATAAACTCTAAAATCCATCACTCTCTAGCTTATATAGGATAAAACAAACCTTAGTAATATTAAACATATATAGAAAACAAAAATAGAAAAAGAAGAAAAGAAAGAAGACTTATTCAAATGCTACATGAAACTTCTTAACCCTATACTTGTTCTGGATAAACTCAATCCATTTTCTCCATTCCATAATATAGCGTTCTTGCGAGTGATCTTTCAAATAGGCCAAAATCTTCGCCATCTCAGCCAGGTCGGAAACCTTTAAAGTCCACTCTTCTATAGTTGGCAGTTCCTCTTTCTTCCAGTACTGACCTATCAAGAGTCTTGCTGCCGTAATTAAATTCAACATCAACTTAGTGTCCACAACTGTAGCATCTATAATTATTCCCAACAAAAAAAGTTGCGGACAAAACTTTATCCTCTGTTTAAAAATCTTCTGCATGTTCCACCAGACTTTTATCCAAAAGGCCTTAACCTTTTTACAAGTCCACCATATATGAAAATATGTTGTGTCTTCATCACCGCACCTCCAACATTTAGGCTGATAATTCGGATACATACTTGCAAGCTTTTTAGGATCTAAATGCCATCTATAAAACATTTTGTAAAAATTCTCTCTTAGATTTTGAGCTTGTGTAAATTTTACATTCCTCACCCAGATCTTTTCCCACGTGTCCATTGTGATAACTTCCTGGATATTTTGGGCCCATTTTATCATACAATCCTTAACAAGTTCTGTTTCTGAATCAATCTCTATCAACGCAAGATATATCCGTTTAATATGTGCTGGTCCCTGATTTCTGATTTGCTTTATCAAATTTTCATCAGTCATTGTAAAACCATTTTTCTGGTCTTCTTTCCACCTGGCCCGTAACTGAGTATATTGAAACCAATTTTGAACAACCTTCTCTTCTCGCAAGAGGCTATATGATTTCAAACACCAAACATTTCTTTCCAAACTTAGGATCTCCTTGTACGTAGTCACATCATGTTTGAAACCAGCATGTATATTTTCTATTGCGTGTTTTGGAATTGCCCACAGTGGTATCTTGCAATCTAACTTATGTCTATACTTCTTCCAAACTCTTGTGTTAACATTAGAGATATTATTGGTTAAAATACGGAATTCGGAAAAAATTAAGGGGATACAAATTAGAGATCAGGATTATAGATTGAGAGCATTTGCAGATGATCTGGTTGTTACAGTGACCCAGCCAGAGAACTCTGTTGTGGACCTGATGGAGATAATAACACAATATGGGAAGGTTTCTGGATTTAAAGTTAATATACAGAAAACCAAAATTTTGGCCAAAAATATGACAGTTTCGCAAAAGGCTCTCTTAGAAGGATTAACTGGATTTGAGATTGTTAAAAGGGTTAAATATTTGGGGGTGCTTTTGTCGCCCTCTAATACAAAGTTATATAAAAATAATTATGAAAAATTATGGGGGAAAATTCAAAAAGAATTGGAGAGTTGGGAAAAATTGAAATTGTCTTTGTTGGGACGGATTGCAGCAGTGAAAATGAATGTCCTGCCTAAATTTTTATTTTTATTTCAAATGATACCGATTCTTAAGAAAGATTCTAATTTGGAGGAATGGCAGCGAGGTATCAATAAATTTGTCTGGGCAGGGAAAAGGCCACGAGTTAAACTTAAGATTATGCAGGATACTCGTGAGAGAGGTGGTCTTAAAATGCCTAATTTTAAACTATATTATGAAGCTGCTGCATTAGCAGGAATAAGTGATTGGATTACTTTGACACAAGAGAGATTATTAAATCTTGAGGGCCACGATTTGTTGTTTGGCTGGCATGCATATCTGTTGTATGACAAGAAGGTAGACAATGTGTTTAGAGTGCATATTTTAAGACAGGCATTGTTGAGAGTAAAGGTTTTTATGACTAAGGAACCATTCATCCTTTTCTAACACTTGTCTAAACTCGGTTCCTTATTTGCTGTTCAAAGGTGGTTTTTTCCTAGGGTTTTCCTTTGTGGTGATCGGGTCCTCCATTTTACTGCTCACTGGCATCGGCTTTTTTGCCTGAGCTCTTGTGGTTACAGGAGCCACTAATTACTTTGGCGTAATCAAGGGTTTGATTACATCAGATTTTATGCTATTATACTGCAGCATCCTTGATAAGACATTGGCCAAAAAGTTCTTCCCCCCACCAGGATGTACTTAATGGAGAAATCAAGCCAGTGGAAATGCTGGGACCACTGAGCTTGTTTTGGGGATAACTTCCTTGGTGTTTTCAGTGCTTCAATGTTTTTGTGATCAGTCCACACCTGAAAAGGGATTTTGCTCCTGTACAGGAAATGCCTCCAAGTGAGTAGGGCCCATCACACTGTGTACACCCCGTTCTCCCACACTGTCCACCTCAGTTCAGTTTCAGTGAGCTTTTTGGAGGTATACGTGCAGGGTTGCAATTTCCCTTCCTGATTCTCCTGGAGCAGTATCACCCCCACTGCCACATCACTAGTGTCTGCCTGAATGACAAATAGTTTCTGCAGGTCCAGGTGTTGTAACACCAGCTCAGCAGCAAAAAAAAGTCTCTTTAGTTTCTCAAAAGCTGCTTGGCATTCCATAGTCCATTTCAACAGCTGAGTGGGTTGTGGCTTTCTCACCCCCTTTGTTTTTAGTAGGTTAGTGATGGGGAGGGCAATCTGAGTGAAACAGGGAATAAACTGTCTGTAGAAGTTCACTAATCAAAGGAAGCTTTGCAATTGTTTCCTCATGCAAGGTGGCACCCACTCTAGCACCGCTTGTACCTCCTCCGGATCCATCTCTATTCCCTGGTGGAAAATCCTGTAGCTCAAGTAATCAATTTTTTTCCTTGTAAAACTTGTACTTTGAAAGTTTGGCATAAAGGCGTGCTACACAGAGCTTGTTTAAGACTGCCCTGACCAATCTGACATGCTTCTCTTTATCTCTGTAAAGATTAGGATGTCATCCAAATACACCAAAAGCCCCTTATACTGGAGAACCTCATTTATCAACTGCATGAACACTGCAGGCACCCCTTGCAGCCTGAAAGCCAGGACCCATAATTGAAAGTACCCCAAGGGGCAATTAAATGCTGTTTTCCACTCATCCCCTTCTTTTATCCTAACCCAGTAGTTCGCTTCTCTTAAATCCAATTTAGAGAATATTCTCCCCTTGGAAAGATGGGCCAGCATGTCCTTCATCAATGGCAAGGGGTAGACATTGTTTTCACAAACATCATTTAAAGATCTATAGTCCATACATACGCGAAGAGACCCATCTTTCTTTTCCCAGAATAGTACAGGGGCGGCTGTCTTCAGCCATGCTGGCTGAATAAATCCCCTGGCCAAATTATTTTCACTGAATTTCTGCAACTCTTTGAGCTTTCTGGGGGTCATCGAATAGAGCTTGGGCTTCGGCAGCTTAGCTCCTTTTTTCCTTCTGAGGGAGAGTGTCTCCAGGTTTGACCCAGTCACCATTGGCTACATGCCAGGTGTATTTCTGCCTCCTCTGCCATGATGTACCAACCCTGAAGTGCTTCAACATTATGCAGGGTCACCATCCACCTGGCTGCAGCACCTTCCAAGGCCAGGGTTACAATCCTGACATGCCCACAATCCCTGGGGGTGTTTCACCCATATTCGTGCATGTAGCTCAGGATGTGGGCTAGGAAGAAGCGATTCATTGTACTTTACCCCTAGGGCTGGGACTTTTCAGTTGGGCAGATGAATTCTTCTCCTTCTAGCCCGGTGTCCGTCTCCTCCAGCTGGAGTGACACAGGCTGGGGTGACAGCCTTGGTTGCTGCTCCAGCGGTTTCTGAAGCACTCATAGAAGGGCCAGGGTTCATGAGCTTGCTCTTCTGGATCGCTTCTTCCTCGTCCCATCCATGACTATGGAGCCATGGCACGATCGGCTTCTTCTTTCTGGAAGTTTTTGAATACCTCCACCAGCATGCCGATGGCTGCTTAAGAAAACAGTCAGAGAACACTGGTCTCTCACCCTCCACTTCACTGATATTGAGCAATCTCTCCATCTTGCACTTCCAGCTGGGTTGATGGCTGTCACGCTTGAGTTACTTTTCTGGCTTTTCTGTCTCAGTCCTTCTTCCCCTCTCTGATCGATCATCTCAGTTTCTCATGGATGTCTGCCTCATTGGATGAGCTGGCAGAGTCCAACCTGCTGCTACTTGGGCAAGTCTTCAGGGGGTCTCCCTCCAAGCGCTCGCTTTCCCTCTTCACACCACTATGATTAGACATTATTTTGCACAGTCCCCATGGTAGGGATTGTCCTCTGGGTTGACCACTTTGCAGATCCTGCCTACTGTAAGGACCTGCCTCCATTTCCCTACCAAGAAAGCAGAACTCTTGAAACTTGCATCATTTCAAAAGGAACTTTTATTGGCAGGTACAGACAGCAGGAAAGCTAGGCAGGATCTGAGGGCTTCCCACCCAAATCGATAGGTAAAACCCGTGAAATAATAACTCTATCCCAACTGTCCATCTGGTCAGTTCAAACAGGCCAATCCATAGGTGACATAGAGCTGTGGGAAATGAACCAATAAGGTAACTCTCTCATGGTTGTTAGGTCTTTGCTGTTTCCTCCCTCTGTACAGAGATAAGAAGATGGCCCTGAGGCATTCCTTTCACACCCCAAAGAAGATACATCAAATCAGATAGGGGAAGCATTCTATATACAATACAAAGCCCCCTGGTCACCCCCTCTCCCCATAGAAGAATGGTAGAACCCAAACAGCTTAAATGCAGACAATATAAGGGATTAATAATTGAGGGTTCTGACAATTTTATTATTTTATTTTGTGGACAGTATAATCTTTATTTTATTCATTTTTTCTCTGTCATGTTATTCAGACCATTCTTATTTTAACCATCTTTCAAAAAAGCTCGATTTTAGCAATATCATAACACTGCTAAAAAGATCTGAACAACAGCAAACAACTAAAATGAATGACTGATAGAACTATCATTAGATTACAGTACAGAGCTGCTGTTTGCTGTCATTTAATAATCATCTAGATCAGCAGTTCCCAACCTTGCCACCTTGGTGGCCCGGTTCAGTCTGCCACAGGAGAGAGGGTATGAGTGGCAGGCCCATGTGCACATGCACAGCTCTATTTTTGTGAGCACAGGGTGCACACACCCTCCTCTCACACAAATGGAGCTTTGTGCATGTTGAAAGAAAAATCTTCATCAGGGTCCAGTCCAAGCCGGGAATAAACAAAATGGAGACTGCTTTAGAAAGAAGGTTGTAGTTTATTGAAGAGCAAAGCCAGACAGAAATGCTGCTCTGGGAAAGCTGACCACATGTTGCTGTGAGTGGTGGATTTTATACTGTCTTGGGCTTCTGTGTTTGGAGTTGTCCTTTCTGTTCCTGTCACATGAACTTTGACTTGAGCTTTTGAGCATATCCTTTTGGTATTTTGATGGTGGTGGGTTAATCCCATTATGTCCTAAAGGTCATGTCTTTAGAATTTGGAAGGGGTATGTAGATTTTAGGAGTCCTTGTCTTTCTGATTTCATCAGCTTCTAGCTTCCTGGCTCCAACCTTCCTGAATAGGATTATCAAATCTGCATTTCTAAAAGCTGGCCTGTTTTGGGGAGGGAGACTTGGGCTGCCTTTGCCTAAGATTTTTTGCCTAAGATTTTTCATTATTCCTTTGGGGAAATATAATATAATATTTTCTTCTCTGGGGGTGTGTGTGCTTTTCCCACATGAACAAGCAGAGGTAGCTTGCGCTTGCAGTACAAAGCTCCAATTGTGCAAGCAGCAGTCACATGCACTCGTGCTTGATTCTCCACTCGCTTGAATAGAGGGCACCTGAGTGGAGGGCACTTGTGCTCATGTGGAAAGCTCCACTTGCTTCCGAAACTCCATTGCACGAATGGAGCTGTGATCATAAAAACCTTCCATTCACTTGAGTGGAACATCACTCATGCATGCTTGCCCATCCCTCCTGCGGCCCTGTTTTGAACAGGCTGCAGCCTTGTAGTGGGCTATGGCCCATGGGCTGGGGACGTGGTTTCTGCTTGGGAAAGAGAGATTTGGGGGCAGGGTTTGTTTCTGCTTTTAAAATCCTTTAGGGAAATATATTCTGCCCTTTTAATATTTCCTTCTCTGGGGAGCTGACTTCCCACAATCTATAATATATATAATAGTATGTTGTTGTTGTTGTGTGTGTGTGTGTATCAATACACATGTGTGCGTGTGTGTGCATGTACACATAAACACACATTCCATAAAATAATCTGTAACCATTTGGGGAAGGATTAAACATCCATACATCTCTATGTTTTCTCTCCGCTCTATGCTACCCCTCAAAATCATTGTCCATTTTATAGATAGAAGAGATTATTCTAGACTTTTAGAGTGCATATGCCAACTCTGAAGACTATGATCAGTACTAACTGGGCTTTGAAATCTCTGGTGTGGTTTCTGTTTATTGTTCCACCGTGGATTGCATACTACTCCCAACAACCCCCACCCCAGGAAACTGCAATGAACATTGTTTTAGAAAGCAGATATACTATTTATAGCAACCTTGTAAGAACCTATGAAAGCTTAAGATAGAAAGCCTGATGGTATGTTTACCCTGGTAGGCTAGTATTCTATGGAAATGGATGTACTCACTGCCAAGTATGACAATTATTACATTCAAATTTGTTGTCTAGCAGAGAATTAGGCAACTGAAAACAAAGGAATTCAGGGGGAAAAATAACAGTATGAAATATAGCACAACTGCATTTTCACACAAGAAGCCGTTTCTAAAAATAGATTATGCAAATTTGGTTAACCCTAGGGCTGGAATTAATGTGAGCAAAATTTGAATATAGCCTGTCATAATCTAGAAATACAATGACTGGAACATGAAGATATTTTATGCTTCTGCATTATGTAATGCATTACTTTTGTTTTTTCCAGACTGTAAATAAGCTATAATTGTATTTTTTTTCAATGTGAAAATTGCTGTCTCTCCTTCTCATCCATGTCCTGTACTCCACAGCAAAGGAAATTTACAGGGAGTCATCCTTGTGGGTAAGTACAATTTTAGCTTTCCATCTTCATAAATATTTGATGCGATATGGCACCATGTGAAATGGAGGAAGTAGTAGTTGTTGAATGTTGGATGAAATGCTTATTGTTACTGCAAAAATGTATTTCATAATATGTACATTCAAAAGACTAAATGCACTAACATTGTGGTAGATATACCATAGAGCATGTCTCACATTTTCTATTTCTACACGTATACTATAATAGTTAAAATGTTCTGCAATATCAAAAAACAACCTCTATGTCCAAATAAAAGATTTAAATAAACAAATACATTTCCTCTATGCAACTTGTTCTTATTTCTGAATGAGAGCTATGTAGGTATGAATTAAGAATGAATTCCAAAACAATATTCTGGAAAGTTTACATCCTAAATGATATTTTGTAAACTACCGGGTTTTTGCTCATAATTTTGTTTGCAAATCTTCTGCACATAAATGTCAAGCACATAAACCTAATTAACTTTTCTGGATTTGAAACATTCTAGTCAATTCATAGTAACATCTCAGCAACTTCACAATTTAAACTTCTGCTTCTGCTACAGGCTTTTTTTGAGCATATTAATAATGCTTCTCTATTGCTAGAATCGGTAGGGACATGGTGGCTCAGTGGGTTAGGACGCTGAACTTGTTGATCAGAAGGTCGGCAGTTTGGCAGGTCGAATCCCGAGTGCCATGTAACAGAGTGAGCACCTGTTACTTGTCCCAGCTTCTGCCAACCTAGCAGTTTGAAAGCACGTAAAAATACAAGTAGAAAAATAGGGACCACTACGGTGGGAAGGTAACTGCGTTCCGTGCACCTTTGGCATCTAGTCATGCTGGCTACATGAGCATGGAGACAAGCGCTGGCTCTTCGGCTTTGAAACGGAGATGACCACCGGCCCCTAGAGTCGGAAACGACTAGCACGCATATGCGGGGGAACCTTTACCCTTTACCTTTATTGCTAGGATCATATCTGGTGTTTAAAAAGTGTTAAGAAGATAAAAACCTCTAACTGGTGCAATTCTGTATCTCATTTTTTTTCTTACAAAGAACAAGTGCTAATAATTTATTTATTTTTGTATTCTCTTGTTTTAAGGAATTGTATAGATTGTATGTCTCTATATTTTACCTATTTTTAAAGGATGCTAACTTTATTTTGTCTACATCTGGCCCTAAAATTCTCTGAGCCACTTAAAAATGTTTAAAATCAGATTAACAATGGCTGGCTTTCATTGATCTCTAAACAATATTATTAGCAACACACAGCATTACATGGGCAATTAAAAGTGACAACATCACTGTTGATAGCAGAAATGTGACACAGGCTTTAATCTTTTGGTCTACTACAAGAGGTCTTTTGTCTGTTTCAATTTGCTTTTACATAGCCGCAGTATGCATTATTATCAATGTGATTACCTAGGCTGATCTTGAAAAAAGCTGAGTAGGATCAGATCTAGTAAACACATGATACAGTTTGAGATGGCAAGAAAATCCCACAGCCCTATGTAATTGGGTAATCAAGGAAACCTCCTAGATTAGAAGATGGCTCTGGTAAACCACATTGGTACTGCTTGTAAGAAAACATCACAAGGAGTCAAGCATGAATAGAAAAAGGTTTTATTACCACCAATATCTAATTTATCGGTTCTCTCGCCTTTCCTGTTCAACATCTATATGAAGCCGCTGGGTGAGATCATTCGTGGTTTTGGAGTTGGGTATCACCAATATGCTGATGATACCCAACTTTTTATTTCTACCCCAAACCACCCCAGCGATGCCCTCGACGTGATGTCCCGTTGCCTGGAGGCGGTCCGGGTCTGGATGGGGAGGAACAGGCTTCGACTCAACCCTGACAAGACTGAGTGGCTGTTCGTGCCGGCATCCCGGGAAATTCAGATTATTCCATCATTGGCCATGGGGGGTGAGCTATTACCCCCCGTAGATAGGGCTCGCAACTTGGGGGTCCTTCTAGATTCACAGCTCTCTTTGGAAGAGCATATTGGAGCTGTGACTAGGGGGGCCTTTGCCCAGGTTCGCCTGGTGCGCCAGTTGCGGCCCTATCTAGACCGGGATGCCTTGCGTACAGTCACTCATGCACTCGTGACCTCTCGTCTGGACTACTGTAATGCTCTCTACATGGGGCTGCCCTTGAGGTCTACCCGGAGACTTCAACTGGTGCAGAATGCAGCCACGCGAGTTGTCTTGGGGGTTTCCCGATACTCCCATGTTACACCTTTGCTCCGCGAGCTGCATTGGCTACCGGTTGCTCTCCGGGTGAGGTTCAAGGTCTTAGTGATGACTTATAAAGCCCTTCATGGCATGGGTCCGGATTACCTACAGCAACACCTGCGGCTGGCGTCAACCTCCCTCCATCCAGTGCGCTCCCACAGAGAGGGCCTCCTCAGGGTGCCGCCGATCAAAGAATGCCGATTGGTGGCCCCCAGGGGGAGAGCGTTCTCTGTGGGCACGCCAGACCTTTGGAACCGCTTACCGGTTGAGCTCCGGATGGCCCCCGACCTTCACTCCTTCCGGCGCGATCTTAAAACCTTCTTTTTCGAACAAGCTGGCCTGGTCTGATGGGATGGGGTTGGGTTTTTATAAATAGTTCTAATTTTAATATGTATTAATTATTATGGGCATAATGGTTTAATCGCTTTTAATTTTTGTATTCGGTTTTTTACTATGTATTGCCCTGTTCACCGCCCTGAGTCCTTCGGGAGAAGGGCGGTATACAAATTAAATTATTATTATTATTATTATTATTATTATTATTATTATTATTATTATTATTATTATTATTATTATTATTATTATTATTATTATTATTATTAGCATATCACACTTTCTGAGCATTCTCCTTGATTTTGAATATGCAAATAAGCACTCCATTTTATCTAAAATTCTTATTAATAAAATGCTTTGGCTATATCATAAGATATCACTAATGAATGTCCCACACACTTCTTTACCAAAGCAATCGACAGAGGTGGGAAATGAGTCAATGACTTGAAAGTAGGTGTTATAAAGAAGGAGAAACTATATTGGATGAGAAATAAAAGGACAAGAGACAGGCTGCTGAAAAGCAAGAAAAGCTAGAAAAAAAGGCATTGTCTATATTTGGGACAGGCTGACAGTTCTGCTTCCTTAGCAGTTTTTCAAGAGTTATTGATAAAATAGGTGACATCCTTGAGCTCTTAAAACTATTGTCCAGACCAGAGTATGCCTGAGCCAGAAATCTCAGTCACTCCATTCTAGTTTTACTGCTACCAGTATTAGGCCAATCCTAACAGAAAATCAAGAGAAATGTGTTATCCTAAATAATTTACCCCTTCATGGATTACTGCCCCTTCATGGATTACTGCCTTGTCGTGGCGAAGGGGCTTGCGTAATTCAATGAAGCTATGAGCTATGCCGTGCAGGGCCACCCAAGACGGAAAGGTCATAGCAGAGAGTTCTGACAAAACGTGATCCACTGGAGAAGGAAATGGCAAACCACTCCAGTATCTTTGCCATGAAAACCCTATGGACAGTACCAAAAGGCAAAACGATATGACGCTGGAAGATGAGCCCCTCAGGTCGTAAGGCGTCCAATATGCTACTGGGGAAGAGCAGAGGGCTAGTACTAGTAGCGCCAGAAAGAATGAAGCGACTGGGCCAAAGCCGAAAGGACGCTCAGCTGTGGATATGTCTGGTGGTGAAAGGAAAGTCCAATGCTGTAAAGATTCTTTCTCCATAGGAACCTGGAATGTAAGATCCATGAATCAAGGAAAGCTGGACGTGGTCAAACAAGAGATGACAAGACTAGACATCGACATCTTAGGTATCAGCGAACTAAAATGGACAGGAATGGGTGAATTTAGTTCAGATGACCATCAAGTATACTACTGCGGGCAAGAATCCCTCAGAAGAAATGGAGTAGCCTTCATAGTCAATAAAAAAGTAGGAAAAGCAATACTGGGATACAACCCTCAAAATGACAGAATGATCTCAGTTCGAATCCAAGGCAAACCATTCAATATCACAGTAGTCCAAGTCTATGCCCCAACCACCAGTGCTGAAGAGGATGAAATTGACCGGTTCTATGAAGCCCTACAGCACCTTATAGAACTAACACCCAAAAATGATGTCCTTATCATCATGGGAGATTGGAATGCTAAAGTAGGAAGCCAAAAGATAACTGGAATAACAGGCAAGTTTGGCCTTGGAGTACAAAATGAAGCAGGGCACAGGCTGATAGAATTTTGTCAAGAGAATACGATGGTCATAGCAAACACTCTTTTCCAACAACCCAAGAGACGGCTTTACACATGGACATCACCAGACGGTCAACACAGAAATCAGATTGACTATATGCTCTGCAGCCAAAGATGGAGAAGCTCTATACAGTCAGTAAAAACAAGACCAGGAGCTGACTGTGGCTCAGACCATGAGCTTCTTGTTGCAAAGTTTAGGCTTAAATTAAAGAAAGTAGGGAAAAGCGCTAGGCCAGTCAGGTATGAATTAAATCATATCCCTGTTGAATATACAGTAGAGGTGACAAATAGATTTAAAGAATTAGATCTGATAGACAGAGTGCCTGAAGAACTATGGACAGAGGTTCGCAACATTGTACAACAGGTAGCAACCAAAACCATCCCAAAGAAAAAGAAATGCAAGAAAGCAAAATGGCTGTCTGAGGAAGCTTTGCAAATAGCTGAGGAAAGGAGGGAAGTGAAAGGCAAGGGAGAAAAAGAAAGATATGCCCAATTAAATGCAGAATTCCAAAGAATAGCTAGAAGAGATAAGAATGCCTTCTTAAATGAACAATGCAAAGAAATAGAAGAAAACAATAGAATAGGGAGGACCAGAGATCTTTTCAAGAAAATTGGAGAGATGAAGGGAACATTTCATGCAAAAATGGGCATGATAAAGGACCAAAATGGCAGGGACCTAACAGAGGCAGAAGAGATTAAGAAGAGGTGGCAAAATTACACAGAAGAACTATACAAGAATGAGCTTAACGTCCCTGATAATCACAATGAGGTGGTCACTGACCTCGAGCCAGACATCCTAGAATGTGAAGTGAAGTGAGCCTTAGAAAAGCTGAGCAACAACAAAGCTAGTGGAGGTGACAGTATTCCAGCTGAGCTATTCAAAATCTTAAAAGACGATGCAGTAAAAGTGCTACAGTCAATTTGCCAGCAAATTTGGAAAACTCAACAGTGGCCACAGGACTGGAAAAGATCAGTTTACATTCCAATTCCAAAGAAAGGCAGTGCCAAAGAATGTTCAAACTATTGCACCATTGCACTCATTTCTCATGCTAGTAAAGTTATGCTTAAAATTCTACAAGCTAGACTCCAGCAGTATGTGGATTGAGAACTACCAGAAGTACAGGCAGGATTTCGAAGAGGCAGAGGAACTAGAGATCAAATTGCTAACATACGCTGGATCATGGAGAAAGCTAGAGAGTTCCAGAAAAACATCTACTTCTGCTTCATTGACTATGCTAAAGCCTTTGATTGTGTGGATCATAACAAACTGTGGCAAGTCCTTAAAGAGATGGGCATACCAGACCATCTTATTTGTCTCTTGAGAAACCTATATGTGGGCCAAGAAGCAACAGTGAGAACTGGACACGGAACCACTGATTGGTTCAAAATTGGGAAAGGAGTCCGGCAAGGCTGTATACTGTCGCCTTGCCTATTTAACTTATATGCAGAGCACATCATGAGAAAGGCAGGGCTAGATGAATCAAAAGTTGGAATTAAGATTGCCGGAAGAAACATCAACAACCTAAGATATGCAGATGATACCACTCTAATGGCAGAAAGTGAAGAGGAACTAAAGAGCCTCTTGTTGCGAGTGAAGAAGGAGAGTGCAAAACTTGGGTTGAAACTAAACATTAAGAAAACGAAGATCATGGCATCCAGCCCTCTCAATTCCTGGCAAATAGATGGGGAAGAAATGGAGGTAGTGACAGATTTTATTTTCCTGGGCTCCAAGATCACTGCAGATGGGGACTGTAGCCAAGAAATTAAAAGACGCTTGCTCCTGGGGAGGAAAGCCATGGCAAATCTAGACAGCACACTAAAAAGCAGAGACATCACCCTGTCAACAAAAGTGCGTACAGTCAAGGCTATGGTCTTCCCAGTTGCAATGTATGGCAGTGAAAGCTGGACCATACGAAAGGCTGAGCGCCAAAGAATTGATGCCTTTGAACTATGGTGCTGGAGAAGACTCCTGCGAGTCCCTTGGACTGCAAGGCGATCAAACTGGTCAGTCCTAGAGGAGATCAACCCTGACTGCTCTTTAGAAGGCCAGATCCTGAAGCTAAAACTCAAATACTTTGGCCACCTAATGAGAAGGAAGGACTCACTGGAGAAGAGCCTAATGCTGGGAAAGATTGAGGGCAATAGAAGAAGGGGACGACAGAGAATGAGGTGGCTGGATGGAGTCACTGAAGCAGTAGGCGTGAGCTTAAATGGACTCCAGAAGATGGTAGAGGACAGGAAGGCCTGGTGGAACATTGTCCATAGGGTCGCGATGGGTCGGACACGACTTCGCAACTAACAACAACAACAAAATAATTTAACTAAAACTTGTGACAGGAAGGGTCTTTTTTATTTCTCAGGAATCCTTCATGTTTTTTCTTATTACGAATAGAAAACCTTGCTCTGTAAAGAAAGGAATAGGGTGGCTACAGAGCAGCTGCATTCTCAATTAGATCAAAAGTAAGCTTGCTGGCTGTGTGTTCTCACAAGAGACAAAAGACAGCTGTGAAAGCTCTAGGAGGACCTTCCTTCAAATAGGTCCTTTTGTCTGGAGGAAGAAAATTAATGGTGTGGGCCACAGAAATTCAATTCTTGGAATTTTAGAGCCAATACTGATAGAAAATCATTTATGAATTTTACTACTATGTTGAGGGAGGAAGCTGAAATTAGGAAGTTAACTTCTCTTCTGCATTGCATTAAGAAATTATCTGATGCAAAATATCTTATTCCTTGCCTATGCCTCTAAAATAGATTTTGCTAAAACAGCAGAATAGATAAGGAAAAAATGTTGCTGGACTGCGCACTTTGTTGATTGTATGCCAAGTTCCTCTTTTATAAAAGCTATAAAAAGGCGAAATTATGAGCTCGTTTCTTAGATCAGAGTTTCATCAAACATTTCAGGTATATTTTTTGGAGCGTTCATCAATTAATTTACTTGTGAATATATTCAATCCTGAGTTGTTGGCTTATTCTCATTTGCCAATAAGGAAGTTATATTCCAAATATATGTGTATACCCCAATGTCATATGTGCAAGACACTTTTGGCCTTTATCATGTCTAGTACTTGGGGAAAAAATGAAGTGTAAAGGTAGCTGTGAAAATGTATTACCCAGCACCTAACATCGGTCATTTTCATAATCACTGTAGTGTTGGGAACCAAGAACAGAGTCTCAAAGAGAGAGATGTTTATCTCACTTTGTTTTATCTCACTATATACAGATAGATGGTATTTAGTTAATGCTTTTGACAATGTTGAAGCTTCATGTGTATGTTTAAAGTATATATGAAAATGTGGGTTATTATTATAGATAGCAATAGTGCAAACAGTATAATGCTGTGATGGATTGGAATGTAAAGAGAGGGCTTATACATTGCAGAAACTCAGCTCTTCAACCTTTCTTTCCAGAATCTGTTTTAAACAAAATCACTATTCAATTTAAATTTTAAAAACATCATGATAAGCTAATAACTATTTTGTTGATTAATCTTTGATATAGACAAACAAAACACAACATATTTTCACAAAATGTTTGTTAAATCTCTCTCCATTTCCCTCCCTCTCCATTTCTTTTTCTCTCTCATGGTGTCTATTGATATTCAGTGATATTTTGAAAAATAAGGCCATTATCCTATTTAGCTTCCCTTAGGGGAAGGGAGTTTCAGTTACTGAAGCTACTGAAGCTACTTCAGTTACTGGAAAATGCAAACTATTTTTTTCCAAATCTAAATTCATACAGCACCCATCCTCTAATAGGGATGCACTTCTGCAAAAAGATATGAGAAATGAATAATGTCCTCCATAGCTGCATGTAGGAAAATATGGAATTGAAAGAATTTTTCTTTATTGAAACATTAATGCAAAACTTTACATTTGTATGTAATGAATTCATATGTAGTAGTAAATCATGATTTTATCTTTTTTTAACCCACAATAAGTGCACATAGTGCACTTATTAAGTCCTGACATCATATTCTGAGACTAGAAGGGGTATTCTACAGATGAAAGAAATATGAGTGTCTCTTGTCTCTGTTACTCACACATTTCACAGTTCTTACCTGTGGACCAAACAACAGGATCTTGGATATTAATTGAAAATATCCGGGCATGCAGCAGTTTTCGTTAATGCTGTTTTACAGATTAACTCAAGTGAGGCTTTAAGGAGGAGAAGATTGGTTTTCTCAGAAAAAAGTCACAACTGACAGGCACTTTAAAGATAAAACACCTTTATTTACCAAAAAACATTCCTGTCTGCCTTGTAAAAAGCAAAAAACTAAAATAAAATAGGTAGAGTTTTGTATCACCTACGTGATAATTTAGCCAAACCTCTGCAGCATTTTTCCCTGTAATTTCATGTGCATGTTATGAAGTGTTTTTGTAAAAGATCTATCCTTAATTCATCCTAAAGTCAATAGGCATGGGATGAAACAAAAAACAAACAAACCAAAAACACCACTTATAAATCATTTATTCTATATCAAGGCTAAGTTTTAGCACAAAAAATGGTCCAGAGTATATCTACTATAATCTGCTGAAAGTATGAAGATTACTAGGTCACTCTCAAATCCATCCATTTCCCTGTATAGTTATTTATTCAAGAGACCAAATTGATTTCTGTTCCAAAGGCAGGCTAAAAGCCAAATTGGAATGATGTAAAGTATCAGTACCTCTTGTCACTATTTCTTCTAGAATCTTACAAACAAAATATGTGTTGAAGATTCTGCAAAAACATTTTAAAGACAAAAGATTTAAACTAGACATTACCCAGATGACTGCAATGTTGCTGGCCTGTAGTTTTAGTGCTATCTAAGCTGTTCTAACATATTTTAGAATATAGGCTATGGATTATTGTTCGTTATGATTTTACCATATTTTAGCTAAAATAATGTCTAGAACAGAAAGAAAATAAATGCAATATATAAGAATCAATAATCTTAACTGAATATTATTTTAGATTTTTTTTAAGTGTAATAGAGGAAAAGTATTAACCTTTCCTTAATAAATTACTAATTTCCCATTCTTACTATGTATATAGTTAAAATCTCAAATGTTTTAATAATATTCTGACCAATAGGCATTCATAGGACTGGAAGAAGCAAATAGAGTTGTCTCTGATACCAAATGTATGTTACATTCAGACTGGAACAATAAGGTGTGAAAATTTAGCAGAAATATGTTTTGTATCTTACAAAGTCTTTGCTGAGAAACTTCCAGGAAGAAAAGTGAACATTGGGTAGCATGGGAAGTCAGCCCCCCTCCAGAGAAAGAAATATTTTTGGAAATATTTAAAAGGCAGAATATATTTCCCTAAACTAAAGGATTTTAAAAGCAGAAACCAACCCTGCCCCCAAGTCTCTCTGTCCCAAACAGAAACCAAGTCTGCAAAAATGCAGATGTGATAATCTTGTCAGAAAGATTGGACTCAGGAAGCTGGGATTAGGAAGAAAGGTCCCTAGAATCAACAATTCCTCATACCAAAAATCTAAGAATCATCAGCCCCAGCCCCAGGGAAGCAGGGTTGACCTTTGGGACACAATAGGATTAACCCACCACCATCAGAATACCAGAAAGGCACACTCAGTCTCAGGTCAAAGATCATGCCACAGGAACAACTCCAAAGAAAAAGCTCAAGAAGGTATAAAAAACCCACTCCCTAAATGTGCTCTCTCTTTTCTCCCAGAGCCATCTTTCTGTATGGCTCTCCTCTTCTATAAACTGCCACTTTCTTCTAAAACAATCACCATGTTGTTTATTCCCAGCTTGGACTGAACTATGATGAAGACTTTTCCTTCAACAGTAGGGGTTTTTAAGAGAGGTGAAAAGGAAAGGTTAATAACTTTCTCCCCATTCTTTAAACTTTTTAAATTTAAATTTCTTTCAGATACTGCTTTTTGCAAACAAGTGGGCTACTAACATTTTATTTCATTATGAAGTAGTAGAGACTAACTTTTAGAATGAATCATCAACAGTAAAGAAACAAATAGTTCAGAAATATGCCACCAACTATTAGTTAGTACAGCAGCCCTGAAAGTCTTGGAAAAGATATTCAAATGCTGTGATGTATCTATACTTGCAAAGGTAAGTGTTGTGTAGTGAGTTCTTCACACAAGAAAGGAGATGAGGCAAGTGAGTTCAACAAAGCTCATGGTTTATTGCTTGCAAGATCTGAACTAAGAATTGGGCTGCAGCATCCAGCAATTTATAGCCTGGCCCCTAGGCAGCAGCCAATAGGTTTAAAGGAACCCATTGCCACCTAGGGACAGCCAATAGCAGCACTGGAGACCTGGAGTCTGGGTTGCTGGAGAGCCATTAGCTGCTCCAGCTTACCACGTGGTGTTACAACTGAGCCCAATACATAACACACACACCCTCTTAGATCAGACAACATCATAGCAATAATTGGCAAACAGTACAAGTTACAAGACTTAACATCATAGCAACTTTTGCACCTGGATGGTCTTAGCAGTAGTCATATTTGCAACTGGAATTACTTCCAGCCATTTGGAGTGGCTGTCTACCACTATGAGGAAGAGCTGTCCCTGACAGGGCCCAGGGTAGTCTTATGTGAATTCTAGACCAGGGAGTGTTTTCTCCCACCTGTGAACTGGGGCGTGTGGCATCTCAGGCCTAGATTCCTGGCATGTATAACAACCACATACCTGTGCCTCAATGTCCTTGTCAAGGCCAGGCCATCAAAGGTAGCTTCTTCCTAAAGCTTTCATTCTGACAATGCCTGAATGGCCCTCATGTAATGGCTGTAAAACCCTATCTCTCAGTGAAGAGGGGATTATGACTCTGTTTCCCGATAGGATGAACCCCTTGTGAGCTGATAGCTCATGTCTTCTGACAAAATAAGTTGAAACTCAGAGCCTGGGCTTTTATCTAACCACCCCGTGTATACCCATGAAAGCACTCTACTAAGTGTTCTATCTGTAGCTGTTTCTGCGGCAATGTCCTCAGCATGGAGGGGAAATTCTGGCAGGTCCTGAATGGACAGAATTCTGGCCGCAGGGGCCGGGTCTGGTTCCGTTAGTGGCAGTGGGAGTCTGCTGAGGCCATCAGCATGGCCCATTTCTTTACCAGGTTTGTGAACCAATTTAAAAGTGTATGCAGATAAGAAAATAGACCATCTCAACATTCTTGGAGAAAGTATGTGGGGGTTTTGTTTGTCTGTTGTGAAGACTCCCAACAGTGGTTTGTGGTCTGTAAAGACCGTGAAGTCCCTGCCATATAAATAGTCATGGAATTTTTTTATTCCAGCAACAATGGCTAGGGCCTCTTTGTCAATTTGAGCGTAGTTACACTCAGCAGAGGACAGTGTCCTAGAATAAAATGCAATAGGGACTTGTGTTCCATTCTTTTCTAAATGACTCTAGACTGCTCCCACCCCATAAGGCGATGCATCACGTGCTAAACAGATGGTTTAGACTCCCTAAAATGAGTTACAGTGGATTTAACTGACAACAGTGCCTTTAAGTCCTGGAAGCTTTTTTCATGAATGCTGGTCCATTTCCATGGAGCTTTCTTATCTAAGAGCCTGTGAAGAGGCTCTGCTAATGCAGCCTTGTTAAGCAGAAAGGCATGGTAGAGATTGAGGAGGCCCAAGAATGCTTGTAGCTCTCCTTTGGATTTAGGACTAGCAGCCATTTTAATGGCCTTCACTTTGTATTCAACAGGGTGAATACCGTTAGCATCAATTCAAAATCCCAGAAATTATGTTGAAGGGACCCCAATACTACATTTACTCTTTTTTAGTTTGAGGCCTGCTTCACGAAGCCTCTGTAGGACAGCCCTCAGCCCTCAGCTAACACCTCTGTAGATTCCCCAGCAATAAGTACATCATCAAAATAAGTGCAGATGTGCGCTCCATGATTCCCTGGAAAATGCCTGGACCTACGCTGACTCCAAATTGTAAATGCTTAACCTTGAAAGCCCCCCTGTGAGTCACTATCATCTGAGCCTCGGCTGTGGCCTCATCAACTGGCAATTGCTGATAGGCCTGTGCCAAATCTAATTTAGTGAATATAGTGCCCCTTTGCAAGGAAGCTAAAATGTGGCTGACCACTGGGACAGGGTAAGCGTGTTGCTTAAGGGCTTTATTAATTGTACATTTATAGTCTGCACATATCCTAATTTCCCAGTTTGCCTTAAGCGTGGTGACTATAGGAGTTTCTCACTCACCACCAACTGGTTTTAAAACGCCCTGTTCTACAAGCTTGTCTATTTTTGAGTCAATTTTATGTTTGAGGGCAAAAGGAACCCTTCGAGGCTTAACCCTAATGGGGACCACATTGGGATCTAGCTTGAATGAGATAGGCGGTCCTGTGTATGTTCCTAGGGCTGAATCAAAAACATCTGCAAAGTCCTCGCAAACTGACAAAAGGTTTGCAGCTTGTGTCTGGTTGATACCAGTTATCTGAATGCCTAAGGCATCAAACCAATCGAGTCCTATGAGACTTGTTCTCTGGCCCCGTACTACTATGACATCCAGGTGCCCATAAAACCCCTTAAACTTTACAGCCAAGGTGGCTTCTCCCTTAACTATGTCTTGAGCATTTTGAAAGTCAGTTAAAATTATGTCTGAGGGCCTCAGCTTGGCCCATTTATTACTGCACCTGCACACAAAATTGAAGGTGTCAGGGAAATAATGGAGACAGCAGAGCCAGAGTCTAACTCCATTTTACAAGGGACTCCTTGTAGCTCTACCTGCAGTTTGAGTTTAGGTTTGAGGGGGGCGAAGGGCCCCTGTGCGGCATACACTTCTTCGGCTTCTACAAAACCTCACACTGAATGGACCCTGGGCCCCGGTACCTTTCCTGCTCGGATTTTCCTACTGGTGTTTGGGCAGCCGGTCCCTCTGGCGAGCTCTGCAGACCGCTGCGATGTGGCCTGTTTTACCACAGGCCCTGCATGTGGCTGACCGGAATCTGCAATCGGCGCAAAAATGGTTGCCACCGCACCCTTTACACCTTGTTAAGAGAACTGCCTTGTAAGTGTTCTCTTGCTGTTTGTTGCTGTGTTGCTGTGTGTCGGTTTGCTTATGAAGCTTGTTGACTTCAGGATCTTCTTCTTCTTCCTCTAAGCGTTTGGCGTCCTCATGGTGGACTGTTTCTTCATGTTTCATTGTTTTGGCGGGCTGGAATGTTTGGACTGCACCTCTGGTGGCCTCGTCTGCCATAACCTCATCTTGAGCTTCTGAAAATGTTAAGTTTGGTCTGGCAAAAAGTCTTTATTGGAGCGTTCGGTTCCGTAGGCCACAGAAGAGCCGGTCTCGCAGTCGCTCTTCAAGGTTTGAGAATTTACAGAGGCGTGCGGCTTGCCTCAAGGCCGCGATGAATTCTGATGCTGTTTTGCCGGGTTGCTGCACTTGCTGATCAAATGTGAAGCGCCAGGCAACCTCTGACATCTTTGGCTGAAAATGCTCTCCCAGCTTCTTCTTGAGGTCCACGTAGGAAATCGATTCTAGCGGTGTTGGAGCGAAGAGGTTTTCGGCCAGGTCAAAAGTGGCTGGGCCGCACCTGCAGAGCAGCGTTGCAGCCTTCAGCCCACCTTCTGCGATTTGGTTTGCCCGGAGGTATTTTTCTACCTGGGACAAGTAGGAAGGCCATCCCTCTGGATGCTTGACATCAAATTCGCGAAGTCTTCCCACCTTCGGCATTCTGTCTTTGGCTGGTTCCTGTGGTTTTCGATCCTGCTTCTCCAAGGCCCAGGGACTGAATCCGTTGAGCACATGGTTGCTAGCGTGGCTTGCTAGCCGACTGTAGGTGGGGGGGGGGAAATGCCTTTTCCCTCCAGGCGTGAGTTGCCTCTCCCCTAATGAACTTCAGCTCTTTTGGAGAAGCAGGATCCCACCGTCGCCAGTGTTGTGTAGTGAGTTCTTTGCACAGGAAAGGAGATGAGGCAAGTGAGTTCAACAAAGCTCATGGTTTATTGATTGCAAGATCTGAACTAAGAATTGGGCTGCAGCCTCCAGCAATTTATAGCCTGGCCCCTAGGCGGCAGCCAATAGGTTTAAAGCAACCCATTGCCGCCTAGGGACAGCCAATAGCAGCACTGGAGACCTGGAGTCTCGATTGCTGGAGAGCCGTTAACTGCTCCAGCTTAGCACGTGGTGTTACAACATAACAGTAAGAATCATATACTGTAAGCCATGGTATTCCCTCTGAGACTTATTAAAGAGAAAGTTGGACTTTGAAGAAGCAGGAAACAAAACTTTGGTGATGGAGAAGATCCTTACAATATCATGGCAGCTACCCTCCAAAGGCCTTTTAGATGTCTGAACCAATCAACCCAGAATTCTTACTCGAGGCACAAGTGACCAGACTCAAATTATGCTACTTTGGACACATTATGGAAAGACTTAGCTCTCTGGAGAAAGCTCTAATGTTGGGAAAGGTGGAAGAAAAGGGAAGAAGATGATTAGCAGCAAGGGGACTGGATTCACTTATGGTGACCACTGAGTGCACTGCTGGAAGAGCTGAAGGATAGATTAAGGACAGATTATTGTGGAGAAAATTTACCTTTGTGTCACTAAAAGTTGATAACAACTTGATGATACATAATCATTCAATAAAGAATTGGCAATGTTTGCCAAAAGAGACCATTTTCTGCATATGCCAAGTTTTCTGTCCCTTATTTTTTTTAAAAAAACCTTGTAATTAAACTATAAAATACAAAGCAAAGTGCCAATATCCAGAATTATCATCATTTACAAAAATTCCTCTGGTTTCTTCATAGGCCTTAATGTAATTCTTAAAAATTCTGGATGATTGCTTGTTTTAATAATATGCTCAGAATGAATGTCAGGCATTTGCAACAGCAATATCTTCCCATTATTTCAAATATATGCACAAGCTCTAAGAGATTGTTTACTTTGATGTAAATAAGCTACCAGCAGTAAAATAACTGATTGTGCCTTAGAGCTAGAATATACAATATAATTACAGAAAGCAACTATATGCCCACAGACACCCCAGTGGTGCCCACTGGGCCTCTTGAAGTATTTTTTTTAAATAGTGGAAATGAGGAAAACACTTTGTAAAGGGCACATTTTGAGATCCATCACTAATTTTAGAAAATAAACAGGCTATCTGGCCCAGGCTTTGCACATTCCCACATGTCCAATAGTAGTGGTGGAGAGAGATCTGTTTCACTGGTTGATTTTCTGGTAAACAAGTGCTTTGCAAATGGATGTCTGTGAGAAACTCAAAATACTCCTATCTGGTGTATTAATTTCTGCTTATTAACCTCAAAATATTTTTTTTCAGGAGGGGCTGATTAATGGAGCTTATTACCAGATAAATATAAATGAGGTTAGATTGCCCCCAACTTTGTTGGCCTTTAGACAGTCCTTGAAGGCATCAGGCTTGGAGACCCCTGCAAAATGGATATATTGCCTGTACAGGTTGTTACTTTTCACTTTCTGATTGTTTTAATTAATTTATACAAGTGTATCTTTGCTATTTTAAGTTGTGCATCAACCAGAGTCACCTAAGTGATTTGACCAGCTATATAACTTAATTGAAATAAATACTGCTGCCTCATTTTGCCATAAACTTTGGTGGAGTACATTCCTTTTTAGCTATATAAATAAACTTAACTGTTCCCAATATAATCAATAGTATTAAGCTTAACTGCATCTTCCCAGAAAAGGTAAACCTGCTTCTCATTAGAAAACAAATCCAAAAATAAAACACATGTATCAGACCTGGGTTGCAATATCAGAATGATAATTACACAACAGCAGAGCCATACAATTTACATTCTTTGTCTCAGATTATTCCAAACCCATATATTATGCTAGCTCTAGATCAGGGGTGTCAAACTCAATTTCATTGAGGGCTGCATCAGCATTGTGGTTGCCCTCTGGGGGCCGGGTGGGTATGGCCAGGGTGGGCGTGGCCTACTGGGTGGGCGTGACTAGAGTGTATATAGCTATTGAGTGGGCGTGGCCAGCTCTACATCGTTCTCATCAAAGGTGCCTATGGGGGCCTGGGCATGAGTGGGACAGATCTGAGGGTCTCTGGCAGGAGGAGGGTCTCTGGGCCAGGGCCAAGGCAGTGGGGGCCATTCCGTCACTGTTTCCAGGATGGCTTCACGGGCCACATGAAACCACTTCGTGGGCCGGATCTGGCCCCCGGGCCTTGTGTTTGACATGTCTGCTCTAGATGATTTTATTTAAAATAAGCCACCTGCTTCCTGAGACTGGGCACTGTTGACTGAGCAACAGCGGTCATGCCGAATGCATCCAACAGGAATCCTATCACTGGTCATTTGAATGTTTGCCCAATATTTATTTTGATGAAAGATTTGGCAGCACAGAGATGATGTAACCAGAAAATGTATAGATAATACAATAATATACCACCATTTTAAAAAACAAATTACAAAGTAGGTATTGCAGAAAAATGTACTAATCACTCTCCACGCGTTTTCCCCCAATTTACTCTCCCCCACACACAACAATGCTGAGTTTTCAGCTGGTCTTGGCCGACAGCATCCATTACCCCTGAAAACAATGTGTCGTCTTTTAAGGCCCCAAGAACCCTTGGTAGCCACCTCTGCCGTTCTCCCGTCTGCAAAGAACTCGTATCAGCAAGTCCCCGACGCGCTGAGCATCACTCGGGGGTGCAAAGGAGGAGGATCTGCCAGGGGAGATCCGCTAGCGCAACCAGGCGCGCTTCATGGTTGGCTATTTCAGCTCGGTCCTCAGAGCGAGATGGGGCGGAGCTGAATGAGCCGGGCTGGCGGCGACACGATCAGAGGAGGCGTATTACGCACCAGCGCCACTTCTGCTGTTGTTGCGGGTCCTTGGACTCTAGTGATGCTTGAATGAACGGACTGTTACACGTATTTTTCCTCCCTCGCGTCATTCCAGTTTCGAAAGAGGCTGCGACGGTGCTGCTAGGCAGCTAGAGCAAAGCGGTTGGGGAACCTGGAAAGACCAGGCGGTCTGAGATTGCGCCAGCGAGCTATCCAGTCATGAGCCGCACGTGTGGGATCTAAAGCCTGTTCTTTATGTCATCGCTCCCCATTGCTCCCATTGAAAAAGCATGCTCTGCGCTCAGTCCGGCTTTCTCCAGGTAAGACGCGGCCAGAGTTGCCTTGCTTGGTTGGTTGGTCCTTCCCAGTGGTAGCTGCTATTTCTTTAAAGTGCTTTGGCTCACCTTGGCCAGCATCCCTCCATTCCTGCTTTTACGAGTGGAACTGCTCCTTCTGCCTAGCTCACAGTATATAGTAAAATGCTCCTGCTCTTTTTCTGCATTTCACCATTCCCCGCCCCGAAAGCTGGAAAGGGTGTTATTGTGGCTTTGGGTTCTTACTCCGCAGCATTTTCTTCGTCGGTCCGTGCCAGGCTCTTGGTGTTGCTGTGGGATTGGAGTCAGACATGTTCAGGGAGTTACCAAACGCATCCTAATAGAAAGCCGCGTTGGGTGGAGGAAAAGGTTGAGATATATTTTCTAGATTAGATGCCTAGTCCGAGAAAGAACCAAAATGGGACTTCTCTTTTGTGACTTATCACACAAAGGACGATAGTAACAGGCCAGGAACTAGCGGGTATTATTAAGGCATAAAAGATCCTGTAAAGCTTTATGAATTGATTTGTCTCTTTATTTAAAGGAAGGGAGAATCTGGATGAATGTGAAATACCAGCAAATCTGTCATTTTTTTTGTTCTTATTCACCCTCTGGCATCTGATTAAAAATGTCAGGGAGTGGGAGAAGGTAGGAGGAGGATTCTGTTTATGTGTGTACAGTACAGCATAGCATTTATTTGAGTGTCTCCAAACTATGCCTCTCCTTATTTTCCTAGTTCTAAAGGGAATTAGAAGTTAATCTGCATATGCAAGAATACCTTTATGTTGCTGCAAGATTGGAGAAAGGAGTTGGGCACTTTTGGAATTCAATTGTTCAATTTTAATTCTAATTGTTAATAATAGAATAATAGGAAAACATGAGGAACACATTACTATTTGTATATCACATAAATTTGACAGTGTTGATATAATCTAGTTATCAGATTTCTGTAGCTTTGATATTTTTTTAACAGCCTTTGACTGGATGTCTGTGCAGCAATTCTTACATATGAGTTGTTGGTTGATCTCCCCCTCACCCCCATCTTGATTCATGATGATAAATGGTGTTTCATTGACTTAAATACTTCTGGTTTGTTTTCATATGTAGTTTAAAATTAAAATCAATGATAAAATCATGAATAATGCATATTTTTTTGTTTTTTCTTTAAAAAAGAACATTTTGTTTTTAGCTACTAGCAGAAATAGTAGAGAAGTAGAGCTCACTGGATTTTACTAGTATATGTTCTTCAAATGAAAATGAACATATTGTTTGGCCTGGTTTGGCCTGTTTACATTCATTCTTTTTAGAACTGCAGTGGCACCCCTGCTATGCTGCACCCAGCAGAAGAGGAGACCTGTTTTACAGCAGCCAGTCAGTTGGAAACAGCAATTCTCCTGGCTGATTTTACTAATTTGTCTGCATTTTTAGTTTACCATCTGATTCAGTGGGGCGCATCCCTGGACTGAAGAGAGCAGCATTTAAGAGATAGAGGAACTGCTGCTTGGACATTGTAACATAGCAGTTGGTCAGCTGTGCACTTGTAAAGGCAAAAACATATGAGGATTTTAGGTATTACAATAACTCATTTTAGCTGGGGGATTCATTTGAAAATTTAGGTTTTCCATCAAGAAAGGATTATAATTTTCCTGCTGCCTGACTATCTTTTGTGAAACAAGTATACTATAATATAGTGTGCTGGATAGAGTTATGCTTGTCCATCTCTTCTAAAATATACAATTGTTTTAAATAGTATGGCAGTATTTGTATTTCTAATATGAGCAGCATCTTATTCAATTATGATGCATTTAAATAAAACCCTGCCAGTAGTTTGAAAAGACACTAGAAAGAAGACTCGGCTGATTAAAACTATATTTCATCACTTTGCTTTTACTTTTTATATTCTATTTTCATAGGTATTGTGAGTGAGAATGCTTATTTTGTTATAAAACTAATTGTTGCAGACTGATGCTAATTAGACATTGAAATTTAACCAATGAAATCCTATTTTTTCAAACTGTAAACATATTGTTTTGTTCTTATGGGCTGTAGAGAACCATTGAGACAGCCTTGGACAAACTATACAACTTCAGTTAGAATAGCAGTATTTTATTCCAGACAGGAGGAAAACATTAGAAGAAACTCAAAACTAACTCCATCTTCATTGTCTAGATTATCACAGGGAAAATGCACTCAGGCTTTCAAGATTCTGTTACAGTAGCCTTTATCAGTAAAATAGACTTCCAGTCAAATTTATGGAATATGTTTCCTGACCTGGTCTATCTGAAAGGATGAAATCTAGTTTCCAGCTAGAAATATTCAAATGTAATACTAAAGGCAATGCTTTGTTTTTTGAATGAGTGCATATAGTTATAATTAGTTCATATTAATGATGAGTAATACGTAAACACTGCAAGCAAGTCATTTAGATATTACATGCATTTTCTTTACCTCACGAGTTTGCTATCAATTTCTAAGTAGCTGATAAATGTCTTTAATTCCATTTACAGGAGATATGCCCAGCACAGTCCTATGTCAGGACAGTCATAAAATTGCAAACTTTTTTGTGGCAGTCATTAGGTGAATATGGTGATCATAAAACAAGCACCACAGTCATTAAGTGAATGCTATGGTCATTAAAAAAAACAATGGTTTGCTATGGATACTGTTTTACTGAAATTTAGATATAAATGCAAAATCATTGTAAATCGTGGTCATGTGACTATGGAATGCTGCAGGAAACATAATTTTTGCCTGGGTGCTGAACACCCCAAATTCAGTCACATGATAGCAGATGGCACCTGATTGTTGGATCTTTGAATCCAGGTGTTAAGTAGCCCTAAGATAAGTTTGTTCTAAATTGGAAGGGTTGCTAAGTGATTGGTCATAAATCAAGAATTATCTGCAGTAAAACCGTAAAACAATAAATCTACCCCATAAGAGAAAAAACAAAAATTCCCTGGCACTTCCAACAAATATTCAAAGGCTCCCATATCACTTTAGTTAGACCAGGGAGAGACTGTCCCACAAATAGCCTAACCCTATGCACTTGAATTATACCCATTAAAAAAACTAAAGCCGGTGCAGCTCACACAACAGAAGTATAACAGTCATTAAACAAGGAGTGCCCAACAGCGCAGACGCTTTTGCATTCTGGTTCACAAGGGATCTTCAAGGATAGTCTGATGTAAAGCACATTGCAATAGTCCAACTGGGAAGTGCCTCTCAATAATCTGGATGAGGGGATAGATGGGTAACTCATCAAATTTGCAGACACTAAGCTGGCAGGAATAGCCAACACTCCAGAAGATAGGCTTAAGATACAGGAGGATCTGGACAGACTCGAACACTGGGCACTATCTAACAAAATGAAATTCAATGGTGAAAAAGTAAGGTTCTACATATGGCAAACCCCCCCCCCAAATGCTTAGGTATAGTATGTGCTACCTTGCCCAACAGTAGTAACTGTGAGAGGGATCTTGCAGTCCTAGTGGATTTTAATATGACCCAGCAGTGTGCTGCAGCTGCCAAAAAAGCCAACACAGCGCTAGGTTCCATTAACAAAAAAAAAGAATCAAGATCACATGAAATGTTAATACCATTTTATAATACCTTGGTAAGACCACACTTGGAATGTGCATTAAGTTTTGGTCGACACGATGTAAAAAAGATGTTGAGACTCTAGAAAGAATATAGAGAAGAGCAACGAAGATGATCAGGGGACTGGAGGCTGAAACATATAAAGAATGGCTGCATGAATTGAGTATGTTTAGTTTAATGAAGAGAAGGACTAGGAGGTGACATGATAGCAACGTTCCAATATCTCGGGGGCTGCCACTTAGAAGAGGGAGTCAAGCTATTCTCCAAAGCACCTGAAGGCAGGACAAGAAGCAACGGATGGAAACTAATCACGGAGAGAAGCAACCTAGAACTAAGGGGAAATTTCCTGACAGAACATTTAATCAGTGGAACAACTTGCCTCCAGAAGTTCTGAATGCTCCAACACTGGAAGTTTTTAAGAAGAAATTGGACAAACATTTGTCTGAAATGGTATAGGGTTTCCTGACTGTGGAGGGGGTTGGACTAGAAGACCTCCAATGTCCCTTCCAACTCTGTTATTCTATTCTGTTATTCTGTGAACCAGTCTGCCCTACTCAGGAAGGGTTGCCATTCAGACAAAGTAGGAATTTGTGGAAAGGTCCTCTGGCTACCGCTGCCACCTGTTGTTCTTCAAACAGGAACTTGGAATCCAGGAGGACCCCCATATTGTGAACCGGTTTTGCTTGTACTTTTGATTTGTCTTCATGCCAGTGCTCCTGCGACCCAGATCTTCATTCCAAAATATAGCTTTTGTTAAAAATGAACTGCAGGTCAGAAGTTTTAAAGTAGCAAATAATGCACCCTGGTTGCTGCATTGTGTTCAAACTACTGATTGAAACAGTCTTTCTTTTTTCATTGCATGATAAGATGCAACCCTCCAAATGTCAAATCGCTCCATCTATTCACATTCTCCCCTACTGGCTTATGTTGATGAAACTTGGAATTCATCAACAACTGAAGAATAATGTTCCCAAATCTGGGCACTTCAGATAAGTTGGATTTACATCTGTCATTAACCATTGCTAGTACTTATTATACTTATGTGGATTGAAATCCAGTATACCACAAAGGCAAATGTTTTAGAAAGACTAAATTATACCATTAATATATACCACCCTGACTGATCTGTGAAAAGAAGTGCTCAGAAAGGTCTATTAATCAATCATTGATTGATTATGTACTATTAGGTCATTTTTTACTCCAGTGATTTCATTGACAATCTATTTTAACCTGTTCTCTCAAGTCTCCCAATGGTGCACTCCTTGCCACTATAACCAAATCCATCAACGTTGCTGCTGGTCATCTTCTTCCCTTTCCTTCCACCTTTCCCAGCCATTTCCAAAGCAGAACATAATATAGATATCACTGTGATGCCCACCCAAATTGTGGGAATGTTTACTGGCTGCTATTTCATAATGACACTGAAATTAGAGTAAAGAGAACATTTTTTCTCAGTTCTGTTATTAGGAAATGGACTCTAGACCAGGGATTTTCATTTTTTTTTCAGGCTGTGGAATCTGGTAGCTAAAAATATATATCCCCAAACAAAGCTCTAGTGATAGAAAATTGGCTTCATTCACCTGAACTTTTCCTTTTCCTTTAGTTTCTCCTGTAATCTCCCAAACTATTCTGTTTTCTTTGCACCTGCCAATGTCAGATAACTGCTTAGTTGATAGATTTGCTTATTCAAAGACACCAGGAACTTTACAGGTAGTCTTTGTCTTACAGTCATTTGTTTTAGTGGCCTTTCAAAGTTACAACATCATTGAAAAAGTAATTTATGACTGGTTTTCACACTTATGACAGTTGCAGCAGCCCTGTGGTCATATGATCAAAATTCAGGCACTTTGCCTAGAATATATTTATGACTGTTGCACTGCCCCCAGGTCATGTGATCACCATTTGTAACCTTCCCAGCTGACTTCTGACAAGCAAAGACAATAGAAGTCAGATTCACTTAAAACTATATAATTCACTTAACTGCAGAGATACGCTTAATAATGGTACCAAAAAAGATTGTAAAATGGAGCACATTTATCAATTGCCTTATTTAGCAATGGCAATTTTGGGGTTGTAAGACAAGAAATACTCACGTATAAAATTAATTTTAATGTGCATTTCTCCAACAGTTGTATCTTTTAGCTAATACCTAAAAATAAATAGTTATAGCTATTATTATATTATATGATCAAGCACTACCTGGATCAGGATGGTAGCCCATGGCTATGCAGTCAAACCATTAACCAAATTTTTATTGTTGTTACCTTATTAATGGGATATGCAGAAGTGATTATACTGCTGTTACTGTTTTGCTGGGCTCAATGTTGTGATTTATTGTGCAAATACTAACCACCAAAAATGTACTTAGCAATTACTTTGTTGGGCAACTATTACTCTGGGCATTTAAAACAATTAATTAAAAAATGAATAAAATATTTTACATTATTGCCCTGGGCAAGGGAACTTGAATTTGAAGGAAGCACAAATGGATGATTATGTTTTCAGAAAAGCTTTTTCAAATAACAAATTTGCTTTCTAGCAAATGAAGTGGGCTGGTTATGCAGTATCAAGCTTAGAAGCTATACCAAATCAAAAATCTTTGGCATCTGCTATTAAAAGTATGAACAAATGTTAAAAATATATCTGAAACCAAATATCAAACTCTATGACACTATGAAGCTTTGAAGGAGTGTTTTGACTGATATGTCCTATTAAAGCAGATCCTCAAATCAAGTAAGTCCCTGCTCTGAATTATTAAATCATCATCAAGCTTAATATTTAATTTGTAGTTCCATATAAGTAAAATGCTATGGATGGGAGTTAGTAGCATGATGACCAGGACCTTGACTTTGACTGACCTGAATTACTTTTCATTATCTTTAATTACTTTTAAAGAAGTCCTTAAACTCATTAAAATTGACCAATTGATTAGCTATTTATCAGCTAAACTAAGGCATGAATAGAATAGGTAGAAGCTAACATATACAGACACTGAGAATGTACCCTACCTTGCCAATTTATAATATCAAATGATCAATATACAACCCTGCATTCTTTTGTTAAATGAAATAAATATATATTTATTTCATTTAACAAAATATACATTTGTATTACAGAAGAAATATAGTGAGGGGAAAAATAGTTGATACCCTGCTGATTTTGTACATTTGCCCACTGACAAAGAAATGATCACTCTATAATTTTAATGGTAGGTTTATTTTAACAGTGACAGAATAACAACAAAAAATCCAGAAAACCACATTTCAAAAAAGTTATACATTGATTTGCATTTTAATGAATAAAATAAGTATTCATAAAATACAGGTGAAACTCAAAAAATTAGAATATCGTGCAAAAGTTCATTTATTTCAGTAATGCAAATTAAAAGGGGAAACTAATATATGAGATAGACTCATTACATGCAAAGCAAGATAGTTCAAGTCGTGATTTGTCATAATTGTGATGATTATGGCGTACAGCTCGTGAAAACCCCAAATCCACAATCTCAGAAAATTAGAATATTGTGAAAAGGTGCAATATTCTAGGCTCATAGTGTCCCACTCTAATCAGCTAATTAAGCCATAACACCTGCAAAGGGTTCCTGAGCCTTTAAATGGTCTCTTAGTCTGGTTCATTAGGAATCACAATCATGGGGAAGACTGCTGACCTGACAGTTGTGCAGAAAACCATCATTGACACCTTCCATAAGGAGGGAAAGCCTCAAAAGGTAATTACAAAAGAAGTTGGATGTTCCCCAAGTGCTGTATCAAAGCACATTAATAGAAAGTTATGTGGAAGGGAAAAGTGTGGAAGAAAAAGGTGCACAAGCAGTAGGGATGAATGCAGCCTGGAGAGGATTGTCAGGAAAAGGCCATTCAAAAGTGTTGGGGACTTTCAGAAGGAGTGGACTGAGGCTGGAGTCAGTGTATCAAGAGCCACCACACAGAGACGGATCCTGGACATGGCCTTCAAATGTCGTATTCCTCTTGTCAAGCCGCTCCTGAACAACAAACGTCAGAAGCGTCTTACCTAGGCTAAAGAAAAACAGACTGGGTCTGTTGCTCAGTAGTCCAAAGTCCTCTTTTCTGATGAGAGCAACTTTTGCATCTCATTTGAAAATCAAGGACCCAGAGTCTGGAGGAAGAATAGAGAGGCACACACTGCAAGATGCTTGAAGTCCAGTGTGAAGTTCCACAGTCTGTGTTGATTTGGGGAGCCATGTCATCTGCTGGTGTTGGTCCACTGTGCTTCATTAAGTCCAGGGTCAACGCAGCCGTCTACCAGGAGATTTTGGAGCACTTCATGCTTCCTTCCACAGACGAGCTTTATGGGGATGCTGACTTCATTTTCCAGCAGGACGTGGCACCTGCCCACACTGCCAAAAGCACCAAAACCTGGTTCAATGACCGTGGGATTACTGTGCTTGATTGGCCAGCAAACTCGCCTGACCTGAACCCCATAAAGAATCTATGGGGCATTGCCAAGAGAAAGATGAGAGACATGAGACCGAACAATGCAGAAGAGCTGAAGGCCGCTATTGAAGCATCCTGGTCTTCCATAACACCTCAGCAGTGCCACAGGCTGATAGCTTCCATGCCACGCCACATTGAGGCAGTAATTGCTGCAAAAGGGGCCCAAACCAAGTACTGAGTACATACGCATGCTTATACTTTTCAGAGGTCCGATATTGTTCTATGCACACTCCTTGTTTTATTGATTGCATGTAATATTCTAATTTTCTGAGATTGTGGATTTGGGGTTTTCATGAGCTGTACGCCATAATCATCACAATTATGACAAATCACAGCTTGAACTATCTTGCTTTGCATGTAATGAGTCTATGAGTCTATCTCATATATTAGTTTCCCCTTTTAAGTTGCATTACTGAAATAAATGAACTTTTGCACAATATTCTAATTTTTCGAGTTTCACCTGTATAGTGTACACAATGCCAAATCCAATCTAAATATCTGGCTGACTTGCAACCAACCATATAATATTAAACTTGCATACCTCCCAACTTTCAACAACTCTGAGTGGTGTGCAAATCAAACAAAGAAATTACAATAAAATCAATAAAACATAATGATTTAAAATGGCAATGTGATGAAGCAAGTGGTTTCATTTTTATTGCCTCATCAAAGGTCTTCACTTAATTCATGAGTCAAACTGCAAAACAAATTTATGAGGGAGAAGTGAGCAAGTTCAGAACAAGTCAAAAAACAAGAAAGTTGTGGCAAGATAGAATTAATGACAATCTCAAAAAGACTTGAGACTGACAATCCTACTAAGCCCACCACATATTTATAAACTCTCAATTCAGGTTAACATAACTCAAATACTGCATGTCTAGGTTATGTTCATTTCATAGTTACTTACTCTCTTGTCATCAGAGGGACAATATGAACCTAAATGAACATTTATCGTGTCACCAAGAACTAATAATTCCAGGAATATATTGCCAGCTCACTCTGAAGAAAGTTAATATTAACTTGTTAGTATGTTTCCATGGTTTTTTAGCTGAAATTTGGAGATACTATGAGATATTATGAAATACAATATTATGAAATTGGCCAGGACTTTATCCCTGCAGCCTCTGACTTGATCTATCAATCAGAATCAATCAGAATAGAGATGGAAGGGACCTTGGAGGTCTTCTAGTCCAGTCCCCTGTTCAAGCAGGGTTAGACCCTATACCATTTCAGACAAGTGGCTGTTCAGTCTCTTTAAAACCTCCAGTGATTAAGCACCCACAACCTCTGGAAGCAAGTTGTTCCACTGATTAATTGTCCTCACTGTTAGGAAGTTTCTCCTTAATTCCAAGTTGCTTCTCTCCTTGATTAGTTTCCATCTGTTGTTTCTTGTCTTGCCTTCTGGTGGTTTGGAAAATAAATTGACCCCCTCCTCGTGGCACCCTCTGAAATACTGGAATACTGCTATCATGTCCCCCTTACTCCTTCTTTTCTCTAGAATAGTCATTCTCAAATCCTGCAACCATTCTTCATATGTTTTAGTCTTCAGGCCTTTAATCATGTTAGTTGCTTTTCTTTGCATTTTTTCCAAAATGCAACAGCATTGAGCACAATATGCAAGGTGGCAAACAGCTGCATCATGCCAAAAATGGTCGTTTGCCGCCTCCTGCCCAATGCGGCTGCCATGAAGCCACAGAACAAGCCGGGCAGCAGTAAGAAACCAGTACACTGGTTCCTTATCTCTGCCCGGCTTTTACCGTGGCCTCATGGCAGCTGCATTGGATGTGATGCACAAGGCAGCAAACAGCCACGTCACGCCGAAACCGAGGGGCTGGCAGGCTGTGGCAGCTGATGGCTGCTGTGTGCGGGGGGCCAATGGTGTCAGGCAGCAGTCACCCCAGCCCCTTCTTCACCTTGCCCTGTAGCAATGGCACCCCTGCCCTGTCCCCCTGCCTCTCCTCACCTCACCCTGCAAGACGAACCTCCTGCCCACCGTCCCACTTGCCAGAGACCCCCTGGATCTCCCCCAATCCTGCCTTGCCCCCACAGGCACCCGTCCCCACGAGCAACATCGAGGTGGCCATGCCCACCCAGTCTGCCATGCCCACCACAGCCACGCCCACTCAATGGTCCACGCGCACTCAATGATCCATGCCCACTCAATGGTCCATGTCCACCCGGCACCCTATGATACATAAGTGGATTTTGGGTTGCAGTTTGGGCACTCGGTCTCTAAAAGGTTTACCATCACTGTCCTATACCTTTCAGTTATAGGTAAAGCCAATATTTTTAATTGTTATTTTAAATCCTTCTTTTTTCAATTTTATATCTATTTCTGTTTTGTCTAGCATTCATAACTGCCTTTTACCCAATCTAACCTACTCAAAATCCAAATTCATGGTTGTTTTAACAGTTGTTAACTAGGACGTTTTAAAATAAAAATTAATTATTAAATCTGGTTTGGAATAATGACTAAAAACCACTGCAGTTCCCACTACATCAGGGGTCCCCAACCCCCGGTCCATGGAGCAGTACTGGGGCACAGCATGCCAGCAACTGGGCTGCACAAACAAGCAAAGCCCCATCCGTGGGATAAAGGCAGCACACAAAACCCTGCACTCTCCAGTACGTGGAAAACGTCTCTCCATGGAACCAGTCCCTGGTGCCCAAAAGGTTGGGGACCTCTGCTCTACATGTTACTGTGCTATGAATGTTATGGTACCTTATTGTAACAAAATTTTTAATGTAGTATAGGATACAACAGAAATTCGGTAACCCAGAAATTATTGCATTTGTAATAAAGCATACTACAGATAACTACATTTTATAATTATCTACAGTGGTCTTCTTTCTTTATCAAGATATTAATAGAACAGAGAATTATATGTCACAGTTGAAAGAAAATCCCAAGAGCTAAACTTTAACAGAATCCTAGTAACTAATCAAGGAGAAACAATACATTATCTGTTCTCTTACATTTTACTCTTTCCAATAAGTAAGAAAATTTTCAGGCTGGGAAGGAAGAAAAACTTAAGATAATCTTCAATAAAGGCTGTGCTAGGCCTTGATTGTAAACAAAATTCAACTTATCTTGTGAAGTTCTGACTTGTTAGTTTGGATATTTAATTAGATCTTGTAGTATATGATACTATTATCTTTAACATACATAATTTTTAACATCATGATTAGCAACTAAACCAGTAAAGTGATAAATGTAGTGGACAATGTACCACAGGTGGTATCTGTACCACTGGTTGAAAAGCCCTGTTATAAAGCATCATTGCAATATCCACACACTTTTCCATATTTTTTAATCATCATGATTAGTGTTTGATCCCTATAAGTCTCTAATCAGATAAACTTAAACTTAAGTTGGACATGCCAGACTTTATAAATCCTATTACTTTTTGAATATTTTTACACAGTTGATAATCGAACAGCTAAGGCCTAAAGAAAACTGCTTAGGTGTCTCAGACAATCTAAGGAACAGAAAAAAAGCTATCTATAACATACTGAAGCTTAGTATGACTTTAAGATTTGGAGGAAAAATAAAACTGCATTAATTGAGAACGGTATATTTGACTTATTGCTTATGTCCGTATCAGGCTTAAAAAAAGGGAAATGAATTAGCTCTAACTTCATGGAGGCCACCTGTAGCATATTTTTAAAAGGCTTCCCTCCAAAATGTACTTTTATACCAGAGCTTATCATAATAGTATAACAAATCCAAGATTCCTACCATTTAAAGAACAGCACATAATTAGGCAAAAAGATTGATAGTTTAGAGACCATTTTGATGCAATTAGGCCATACTCACCAACTCCAGAGTCATTTTGTTAAAATCTGGCAAGCAGAACATAATTCCAGCTAGAGCATACCTTGTGTAAGACTAAAAACAGATGTGAGGCTTAAAAACAGCTGATGTGGAAGGTTATCAATAGCATCAGTATCAGAGGAGGTTGCATAACTGTCAAAACCTAACACATATGATATTACAGTTATTCTTGAAAGCAAGACTAGTAGGGGATGGGTGTGATGGCTTTCCCAGATGCCAGCTTGGATGAGGAGAAACAGCCGGCTCATGGGACATCAGAGGGGGGTGAGAAAAGAGCACCAGGAACATGTCCAGGCCAGGAGTGGAGGGGCCAGATCCTCTACTTCCCAAGCCAGGAGTGGAGGGGCCAGAGGAAGAAGTGAGACTAGGAATGCCTGGTTGGAGAAGAAAAGGAGAGGCGCAGCTGGAGGTTCAAGGACCCAGTCAGAAGCACAGTGGAGAGAAGGAATGCAGCTGAAGCAGGTCAGTAGAAATGAGAAGGAATTGCCTCCTCCATCACATCCAGGGTGTACAGGGCTGAATGGAGGCAGGCACAGTGGAGGTGTCAACGCTGCAAACATTGGATGTTTTTGCTCTGACAATATAAGAGGCAGCCTTTTCCTTCAAACTGTTTTGCTTTGAATAAAATGAAGCTGGGGAGGGGAGGAGAATGCTAACCCGGTTGTTTTAATAAGATAAGGAATGGCCTGCTATAGAAAGGAAGTGAAGCTTTGCATGTTAAACTAATTGCAGAATGTGATTTATGATGTGTAAATTAAGAGAGGGAATTGTGTTCCCTCTCCTCAGGGGAGGAGAATTCAGATTCTGGCATCCATCCATGAGTGCCAATGCTTTGTTCTCATTATTTATTTATTTATTTATTTATTTATTTATTTATTTATTTATTTATTTATTTATTTATTTATATTTATTTATATGCCGCCCTTCTCCCTGAGGACTCAGGGTGGCTCACAACAATAAAAATTAAAAAACATAGAATATTTTTTTTAAAAAAAAAGAATTAAACAATAAATGCAAAATTACAAGACAATGTAACCTGGTAAAAAGCCTAATTAAAAAACGTAGTCAGTCCAGGACAGCTTGTTGGAACAACCAGGTCTTCAGGTCACGGCGAAAGGACTGAAGGTCAGGGGCCGTCTGCAGCTCTGGGGGAAGTTCATTCCAGAGGGTCGGCGCGCCCACAGAGAAGGCTCTCCCCCTGGGGGTCGCCAGCCAGCATTGCCTGGCCAACGGCACCCTGAGGAGGCCAACTCTGTGGGAGCGAACCGGGCGATGGGAGGTTGACAATGGCAGCAGGTGGTCTATAATAAATTTACAAACCTAGAAAATGACTACAAAGAAGGAACTAGCAACCCAGGAAATAGAAGGAAAACTAGAGGAAGAAGATCCAAAGATGGAGGACTTAATGGAAGGAACTAACAGACAGATTCAGACAATTGAAGAACTAGAAGACGTAGCGATAATATCGGAAACAGAAAAGACCCTTACCAATCAAGATTTCAGAACACATTTGAGGGGAAAAAAGAACTGATTGAATGGAAGATAGAGCTGTTAGGAGAACCCTGGGAATTGGAGTAGGAGGGAGGCTGTTTAATGAATATCAATTGGCTGAGTGTTCTTCCAAAAATACTTGAAACAAATGGTCTTTTTTATTCCAAACTATATACACAAAAACAGAGAAAGAATTACTTGATCATTCAAATGCATTAACTTGGAAAGTTAGTTGGCAAAGGAAGAAAGCTAGAGTAAGACTGAAGAAAAAAGAGTTTTTGACTCTATTATACTATTAATTAGATGTTTGAATATGGTGGAGAATAGATAATTGCTAGAAATAGAAATATTATTATAACTAGAAAGATAAGATTTGTAATTAGAATATTACATTTCGGTATGAGAAGAGAAACAGGAAAATGCTAAGTAGTTTGAATAAGGGAAGCTTTTGGTTACCCAAATATAACTTACTTTGGAATTATAAACAATAGAAACATTTTGAACACTGATGGGAAATTTAAAAAAATAATAAAAAGCGAAAACAGGATACTGATTGAACATATGAATGTTAAGTGGAAATGCAATTAAGATATGTTTTGGTTAGAAAAGATATCTTCAATTGACATTATTGATATTATTAGAAAATGTAACAAAGATGTTGATATTTAATTGTGTATTTACTAATAACAATAAGAGACTCAAGAGACTCAAAGGATGCTGGGGAGGGTAATCACAGGACATTTGAAGGATGAGAGTTCTTTTTTGCCTCCAGTGATTTAATTGGAAGTGTAACAGATCCAATTAGAACTTATAATTGTACTGAGAAATAATCCTTATTTCTTAATAAGGCTAGGCCACTCCAGGACCTTAATGTGTTTCTTCTTGAGCCACTCCTTGTTACCTTGGCCTTGTGTTTTTGGTTATTGCCATGCTAGAATACTCATCCACGACTCATTTGCAATGACCTGGCTGAGAAAAGGAGGTCCTCACCCAAGATTTGATGGTACATGGCCCCGTCCATCATACCTCTGATGCGGTGAAGTTGCCCTGTCCCCTTGCATAAAAATACCCCCAAAGCATAATGTTTCTACCTCCATGGTTGACAGTGGGGATGGTGTTCTTGGGGTCACAGACAGCATTCCTCCTCCTTCAAACATGGTGAGTTGAGTTGACGCCAAAGAGCTCGATTTTGATCTCATCTGACCACAACACTTTCAATCAGTTCTCCTCTGAATCATTCAGATATATATTGGCAAACTTCAGATGGACGTGTACATGTGCTTTCTTGAGCAGGGGGACCTTGCAGGTGCTGCAGGATTTCAGTTCTGCATGGCGTAGTGTGTTATCAATTGTTTTCTTGGTGACTATGGTCCCAGCTGCCTTGAGATCATAGTTCTGGGCTGATTCCTCACTGTTCTCATGATCATTGAAACTCCACAATGTGAGATCTTGCATGGAAGGAGATTGACAGTTATTTTGCATTTCTTCCATTTGCAAATAATCACACCAACTGTTGACATATTCTCACCAAGGTGCTTGGCGATAGTCTTGTAGCCCATTGCAGCCTTGTGTAGGTTACAATCTTGTCCCTGACATCCTTCAACAGCTCTTTGGTCTTGGCCGTGGTGGAAGGTTTGGAACATGATTGATTGCTTCTGTGGACAGGTGTTTTTTATACAGGTAACAAGCTGAGATTAGGAGCATTCCCTTTAAGAGAGTGCTCCTAATATCAGCTTGTTACCTGTATAAAAGACACCTTAGAGCCAGAAATACTTATACTTACAGGTGAAACTCGAAAAATTAGAATATCGTGCAAAAGTTCATTTATTTCAGTAATGCAACTTAAAAGGGGAAACTAATATATGAGATAGACTCATTACATGCAAAGCAAGATAGTTCAAGCCGTGATTTGTCATAATTGTGATGATTATGGCGTACAGCTCATGAAAACCCCAAATCCACAATCTCAGAAAATTAGAATATTACATGCAATCAATAAAACAAGGAGTGTGCATAGAACAATATCGGACCTCTGAAAAGTATAAGCATGCGTATGTACTCAGTACTTGGTTTGGGCCCCTTTTGCAGCAATTACTGCCTCAATGTGGCGTGGCATGGAAGCTATCAGCCTGTGGCACTGCTGAGGTGTTATGGAAGACCAGGATGCTTCAATAGCGGCCTTCAGCTCTTCTGCATTGTTCGGTCTCATGTCTCTCATCTTTCTCTTGGCAATGCCCCATAGATTCTTTATGGGGTTCAGGTCAGGCGAGTTTGCTGGCCAATCAAGCACAGTAATCCCACGGTCATTGAACCAGGTTTTGGTGCTTTTGGCAGTGTGGGCAGGTGCCACGTCCTGCTGGAAAATGAAGTCAGCATCCCCATAAAGCTCGTCTGCGGAAGGAAGCATGAAGTGCTCCAAAATCTCCTGGTAGACGGCTGCGTTGACCCTGGACTTAATGAAGCACAGTGGACCAACACCAGCAGATGACATGGCTCCCCAAATCAACACAGACTGTGGAACTTCACACTGGACTTCAAGCATCTTGCAGTGTGTGCCTCTCTATTCTTCCTCCAGACTCTGGGTCCTTGGTTTTCAAATGAGATGCAAAAGTTGCTCTCATCAGAAAAGAGGACTTTGGACTACTGAGCAACAGACCAGGTCTGTTTTTCTTCTGACGTTGTTTGTTGTTCAGGAGCGGCTTGACAAGAGGAATATGACATTTGAAGCCCATGTCCAGGATCCGTCTGTGTGTGGTGGCTCTTGATGCACTGACTCCAGCCTCAGTCCACTCCTTCTGAAAGTCCCCAACACTTTTGAATGGCCTTTTCCTGACAATCCTCTCCTGGCTGCATTCATCCCTACTGCTATTGCACCTTTTTCTTCCACACTTTCCCCTTCCACATAACTTTCTATTAATGTGCTTTGATACAGCACTTGGGGAACATCCAACTTCTTTTGTAATTACCTTTTGAGGCTTTCCCTCCTTATGGAAGGTGTCAATGATGGTTTTCTGCACAACTGTCAGGTCAGCAGTCTTCCCCATGATTGTGATTCCTACTGAACCAGACTAAGAGACCATTTAAAGGCTCAGGAACCCTTTGCAGGTGTTATGGTTTAATTAGCTGATTAGAGTGGGACACTTTGAGCCTAGAATATTGCACCTTTTCACAATATTCTAATTTTCTGAGATTGTGGATTTGGGGTTTTCATGAGCTGTACGCCATAATCATCACAATTATGACAAATCACGGCTTGAACTCTCTTGCTTTGCATGTAATGAGTCTATCTCATATATTAGTTTCCCCTTTTAATTTGCATTACTGAAATAAATGAACTTTTGCACGATATTCTAATTTTTTGAGTTTCACCTGTAGAGTCTTTCTCAAAAACCTGGATGTAGGCAATGTCATTCTTTAATGTTATTAAAGTTATCATTGCAAGATGTAAGCTGTTCCAAGTAAAGCTGCTTTTTGTAATTGACTGGTGGTGATTTTGTGATTTTCTCCAGTTCTTTTCTACATATTCTGCTGTCTCCCGGTACTACCACATCCACTATCCAGACATTTTTGTCTTTCTCATTGACATTTGTTAAGTCTGTGGTATTATTATTATCTTTATACAATAAAACATAGATGCTACTGACTTTGCTTGCAGAAGCCACTGGGATGGTTGCCAATGATTAAGAAACACCAGCTGCCTGCAATTAGTGCAGGTTCGCATCCCACCAGGCTCAAGGTTGACTCAGCCTTCCATCCTTCCGAGGTAGGTAAAATGAGGACCCAGATTGTTGGGGGCAATTAAGCTGACTTTGTAATAATGCCGCTTGGGGTGTGTGTGAAAGCCCTAATAAGCAGGCATATACATAGAATGAAGTCTACTGCTAAGCTTGTAAGCCGCCCTGAGTCTTCGGAGAAGGGCGAGATATAAATGGAATTAAAATAAATGTGATCCTAGGACACTGCAATCATTGTAAATACATGCCAATTGCCAAATGTCCGAATTTTGTTCATGCAATTGCAGGAATTGTATGTGCGAGGTCTGGTCATGTCAATTTTTCAGTGCTGTTATAACTTCAAATGGTCACTAAACAAACTGTTGTAAATTGAGGATTGCCTGCAGTACTCATGTTTGCATTCAGCTCACTTTCATTCACTTCCCATTCATTCATGTCCTTATGTCTAGCATATGTTATTGCATATACTGCTTGAGTAATCATTTCCAGGTAACATCCAGCTCTCACTTCTGTATAAAACAATATGAGTTGAAGCATGATTTTATTTATTCATTTAATTTAGAAGCCATCTGGCTTCAAACACACATCTAGGCAGCTTAGCTTTTAAAAACAGTAACAATAAAGAAAAAAATAAGAAATAGCTCAAAAAATCCCAGAAGAGAAAAACACCCAATCCAAATCTATAGGAGCTTAGCAGCCACCCAATCCTAGAGCCATTTTTTTCAGAGACCTTTGAAACAACATTAAAGTGGGAGCCACCTTGGCACATGCTATTGTAGAGGTTATTCCTCTGTGACAGAGAAGGCCTGCATCCTTGCACCCAATAGATAATACTGTTTAATTGAGGGGGCCTGGAGAGGCGCCTTTATGCGTGCATGCTCACACAAGAATGGGGCCACAAGCGTGACCCTCGTGGTGCTAAGGCCTGCGTGATGCTCGCTGTGATGCTGACACCGACTCCAGCACCCATGCAACACTCGTGGAGATGCTCAACAATAACCAATTATTTGCTTACAATTGTAGTGATCTATTGAATAATACACTGGACTGGAATGAATATTAGAAATGTCAATATCCAAGAAAAGGAATGACAAAATGTATCTTTTTTAATTAAATGCTAATATTTATATGATTCATTTTAGTTCCAGTTTAGCATTCCCATACATATTTTTAAAATATTCCTTGTAGCTTTTCTGTAATTATGTACAGGTAGTCCTCGAGTTATGAATGTAATGGAGCCTGCCCATTCCATTTGTAACGCGAGGATGCATAGGAGAAAATCTCATACCTTGAATGTGATTCACTCCCAGCTTTTACCCACGCATTCGCTAATTTAATGTGTGAATGAATGTGTGGCTTGTTAAGTGAACATGAGGTATCTGGATGGGGAAGGCCATGGGGGGCCTAGTTATGGCGCAGGCCATCCAAAGCCCCCCCTGACCCCTGGTAGCACCCCAATTGGTAGCACCCCAAAAATTGGTAGCACCCCAATTGGTAGCACCCCAAGCAATTAAAAGCTGTCTTCCATTCATGCCTCTCTTTGATCCTCACACGATAGTACACCTCTCTTGTCCAGCTTGTTGAATACCTTCCCCTTGGACAGGTGCCCCAGCATGTCCTTCATAAGCGGGGGGGGGGTACATATTATCTATGCAAACTCTCTTAATTCCCCTGAAATCAATGCACAATCTCAATGATCCATCCCTTTTCTCCCTAAAGGGCACCAGTGTTACTACCTTGGATTTGGCAGTCTGAATGAAACCCTTAGCTAAGTTCTTATCCACAAAAGTTTGGAGCTCCTCCATCTCCCCTGGGGTCATGGAGTACATTTTTGACTTGCGGAGTTTTACTCCTGGCAGAAAGTCAATTGCACAGTCTGTGGAGTGAGCGCATCCAATTCCCGCTCGCTAAATACTTCCGCCAAGTCTTGATTCTCTTTTGGGATGTTTGGCTCTGCTGGGCTGCTTTCATGTTTCACAGCCAATTGTGCTCACCTAACTTTTGGTTGTTTCTCCATCCTCCGCCCTTTCTCAGCTCTATTTCTCACTTGTTGCTTCCCCATTCAATTGACGGGTTTTACTTTTTCAGCCACAACAACCCAGTATCATTGTCTCTGCCATCCTTAGGGCTACAATGAACCAGATAGTCTCTTTGTGTCTCCCTGCTCTTAAGCTCACTAGCTCGGTCAGGCAGGTTGCATGAACCACCACCACCCGTACACGAGCCATCTACTTGCTCAAATTTCATGGGTTGCTTCAGTCACCTAAGTCTTAGTCCCAACAAGTTCACCATCCTCAGGTTGATTAAGCAGCAAATGCACGCTGAATCTAACAGGCCAGTGAATCTCACCCTTGCTCCTGACTGGGGCACTACCACCTCTACCTGGGCAGTCAATGAAGTGAGGGAGACACTTACCATTGTGTTGTTTCCCCCCTTGCTGTCACTCTCATAGAAGATCCCTCAGGGTAGGCAGTTCTGGCACACCTCTCTGTTCATCCCATCTCAAAAGTGTAAGACAAGTAGGTGTTCCGGCCACCCTCTCAGCTTCCTGGCTAATCTACAAAATTCTTGAATACTGGTTCCCCTGCCTTGTGGAGCAGATATCAGATTCCGTTTGCTGGGCTTGGGTGGGGTCCCCGAATCTGGTGTGGAGCCCTTCCAGGAAGGCATTGATGTTCCCCAATTCTGGAGGCCCTTTGTAGTGGAGTGCCACCATCCATTCAGCAACATCCCCTTCCAGATTTGCAGCAACAAATTTTGCGATTTGGAGAAGAAGCATTCCAGTGATTGTGAGAATAAGGCCTGCTTACAGAAAAAGACAATGCAAAAGGTATTGGGGCCTGTGAGGTGGGGAGAGAACCTGGGCTTTCCAGGCACAGTGGGGCAGGGAGAGGGTGTTCTTGCCAGTCTCTGCTGAATGGCCTGTGTGATCACTTAATGACTACAAGTGGGAGAGCTGAGATTGTGGCTTTTAAGCAAAGTGGTAACATGTCATCTCACTCAACAATCAAGATTCTGGTCTTCAGTTGTAGACTCAATTGTTGAGGATTACTTGTAACCAGTTTATAAAAATGTTAAATAAAGAGTGTGTTAGTATGCTTAAATTAATGATCTTAAAGTTACAATTATGATAAGAGGCAATGTGGTCAGATTGCAGACAAGAAAAATAGAAGCATTCATGGTTTTTAAGTTGTCTGCTCTAAAACATAAAATGAAATATTCAAGTAGAAATAATCCTCATTGATGGTGCCTCTAGGAAGAGTTAATTAAAGGAATAAAATTGAATTAAAAATGACCCATTGTGGACTGATAAATGATCTCTAAATATTCTGCTAATATTTTGTAAGAAATTGCCCATTGTACTGAATTACTCAGTCTGAAAAGATTGAAAGGAAAATATTCTAGTTCTTTTTATTAAAATAAGGGAACATTTATAACTATGCTGATAAAAATTGAAAAAATATACAACTTATAACTGTATAATTATACAACTGCCGTAAGTTTTGAAAATTTTTTAAAGCCAAGTTCTTGGACAAAACAATGAGTATACAGTATTTTAAAAGTCTGGAGCTAGGTTTAAAAACCTTATCTAGTTATTCCTTTTATAACACACACACACAGACACACACACACACACACACACAGAGAGAGAGAGAGAGAGAGAGAGAGAGAGAGAGAGAGAGAGAGAGAGAGAGAGAGAGAGAGAGAGAGAGAGAATATACAGTAAGAAGTTACATACTTGTAACTTTGAACTTTGTTCAAATACTTACAGGTTAGATGTTTCCATTACAGCTATTGTATATCTGATGGCCCCATTCATGTTACTTTTTTAACATTTTGAAAGAACAGCTTGCCATGCAAATCTGTTCTTTTTGTCTATGGGCTTCTGTATAAATTATCACAGACATTATGTATAGGCTAAGTTTGTGGATTGAGGTGGAACATCAATCTCATCATTTCTTCAGCCTGTCCTTATTGGATACTGTTGGCATATGCTACATTACATCTTGTCTGCACAAATATGCTTGGATAGCATAATAATTAGAGAAAGATATTTGAACATCATTATAAAAGAAATTAAATATATACAAAAATATTAGGATTTGGGCAAAATTTGAGATTGAAGACAGCAAAGTCCACAGTTTGGACAAAGAACCGTTGGCTTGAAAGAGGGGTCAAAGAGGCCATTTATGTCAAAACTGAACAGCCCGGACTCAACAGATGGGAGGGATCCAACATCATCTATCTCCAGTCTGCAACAGAGTCCTTTCAGCATTACCAAGAAGGTTCCATACCCATTTGTACTACTCAGGTGACCCTGAAGACACAGATAAGCCTCCCTGTGGCCTCCGTGACTCTCTAAAATGGGTCTCCAACCTTTTGGGGTTGGCGGACCAGTGGGAGAGGGAGGGGCAGGCGCCTTACACGCACATGAACAAATGTGAATGTGGCCACATGTGCGTGTGTGTGTACAAACAGGTTGCAAGCACTCCCAACATGCAAACAAGGCTGTAAGCATGCACACAAGGTTCTGAGTGATGGCAGCGCCTGTGTGAGGCTTGTGGCGCCAGCTTGAGGATCAGCCGTGGCCTGCAGCAATGCTGCCCCAGCACAAAGATTGCGCCGTTGCCCCCATGCAAAGATCACGCTGTGGGCTGCAGCGATGCTGCACCGGCGCTAGGCTTGCACCCCTGCCCCCGCGCAAGGCTTACAACATGGCCCACCTGCTGCTTGCAGTGCTGCCACCTGTACAAGGTTCATGGCAATGCCGCTGCCTGTGTGATACTAGCAGTGCTGCCACTGCCTACACAACACTCACATCAACAGTGACACAAGGGGGGGGCTGAGCACATGCACACGTGCATGCGCTGCCCAACTACTCACGTGGCCCAGTGGCCAGGAGGCCGCGGCCCAGTAGTGGGCCGCGGCCCATAAGTTGGTGACCTCTCCTGTAAAAGAATCCAAATGACTGTCTGTAGGGAGTATAAATCCTTCCATTCCCCACCATCCAATCAGAGCTGAAGAAGCTTCTTGGATAAAAAATGAAACATCTTCAAAGAAAAACAAGAAAGTCCAGTTACCTTGTGAAAAAGCATCTTTGGGATAAAATGAATCTATAGTGGTTGCATTTTACATTCTGTGATTCTTAGGTAGGCTTATATTGTACTATTGCTTTAATTGTTTTCTGTATAAAAATGGCAATAGTTTTTTTATTCTATACTTCATTATGTCAGAATAAGTGAAATATTTAGGGTTTTGATCTGTCAGAAGACAGATTCTGGTGCAACATTTCAAATGGGTTTGCTAAGAATATTTGCTTTTTTGTGCACAATCTTACCTTACATCTTACAAAGGCTTTAAACCTTTGTCTTTTTGTTATAGGGTAACAATTGTCAGTAAGTGAACATTAACAAAATAAATTAAAACATGATCTTGACAGCTAACAATATGCATAGACTTGTTGTATATTTTTCTTGTAGTACATGCCCGGGAAGGCCTGAAACAGCTCCTACTGGATTTGTTAGAAGATAAGTCCAAATGCTTTGTTTCCTCAAGGACCATTTCTAGTTGGCTTTATCATAGTAATTTCCATGGCAACTCATGTTAGTTTCCATGACAACGTACGATTTTCACAACCAAGTGGTTACAGCTTTACATTACATTGCCAAATAGTGGCTAAAATCAAGAATAAAGGGAGAAGGTTTCAACTACATCATTATTTTAGTTGTTGGGGAAGATTAATTGAATAACTTCTCAATTTAATCAATTTAAGTAATCATGTCAGTATTCAATTCCCTCATTAAAACCATCATTTATTATGTTGTGCAAAGCGCATCACTATGTGATGATCTCATAATACCTTGTTCCATGTGTATCTATAAATTGTCTTAATCACTAAACAGATATTTAATCAAGACAAGACTCCATTAATTTTGAATACATAACTATAGTGCATATATATTATGATAGAGAAAAGATTGTTGTATTAGAATTTCTATTGCTAACCCTAATTTTAGAATTAGATGTATTTCCTTATTTCCTCTAAGTAATTCACATAGTTTCTCAAGAAAAAAATATGTAGCTGGAGATGCTGTCTGCGCTTGGGAAATGCAACCAGGCAGAAATGCTTCCTACCCCCACTTTTCCAAGGCTTAGGTCAGCCCAAGCTTTTTTCTCAAAGGCCATAAAAGTTTACAGACCCAGAAACATGTATGGAATTGGGCTTATTCATTCATTCCCCCTCTCACAGTTTACTCACAAGCATTCATTCCAGCATTCCAAATGTCTGGCTAATTGAGGCACATTTTGATGCTTCTGCAAATGTACCAACATCTATAGGCAGCCTCACCTATCCCAGCTCTTAATCTATAAATGTGTGAGTGTATAGGAGAGAAAAGGAAGAAGACAACAAGTAGACAAGAAATTGGCAAATGATTTCTACAGTGTATGGCAATTACAGAAATATAAGAGAGCTGAACTATCGGTCAATTGCCAGGACTACAAGGTACAGTACTAATAGTCCATTGTTGTGTGATTCCTACCTAGAGCTTGGGAGCAACCAGAAAAGGCAGTAACCACACTGAGACAGCACAGGAACTTTTGGAGAGGGGCAAAGATTGAATGCCACTTTTATTTGTCAAAGACTTACTTATGAGGCTACATCACCATGCAAAGCCTAGGAAAGTAGAGTTAAGCCAGGGCAACAGGAAACGTACATCCTACAATAAACTATTCTGTACAGTTACGTTCTACATATTCCAGTCCTCAGAAGACAAACAACCCTCACAGTAGTGTACACTGAGCAAATACTTAATTTGATAGCAGATATGAATAAGAATGTATGATGTAGAATACTCCTATTGAACATCAACCCTCACAAAAACATTTATTCAGCTACTTCATCAGCTTTAGATTTTATTTCTGTTTGATGGATTTTATTATTCATTGATTTGCATGTATTGGTTAACTACCAAAAATGTGGAAGAACAAACCTTTGGTCCTGGTGACCGAAACTCAAATTGGATCATGGTAACTTCCACTTTACAAGTCTGATTTCTAAATATGCTGTGATTAGTTTGTGGGTTTTGTTATACTAAACCTAGAAAAATACTAATTCCTTAGTTTTATGATTAAAGAAGCACTGCAATATCATTCTTTGGGAATAGATAATTTTTCTTAGTGATTTTGACACCCCTTTGACATGAGTTGGCAGAGTTGACTTGGCGGTGACAAGTTGGCCATGGCATGTTGTCTCATTCTGTCTCCTAGTCTTTCCCAGCCATGCTGTATTTCTTTCCTAAGTGAACTTTGCTCAGATCAATGAAACTTTTACTATACAGTTCCAATGTATATTGCATCATGTAAAGCACAACTAACTATCATGTAAAACATAATTAAGAGCAACTAAGGCCTGGAGACTAAAACATATGAAGGACTGCAGGACTTGGGTTTGGCCAGTCTAAAGAAAAAAAGAAATAGGGGTGACATGATAGCAGTATTCCAGTATCTGAGGGGCTGCCACAAGCAGTGGCATAGCGTGGGGGGTGCAGGGGGGGCGGGCCGCACCGGGCGCAACATCTGGGGGGGCGCGCTCGCACTGAGCTGCTCAGGGAGCCCCAAGGGCTGCACAGAGTCGGCTTGGCTCCGCTCTCGAGCTGCTCTTTCTTGCAAAGCGAAACAAGTCCGGCAGGTGAGATGGGCGGCCACATAAACTGAATAAAATAAATAGAAGCGCCCAACTCTCCACCCAGGCTCAGGCCAACCGCAAGCGCCCCGCAGGCGCCCCGGCAGGCTTGGCCGAGCAAAGACGGACCCGCCGGCCGGCTGGCCTAGCTTCGTGCGCATGCGTGGCTTTATTTAGCGGGGCTCACGTGCGAGCTTGAATGCAGCGGCTCTTGCAGGTCGGAGCCCCGCCCAGCCGCCCTCGAGAGGGACCCGGAAGCATCCCGCATGCGCGCGACTCTTCTTGGAAAGTCTATGCCGCTGCGGGGCGCGTCTTTTCGGCGGTGCCATGACGTCACCGGGTTAGGGGGCGCAAATTGCCCCGGGTGCTGACAACCCACGCTACGCCACTGGCCACAAGGCAGAAGGGGTCAGATTGTTCACCAGAGCACCAGAGGGAAGGACAAGAAACAGTGGTTGGAAACTGATCAAAGAGAGAAGCAACCTGGAATTAAGGAGAAACTACCTAACAGTGAAGACAATTAACCAGTTGGAGCAGCTTGCCTCCAGAAATTGTGGGTGCTCCATCACAAGAAGTTTTTAAGAAAAGAGTGGACAGTCACTTGTCTGAAATGATATAGATTCTCCTGCTTGATCAGGGGGCTGGACTAGAAGACCTCCAAGGTCCCTTCCAGATTCTATTCTATTCTATTCTATTCTATTCTATTCTATTCTATTCTATTCTATTCTATTCTATTCTATTCTATTCTATTCTATTCTATTCTATTCTATTCTATTCTATTCTATTCTATTCTATTCTTATTGCCCCACTGTGGAATTATTTAATTGCTGTTTTGTTTTAAAAAAATTCTTTTCCTATAAGCCTCTTTGTAATGTATACCTCACATGGTATATATAAAAAACCCAAGTGAGTTCCTGTAAAAAGAGTGGTTTTTTCAAGGATCAATGAAGTGGATGATTTTCAAGAGAAAGTGGGTTAGGCTGCTCCAAGCACACAAAGCCATATGGCAGAAGGCATGAACAGGAGAGTGGGAGAGCATCTGCTAACAGTCTATGAATTAAGAGCAGAAGGAGAATGAAAAAGAGGCTAGGGAAATCAAAAGGATAGATGGACAGGCTGGCCCATTTTAAAGTCTCAGCCCTTTTAGATAGGTTAGTGTGCCCTTGGCCAACAGGAAGTATAATTGCTGAAAAATAATTCATTTGAATGTTTAGATTTGAATCCTTTCCACCTAACCACTTCAAATCTAAACACTTATAAAACTTTTTATGCTTCTGTTTTCTTAATGATTCACTTGAATATATCATTAAAGTTCTACTTAAAAGCATCAGCTGGGTATGATTACACTCTCAATCCTTTTTCTTAACATTTCTCTTTGTAGAGCTCCATAAATAGCAGCAATACTGTTCTACCCATTCCTTTTTATACATATAAAAGCTTTAACCATGTATTGATGTCATTGTAAAAGACAGTATGGCAATATAAAGGGATGGAATTCTGAAAGTGAAGTGGCAAATGTGATAAGGTAATTGAACTCTTCCAAGGGAGGGTCTTTTGGTACAATGTATGACCTGTAGTAAGGTTTGCATTGAAAATAAGGATTGAGAAGAAAGTTATTACACACATATATACTGCTCAAAAAAAATAAAGGGAACACAAGGTAAGACATCCTACTATTAAATACAGTACATTGTGTTGTTTAAGTGTTCCCTTTATTTTTTTGAGCAGTATATATACACACAAGGATAATAGTTGACACCATTTCATTATCTTGCTACTCACCTATAGTATATTCTTTGTCATTTCAAAGAGAGATACATACATACATACATACACACATACATACATATTTTTTGCTTTAGCTATTGACTGTTTATATGTGAATATATAGTATGTTTATGCTATATATTAGGAATACAAAGACAGACAGACAGACAGACACACACACACACACACACACATACACACACAGAGAGAGAGAGAGACAGAGAGACAGAGACAGAGAGAGAGAGACTGTCTCTTTAGGAGCCCTAGTGGTGCAGTATTTAGAATGTAGTATTGCAGGCAAATTCTGCCCACAGTCTGGAGTTTGATCCTGACAAGCTCGAGGCTGACCTACATCCTTCCAAAGTCAGTAAAAAAAGATTGTTGGGGGAAATATGCTGAAACTGTAAACTGCTTAGAGAGAATGCTGTAAGTGTCAGGACCCACCTCAATCCACATCTTAGGAAATAAGAACTCTTGGATGCAAGTTTAGTCCAAAAGGAAAATGTTTACTAGGATGGAATCGATTGTGGCAATACAAGACGGAATCTAACAAAGTTACATTTCAATCCTATATAAAGCATTCCCATTTCAGCTCCTCCCCTCATCCATTTGGTCAGCTCCCATCATCTGCTTAGGTGTCAGGCCCTTCTGTGGGAAAGGGAACTCTCCTTGTTTTTATTGTTATTGCTTCTTCCTTTTTCAGTTGTAAATGAAGATGCGATCCAGATCTGTGTCTCCCCCTCCCTCCCCCAGTTCAACCATTTCCCTGTTGTTTGAAGATCGCCTTAAGTAACTATCCTCTCCCCCCCCCCTCAGAGAGATGGCAGAATCCCCAGAATAAGCACATTGTTCTACCTATACATTTATGAAACATGATATAAATGGATTCTGACATTCGGCTCTCCTTTCAGAAAAAAGTTGAGTCCATCTGTGGGGAAAGAAAACATATAAATGTTAGCCTGGTTTGTTCGGACATTCTGTATGAAACCTCTTAAGCAACTTAGGTGCTTTAACATGGAGTTTGTTAACCCACTCATTTTCTGAGGAGGGGAGGTGTTTCCATGCCACTAAATATTGTATCGTTCCATGGTGTTTTCTGGAATCTAAGATTTCTTTCACTTCAGAATGTTGTTCTCCTTCCACCATGATGGGGTGGTGGTGGTGGTGGGATTTTTGCTCGTAGTGGTGATTGTTGTTCTCTCTTTAATAGACTGCAGTGGAAGGTTGTGTGTGTTCGTCTAAGATTTTTGGGTAGTTCTAATTCAACTGTTACTGGGTTTATGATTCTTTTAATTGGAAAGGGTCCAATATATTTTGGTCCTAGTTTTTTACAGGGTTGGAGTAATTTCAGGTATTTTGTGGATAAATATACCATCTCTCCTACCCTAAATGGTGTGGGATCGGTTCTTTTTTTTGTCTGCCTGTGTCTTGTATGCTTTTCTGGCATCTTCCAACGCTTTCCTAATGATTGGCCATGTATTTTGTAATTGAGCAATCCATTCCTTCAGATCAGGGATGACCGGTTCTTTTGGGGTTAGTTCTGGTATTGGGTTGAAACTCTGGCCTGTAGCTACTTGAAAAGGAGTGTAACCTGTGCTTGAGTGGACTGCATTATTATATGCTACTTCTGCGAAAGGCAGTAGGTCCGTCCGGTCGGACTGCTGAAAATTAATAAAGCATCTCAGATATTGTTCAAGTATATTATTAAGTCTTTCAGAAGCTCCGTCTGTCTGAGGATGGTGACTAGATGACAGTCCTTGGGTGGTTCCTAAGAGGGATAAAAATTCTTTCCAAAATGCCGACGTAAATTGCACCCCTCTGTCAGATATGATGCGTTGTGGTACCCCGTGCAATCTGTAAATATGCTGTACAAAAAGTTTTGCTAATGCTTTTGCGGTCGGGATTTTTTGGCAAGGTATGAAATGTACTTGCTTAGAGAACAGATCTGTGACAGTCCAGACTACGGTGTTTCCATTACTTTCTGGCAGTTCTACGATAAAATCCATGGCTATTTCTTTCCATGGGGCTGAGAGGTTTGCCACCGGTTGTAACAGACCTGGCGGTTTCCCTTGCAGTCTTTTGGCCATCGCACAAATTTGACAGCTACCCACATAGCTTTCTATGTCCTTTTTCATAGATGGCCACCAAAATTGCCTTTTAGATAAGTGTAAGGTTTTTACAAAGCCAAAGTGTCCTGCTGATTTTGTATCATGGCACAGTTGCATGAAATCGATTCTGTGTGTGGCAGGTATATATAGCTTCTCCCCCACCCATGGCAGTCCATCTTTAATTGTGCACACATGTTTATTTTTCTGGAACCATTCATCACTTTCCAAAGATTTCCTGAATTCTATTCCAGTTTGGCTATCTACCTTCGGCTTCATTTTTTCTTGTGCCCTGGTGGTGACTGGTGCTGCCAGTTGTTGTTCCGGTACAAGTGGTTTAAAGTCAGTAACTCTTGTGCTGTTATATTGGGGCATGCGGGATAATGCATCTGCCAGGAAGTTCTTTCCCCCCGGTAAGTGTTTGAGAGTGAAATTGAATCGGTGAAAATGTTGGGACCAGCGAGCTTGCTTAGGAGTGAGCTTCCTGGGCATTTTTAGTGCTTCCAAATTCTTGTGGTCTGTCCAGACCTGGAAAGGTATTTTATTTCCTTCTAAAAATTGGTGCCATGTTAGTAATGCCCACCTCAACGAGAATGCCTCTTTTCCCCATATTGGCCAGCGTTGTTCTGTTTCTGTGAGTTTTCTGGATGTGTATGCGCATGGTTGCAATGTCCCCCCATCATTTTCTTGTAATAGTACGGCTCCTCCCGCTACATCACTCGCATCTGCCTGTATTACAAAAGGTTTGTCGGGATCTGGGTGTTTTAGGACAGGTTCAGCAGAAAAAAGTCTCTTTAGCCTCTCAAATGCTGCTTGACATTCCATTGACCATTTTAGAGGCTGGCTGGGTTTCACGGGTGACCCCCCCCCCTTCGTTTTCAACAAATTTGTGAGGGGCATGGCTATTTGGCCAAATGCAGGGATGAATTGGCGGTAGAAATTTGCAAACCCCAGGAAACTTTGCAATTGCTTCCGTGTGCGGGGGGGGTGCCCACTCTAGTACTGCCCTGACCTTCTCAGGGTCCATTTCGATGCCCTCTGGAGATATGCGATATCCCAGGTAGTCGATTTTTTCCTGATGGAATTCACACTTCGATAATTTAGCATATAAATGGGCAGCTCGCAACTTCTTCAGGACTGCTCTGACTAGTTTGATATGTTCCTCTTTGGTTTCTGTGAAGATAAGGATGTCATCGAGGTAAATCAGGACACCCTTATATAGGTGCTCTCTCAGCACGTCATTAATTAATTGCATAAAGACTGCGGGGGCCCCTTGCAGTCCGAATGGCAATACTTTGAATTGCTAGCACCCCATTGGGCAGTTGAATGCAGTCTTCCATTTGTCTCCTTCCTTAATCCTAATACGGTAGTATGCTTCCCTCAGGTCTAGTTTGGTAAAAATCTTTCCTTTCGATAGGTGGGATAGCATATCCTTCATTAGGGGAAGGGGGTACAGATTACATTCACTAATTGTATTCAGATTCCAGTAATCCACGCACAAGCGGAAAGAACCATCTTTCTTCTCCCTGAACAGAACCGGGGCGGCCACTTTGGGTTTGGCAGGCTCAATAAATCCTCTTTCTAAGTTTTTCTTTATGAATCTTTCCATTTCTGCCATTTCCCTTGGGCTCATGGCATACATCCTGGGTTTTGGGAGTTTTGCCCCAGGTTTGAATTCTATGGTGCAGTCTGTGGGGCGATGGGGGGGAAGCTCATCTGCTCTTTCCTCACTGAAAACCTCAGCCAGGTCCCTGTATTCCTCCGGTATCTCTGGTAATCCCTTCTCTTTCCCCACTGCTGCTGTCTCCTCCCTCTGGGTTGGGAGGGTGCTTTTGGAGTCTAAGTTCTTCTGCCCCCCCTTTGGGAAATTGAGTTCTGCTGTCCTCCAGTTTATCCCGGGGTTCCATTTCTTCAGCCATTCCAGTCCTAGGATCATTGGGCATTCCATGCCTGGGGCCACTATAAACGTTATGTCCTCCTCATGGGGCCCCAGTGATAGGTGGATTGGTAAAGTGGCTAGGGTGGCTGGTCCCCCCCCTGCTATTGTCCCATCTAATTGACTAAAAGAGATTGGTTGTTTTAGCCTCCTCACTGGGATGCTCAATCTCTCCACCAGCTTTGGGCTGATAAGGCAGCGGATGCACCCAGAGTCTATCAGAGCTTTTATTTTGGCTGCTTCAGGCATAGGGGAAGCTAATATAGTCACTGTCTTAAGTATGGGTGGAAGGGGTCCACTTACCAATGGTTCTCCCTCTGAGCTGTCTTCCGAGTTGTCCACCATCCCTGCGGTGCAGGCCGGAGTCCAATCCCAGTTCCTGGCAGGAATTGTGGACTCTACAGCCTCTGTCCCCTTCATGGAAGATTCTTTTGTGTTGCCTTGGGGCTACCCCGGCTTCTTGGAAGATGATGCCTCTGGTTTTCGTGGGGGGGCTTTTGAACGACATTCTGCAGCACGGTGGCCCTCTCTCCCACAGTTGAAACAACCCGTTGATTTTTTGGCTGTGGCTGGTGGTTTTTCCCCCTCGCGTGTTTGCTCGGGTGGCAGGCGGCCCCATGGTTTTCCTCTGCGGTGTCTCTTCAGTAGGTCTATTTCCACTTCCTCTGCCAGGATGTACCAGTCGTCGAGATGGGGTGGGTCTCCTCGAGGCAGGCAAGCGTCATACAGGTCGTAGTTTAGACCGTCTTTGAAGTGGCTGAGGAGGATGTCTTCTGGCCAGTTCAGCTTGCTGGCAATGGCTCAGAATTCTTGGGTATAATCAGCCACTGCTCGCCTGCCCTGCCTCACCGTTTTGATTCTCTCCCGGGCCTTACGGTCAGCCAAAGGATCCTCGAACCGCCGCCTCAAAGATGACATAAATCGGTTGAAGTCGTCGAGTTCTGGGGCGTTGGAGTCATGCAAATTCACCACCCAGTCTGCAGCCGTCCCGTCCAGGGCAGATTGCACAATTTGGATGCGTGTTTTGTCACTGGGGATGTCCCGTCCGTACTCTTCCATGTAGCTGAGGACTTGGGTTAGGAAAAATCCTAGTCGTGATGGCTCCCCCTTGAATTTGACTTCCAGGGGCGGGAGTCTTTGGCTGGAGCGTTGTCTGCGCTGTGGCCGGTATCGCTCCTCATCCTGGTCCCCGTCTGTGGTTCTGGGGGGGGGGTACTGCTGAGGCAGCAATTCCTGTTCCATTGGACGGCCCCGGGGTTTCAGGTGCTGGATCCCCTCCGTTACCTTTCCAGTTGCGTCCCCAGGCGCTGCCTCGGTTGCAATTTTCAGCTCTCTCCTCCCTCAGTGAGCTCAGGGTTGCTTTCATCAGATCAATGGCCTTTTCCAGGATCTGCTCCTCCTCACTGGCGTGCAGGGAACTCTCCATCTCTTGCCTCCATTCCGGTTGGTGGTTACTCCGCCTCAGGGTCACTTCTCCCGAAGCCTTTTCCCACTCACTTTTCCTTCCAACGCCCATCGACCACTGGGGTTTTCGGTCGTACTGCTCCACCGCTTCTTCCCCGGGGGAATATGCCGCTTCAGCTTCCCATTGTCTCTGGGATTCCATTTGGGGGGAAGACTCCCCCTCCATGGGGCTTCCCTAGTCTCTTGCTTCGTCGCCATTGTATTTGTTGCAAAGTCCCCCGGTAAGGTTTTCCCTTCCAGGTTGACTCTTATAGCAGATTCCATCTACTGTCAGGACCCACCTCAATCCACATCTTAGGAAATAAGAACTCTTGGATGCAAGTTTGGTCCAAAAGGAAAATGTTTACTAGGATGGAATCGATTGTGGCAATACAAGACGGAATCTAACAAAGTTACATTTCAATCCTATATAAAGCATTCCCATTTCAGCCCCTCCCCTCATCCATTTGGTCAGGCTCCCATCATCTGCTTAGGTGTCAGGCCCTTCCGTGGGAAAGGGAACTCTCCTTGTTTTTATTGTTATTGCTTCTTCCTTTTTCAGTTGTAAATGAAGATGCGATCCAGATCTGTGTCTCCCCCTCCCTCCCCCAGTTCAACCTTTCCCTGTTGTTTGAAGATCGCCTTAAGTAACTATCCTCTCCCCCCCCCTCGGAGAGATGGCAGAATCCCCCAAATAAGCACATTGTTCTACCTATACATTTATGAAATGTGATATAAATGGATTCTGACAGTAAGCAGTATATAAGTTTAAGTGCTCTTGCTGTTGCTACTGCTATGTTTATATTTGCTAAGAATATTTTTTGGATTTTACTTTCTTGCATTTGCTGCTCTTTGTGTTGAAGTTTCATGTGGTTTGAGTTTACAGACCAACGAATTGTTAACAGATCTGTTGAAATAAAAACTGTGATTCACTATTTCCATGTTTTGTGGGATAGTAAAACCTCTATGAGGTTAGAGTGAATTCAGGTAGCTCATAATTTTTTAGTAACTGATTAGTCATTTTTAAATTAATAACCTATGGTTATTTTTCCTGACACAGGTTGAGGGAACATATGGGAGTGGTGTGGGCAGGAAGAGTGCACAGAAGTTTCTTCTTTTCCCTTTCTCTTTCTTCCCTTCCCTTCCTCTTCCTCTTGCCTTCTCTTCCCATCACATCCTTACCTTACATTACAGTACATTACCTTAGCTCTTCTTTTCTTCCTTCATTTGTTCTCCCCCCATTTCCTTTCTTACCCTTCCAGCTGGCAGGAAGTGGCAGCTATTGGGTGGGGGAGGAAATGAAGAATTGCAGGACTGGCTAGGAAACTAGCATGGAAAATTGGAAATTAATATCATGACCTCAGCAGAAGCCAGTAAAGCTGAAGCAGACACAATTTCCCCAGTTTCATTTCCTCAGAAGTCAAAGGTCCTGGGTGCCCTCTGATGCACCATTTCATAAAGTTAAAGATCATGACAGTAACAGTAACATATTTAATTATGTTTTGAACCTTTGTGGGTTTTTCCCCAGGGTCATATTAATTGCCAATTTTTTTATGTATCTTTGCAATTTGGATAGTTAAAAGATCTACATCTACATTTCTACATTTAAGCAAGAAAAACCAAATGTACATGTATAGTATGGGGTACTTTGTTCAATAATAGTAACTGTGAGGGGGATCTCGGAATCCTAGTGAACAATCACTTAAATACGAGCCAGCAGTGTGCTGCAGCTTCCAAAAAAGCCAACAGAGTGCTAGGCTGCATTAACAGAGGGATAGAATCAAGATCACGTGAAGTATTAATACCACTTTACAATGCCTTGGTAAGGCCACACTTGGAATACTGCATCCAGTTTTGGTCACCATGTTGTAAAAAGATGTTGAGACTCTAGAAAGTGTACAGAGAAGAGCAACAAAGATGATTAGGGGACTGGAGACTAAAACATATAGGGAACGACTGCTGGAATTGGGTATGTCTTCTAATTTAATGAAGAGAAGGATGAGGGGGGACATGATAGCACTGTTCCAATATCTCAGGGGCTGCCACGAAGAAGAGGGAGTCAAGCTATTTTCCAGAGTGCCTGAAGGCAGGACAAGAAGCAATGGATGGAAACTAATCAAGGAGAACTAAGGAGAAACTTCCTGACAGTTAGAACAATTAATCAGTGGAATAACCTGCCTCCAGAAGCAGTGAATGCTCCAACACTGGAAATTTTTAAAAAGAGAGTGGACAGCCATTTGTCCGAAATGGTATAGGGTTTCTTGCCTGAGCAGAGGGTTGGACTAGATGACCTCCAAGCTCCCTTCCAACATTATTATTATTAATATCATCATCATCATCTTATAGTTAAATAATCAACTGCAATTAATATATAGAAGAAAGATACATGTACAGTGAAAACATTTTTTTTTGCATAGGCTTTGTTTTTGTAGCTATGTTGAGGCTAACATTTTTCTCTTCAAGTAGGTATATAAAAATTAGGCTTATATAGAGTATCAACATTAATTTTGCCATTATCATTTATCCTATGTGGAAAAAACATTATTAATGTAAGTGTTAAAAAAGTAAAATGGATATTAAAGAAAGAATGGAACACTTTTGTCTTACCCACACTTGTCTTTGTTATGCTTTAATACTATGGAAATATAAGAGATATTGCTGCTATTAATGTAAAGACAAACATATAAATTGTTTCATCTGACTATGAAATTTGTACTCTGGATTCTATTTGGGTCATTCTCAGAAGATATTGAGATATCATTTTCTGGGAGGCAGAGGGCCAACAAACCTCAATTCTATGTTAACTGCGTGCAATCCGGTTTACTGTGAATATTTACCCTAGTTCCTCACTTAGATAGTGATGATTTACTTCTAATAAGTCCTTTCAACTTTATCCCAAGAAGGAAGCAACCATTCCTTTTATGAAAGACTGGAAACTCCTTCTGTGTATGTGTGTTTTGCTGAAAATGGATAAAATGGAATTGGTGATTTTGGGATTTATTGATTAAAAAGGTTTGTAGGAAGTTTTTTTTCCCTTCATTGCCTTATACCTTTTTAAATATAATTTAATATAGGGGTCCCCAACCCCTGAGTTGCAGCCCCTACCAGGCCGTGGCCTATTTGGAATTGGGCTGTGCAAGTGGCTGGCCGGAGCACATGTGCATGTATGCATAACTCAACTTCCATGGGACAGTGGGCACTCGTGCATGTGTACTGGCCCACCACTTGTGCAGGTCAAACTGTGCATGTGTGCACCAGCCTGCACCTCACATGGCCGAGTTCCCTTCTTCCCCTCAGTGGTCCACTAAGCAGCAAAGATTGGGAACTACTACTTTAAATTGTTTCTGCCTATATAATATCAACATTCTTGAAATTTTTTTAGATTACTGAGAAAGGAATGTCTCCACAAGGAAGGAAAAGACCATCTGCAATTATTTCCTATTTGTTAGCCAGAAGGGCTAGCATATGTTTCCTAATATCTGACCCTATCCCCTCAGCCCAAACATCTGCCATTTCAATTTCAAATTAATCTTTCAACTGAAGAAAGGTAAAGGAGAAGGAGATTTATTTAATTTTCACAGAATTTCTGAAAATAATTCTCAATTTGTGAGCCTCTGTACTATATCTCCTAATTAAAATAATAATTCCCATTGGAGTAAATGGCCCAATCATCTTGCACTGCCTCTTGTTAAATTATCTGGATTAAAATCACTTTAGATGATAAGTTGATGCTCCCTGCTGATCCAACAAAACTGCCAACTGTTCTTGCTGACTTGGAGGATGAATCCAACAGTTTGACAGATTTTGATATTATTCCAGTATCAGGTAAATTGGATTTAGTAAAAAAAACTGCAGTTTCACTAAACAGCATCAAATTATTCCAGCAGTTTTCATTGCTTTTTTAAAAAGTGCAAAAATTAATGATGGATAGGGATAGTTTTGCTTCAGCAGGCATGAGAATTAACCATATTCGGTCCAATTTCTGCACATATCTCTTTTTTGCATTCTTATTTTTATTGTTTTGGTATTTGTAAAATAGGGAGATATGCATGGGTTATTTTTATGTGCTTATAGTTATATCCACCTATATTGGGTATTAGTTCAGTTTTGAAATGAATATTTCAATATTATTTCCAATCTTAATTTTTAATCATAGTTGGTAAGTCAAAAGTCAGTCAGCTATCTTTTCCAATTGAGAAAGGATTAACTGGAATTTTCATTGTTCCTTCTTATAAGAAAATCTCACGGTTTTTTTAATATACAAGCAAAATATCCTTTTTAAAACCTGTTAAGAACAGTTTTAAGTAACTATTATCTTTTTATAAATGTATAATGCCTGTGGAATTATTTTTCAAATATAGAGAAGACATTTATTTTATACTTAATTTTAATATTTATAATTTAGTATTTCTTTACTTTTACCCTGGAATATTTAGTTCAGTTCCAGAGTTATACATAGAAAGCATCAGAATGTTCTGAAGGGTGCCTTATAAGATTATCTGATTATAGAAATTCCAGATTATACAAATTCCAAAAAATTAACATCTTATCTGTATATAGTTAATTGCTTTGCTTTTTTTCTTAGGAAGTTAATATTTATCGCTTTTTAATTTCATAATTAAAATTCAAAATTCTACAAAAGAAGAAATTCTGGACTATGTTTGAATAATTTTTGATCTGTTTAATCACTGTGTAAACTTGACCTGCAGGCATTACGTGATTCTTTGTTAATAGAATTACAAACATTAACTTTTAAATAAACTTTTTTCATTTCTTTACATACTCAGACAACCTTAATATGAAAATTGCAAAAAACATTTAGTATAAAATGGAATATATCTAAATATTATTTTGAGTATGTGAGTATTAGTACTATTCTAAAAGGAAAGAAGAGGCATTGCAAATAAAAAGTTATACATGTTGATTCTTTTCACCTTTTTATGTTCACTTTGAAGAAAGAAATGCTGCTTCTTAGGTCACAATTATCTTTTTTAATGTTACTGTCTCCTTTTCATATCATATCATTTCCTTTTGATATACAATAATGCAAAATCATGTTATTCAATAGGATAGGGTTAAAAATATTGCTTCTTCTTTTTAAAAAATACTTCTCATGAAATATATGTTCCAGCAGTAGAATTTGAAGGCTTTGGAACAGATGTGGGATTACAATTTAGAATCCTTTAAACAATTGTTTATAAATTATGACCATATTTAGTAAGGAACCTCAGTTGCTAATGCATTTTATACTTGCTAATCTTTCTAAAATATGAAAGAAATAAAGAACTTGGTTTCTTTTAAAAAAACACTAGTGGATGATCTAGCAAGAAAACAATATGTTGTAGTTTTAAAGCTAAATGGAATGTGATTTTAAATTCAGTGTCAGTTGAAGATATGAATAACATAAGTATTACAAGTTCAAAAGTTTAAAGATATGGTGAAATTTGGTTGCTTGTCATGAGATATAAAAAACAGTATTATTTCTGGATGATTAATATCACTGTTAAAATATATTTTGCATTCTTGGCACATAGTAAGAAACAAGATAGCCTTCAAGATTCCCGTCTTGCCAAACTCTGCTTTCTCCGTAACACAACTAGGAATCAATGGACTCGGCATTCTACGGTCCGCAGGCCATATCCAGCCCTTTGGCTGTCCCTGTCTGGCCCCAGGCAGCTGCCCTATTGGTTCGGATCTCCACAACAGCTTCAATTTTGCATGTGGCCCTTTGGGAAAATTAATTGTCCACTCATTTTTTTACCTTTTCTATAAATGTATTCCCTACTCACTTTGGGAGAACTAAAGTCTTGGAAAAAAGAACATACTAGAGATTGGCCTTTTGACAAGGATGCTAGTAAAGATAGCACATAGTACAGCCATCCATATTTTAATTTTGTATCATCAATATAAAAAACATGGAAGCCCCTCCCAGTACTTGGTTAACATAAGGAGAGCTTCATTGAGAAGGTCTTTAACCTTCCTTCACCTGCAGATCATTCCTTCCAAACTTCCAAAGGGAGTTTTTATAAATTCCCTGTTGAACAATGTCTCTGCCTTGTAGTGTTGATCAAATAGAGGTTATTATCCATTATGTCTTCCACTACCCTATTTACAATGAGTTCAAGGACAAGTTATTAATGGTAGATGAACTGAAGAGCTTTGACCTTAAAAAATTGAACTATCTTGTATTTCCAATCAGTTGCTACTTTTGCTCTGTTATTTAAACTTTAAACAAATGTTTCTTAGTTGTAGTTTTGACTTTATTCTGTTGTAACCTTTATAATATCTAATACTTTCATTGCTCTATCTAATAATTTACTGTTTATTGTTATTTTATATGTTACGACGTGTGTTTACAACAGCAAACCTATTTATTTATTGTTTTACTATGATTCTTAGTTGTGGATTTGTTTAATGGAAGTAAAAATTAGAAAGTCAAGAGTTCTGGATAAAGTAATATTTTAATATCTCTTTTGGCCCCAAATGTAACTGTGGGTTTTCCCCCCACTATTATCAGCCTCAGTAGACATCTTAAATCAACATGTTCCTTATGTGACAAATTCATTATAATTATTATAAATTATCACAAATTTGTAAGTCTTTTAAAATTATGCAATTTCCCCTTACTCTGAATATGAGAGTAGAAAATATTGATGGCTCTACAGCGGTTCCAAGATTTGCTGATTTTTCCTCCTCAAATTGCAAAGCAATTGTTTACTTAAATAAACAGAAGTACACTGATACACTTGTGAGGTAGTATAAGGGTCATGATCTTCCCTGTACCATTTCCTTTTATTTTTGCATATCATTTCATTTTTATGTATTTGTAGTTTTCTCACACATTATTTTTATATGTCTGGGTTTCTGCCTCTCCATAACACAATAGGTCATTCATGCATCTAAAACTTTATTTTAAGTCTTTATTCTGACTTTATTAAAGCAATTATGAAACGATTCCATGAAATATGGACTATGGACTTGTGGCAAGCAGGAACACTTGAGATTATGCAGTTCTAGGCGAAAAGCTCAGACTCCATAAAAGTTGAGAAAAGCAATGGAGGGAGAAGACTGACCCGTGGGAATATTCATTTATTAATTTCACATTACTAGACTTTAAGCTATTGGACTGTGTGTCTCTGTGTATGCAGACAGACAGACAAAGAAAGGAATGCAATGATGTATCTGAAAAACAATAGATTAGAAGATGTTAAAAACATAATTCTTGAACCATATATATTTAGAATGTTCCTTCAGAATCCATTAGAAATAGTTAAGTTTGCACTGGAGATGTTTATCCCATTTTCCTTTGGCCATTTTAATTTCAAGATTTATCAAATAGTCACTTTAAACACAGTCCACTAAGTACCTAAGACACATTAACTGTACTTGTTTTGTTTTTGCTTGTTTTTATTTTGGTATTAATCATCATCACCAATATTCTCCTGATTTGATGCTCAGAAGACAGCCAGAAATCCCAAAGGATTTCTGGATTTTATATACTGATATTTGGAAAGTCCACAAGTTGAAAAGTGTTGAGCCTTGTTCGTTGAAAACAAGATACAAAAGTAAATGAAATGAAGGCACCACTATAACAATTGCATCAAAGTTTTGGATCCACTTCATTATATTGTATTGTTCCCATGGGAATTGGGGCTCAGGAAAGCAGCAGGTTTTTTTTTAAGAGCTTATCTTATCTCTCAAATATTAAATTTTTTATTTTATTTTTGGAAAGGACTTTCATTATGCTCATTATTCCCTTATAAAACTAGTTCAGAAGACACAAAAAATTCTTTTAGCAATATTAATTTAGTTAAATAAAAATATTAAAGATTATAAAGAACATAAAATTAAAGTAAATTGCATGATGATGCTCTCAAGTTCTGTATGTGCATTTTCTTTTTTAATTCGGTAACTAATAATACTTCAGATAACTCCCTTTTGTTACCAAACTTTCTCCACCTTCATGAATTACATTTTAACTTTTATTTTTTCAATCTACTTTAAGTTATTGTATTCTTATTAATGCAAATTTTATTGGTTTGTCATTGAACTATGCAGCAATAGCTTAAGAGAAAAATGTTTAAAAGAGAATAATTTTACACTGAACTTTAATATAAATGAATGTACATTCACATAGAAAAGTACATTTTGAGCTAGAACACAATATATATTTTTATGTGTATTTTTAATATTTCTGTGCTATTTTGGGATACATACTAAGTTAACCTCATTGAACTTTTCTCCAGGAATTGATGCACTTACAATTGGCGAATCATTATGCTGCTCCACCTGTGTAGTGTTAAGGTCAGTGTGTTTTTCTGATTATAAAACCATCCATGTCATTCCATTATAAATCATAACCATTCATAATGGAATGTGCCATAGCCCAGAATTGGTACACACACTGTTTAAAGACCTGGTACACATGCTCAGTTCAGGCAGTTTGGATTTCTTGAAACAGGGTTGGGCAATTTAGGATTACAATGAGCCTCTTCTCTCTTCTATTTTTTTCTACTGGTATTCCCTTGAAGATTCCACTAACTTCACATTTTGCTCAGCCAGAACCATATTTGTAGCTGTAGGAATCTTTTAAATAAAGAAATACTTTTGATAAATGGGAAGTAATTTGTAGCCTGACTGATGAAAACAAATATATGCCTTCTTAATTATATTGATTCTGTCACATATTTGCTTTATTCATTTATTCCTTGTTTGTGGCCAGAGTGTCTGTTCAGATTACTTTCATTCTGGAATGATGGTCTGTTTTCACCTTCTGGGCTGTACCAATGAGAATTTTTCACTAGTAAAAATATTATGAGGTATCTGATTTTAGCCAATTTCTTCTCTTCTACCTCCTCTTCAAGTGCTCCATGTAACATTCTACATTATTGTGACCTGTGAAATCAATTCTTGTGAACAAGATTTGAGGAGCTGCTAAGAAGCAATAATTGAGTGTGTCACTTTTATGAGCAATATGTTTTCAATGTAACTGTATACGTTACCTTGGGGATCTTATTTCTAACTATATTTTGAACTAAAAACATTGTTCTAATGTTAACAAGAGTACTGTGATTGTCTTTTTATGAATTATAGTTTACAATAGTGCATTATGTTCCAGGGAAGTCTATTTATTTATTTATTTATTTATTTGGATTTATATACCGCCCTTTCCCGAAGGACTCAGGGCGGTTTACAGGGTATTTAAAACCAAATCAATACAAAAGTTAAAAACAATTAAAAAAGATTAAATCATCCCTAAAAAAAATAAAAACCCCAGTTAAAAATTCTCAGCCTGGGCCGGAGAGCTCAAAGAGCCAGGTCTTCAGGTCCAGGCGAAATGAACGGAGGTCGGGGGCAGTCCTAAGCTCCACGGGCAGCTGGTTCTAAAGGGCAGGCGCACCCACAGAGAAGGCCCTCCCCCTGGGTGTTATCCGCCGGCAGTCTTTTACCGGCGGCACCCTGAGAAGACCCTCCCTGTGTGAGCGCACTGGACGAAGGGAACTTGATGCTAGTTTTTATGTTCCTTTTCAAAACTTTCAATAAAACTACATGGCAAAAAGGGAAGCATATTCCAGAGCCATATAAGAGAAGGTCTAAATAGTTCAGGCTTTGGCAGCACAGGGACCATCAAAAGGGCCTCTCCTACTGACCTCAGTAAGTGGGCAAACTGACCGGTGGAGAGGTGGGGCTTCAAAAAGGCAGGCCCTAAATCGATGTTTCTCAACCATTGGGAACTTCTTTTCAGATGTGTGGACTTCAACTCCCAGAATTCTCCAGCCACATGCTGGATGGGGAACTCTGGAAATTGAAGTCCACACATCTTAATGTTCCTAAAGTTGAGAAACGCTGCCCGAAGTTATTCGACATGTTAAGCATCAGCATCAGCACGTTCAATTATGTTTCACGTCATATATTTCTTCTATCGGTTAGCAGTCTAGACACCATCTTTTGCACCAAACTCAATTTCCAGATGCAACTCACTGCTGTGGTTGAGATCTGAGATAGCAGGGGGTTGAAGCAGAAGACCTCCAAGGTCCCTTCCAACTCTTATTATTCCATTATACCCAAGGTGTCTGTAGCCATCGCTAAGTCTAATCAAAATATAACGCTCTAGAAAAGACTACAAACAAACCAAAACTGTGGCTCAGATATGTGGATGACACCTTCGTGATCTGGCCCCACGGAAGAAAGGAGCTAGAAAACTTCCTAACACACCTGAATAGCCTACATCCCAAAATAAAATTCACCATGGAGATTGAAACAAACAACCAGTTACCTTTCCTGGATGTACTTATATACAAAAAACAAAATGGAACTCTAGGACACACAGTCTACCGAAAGAAAACACACACCAACCGTTACCTCAATGCGCAATCACATCATCACCCAGCACAAATAAATTCAGTAGCCAAAACACTAATAACAAGAACCAGACGCCTTGCAGATGAAACACATATACAAACAGAACTACACACCCTGACAGACATATTGACAGCAAACAAGTTCCAAAAAAACAAAATCACCAATATAATTCAGCAGCGGACTCCGAAACAGAAAAACATCCAAGAAGAAGAACAGAACAACGGACGAGCCATCTTGCCCTACATAAAAGGAACAACCGACAAAATCAGTAAAGTACTACGCAAACATAACATCAAAACCGCATTTAACACTGACAGAAAGATATCAACCATCCTGAGAAATCCCAAAGACAAAATAGAACTGGAAAACCAGGGCATATACCAAATCCCATGCGCCTCCTGTCCAGCAACATACATCGGACAGACTAACAGAAGAATAGAGGTACGTGTAGAAGAACATAAGAACTCGGTACAGAAGAAAAATCGAACATCTTCACTAGTACAACACATAAACACTACAGGACACAACATCAATTTTGAAGGTACAAAAACAATCGCCAAAATAGAACATCTCAATAGCAGAATAATCAGAGAAGCCATTGAAATAGAAAAACACCCAGACAGTATGAACAAGCGAGACGACACCTCCCGCCTACATGCCATTTGGAAACCAGCATTGATAGACAAACGAATTTCAGCAAACAAGGATTTAAAAAACCAACAAACAACCCCAAATGCCACCAGCCCCAGCAAGACTCATCCACACCCAGAACAAAAACTCTCCCACACAGAAGACAGAACAAGTCAAGCAAAAGTGCTATCACCCAAGCAGAAGAACGCACACACGAACCTGACTGACCCATACCAGAGATGCATGGCGGGTCCTCGAACTCGGAGCCAAGCCAAAGCTCTGGAGGCCACTACACAGCCCACTCCTCAAGACACCAAATCACAACACTCAGGATATTACGACACAACAAAAAACCCCACCCATTCAGAACACACCCCACCCAATCAGAAGACAGCCACGCCTCCAACCAATCGGAAGACAACCACACATCCACCCAACCAGAAGACAGCCACGCCTCCACTCAATCAGAAGACAACCACGCCTCCACCCAGTCGGATGACACCCCCACCCAATCAGAAAGCAGCCACGCCTCCACCCAGTCGGAACACAGCCCCACCGGCAGTTGGAAGGAAAGGAACAGACAGACCACGCATTGCTCCTGAAAGCAGCAGGAGGAATACTCCGGCCTGATGATGACGGATGGGATTTCGTCGAAACGTCGCCACAACTTTCTGAAGATGAAAGGAACGCGGGAAGAAACCCGAGACTCTAGACCTACATATATATATATATATATATATATATATATATATATATATATATATATATATATATATATATATATATATATATATATATATATATATATATATGTGTGTGTGTGTGTGTGTGTGTGTGTGTGTGTGTGTGTGTGTTTTGTCTGTATGCAGCATTGTTAATCTTGATTTGATTCTTAGTCATCCCAGTACATAAATCTGCCATGACATCTGCTATATATATTCTGACATATGCCAAGCTGGATTGATTCCTATTGCTATGTACACATTTTAGCAGCATCATATTACCAAATTATTATGTGTTTGTTAAAACTAAGGAAGTGTAGTGGTGTTTTACTGATACTATTTTTATCTCTGAATTAAACAAAGTGTTCTTTGATATATATTTTTCACTTGCTGAGTTTTTCTTTGCTGTTGATTTATCAAAATAGTTCATTTTCTGGAGGGTAAAATGATTTTCAAAATTTGTATTCTTGTTTTAACAATTGAGGAGCTGATCATGCCTTTTAAAGTAATTGAGATTTGTTTCTATGGCAAATGAGCTTTTTTCAGTCAGTTAATTAAAAGTATTGCAAAAACATACACAAGAAATATTTGAAGATTGTTCATTGAACAAAATATTGATGTAATTGTTGACAAGTTACAGTACTATGCTATCATTTTATAATATTTTCATGCATATTTTCCCTCATTTTGCACACCACTCTTGATTATTTGTAAACAAAGATCTCTGTTTAATCTTTTTTTTGTATATACAAGTGAAACTCAAAAAAATAGAATATCGTGCAAAAATTCATTTATTTCAGTAATGCAACTTAAAAGGGGAAACTAATATATGAGATAGACCCATTACATGCAAAGCAAGATAGTTCAAGCCGTGATTTGTCATAATTGTGATGATTATGGCGTACAGCTCATGAAAACCCCAAATCCACAATCTCAGAAAATTAGAATATTACATGCAATCAATAAAACAAGGAGTGTGCATAGAACAATATCGGACCTCTGAAAAGTATAAGCATGCATATGTACGCAGTACTTGGTTTGGGTCCCTTTTGCAGCAATTACTGCCTCAATGCGGCGTGGCATGGAAGCTGTCAGCCTGTGGCACTGCTAAGGTGTTATGGAAGACCAGGATGCTTCAATAGCGGCCTTCAGCTCTTCTGTATTGTTCAGTCTCATGTCTCTCATCTTTCTCTTGGCAATGCCCCATAGATTCTCTATGGGGTGCAGGTCAGGCGAGTTTGCTGGCCAATCAAGCACAGTAATCCCACGGTCATTGAACCAGATTTTGGTGCTTTTGGCAGTGTGGGCAGGTGCCAAGTCCTGCTGGAAAATGAAGTCAGCATCCCCATAAAGCTCGTCTGTGGAAGGAAGCATGAAGTGCTCCAAAATCTCCTGGTAGATGGCTGTGTTGACCCTGGACTTAATGAAGCACAGTGGACCAACACCAGCAGATGACGTGGCTCCTCAAATCAACCCAGACTGTGGAAACTTCACACTGGACTTCAAGCATCTTGCAGTGTGTGCCTCTCCATTCTTCCTCCAGACTCTGGGTCCTTGGTTTCCAAATTTATTTATTGATTTATTGATTTATTGATTTATTTATTTAATTTATATACCGCCCTTCTCCCAAAGGACTCAGGGCGGTGTACAGGGCAATAAATACCCAAAGTACAAAATACAAAAATTAAAAACAAATTAAACAATTGTGCCCGAATACAATAAATTAATTAAAAACAGTAATTAAAACCCCAAACCCATCAGACCAGGCTGGCTTGTTCAAATAAATAAGTTTTTAGATCACATCGGAAGGAGCGAAGGTCGGGAGCCATCCGGAGCTCAACCGATAAACGGTTCTAAAGGTCTGGCGCGCCCACAGAAAACGCCCTCCCCCTGGGGGCCATCAGTCAGCATTCTCTGACCGGTGGCACCCTGAGGAGGCGCTCTCTGTGGGAGCGCACTGGGCGGAGGGAAGTTGACACCGGCCGCAGGTGCTCCCTTAGGTACTCTGGACCCATGCCATGTAGGGCTTTATAGGTCATTGCCAGCACCTTGAATCTCACCCGGAGGGCAACTGGAAGCCAATGCAGCTCACGGAGCAGAGGTGTAACATGGGAGTATCGGGAGACCCCCAACACAACTCACGTGGCTGCATTCTGCACCAGTTGAAGCCTCCGAGTGGTCCTCAAGGGCAGCCCCATGTAGAGAGCATTGCAGTAGTCTAACCGAGAGGTCACGAGCGCATGAGTGACTGTACGCAAGGCATCTCAGTCCAGATAGGGCTGGAACTGGCGCACCAGGCGAACCTGGGCGAAGGCCCCCCTAGTCACAGTTACTATATGATCTTTTAAGGAAAGCTGTGAATCTAGGAGGATGATGAGTTGCTCTCATCAGAAAAGAGGACTTTGGACCACTGAGCAACAAACCAGGTCTGTTTATCTTTAGCCTAGGTAAGACGCTTCTGACGTTTGTTGTTCAGGAGTGGCTTGACAAGAGGAATACGACATTTGAAGCCCATGTCCAGGATCCGTCTGTGTGTGGTGGCTCTTGATGCACTGACTCCAGCCTCAGTCCACTCCTTGTGAAAGTCCCCAACACTTTTGAATGGCCTTTTCCTGACAATCCTCTCCAGGCTGTGGTCATCCCTGCTGCTTGTGCACCTTTTTCTTCCACACTTTTCCCTTCCACATAAAATGGAAGGTAAAATGAGGACCCAGATTGTTGGGGGCAATAAGCTGACTTTGTAAAAATGCCACTTGGGGTGGTGGTGAAAGCCCTAATAAAGCAGGCATATACATAGAATGAAGGCTATTGCTAAGCACATTGATTTGTGCTTCTTAGATTGTAAGCCACCCTGAGTCTTCGGAGAAGGGCGGGATATAAATGGGATTTTTTAAAAAAAAATCAATATTCTTACCCAGATTCAAATGTGCTGTTTACAATCAGGTTAAAGTAGAGCTTTTGACTTCTGTTGTTTGCAGTTTGGGCTAGACTCAGAAGTTAGGCTAGCCTTTCTTCTGTTGGTTTCTGGTAGGCTTCTCCTGGAATGTTCGGAGAGACCGCCATTTCTCCTAGGTCCTGGGACTACCTTCCTTCATTGCCACCTCTCCAGGGCAGCTCCTGGCCCATTTAATAAAATAAATAAATAAATAAAATTTAATAAAATAAATTTAGGGTCCCCAAACAGAAAGCAATTCAGCTGAAGGGCTCGGCACTCTGATTCCCTCAACTGCTTCGCTGCTCAACAGGAACCAGAAGTCTTAATCTTTTAAATGCTTATGGAAATAAAGTATTTTCATTTATCATGTGTTGCCTTTACAGTTCAAGAAATTAGGAAGGGTCCCTCCTGCGACCTTTGCCAAGCACCCATTCCTTTTTCGTAATCAGCTGCCACTTGCCTGACCGTTATCTAGTCTGTGGCTTTTCCTTTTGTCTCTCAAGGTCATTCACACATACTGTAACACCCATATTCCCCTTACTTTATATGGGGTAAGATCTTAAGCAGATCTCTCAATGAAAAAAATATTGTAGACAAGTCCCTAATTTTTGGAAAAAAAACACAATTGTTTAAATAGAAGTTCCACCAGTACATTCTCAATCAATATTATAATGTTCTTGAAACTAACCTTTTTGCCTTTTATTTATAAAAAGTTTTGTTGTTATTAATTCAGCTTAGATGCCATCCAACTCCCAAGTTGGTCGGCTCACAGCATAAAAACAAAGCAAATCTACAATAAAAACATAAAACAATAAGCAAAATGGTTATTAATAACAAAATATAAGCTAGCAAGGGGTTCCAATTACTCTACCCCAGAGAACATTACTATACAATTAATACATTATAGTGATAACTCCATCTAAAATCATTGAAACTTTTGGGTAGAACAGAGTTCTTGTATAATCTGCTCTGGTGGAAAAAAGAGTTAGGTTCAATAAGAATCATATCTCTTTGCAAATATGAGTAACCCTGTGGTCAAATTCATATCTTGTTCAAACAGAATATATTGGAAGTGAATAAGAGACAGTTTTCAATAAAAATGCATTTCTTTCTTGTCCATAAAAGTAAGAAAGTTGTTTAACTACCTGGCTGGTTGTCTTTAAGATGTCAGCATTTCTTACATATATCATTTTAATTCCCTTCTAGTTATAAGAGTTCATCATTATTTTTTGCCCCCACTTTTTTATGCAAGTAGAACATCAAATTAAGTGATCAATATTATACATTTGTAATATAAAAATGAAGATTCTGAAAACTGTTTGAATGAGATACTTTGTAAAGCACATTGGGATACCTCAGGGCTTTTCAACCTTTTCACCCATTGTACAATTTTTAGGATAAGGCAACATCCGAGTACCGCCTAGCAAGGTGTCAAAAACTTGATGACCAAAAAAAAAAAAAGGAAAAAAGTGATGAAGTACAGGTAGTCCTCGACTTACAACAGTTCGCTTAGTGACTGTTCCAAGTTACAATGGCACTGAAAAAACTGCCCCCCAAGCTACAGCCGAGCAAGACACCTGCCTGCCCGCCTGGCGACGCTCTTCCTGCTGTCTGAGGTTTTCATTGTGAGCATTTCTGTTGAGGATTGGCAGTGGGGGTGGGGTGGGGGTGTTTGGTTTTTATTTCCCCCCATCTGCTGGGTGGTTGCAGCAGGTTTTGGTCACTTCACATGACCCAGGGACACTGTGACCATCATAAATATGAATCAGTTGCCAAGCATCTGAATGTAAATCACAAGATCCTGGAGATGCTGTAACATTCTAGCCGATCGGTGCTTCTTCTGGTCTCAGCACAAGCGCCAGGATCAGTGCCGAGCTCCAGCTGGAACCTGGCACTGATCCTGGTGCTTCCGCTGAGCGCTGGCAGCCCTGCAGTTCCAGCCATCTCTCTCTCAGGCTTGTGCAGTGCTGCCACCGGTTCAGCTCATTCCCCTCCCCTGCTACCACTTTTTTAGGATGGTCGTGTACCACCTGCCAGGTGCCAATGTACCACAGGTGGTACCCGTACCACTGGTTGAAAAGCCCTGGGATACCTGATATATCTCTTCTTAAAGCATTAAAGGAGCTGTGACACAGTTACTATGAAAGTTCTTCCCTATTATCTGCATATATACTGGTCCCCATGACATTTCCCCCAAGTTTACCAACAAAGTTCAGTAGCTCCTAATAGTTGCATTGTTTTTAATTCCAGCTTCATTCAGTAATGACATTTTATTTCTGTGTAATGCAAAAGCCCAGAGGTGGAAGGGGAAATGGGATTATCTTCAGTGACAAGCAGAGTTGCTGATCGTAGATGAAATGTAAAGCACTTCTTTCAAATCATTTTACATCAAACATGCAACACATCAGATTTGATTTGAACCTCTACACAACATTTTTTTAATAAAGATTTTGTTAGGTTTTTTTCTTACATACATACATATGTTAGTTTTTCAACCAGTGTGTAGTCTGGGTTCAAAAGCACTAATATATAGTCAAATCCTAATCTTTGGTTCTCTCCTCTAGTCATTTGTAGAATGACTCCCAGGTTTGGTTGTATTCTGTTTCTTCTTTATCTTTCAATCTCATAGTTAATCTGTCCATCTCTGCGCATTCCAATATTTTTTTAATTACTTCTTTCTCTGGTGGTACTCCTTCATTTTTCCAGTATTGCGCGAAGGCTATTCTTACTGCTGTTGTGATGTGTAGAACCAAATATAAACTTTTTTCATTAATCTTTTCTGGTATCATACCTAATAGAAAAAGTTCAGGATTAAATTATACATGTTCTCCAAACATTTTTTCTGACCAGGCATGTATTTTTTTCCAATAAGCCTTTGCTTTACCAGATGTCCACCAGATATGATAAAACGTGCCTGAGTTATGTTTACATTTCCATCATCTATCTGACATATTTTAAAATCTCCCTCCAGACGTCTTGGATTCCAATTTCCTCCACCATATCAAAAAATGTCTTAGGTAACCTTCTTCCAGTTTTTCCTGTTTTATTATTTATTTTATAGTCAATTTTTGCATCTATTATTGCGTTGAAGTCTCCTAGTAAGCAGATATTTTGGGACTCCATTTCTATTATTTTTCTATGTAGGTTTTTATAAAATTCTTCTTGATTGTTGTTTGGTGCGTAAATTGCCACTAGCAGTGTTTGCTTTTGGCGCAGATATATTTCTACCATTAAGATTCTTCCTTCTTTATCTGAATATACCAATTTAGAATCTATTGTCTCTTTGATATACACAGCGACCCCTCATTTTTTCTGATGCACTGATGCATAGTAAAGTTTCCCAATTTTTGGATATTCCAATAATTTATGATGCTGTCCTTTTATATGTGTTTCTTATAGACAAATTATATCTGAATTCAATTCCTAAAAACCTTATTTCTTTTGATTGGGGAATTTAGTCCATTTATATTTACTGAAAAGATTCCATTTTCTTTCTTTCTTCCTTTCCATTTTCATTATTTATATTTAGGTCTAGTTGATCTAGTAGTCCTCTGTTCTCTGGCAGGTCCTTCACCTTCACCCTCTTGATTGTCTTTCTCTTTCTGTTCTCCTGTTTGTGCAGTTGCTCCTTGAGTCATCTCTTCTATTTGCTTCTGCTCCTTACTCTTCCCTTGTCTTTGTTTTATTCCTTCATCTAGAAATGCTCTATTCCTTACTTCAAAATCTTCTGCTTTCCAGACTGAATCCAATTGAAATCTTGTATTGTTCCAATTTATTAAAATGCCTTCCGGCATCAGCCATCTGAAGTTTATGCCTTTGGCAATCGACCTCTAATTGAATTTCTTCTCTACCTGCCTTTAAAGCCTCTTCCAGGATGTCAATAATCACCACTGCCATATTTTCTTCTCTATCCTCAGGAATATTTTGAAATCTTAAATAGTGTTCTGCTTTTTCCATTTCTAATCTTAATAGCGTTCTCTTATTTTTCATTTTCTTGTAATAACATTTCTATCTTTTTATAGTTGTTCTCTGAATTTTCTTCAACTTTATGTATTCTCTGTTCATTTTTAATTATCATTTGATTTTGAGCTTCAAATTTTTCCTTTATATCCAGGATTTCTTCACTTACTTTCTCAAGTTTACTTTGTGTCTCTTTGTGGTATTTTGTGTCTCTTCATGATTTCTTGGCATCATCTCTTGATTTCTTTGCATCATCTCTTGAAGCAGTTTTAATGAGGTCTGTGTTTCGTTTTGAATAGTGCTTATTTTCTCACGTTGCAACATTGTTTCAATAAAACCCTCTGTTGTTGGATTAGATTGTCCTACTGAGGGTGCAGAAGAGGTTTTCTTCATAAGTCTGGTAATGTTTTACAGCTACAGTCTAAGGCCAAAACAGTATCTGTTTGGGTTTAGCCAAAATCAACAAAAGTAACTTTAAAAAGTCTTTTCCCTTGCAATCTCACAACAGGGAACTTTTGTTACTTGCAGGTGTCTCCTCCAAGGTCACTGTTATAAAAGCATTTTTTCCATTTCTATTTATTAGTACTGTTGTTTCTTCTTTCGCCACTAGATGTCCTCCTCAGCTTATTTATCAATGTCCGATATTCTTAAAAAATAGCACTTCCCCTTCTTTATAATTGCTCACCACTTTTAATTTTACTCCTTCTGGGAGTCTTTACTTTTCAGCCCTTTCCCATCAGGGGCTCAACATTTATAATCCTCAGGGAGAAGGAAAGAAAATTATGGCTCACCCAGCCTCAGCACACAGTTGAGAATCAGCTGTTTTGTGGTGCTTCCCTTCCTGCTGGGACACTTGGGTGAAGAGAAACCAGACTGGAAAGCCAGAGCGCCAGCTTTTCCTAGTCGTCCTGTCGGCCACCAAACGGGAAGTCTACACAACTTCTTTGTTGTGTATCATTGTAGAACTGAATTAGGACACTGAGCTTGTCGATCAGAAGGTCGGCAGTTTGGCGGGTGGAATCCCGAGTGCCGCGGAACAGAGTGAGCGCCTGTTACTCGTCCCAGCTTCTGCCAACCTAGCAGTTCGAAAGCATGTAAAAATGCAAGTAGAAAAATAGGGACCACTACGGTGGGATGGTAACAGCGTTCCGTGTGCCTTTGGCATCTAGTCATGCCGGCCACATGACCATGGAGACATCCTCGGACAAGCGCTGGCTCTTCGGCTTTGAAACGGAGATGAGCACCGGCCCCTAGAGTCGGAAACGACTAGCACGCATGTGCGGGGGAACCTTTACATCTGGAGAAAATCTTGCTAACATAGGCTTATGCTACTTGATACCTAAAGGAATACTATGATCCTTTAATATACTTTGTGAAGCATCTCTTTCAAAGACTGCACTGTGGGAACAGAAACTACATTTGGAATATACTGTATAAAGAACAAAGGGTGCCGGGCACTTTCAAGATTTCCAGTTTATTAATTTAAATGTCATATTGCCATGTCCTGAATTGCTCTTCCCCAGCAAATTAATCAGAAATGAAAACTTTAAAAATATCTCTCTTCAGCTCTAAGCCACAGAAGACACTTGATTATAAACAAAATCTTTGCTCTCTATTAATACACCGGTGCTATAAAAGTCAGGACAAGAACATTTCTGTTTAAAAAGCCAATGAAATAGTGTAACTTCTTAACATAAATTAGGAAATCTCACACCCACTCTTTTAAAGCCTAAAGAAAAGCATCTCTTTGATAAATGGAATATAACTATTGAAAAAAGGACTTTTTAATTGAATGTTACCCACCAATATATCCAAATACAGAATAATGTTATAATCAAAAATGTTTTAAGATTGTTATGCTACACAAGACTTTCTCATTCCTTTTCTTTGAAAACAATCAGTTAATTCGAGTAATTGCTGCTATAGAATTTGCTCAGTAAGATGCAGATGATACATTGAAGGAGAAAAGAATTTCTTTCACTTGGTTCTATTAAATCTTTCTGACAAATGCATGCTGCCTCATTGTAATAGTGTGGTCTCTGCATTGATGCATTTTTGGTACTTTCTCTAAGACTTCTTACATTTTCGATTCATAGGACTTTCACTTTTCTTCAATCTCATTTTCGGGGAATAGAAGTTATGTAATGTTTGTCTTCTTTTGGGTATGTTCTTATTACTTTGCTTCTACTTAAAGTTGCAATTCAGTGTTATGATGAAACATTTCTGTAAGTCCTCCAGAGTCCTGTGGACTATATTCATGTAACTATGTATAGAAATGTAAACTAAAAATAAATTGAACAATCAAATGCCAAAAGCAAATCCAGTGGACAGACTCAGTTGATTGAAAAATATAAATAAGGGTTATGAGGAAAACATATTTCCTAAATACAATTGAAGTAGACCACTAATAATTTCATCCACAAAATGATGACCTCCAAGAGTTTAAAAAGACTGCATAGTTGTTTGCTATTCATGCATGGCTAAGCAATGTGGCAATCATCCAACATTTTCCCCTTCAGCTGCCATATGCTATAGTTAGTTGATTTATGGGCCACCTCACTCACTGTATTAACTTTAGGAAGTGCACAGAATAGCATAGGTGTCAGCTATAAACAGTGATTAAGAAGAAATAAAACCCAAAATATAACACATGGATACACATACAAATACACACAAACCATGTTGAAGCAACTGTATAACAATTATGCAACATTTGACAGATACACCAAAGTAAAAAAACAGGCTTACACATTACATGCATCAGGACCTGCTAACAAGAGCAGGTCTTCATTTCTTCTAAAGGGTAACACAGTCAGGACCATAGCGAATTCAGGGAGAATACTATTCAAATGCTATTCTGTGATCCAGGGAAATCACAGAAGTCTCCCCATATTATTGGAATGATTAATATTATAATGACCTCTTCAAAAATAAAATGTCCAACTCTAGTCTCTACCCTCTTATTTATTCATTGTTTTTCTACATCCTTTTCATTACAGTCTTTGAAAGATTTGTTTTTCCAATTTTCATTTTTCACTAAAGGCAAGAATATTAGCAAAAAATATTCAACTTTAGCTCAGATAATTATAATTGTGCATGTGTAACTATGTGTGAAATCTATAAAGATAGTTCTTGACTTATGATCATTTGTTTAGTGACCATTAAAGTAATGACTTGTGACCGGTTGGTTCTTGCACTTAGTGGCCATTGTAACATTCATGTGATTGTGTGCTTGCGATTTGGGTGCTTGGCAATTGACATGTATTTATGATGGTCATAGCATCCTGGATTCATGTGATTTTCATTTACAACCTTTCCAGACAGCTTCTGACAATTAAAATCTATGGGGAAGCTGGATTCACTTAATGAATAATGTGATGTGCTTAATGACCAGGGCAAAATAGTTGTAAAATCAGGCATGATCATGTGACAACTCATTTAGCAATTGTGATTGTAAATTGCGGAGTATCTGTAATGCACATTATGTTTTAGGGTGGGTGTTGTTGGTTTTTGTTTTTTGAAATTTCAAAATCTGATGCCCTGATTCCATTTTTCTGCTGAAATTTTAATAAAGTGGAGCTGCATCTAGTTGAACATATTCAAAGTTTATTCTGTATTTGGAAATCACAAACAATTGGTATAATCATATACAATATATTTTCTTCTATATAATTTTCCTACAGAATAAATTACAACATTAAATCCTTTCTTCTTTGGACTTAATTTTATTAAGAAATGGGATGGTGGTAGGATAGTAACTGCTAAAGAAAGCTAAGAGGCTAGTCTTCTTAATTTAACAGAGGATACTTTCCTTCTTAACAATTTCTTCCAGCTGTTTTTTTCCTTTTGAATAAAGAGACTTTATGCTGGTGTCTATTGTTTTTTCAGTATGTGATACTAAATTAAACCTGATTTAATGCAGATCTTCTATTTTGACCTGGATCTGAGAGTACAGTACAGGTAGTCCTTGATGTACAATCAATCATTTAACAATATTTCGAAGATACAATGGCCTTGGAAAAAGTGACTTACAACCTTACACTTATGATCACTGCACCACCTCCATGAGCATATGATCACAGATTGGGCACTTGGCAACTGACTCATATTTACAGCCAGTTGTAACATCTGGTGGTTACATGATTGCAATTTGCGACCTTTGGGGAAACTGGATTTTTTAAATAACTGTGGTGATTTGCTTAATGCTTAACAACCATTGTAAAATTTGTCATAAAATCAAGTCCAACTTGACTTATGACCACAGTGATTTACAGTGGAGAGTCTAGTCCCCACTGTGTTCATAAATTGAGAACTATCTGTATTATTGTTTTAACCATTTAGCTGTGTCCAACTCTTGTAACTTTATAGGCAAGTACTCTCCATGCTACACTGGCAAACACAGCTTCTTTCAATTGTTCGATGTTCAACTTTGCATCAGATTTGATGTTACCAACCCAGCATGTTCTTTGCTTGCCCCCCTCTTCTTGCTCCACTAACCATTCTTAGCATCATTGTCTTCTGTAATGAATTTGTACGCATGACTTGGCCAAAGTAAATCAGACATAGTCTTTTGATTTTAGCTTCTAGTGATATGCCTGGTTTAATATGATTTAACTCCTCTCCGTTAGTTACTCTAGCTGCCTGTGGTATAGACAATAATTTACACCAGTACCATAGTTCAAAGGCATCCATTCTTCTACGATCAGCCATTATTAGTGTCTAACTCTCATACCCATACATCATTATAGGAAAGATTATTATTCTAACTAGTCTGCTTTTTTGTATTTATATCAATATTTCTGGTTTTTATGTTAACCATTACAGTGAAGCCTAGGGTTATCCTGAGTTTGATTTCAGGAGTAGAGCTGCCATTGTGAACAATTTTGGATCCATGGAAGATACATTCTCAAACTAATTTGATTTCCTCCTTGTTGATTTTAAATAGCTCATGTCCATCTGTAACTTTGTAATTGTTTTCCTGATGTTAAGACTCAATCCTACTTTTTCACTTTCATCCTTGATTTTCCAGATAGTTTTTCCAGGTCTTTCCAGAGTTGTGTCATCTGCATACGTCACATTATTTATGGTTCCTCCCAGATCTTCACTCCAACATCAGACAGTTTCAGATCTAATTTCCACATGATCACTTCAGCAATCAAATTGAATAAAAAGGCAATAAAATACATTCTGTATAACTCCCTTACTGATTCTGACCCAATATGTGTCCCCATAAGGTGTTCCTACTGCTGCCTCCTGATCAGTGCACAGTGACCTGATGTGCCTGACCAGGTGAGTTGGGACACCAAGATCATGCCAAGCCACCCATAGCTTATTGAGTTCTACATAGCCAAAAGCTTTTCTGTAATCAATAAAGTGCATATTAAGATCCTTTTGATATCCACATGCCTTTTCCATAATTTATCTATATTGGCAATGTGATCTTAAGTGCCATGCCCCTTTCTAAATCCAGTTTGTACATCAGTTTATACAACAATTCTTGATCAATGACATTCTGTAGCCTCTGTTTAATGATTTTTAACACAATCTTGCTTACATGAGAAAGCAGTGCAAATGTACAATAGTTGGAACAGTCTCTGACATCACCTTTCTTTACTAATGGGATAAAGACAGATCTTTTCCAGTCCTGAGGTCATTTACACGTAGTCCATATCTCTTGACTCAGGGCAGTGATGAAGTAAACTGGCATTGGTCTTAGTAATTCCTCAAGTATTCCATCAATACCTAGAGCTTTTCAGTTCAGCAATTTCCCCATAGCCCATTCTACTATTTCTTTCATGATGTTTGGTTCTTTCTTAATTAGGTTGTCATCATTGTCATCTTCATGGTAAATCAAACTGCTATAGAGTCGTTCTGTATATTCTTTCTATTTGTCACTTTGTATATTCCTATTGCGATTTTTAATGGTTTGTTGCTATGTTGAAAAGCTGGATCACCATAATTTTCACTATTGCAAACATGACCTTAGTATGTCCCTTCCTATTAACATCTTCCAGATCTTGACACTGCTCCTCCCACAGCCTATTTTTCTCTTTCCTGGCTTCATGTTGGAAAGTTGCATTCAGCTTTTTAACTTCATCTTATTCCTTTTGGCTTTGGCTGCCCTTTACTGATCAGCTATTTTGATGGCATCATCAGATAGCCACTTGTTTGTTCTCTTTGGTTTTTGGCATGACACATACTTTTCAATAATTTCCATGATGTTACCTTGGATCTCTCACCACTATTCATTTGGGTCTTTCTCTTCTAAGTTCAATGGCTCAAGCTCATTCTTAATTTCTGTGGCATATATAGATGAGATGTTGTTCACATTGAATTTTGGGAGGATATTACTTTTTTCACTTTGCACAGTTTGAGCTTTAGTTTAGCCAATAATAGCTGATGGTCTGATCCACAATTGGCACCAGGAAGTGTCTTAACAGATGCAACTGAACCTTCCCAGCATTGTTGACATAAAATGAAGTATATCTTTTAATTTTGATATTGTCTATTTGGTACTGTCCATATGTATAAACCATGTGTTCATTATGCTGAGATGATTTTTCTGGCAAAATTGTACTAGGTGATTGCCAGCTTCATTCCGTTCACCTAGCACAAACTTCCCTATTACTCTAGCAACTTCTCCTTGGCCTATCTTTGCATTGAAATCACCCATAATATATAAAAGATCCTTTCTTCAGTATTTCCTTGGGAGCACACTGAAGGTCACTATAAAAAAGTTCAATTTCATCATCTTTTGAGTCTACAGTGGGACCATAGATTTGTAGCATGATGATGTTAAGTGGCTTGCCTTGAATTTGGATGGATATTATGTAATTACTGTATGCTGTGTGATTCTCAACATATTTAGCCACTTGTTTACTTATGCAGAATACAACTCCTTTTGGTCTGATAATATTGTTTCCAGAAAAATAAATCATAAAATCATCTGATTTGAATTGACCCACTGTCAAAGATGTCTATGTTAGCTCTAATTATTTCTCTTTGTACAATTTTGAGTTTCCCAAGAGACATGCCTTTAACATCTCATGTTCCAATTTAATATAACTTTGTACAGTGTATGTGACCTCTTTTGTCATGGACACCTTCAATTGTTGGGCTTCCTGAAGGCTTTCCTCCAGCAACATAATAAAAACCCTGTGTACTAAAAGTTAGCTCTTGCTCTTCTCCAATAGCTTGTAAGCTACCACCCAGCCTGAAGGGCCCATTACACCAAACTGGATCTCATCAGTGTGAATATGGTTTTTATAATAAATATTTCAGCACAAGCATTTCACTTGAGATGAAAAGAATTAGATTTATGGGAGACAAGAAGAAAAATAGTTGAATATCAAATGAATATAATGTGATTTATATTGTGATGATCATCAGAAAGATGAGTAAACCTTTGTCTCAGAGCATCATAAAAATAGATATGTCAACACAGAATGATTAAGAGAGCCATAGGTTTTGTATGCTTCGTAATACCACTGGAACTCATTGCATTTGTAAATATTGAAAAATAAGTTCATATAAGTTAGCTTGGATATTTTCAAACTAAAAGAAGATAAACATTGTGACTCTTGAAGCTATGTAATATTTATCAGTCAATATGCATTTATTAAAAGTATTTCTTAAAGACGTTTATTTTATCACTCTCAAGACATTTCTTTAAAAACATTGTGTTTTGAGAACCTCTTGTAAGGACCTGCTTCAAAACCTCTTCTCAAGAAAGCAGAACTCTTGGAATGACTTCATCCCAAAAGGAACTTTTATTAGGAGAAGTTGACAGCAGGCATAGAAGGCAGGATCTGAGAGGTTCCTGCGCAAATAAATAGGTTAAAAGAGCAAAAAGCAAACCCCACTCCAATAGTCCATCCGGACAGTTCAAATGGCCAATCTCCAGGTGATGAATCCACTGTGGGAATGATGCTGATAAGGCACCATTCCCAAAGCTGTGAAGCTGTGGTTAGGTCCTTGCATCTAGTCTTCCGCAATGAGAAATATGCCAGATGCCTGGGGGTACATTCTTTGTCTAAATTCCACCCCTGCCTGGTTTGCTAATGGTTTGAGGGCTTTTGTCTGTGCTTGTGTAGTGACTGGTGCGGCTAATTGCTTTGATGGCATGAGTGGGTCTGTTATCTTGTTTTTTGTGCTATTATATTGCAATAATCATGACAGTGTGTCTTCTAGGAAATTCTTCCCCCCCCAGCAGATGTTTAATGGTGAAGTTGAACCAATTGAAGTGTTGGGACCACCTTGACTGCTTAGGGGACAATTTCCTGGGTGTTTTGTGAGCTTCTAGGTTTTTATGGTCAGTCCATACTTGGAAGGGGATTTTGTTCCCTTACAGGAAATGTCACCAAGTTAGCAGAGCTCACTGGATGACATACACTTCCTTTTCACATACTGTCCATCTTTGGTCCATTTCTGTAAGTTTCCTCAAATCAAATCAATTCAAAACTATCTTTATTGTCACAGTACAACATGTATACAATGAGATTGGCTGAGCCTCCTTTCGTGCACCCCCCCCCAACACAATTCACAGTGAAAACAACAACCACAAAATCCCTAACCCAGTGAATCCTACTAACAAACACACAATCTTATTGCACCATATGAACTTGTTGCACAATGTGCCTGCCCCACAAGTCTATCATACTATGTTGACATGGAGTTATTTTCTATTCAGGAGTCTGACAGCCCATGGGTAGAAACTGTTCTTCAGCCTGTTGGTGCTGGCTATGCTTCTATATCTCCTACCCGATGGTAGGAGAGTGAAGAAGTGCTGACCAGGGTGTGAGTCGTCCCTGAGGATTTTCCTCTTCTAAGGCAGTGAGCCCTAGTGATGTCATCTAGTGGTATCAGGGGACAACCCACAATGTTTTGTGCTGTGCTGTCTACCCTCTGTAGTGTCCTTATATCCATGGCTGTCAAGCCAACATACCACATCATAATGCAATGTGAGAGGATGCTTTCTATAATGGACCAGTAAAAGGAGGTCATCAGTCATTGTTCCATTTTGTTCTTTTGCAAGACCCTAAGGAAGTGGACTGTCTGTTGGGCCTTTCTGGCCATCTGGTTTGTGTTAATTTTACAGGTAAGATCTTCGCCGAGGTAGACTCCCAGGAATTTAAAGGAGGAAACTCTCTCCACACTGCCCCCTTCAATATAAAGTGGGGCGGGTTCCTCTCCTTTCTTCCAGAAGCCTAACATCATCTCCTTTGTCTTGCCGATGTTCAGGTGCAGGTTGTTTTCTAGGCACCATGAGAATAGGTTTTGAACCTACCCCTGTACACTGTTTCGTCTCCACCTGTAATATGGCCCAATACGGTGGTATCATCTGCGAACTTAATGATCGCAGTGGATGGGTTAGATGATACACAATCATGTTTGTACAGTGAATACAGGTAGGGACTGAGCACAGCCCTGTGGTGAGCCAATTCAAAGCTTCAGGGAGGTGGATGTGACAGACCAAACCATCACTGTTTGTGGCCGGTCCCTCAGAAAGTGTTTGATCCAGTTGCAGATGGAAGAGGGAAAATCCAAGTCAGTCAGCTTTTTGATAAGGATGCTCAGCAGGATAGTAAGGCCGAGCTATAGTCAATGAAAAGCATCCTGACATAGTTTCCGGGTTTCTCCAGATGGCTCGCTACAGAATGTAAGACAGTAGCTATGGCGTCATCTGTCGACCTATTCCCCCTGTAGGCAAACTGATGTTTGTCAAAGTCCAGAGGAAGGCATGTCCTAAGGTATTAGATAACCAGTCTTTCGAAGCATTTCATCACTACAGATGTTAATGTGATAGGTCTGTAGTCATTTAGGCAGTTAATTGCTGTTTTCTTCAGGACTGGGACAATAATGGCTGCTTTCAAGCATGATGGAACATAGACCATTTTCAGGGAGATGTTAAAGATCCTTGTCAGGATCCCTGCTAATTGATCGGCACAATTCTTTACCACTATCCCGAGCACCCCATCTGGGCCTGCAGCTTTGCTGGAATTTACATTGTTCAATGCAGCTTTCACTTGATGTTCGTATAGGGTGAGTGGCTGGGAATCAGAAGGCTGGCAGGCAGAGGCTATGGGGTCTGGTCTTTTCACCTCATAGCGAGCAAAGAAGATGTTCAACTCCTCTACCAACAAGGCATTGGCATTGACCATGTTCCTTGTGTTGCCCTTATGGTTAGTTAGGTGCTGCAATCCCTGCCACACTTGCTTTGGGTTGTTATTTGCTAGGTGGTTCTCCACCTTATATTTGTATTTTTGTTTTGCCATCTTAATGCCTTTTCTAAGGTTTGCCGTGGTGTCTCTATATGTATCCCTGTCCCCTGCCTCAAAGGCAGAATCCTGGGCTCAGGATACCTCTGCAGTCATCCATGGTTTACAATTCCCATAGATTCTGATGCCCTTTTTTGTTGTCACGCTGTCAGTGCACACTTTGATGTAAGAGACTAGGGCATCAGTGTGTTCATGCAGGTCTTGATGTTCAGATACACTCAGTGGTTTCAAAACAGTCCTGCAGCTGACTGAGAGCACCCTCTGACCAGATTTTAACCATTTTCGTGACTGAGTTCTTTTCCTCAGAGGGACATACTTCAGGCACAACAGGAGTGAAAGATGGTTGGATGTATCCAGGTGGGGGAGGAGGATTGCTCTGTATGCCTGTTTCAGGTTAGAGTACACACGGTCTAGAGCAGGGGTAGGCAACCTTGGCTCTTTTATGACACATGGACTTCAACTCCCAGAATTTCTGAGCCAGCATGGCTCAGGAATTCTGGGAGTTGAAGTCCATGAGTCATAAAAAAGTTGAGGTTGCCTACCCCTGCTCTAGAGTGTTCTTCCCTCTGGTGGAAAATTGCACGTACTGCACAAACTTAGGGAGAACTGTTTTAGACAGGCTTGATAGAAGTTCCCAGCCATGACAAGAGCACCCTCTGGGTGAGTTTGCTGCTGCCTGGAGATAATATCATATAGCTTAGAAAGTGCCGTGCTGACATTGGCATCAGGTGGAATATAGACAGTTATAATAATTATCACAGTGATTTCTCGAGGCAGATAAAATGGCCTACATGCGACAGTCATCAGTTCCACATCTGGGGAGCAATATGTATAGACTACTCTGCTGTTAACATACCAGTCACTGTGTATATAGATACAGAGTCCTCTTCCTTGCTCTTACCGGAATCGCTATTTCTATCGGAGCGATAAATGATTTGGCTTGTCAACTCTACTGCCACATTGGGTACAGCTAGGTGTAGCCAGGTATCCATGACAATCATCACACAGCTTTCACGGAGAAGCCTGCTTAATGCCATCTGCAGTTCTAATTCATCAGTTTTGTGGACAAAGGATCTAGCATTGCTCAAGAAGACACTTAGCAACGCTAGTCTGTGGGGCTGCTTTCGGAGCCAAGCTAACAGGCCGGCTCTACAGCCATGCTTTTGTTTCTGCTCCTTTTGCTTTTGCTTTCATTGGCACATCCCCCACCCCATGACAATCCATGAAAGCCTTGCTATGCAGTTCGGTATGTTGTGGGACTGCTGAAAATCGCTGATAATCCAGGATTGACTTGCGAGCCTGATGTTTAGCACCTCTACATGTGTGTGATGACCCAGGGCCCCGAATGGAGGCAAAGCAGTCAGCTGGCAAGATAAGCAGTTCTTTAATCACTGCCCATGTTCCCCAAAAGCTGCCACATATGCTGGCAAGAGTTCAACCAATGCACACCCACACTTTCCTTTCAGCTGCCTCTGGCTAAAGGCAATTTCAATATAGCCGGAGAAGATTACAGTGTTCTCCAGGCAAGACAGATAACACAAAAACAAAACAAAAATGTAAAGAGTCCTTTTAACTCTCAGTTTGCCTGCAGTCTGCAAGGAGAGACTCAGAAATGTTGTCTGTGGTTGTGAAGCAGGAAGCCAACTGGTCTGGAATTCAAAGTGTCCACGTTAGAGAAGAGCACAATTCACTATCTCAAGATACCATGTTTGTTCCTGGCAAATTCCACACCCCACAGCATCTCCTTAATTATTATTTCCCAGGTGTGCCTTGTGGAATGGGGCAGGATGCTCTCCTCCCGAGCAATTGAGCCTGCCTCTGTTGTTCTCTCCTCCTCTCTGCTCTCCTTGCTTTAGGATCAGGTGTGTGTGGGGGGGCTTGCTCTTCGCCTGCACTCTGCCTTCCCTTTTCCAAACCTGAAGGGCCCTGGCCTGCCTCAGTCTGCTCTTCCCTACAGTCCTTCAAAGCCACAGACACCCCCTACTGGGCCTCAACTGAGAACTCCATGTCTTCCTCTGATTCAGGCTCGGACGGAGGCATGACATTGTGTGTAGACAAATTTAATGCCTTGCACTACACTGTGCACACACATCCATATGTACATTATTCCAAACACCACACACCAATACCGGGAGCTTGGGGCTGCTGTGTCTGAACATGCCACCATCTTAGTTAAAAAAAGGTTGCAATTTTCCTTCATTATTCTCTTGAAGTAACACTGCCCCTACTGCCACATCACTGGCATCTGCCTGAATGATGAAAGATTTTTCTGGGTCCTGGTGTTTTAGCACTGGTTCTACTTAAAATAGTCTTTTCAATTTCTCAAAAGCGGTTTGGCATTCCACAGTTCACTTTAAAGGTTGGTTGGGCTTCAGTTTCCCCTCTCCTTTAGTTTTCAGTAGATTTGTGATGGGCAGTGCGTTTTGAGCAAAAGATGGGATGAACTGGCAGTGAAAATTTGCACATCCCAGGAAGCTTTGCAGATATCTCCATGTGCAGGGCAGAGCCCACTCTAGCACCGCCCAGACCTTTTCGGGGTCCATTTTTATGCCGTTCGAAGAGATGTGATATCCCAAGTAATTGATTCTCTTTGTGGAACTCGCACTTAGACAGTTTGGCATACAAGCGGGCTGCTCACAGTTTATTTAGCACCACTTTGAGAATATTAGGATATCATCCAAGTAGACAAGCACCTCTTTATAAAGATGCTCCTGGAGCACCTCATTTATTAGTTGCATGAAAACTGCAGGTGCTCCTTGTAGTCCGAACGGCAGGACTCTAAATTGGAAACAGCCTAACGGGCAATTGAATGCTGTTTTCCCCTCACCCCCCTTAATGGTGGAGACCATTGGACACATACTCCTTCAATGTTCCTTCTACAGAGCTATTCGAAGAAACCATGTCCTCCCCATAATTGATAGGTATCCTGGTTGTTCAGAAAGTATTTATCTCTAGTGGCTGCTTAAGGATGAGCAGGCAGTGATCATGGCGCAGGTGGCTAGATTCTGTGTAGCAGCACTGGGGATCCACCAAAAACATAAATATTTTAGATCTTTTAATAATATTTTATACTGAAGGTAGCTAGGTTTTGTTATACTGTCTATAAAACTGGGCAGACCTTGGGACCCATTGATTACACCATTAATTTGTAATACATTGCTATGTCTTTTTGTGTTCGGTTCTGTTTAGTTTTGTTGTATTTGAATGTTTAATTCATGAGTTGGCTTATGGCTGTAATAATAAAGACAAGGACAAGGACTCGATAATAAGCATCCCTCAAGTCCAGTTGTGAGAAGATCTTTCTTTTTGCCAAATGTGCCAGCATGTCCTTCATCAAAGAGAGTGGGTAGAGGTTACTGTCATTCACTATGTTAAGAGATCTATAATCCACACATAGATGAAGCGACCCATCTTTCTTTTCACAAAATAGCACAGGGGCTTCTGTTTTTGGTTTCACTGGTTGGATAAACCCCCTCGCCAAATAATTTTCTATAATTTTTTGTAATTCCTCCAACTCCCGAGGGGTCATGGAATACAGTTTTGGTTTTAGGATATGGCAACATCCGAGTACCACCAGTCTCCTAGCAATTTGTCAAAAACTTGATGACCAAAAAAAAAAGGAAAAAAGTGATGAAGTACAGGTAGTCCTCAACTTACAACAGTTCACTTAGTGACTGTTCAAAGTTACAATGGCACTGAAAAAAGTGCCCCCCAAGCCACAGCTGAGCAAGACAGCTGCCTGCCCACCCGGCAGTGCTTTTCCTCCTGTCCGAGGTTTTCATTGTTGTGAGCATTTCTGATGAGGATTGGCAGCGGGGGTGGGGTGGGGGTGTTTGGTTTTTATTCCCCTGTCTGCTGGGTGGTTGCAGCAGGTTTTGCTCACTTCACTTGACCCTGGGAACTGTGACTGTCATAAACATGAATCAGTTGCCAAGCATCTGAATGTAAATCACAAGATCCTGGAGATGCTGCAACATTCCATCTGATCGGTGCTTCTTCTGGGCTCAGCATAAGTGCCAGGATCAGCGCCGAGCTCCAGCTGGAGCCTGGCACTGATCCTGGCACTTCCACTAAGCCCTGGCAGCCTTGAAAAAGTGCTGATCCTGGCGCTTTTGCTGAGCCCTGACAACCCTGCAGCTCCAGCCATCTCTTGCTCAGGCTTCTGCAGTGCTACCACCGGTTCAGCTCATTCTCCTCCCCCGCTACCACTTTTCTAGGATGGTCGCATACCACCTGCTAGGTGCCAATGTACCACAGGTGGTACTTGTACAACTGGTTGAAAAGCCCTGCTCTAATGTGATGTTTATTGACCCACTCATTTTCTGAGGAGGGGAGGTGTTTCTAAGCTACTAAGTATTGAATGGCTCCATGGTGTTTCCTTGAATCTAGGATTTCTTTTACCTTGAAGTATTGTTCTCCTTCAACCATGATAGGACGTGGGGGGGGGGTTGTTCGTAGGGGTGACTGTTCTCTTTTTAGTAAACTGCAATGAAAAATTGGGTGTATCTGCCTAAGATTTTGGGGTAATTCTAATTCTACTGTTACTGGGTTTATGATTCTTTTAATTGGAAAACGTCCGATATAACCATATCTAATGTTTCCTAAAAGGGATAAAAATTCTTTTCAAAATGCTTACATAAATTGCACCCCCCTATCAGATATGATGCGTTGCGGTGCCCTATGCCCCATACTAGTGCTTTCTAATCTGTAGAGAAATGAAAAATGAGGGAGGCAGAACAATACTTGATTATAGTTACTAGTTTTCATTGATCAGTAAAGCATTTTTATCAATAATGATTTCAGGTGGACTGTGATAGCCCTTAAAAATCTAATTAGCATAAAACACATCAGATATAGTCTACTGACAGTTTCTCTCAAAATCTTAATGTGTTAAACTGGAACTGTAAGCTTTACATTAATCTTCAGAATCTTAAATAAGGATTCCATCAACCACAAAAATTAAACAACCTCTACTTTTTTATCTATGAAAGAATGAAATGAATCCCACTTGATTGGTCTTGGATAAAATGGCTACTATGTGATGGACATGTGAAGATGTATTTTCTTCACGCTTTTACACAGCATGTTTTTAATGTGAAGTCATTTGATGAGTTGACCAGCCATTATGTAGTTTCCATCCAGCAAACTGTAATGATGTCAGAATGATAGCAGGCATATTGCATACTTGCATCCTGAAATAAATAAACAATGACATTTGCATGATGGTAATCATGTAATCATCTTTCTTTCCCTTGCAAATGTCATTGGTTTTTTCACACTATTTCAGACTGAACCAGCCTGATGTTGCAAATTAGAAGCAAATCATGATGGAAAGATCTGTGCAACCTACTGTAGAGTTGCAATACAGAATTCCAAATAAGTGCTATAATTGAGAGTCTTGAAAATGTGTCATAACTGCATAGAATTCTTCTATGCTTTGAAGTTACAGTCAGCTATAGCAAAGTAGACAGCACTTAGTTTCTAAAGGAATTAAGCTAAGAGGTTCATCTCTTACACAGTAATAACCAAATTGAGTTGTCAATAATTGCCAACCATCAGTACCAAACATATGATAAAAGCTCTGTTTGGCAGCAGCAATTTTTGAGAAGGTGACTTACATTTTTTTTGTGACAAGCCATGAAAATTAAGATGATAGCAGTAAAATATTGACTTAGCTCCCAAAAGCTAGTGATGAGCCAAAGATAAAAGTCAAACAGAAATGTAATTTGCTGATGAAAGTTCTGTACTTCATTAAGTTATATTATGTTTTTAGTAAAATGAATCTCACATTGAACACATTAGGTACAAATTTATATTGCATCAGATAGGCAATATCTGTTTTAATAATAGCTACTGACATGGGTTCCAGATTTTATGATTACATCTGTAATATCCAACATTGTTATTAGCAAAACTCTCTTCATTCTGTTTGATAATTTTCAAGGGGAAGTCATTTTCATTTATTTGAATTCCAATGATTCCTCTCTTTCATTTTGGCAGAATCTGTACCAGAACAGGTTATTAGGCCTGGCTGCTATGGCATCCCCATCCAGGAATTCGCAGAACCGGCGTCGGTGTAAAGAATCTCTGAGATACAGCTATAACCCAGACCAGTTCCACAACATGGACATTGGAAGTGGGCTCCATGGGACAGTCACTATTCCCCGCTCAACCAGTGACACAGATTTGGTCACTTCAGACAGCCGGTCTACACTCATGGTTAGCAGTTCCTATTATTCCATAGGACATTCAAAGGATCTAGTGATTTATTGGGATATAAAGGAAGAAGTAGATGCAGGTGATTGGATTGGCATGTATCTCATTGGTAAGTCAGCTCTGCTCTATTTATAGGATTTGTTATAACTTAATTTTGCAAATAAAACATGTATTGTAAAGCAGATTTATTTCAAGTTAAATGTAATCCATAATTTACTCCAGTAAAGAATCAATAAAAGCAACAATAAAAGAGGTATCAAATGGAAGGAAAAGAGAAATTTTAACAATGTGAAACTTCAGACAAGCCCTAGTCTAGGAAATAAATTTAGCCTTGCAAAATCAGGAGGTTTGTGATTAGCTGCTGAATCCTGGTCATAAATGTTTCATAGCAAGTCCTACTTGTGTTGTTATTTTACATCAGTAATCTAATTCCAAAATAGATACTGCAATTAACAACATAAATATCTGTACAGAGAATGGTTGTAGGAAGCATGCAGTTCAGTCGGGTTTGGATTGTCTGCATTTTCAGTTATTTGTATTGAAAGGAAATACAAATACATTTCAAATGAACGGGTGCTGTCTAATGATCATTCATTCATTGACTCTTCAAATTTACTGTGGCATTAAATGAATGGTGGTTATGACTGGTCCTTGGAGTTACACCCGTTCCAGCAAGCCTGTGGTCACATGATTGTAGACAAAATGTGGAAAAATGTGTTATGGTCCGATAAAGCCAACATTGAACCCTTTTGCCATAATTTCAAAATATATAGTGTAAAACAATAACAGAGTTGGAAGGGACTTTGGAGGTCTTTTCAACTGGTAGTATACGTACCACTAGTGGTATATTGGCATCTGGCAGGTGGTATGCATATGACGGGATGAACAGCACTGTAAAAAAAGTGTAAAAGTGGATGAGGTGAAGTGGTGGCAGTGCCACACAGGCTTGTTGGAAAGTCATCTGGAACTGCACAAGGCGTTGCCTGGGTCCTACTGAGAACCCAGGATCGACACACACAGCTCCAGCTGATTGACAGCAGCCTTGAGGGTGGCAGGCAGCCTCATTCAGTCTTTGGGTGGAGATTCAGCTGGAGATGTGCGAGGCGTTGCCTGGGTCCTACTGAGAGCCCAGGATTGATGCATGCAGCTCCAGCTGATTAGTGGTGGCAGGCAGCCTCATGCAGTATTCAGGCAGAGATTCAGCTGGAGCTGTGTGAGGCATTGCCTGGCTCCTGCTGAGAGCCCAGGATCAGCGCACACAGTTACAGCTGATTGACGCTTCCAGTGCACCCAGAAGATAAAAGGAGGCAGGGAAGAGAGAGAAGAGGCTATAAAAGAAGCAGATTTTGGCAGGAGAGGGGGAGAAAAAAAGACAATGGGGTGGGAAGAAAAGAGGATGGTGAAAGAGAGACGGAGAAGCACAGCCTTGAGGAGAGCAGTCAGCTGGAGATGCACCAAAGAGAAAAGAGGAGAGAGGAGATGATATAAAACAGGAGTGTCAAACTGCCAGCCCACGGGCTGGATGCATCACCGGAAGCCACGTCCATCCATTGCCCACCCCAATGGCAAAACAGTCCCAATACGTCTTTCAACATTATGTGACATTGCGAGTTTGACATTTCTGAAGAAGAGAGGATATAAAAGGGGGATGGGAAGACAGAATATAAAAGAGGGGAGAGAAGAGAGGACATAAAAGGGGGAAGAGAAGAGAGGATATAAAAGAAGGGAGGAAAGGAGAAGATATAAAGAAGGGGGAAGAGGATATAAAAGGGAGAGAAGATATAACAAGGCGGGAGAGAGGAGAGGATATAAAAAAGGAGGTGGGAGAGAAGAGGATATGAAAGAGAAGAGGGGACATAAAAGGGGGAAAGAAAGATATAAAAGAAAGACAAGAGGATATAAAGGGGGAAGAGAAGAGAGGATATTAAGGGGTAGAGAAGAGGATATAAAGGGGAGAGAAGATATAAAAGAAAGAGGGGGAAGAGAAGAGAGGATATAAAAAGGAGGGGGAGAGGAGGATATGAAAGGGGGAGAGAAGAGGGGACATAAAAAGGGGGAGAGGTATAAAAGGAAGAGAGAGATTATATAAAGGCAGAGAGAAGATGATATAAAGGGGGAGAAGAGGATATAAAAGGGAAGAGAAGAGGATATAAAAGAAGGAGGGAGAGAAGATATAAAGAGGATATAAAAGGGAGAGAAGGGTATAAAAGGGACAGGATATAAAAGAGAAGAAAGGATATAAAAGAAGGGAGGAGAGAAGAGGTTATAAAAAAAGTGAAAGGATATAAAAGGGAGGGAGAGAAGAGATGACACAAGGGGAGAGAAGATATAAAAGTAGGAAAGGAGAGGATATAAGGGGAGAGAAGAGGATACAAAAGGGGGAGAGAAGATATAAAAGGGAGGGAGAGAAGAGATGATATAAAGGGGGAGAAGAGGATATAAAAGGGGAGAGAGGAGGATATAAAAGAAAGAGGGAGAGAAGAGATGATACAAGGGGAGAAAAGATATAAAAGTAGGAAAGGAGAGGATATAAGGGGAGAGAAGAGGATACAAAAGAGGGCGAGAGAAGATATAAAAGGGAGGGAGAGAAGAGATGGTATAAAGGGGGAGAAGAGGATATAAAAGAAGGAGAAGATAATATAAAGGGAGGAGAGAAGAAAAGATATAACGGGGGAGAGAAGAGAGGATATAAAGGGGGAGAGAAGAGAGAATATAAAGGGGGAGAAGAGACGATATAAAGGGAAGAGAGGAGATGATATAAAGGGGAGAGAGAAGAGGATATAAAAGGGGGAGAGAAGAGAGGATGTAAAAGAAGGAGGGGGAGAGAAGGGAGGATATAAATGGGAGAGGAGAAAGGGGGAGAAAAGAGGGTATAAAGGGAGAAAAGAGGATATAAAAAAGGAAAAGAAGATATAAAAGAAGGAAGGAGAGAAGAGAGGATATAAAAGAAGGGGGCAGAAAAGAGGATATAAAGGGATAGAGGAGAGGATATAAAGGAGGAGAGAAGAGGATATAAAAGGGGGAGAGGAGAGGATATAAAAAGGGAGAGAAAAGGAATATAAAGGGGGAGAGAAGAGGATATAAAAGAAGGGAGAAGAGAGGATATAAAAGAAGGGAGAAGAGAGGATATGAAGAAGGAGGTGGAAGAGGAGAGGATATAAGGGGGAAAGGAGAGGATATAAAGGGGGAGATAAAATATAAAAGGGGGAGAGAAGAGTGGATATAAAAGAAGGAGGGGGGCAAGAAGAGAAGATATAAAAGGAGGGGGGCAAGAAGAGATGATATAAAAGGGAGGCCAGCTAGGTGCGCCGAGCTCGGGCCTCAGGCAGATGGGGGCTGCAGGGGAGCTAGAGCCATGGCTGCCTGGCTCCTTCACCTGAGGACGCATGTGGGGAAAGGCGCTGCCCTGCTCGGTAAGCCACGGTCCACCCACAGAAGAAGGAGGAGGATGGAGGAGGAGGGCTGGCCGGGGACAGGCGCAGCGCTGCCCATGGGGGGAATCTGACCAGCCCCAGCCCTGAGGGGGGGAGAGGGCAAGGGAGCCCAAAGGGAGGCAGACATGGGGCTCAGGGGTAGCCGGTGTCTCCCCGCGCTCCCGCAGAAGGGCTGGCTGGCTTTGGCATCACTTGGGCATGCCTGGCCGCCCATCTGCCCAGCAGCGCTGGTGGGCCCAGCCTTCCTTCCTTCCTTCCTTCCTTCCTTCCTTCCTTCCTTCCTTCCTTCCTTCCTTCCTTCCTTCCTTCCTTCCTTCCTTCCTTCTTCCTTCCTTCCTTCCTCTCTCTCTCTCTCTGTCTCTCCCTTTCTCCAAAGTCCAAACTTACATGTCCTCCTTCCCTCACTAGACTTCTGCAAAGCGCAGACACCGTGTCCTATTTGTCTTCTCCAAACTCACACCCACCATCGCTTCCAAAGGCCAGCTGCTCGCTCACTCACTCTCCCCCCATCTCTCACAGCTGTTCCTGCGAGAGTGCTGCTGGATTCGGTTTCCCTGCCCTCTCCAGTTCCCACTAGTCAGGTGCATGTGGAGAGGGGGAGGGAAGGTGCGCGTGCCAACAGAAAGGACTCTGCGTGCCCAGTCTGGCACACGTGCCATAGATTTGCCACCCCAGACGTATACCATTTCAGACAAACTTCCAGTATTGAAGTATTCACAGCTTCTGGAGGCAAGTTGTTCCACTGGTTAATTGTTCTAACTGTCAGGAAATTTCTCCTTATTTCTAGGCTGATTCTCTCCTTGATTAGTTTCCATCTGTTGCTTCTTGGCCTGCCCTCAGGTGCTTTGGAGAATAGGTTGACCTTCTCCCTGTGGCAACCCCTCAGATACTGGAACACTGCTATCATGTCAACCCTTGTCCTTCTTTTCATTAAACTAGATATACCCCAAAACAATGCTGTGCATCATCAAAAGTATACCATATCCACAGTGAAGCATGGTGGTAGCAGCAATATGCTTTGAGGCTGTTTTTCTTCAGCTGGAAATGGAGCTTTAGTCAAAGTGTAGAGAAATATGAACAGTTCCAAATATCAGTCAATTTTGGCACAAAACCTTTAGGCCCCTGCTAAAATATTGAAGATGGAAAAGAATTTCATATTTCAATGTAACAATGACCCAAAGCATACCTCCAAATCAACAAAACAATAACTTCAGCAGAAGAAGATCATTGTTTTGAAATGGGCAAGCCAGACCCCAGACCTGAATCCAACTGAAAATCTGTGAGGTGACCTGAAGAGGGCTGTGCAGATCTGCCATGCTGACAGGCTCCTATCCCTAAAGACTGAATGGTCTCATAAAATCAAAAGCTGCTTCAGTAAGGTATTAGTTTAAGGGCATGTATTTTTATGCAACCACCTTATTTTATTTTTTTATTTTTATTTTGTCCTAAAAGATTTGTTTTTCAATTGAATTGTACAACTTACATTAAAGATTAAAAAAAATCTGAAGTGATTTGTCTGAATATGATTTTTTTTAAAAAAAAATCTCTAAAATTTGACATTTTAACAGATGTGTGTATACTTTCCATATTCATTGTATGTTAGGGAATCATTTCTGGAGGGTTTTCCATTTAAATAAATTTTATACAAATGATTAACATTCCCAAGGAATAACTGCACTTTTTTGGTCAGGGATTAGGCATAATTTTAATAAGCTCTCCCTTTCTACAATCATTTTTCATATCTCAATGGGCTATTTCTCTGGAGAAATTGTTTCAATCATCCCATGTATTTCCTTAGTTTTGATGTGAAGCTTTTAGTGGTTTGAAGGCATTAATAATCTCTTTCTTTTAAAATAGAACTATAAAAATAGTTTTTAAAAATGTAATCATTTTAAATCTAATTTTTGAAATTACATCGAATAAATGGAAAATATATGTTCCTTAGCAGTAAATGTAAAAAGCATTGTGTCAATTTCATATTCTTTAGGACTCCTCCAATTCCTTCAGTTTCAAACATGGGAGGCCTAGTGCAGACCCGGATCCATCTGCTCTAGACGTCACAAGGCCTCTCCCACCCCTGAAGCACCCGATGCTGTACTTCCCACTATCTGAGGTTCTTGCAGACCTTGGGCTTGCTTCCTCATCATCAGGTCCCTATAGATCTTGGGACCATTCCAACCCAGTCACTCAACCATGCCAGGTAGTCTTAGGCCGACTGCAGAGTTTGCAGTCTTTGGGTCTGCTTTCACCTATCTGGCGGGAAAGATGGGAGGAAAATAGGTTGGGGAGGAGCTGCAATGGCCCTGTGGTCAGTCATAAGGGTGAATCTGCCAGAATTTGGTGCATGTGACCAGGGGGTGCTGCAGCATCCATAACTTCAAAACCAGGTCATAAGGAGGGGGGGCATTGTAACTTTAAATGATTGCTAAGTCAAGGACTACCTGTTGTAATATTGTAGTAGGATATAATATGAATGGAACCATGTTTTTGAAGTAAAGAATTTTAAATTAGACAACAATGGAATCAATAGAAATATTTCATACAGAGTAAATATATTTTATCTATTTCATCATTTGCATCTATTATGAAAATAGTGGAATGGAGGAATTTCACAACTAAGTGCCCCTTGAAAAAATGTGAAGAACTCTAGCTTCATTTCATCTAGGCAAGTTCACCTAACTTATCTTGAGTCATAAATGCCTAAAACAGGCAACTTGTAAACTTTAATTTCACATGCAGGTAATATTGTGTTCTGCTTATTACTGATAAATTGTAGACTTTCTTCTTCACTGTCCTTATGGAAAAATTAATACATTTTTAAAAAATCTGATAAAATGTCATCATACTCTCTCAGGACCAATTTCTAGATTGCTCCTATTTTTTTTTTTAAAAAAATTGTGTCAAACCTATTTTGAACTAGTCACAGAAGATTTGCTTTAAGTATCATATTCTTCTTTTTCTTCACTTTTGCCTTTAATTTTATTTCCCCTAAAAGGCAAATCTCTCTAAAAATGAATGTAACATGAAAATATTCTAATTAATGAGGTTTTCTGAATATACTGCTTAGTTTATTTCTTGCAAAAAAGTGGGGAGAAATCCCAAGTCCCCTGAAGTTCACAGTGAAAGAGCAACATTTAATGAAGCTACACTTGATGTATGAATGCACAGAACGTATTCTAATATATAGTGAATTTTAGGGAATAATGTATAGATATTATGCTTATTACAGAACTGTTATGGTGTTTCCCCAAAAATAAGACCTGGTTTATATTAATTTTTGCTCCAAAAGACACATTAGTAGTTATTTTCCGGCTAGGTCTTACTTATGGGGAAATACAGTACTAAATCCATCCCTATGGCTGATGATCTTAAGTGGGGCTTATGTTGGGGGTGGGGCTTATATTACAAGCATCCTGAAAAATCATGCTAAGGCTTATTTTCCAATTGGGTCTTATTTTCAGGGAAACAGGTATGTGCTTTTTGGAGAAAATGGTAATGTTGGCTAGAATGTGTTCTGTATGTGGTTCAAACAAACCGTGTCTTGATCTAGCAGACTGATGGCTAACACACTTGATTTGAGGATCTATTCTAAGACACACCAACCCAAAGACAGCTTCAAATACTAGTGAATTAACGGATAAACAGCAGTTTATTTTGATCACTGACCAATAAAAATACAATCAATAAAATGAACAACACAAAACTATCCCCTAACAGGAACTATTAATAAACATTTATGGGCAAAGTTTTCACATAAACGTAATAAGAGAAATAAATTTATCTTGTTTATATAACAGATAAAAGCCATCAAAGTGGCCTGGAAATTTATGTGAATTACAAATTATGCGAACATCCTCTTACATTTTTTGTTTATTTTTTTAAGTACACAAAATTAAAATACAAACTCCAAAGGAAAAAAATAGAAATTTTACAGGAACCAAATTTTATAAAGACTTTAAAAAATGAAAGACAAAAAGTGGATTAAAAAGACAAAAACAGAAATACAGTGCCCTAATTGAGCTCTGACAAATATATTGCAACAATAATAGATTTCTCTCCTTGCAAATCAGGTCTACAATTTATAAACTTCTATATCTATTTGCAACCAAATTGACCTGTTATATATCTATATCAGGGCTTTTCAACCTTTTCACCCATTGTATCACTTTTAGGATATGGCAACATCTGAGTACCACCAGTCACCTAGCAAGGTGTCAAAAAGTTGATGACCCAAAAAAAAAAAGGGAAAAAAGTGATGAAGTACAGGTAGTCCTTGACTTACAATAGTTTGCTTAGTGACTGTTCAAAGTTACAATGGCACTGAAAAAAGTGCCCTCCAAGCCACAACCGAGCAAAACACCTGCCTGCCCGGTGGCGCTCTTCCTCCTGTCTGAGGTTTTCATTGTTGTAAGCATTTCTGTTGAGGATTGGTGGTGGGGTGGTGGGTGTTTAGTTTTTATTCCCCCCTCCCCGTCTGCTGGGTGGTTGCAGCAGGTTTTGGTCACTTCACATGATCCTATGACCAAGCCTGGCGCTGATCCTGGCACTTCTGCTGAGCCCTGACAGCCCCAAAGAAGTGCTGATCCTGACGCTTCCGCTGAGCCCTGAGAGCCCTGCAGCTCCAGCCATCTCTCGTTCAGGCTTGTTCGGTGCTGCCACCGGTTCCGCTCATTCCCCTCCCCTGCTACCACTTTTCTAGGATAGTTGCATACCACCTGCCAGGTGCCAATGTATCACAGGTAGTATCCGTACCACTGGTTGAAAAGCCCTGATCTAGATATTAGCATCCATCTTACTTTTTTCTGGGCCATTCAGATAGACTGTAAAGTGTTGACTACTTATTCTGAAAAACTTCTAGTTTCCTCTGGATAAAAGAACTACTTATTTTTATTACCTTTTTGAAATGAATGAAATTTATAAGCTCTTGTGCTATTTTAAGAGTTTAAAAATTTTACATCAGGGAGGGAGGAAGGCAGAGAAAAAGAGTGAGAGAGAGAATTTTGTGAACATTGAGGAATTTGATATGCTTCAAGATTTCCAGGGAAGAAGTGATTAATCAAAAATGTCCGTAATTCCTGTCCAGATAAAGAGAAGATTCTCCACAAGTGTCCCATAAAGTTGCTCCTCAAGACAGCAGTTTCTGGAGGGTTTAGAGCTTGGGAGATGAGGAAATAGAAATCTTGCTCTATCACAGATAGGACATTGGGTTGTCATATTTCCTTTTGTAATCAGTTTTAGAAAATGTTTGTTAATTTTAAGAGTTTTTTCCTGTAAAGATAACTATGTTTAGAAGATGTTATAGAAGTTGTTTTATACAACAAGATTTGAGATTGGTATTAAAGTACATTTAAAAATGACAGGTTATAATAATGATACAGAAAATGATGCTACACTGGGCATACAAAAGAAACCAATTATTGTCTTAATCATTAAAAGGAATATACCAAATGAAAAAGTAAAAGAGTGACATGCATAATTTTCTTATATTGGATTTACAAGAGAGGCTTGCCAAAATTTTAAAGAATTCTGTGAGATGGAACAAAGGAAAAAATAAAAACAAATCAAGTTCCTAGGACATTGGCAGACTTCTCTCCCTAGAGAGAAGAGGGAGCTGAAATCTACGTAAGTAGAAAAGGCAGCACAGTTAGGTCAGGAGCACCAAGTTCTTCAGGCAAGAGGGGGAGGCCCTGGAAGGCCCAGCCCAAACCATAAGCGAGTTGGGGACTGAAAATTCTGTTCTGATTTAGGCAGGGAGGATTTTTAGCTCCTGATCAGAACCTTCTAAGGGTCTCGCCCTCCCCAGGCACCCCACTCTGCTTACCTGAAACTATGTTCACGTAACAACCTACTCGTTCAATTAATGACTGCAAATGAGAATGCCAGGATTCTGGTAACTGAGCAAACCAGTCACGTGGGCAGTCATATGACATTTTGCTTAATGACTGCTTGGCTTAATTGAAATTGTGGGCTCAATTGTGGTCAAAGTTGAGGACTGCTTTTTCTTTTTCATTACTACATTTTTTTATTTTAGTTTGCATTAGTTTTTATTTACCATTATTACTGAAAAATACAATTGTAATTATTTTAGTAATATTTCATTTTTAGTAATAATAGTAATAAAACTACTATTAAAAATACAAAAGAAATGGTATGCATGCTAGAATTCTTTGTGATAAAGGAAGTGTGCGTGCATGAAGAACTTTTTTTTGTTTAGTTCATTTGCCTTAGGATTTCTGCTAATTCTACTTTAATCAAAAGATAGTAGTAGTTTTTACTTATTTATTTATAAAACGTATTGCCACCAATCTTACCTCAAGGTTACAATTATACAAAATATTTGCCTTTGATTCTCCTTTTGCTGTGAAATAATAAAAAATTTTTGTTTGTGTGTGTGATTACTTCCCAGATGAGGTTCTGTCAGAAAACTTCTTGGACTACAAAAATCGTGGAGTAAATGGTTCTCACAAAGGCCAGATTATCTGGAAAATTGATGCCAGTTCTTGCTTTGCAGAATGTAAGTATCATTGCTCTTTCTCACTAATTTAATGAACATTCGTAGAGCTGGGCTTGCAAAGCAAATCAAAATTTGGATACTCTTCTATACACAGTTGTTGCATTATTCCTGAAGTAACTTTTAAGTGCTTGCATATGCTATCTCTAAAATTGAGGAATATAAGTTAAATGATATTAAAAAAGTTGGGCCAAGTATACTATAAGAAACAACAACAACAACAAAAACAAAAAATAATAAAGCAAGGATACTGCTATTTTGGAAAATGACCAAAAATACTAGGTTAATGGTACTATATTATTAATAATGAAAAATTTGTATATACAGTATAATTGCATTTAAGATCCATCTTAGACTTCAAGGGAAAGCTTTCCAGACTTCTATCTCTTTCAGCTAATAATTACCCTAAACTTCAGCCCACAGAAAACATTCCCAACCCAACTGGACTTGCTCTATGAAAACTCTTAAAGTCTGTTGTCACATGTACTGACTTGATTTGTCATAATTTCTACTTGTTGCCTTGGCACTGATAGTATGGAGATGCTACAAATGATGTGAAATATTCTCCCTTCATCTCCATGTTGTTCCAAAATTATTAATAGGGAAGGGAATGCATTGGAAAATCAAGACCAATGTGACAAATTATTCTTCTTTCTTTTTCTTTCCTTTTATGTATTTGAATTCAGTTGGAAAGAGGATTATTGGCAATGTGTATCTGAAATAAATTGCTTCTCAAATATGAAACTAAATTTCTTTCTTTCTTCAGTAAAATAAATAAAGACTCTCAAGATAATTTGTTAACCGACCATATTGGCTCAATTGAATGGCTTCCCTTTTCCTTCTAGAATTTTTTTTCCTTCCAGCTTCTTAGGATAGCCTAGCAATGTGATCATTTAAGGGCTACTCAATTGTTTTCGCCTGCTTTTTAAAAAAAATCTAGTGGAGTCTATCTTAAAGAATACTTAAATTATATTTAGATACTATGTGTAATTACAAATAATGAAAACTGTCTCTCTTCTAATTATAAAAATGGGGAAAGCCTAAGCTTTGAATAAAGAAGATTTCTTTATGTAGCATTATTCTTCTGTAATTGTTTCTTAAAATCATTGTACTGGAAGATTTTGGCATATGCTACCAGCTTGTCCAAGCAATTACTGACAATAATCCAGCTTTGCCGTTTTTTGTATAGAGAAAAGCTCTGTGAGACTGCACCCTGGAGTTGCTTCTTTTTCTTAAATATATTTTATTGATTTTTTTTAAAAAACATAAATCACTTGATAATTGGTGAACAGTGTGTTGTCTGGGTTACATTTGTAAAACAATCATTAACAATTAATTTCTATAATCCATATTCCACATAATAATTTTAATTGATTTCCTCTTTCCCCAAAATATCCTCTTTTGCAAACATTGAGTTAATACAATTCTTATTGTTTTGATAAATAACAATTGAACATATAATTCCCCCCCATATTCTTAAAAATAATAATCATATCAGTATAATATTTCTTTTATATTCAGTCACTCTGGTTGCCTTATCATAGATCCTGTTACAATTCTTATTTTAGTTTATTTCTCCCACCAAATTCTAGATGTTCTTACTGGTGAAGATTTTCTCAAAAATTAATTACATTTACATTTACAAATTTAACTCTATTTTTTCTATACAAGCCATTTCTTAAGAAATAGATAAAACGATGGGGGGGGAAAGAAAAAAAAGAAAGGAGAGCAAGAGTAAAGAAACATAAGAAATAACATACTACTTAAAATATATATCTCTCCTAGGCTAATATATATTTATTTCCTCAATTTCTCATTCTTTTTAACTATAATTAAGAATATATTTAATCTTTAAACATTCCATTCAATACATCATCATCTAGTCCTTTAACTCTTATTCAAAACATTTTTATCCATTTTAATTTTTTAAAATTCAGTCACATTTAAGTATCTAAAACATTTCCTTTATTTAAATCATTTCAACTTTTTTATATTACTCATATCAAGAAAAACAACACAAAAGAGAAAAAACATACTATATTATTTAGAGAATTCATCCCTCTTAGAATAGCATATATATTCCAAAATTTTTCTATTTCTTTAACCATATTCAAACAAATGTTTCTTTTTTAAGTATTCTCTCTGATAAGTCCCATCATCTATTTTCTTGGTTTCCACCTTAGTCTTTTTCCTTTGCCCAGTATCTTTCTTAATCAATGTATTTTGTTGAATCAAAAGGTTTTTCTGTATGTTCATAAATGTTGGTGTAGATATAAAAAGTAAATTAGTATCTTTGTTAGGGGCATTTGCCCACTCATTTTTATTGGGAATCTTTTCCCTTCTTTTTTTCTCTGCTTCTCTTGTCGCTTTTTGTCTCTCCAGTTCCAGTATTTCCCCTGGTATCTCTGTAGTACATTTTATCCAGTCTTTTTTCTTGTCCTCAAGTTTGTTTTGTAGTGTTGAAATATAAGTTGTCTTTTCCAAATCTAGTATTTCTTGTAAAAAATTGTCCACTTGGATTAAATCATACTCTTTTGTTTTGTAGAATTCCATCTTTAAGTCTCTATCCTTGAATTTATGTTCAGTCTGTTCCTTCTCTCTTGTATTTTCCTGAGGTTTTTTTTTTTGGTATAAAATTGAATTGAAGATGAGTTTATTTATATTTTCAAAGTTATTCTGAATTTCTTTGTGATCTGAGATCATTGTTATTTGAATTAGTTGCAACATATCATATACCTCCTCTTGAAAAATATTCATTTTTTCTTGATAAATATTTCCTATAAATCTCTGATTTTCCATGATGACCGAAAGTCAAGATCCCGCCCCCCTCTGGAAATAGCTTTGGAATCAGAGTTGAATAAATACTTATAGTTTAGAGCAGACATGTCAAACTTGTGACGTCACGTGATCTCTCTGCCAGCTCTGTCTATTGGTGCTCGGGTGTTTTTGGCCTCGTCTCTGTTCTGGTGAGGCTTCCATTCAGGTTTCTGGTTGGCTCATTTCCTCTGTCTGGTCCTACTACCATTCTTCATATGTTTTAGCCTCCATTCTCCTAATTATCTATGTTGCTCTTTTTTGCATTCTTTTTTGCATTCTTTTTTGCATTCTTTCAACATCTTTTCTATATTGTGGTGACCAAAACTGGATACAGTATTCTACTAAGGCTTTGTAAAGCAATAATAATACTGCACATGATCTTGATTCTATCCCTCTGTTAATGCAGCCTAGAATTGCATTGGCTTTTTTGTCTGCTGCTTGACTCATATTTAAGTGATTGGTCCTTTGGACTCCAAGATCCCTCTACAGTTATGGGTATTGAGCCACGTTTGACCTAGTCCATACCTGTACAGTTGGTTTTGCTTGCCTAACTATAGAACCTTACTTTCATCTACACTGAATCTCATTTTATTATATAGGGCCCAGTGTTCAAGTCTTTTGAGATCCTTTTGGGATCCTTGAGTCTATGTGGGGCATTGGCTATTCCTGCCACTTTAGTGCCATCTGCAAATTTGATGAGTTTCCCTTTTATTCCCCCTTCTAGATCATTTAAGAAGAATACTGGGCCTAAAACTGAACTTTGGTATACCCCACTTCCCTCTGTGCAGCTGTTCTTCCATTGAGAACTACATGTAGAATATGATTTATCAGCCAGTTACAAATCCATCTGTTGGTAATTCTGTCTATATCCCACATTTTTCTAGCTTACCAAGAAGTTGATTGTGGTCTACTTTGTCAAATACCTTACTGAAATTTCAGTATACTATGTCCACAGCATTTAGCCAGAGTGACTAAATTAGTGTGAAATAAGATTTTGTTTGGCATGATCTGTTTTTAACAAACCCATATTGGGTACTGGTTATAACTTTGCTTCTAGGTGTTCACAGATTTGTTGTTTGATTATCTTTTCTAAGATCTTCCCAGGTATTGATATCAGGCTGATTGGTCTGTAATTTCCTCAATCTGTTATTTTTTTCCTTTTTAAAAGATGGGAACTACATCAGCTGTTTTCTAGGGCTCAAGTATTCCCCAGTACTCTAAGACAGGGGTCCCCAACCTCTGGTCCATTGACCAGCACTGGGCCCCGCATGCCCAAAACTGGTCCACGCAAACAAGCGAAGCCCCATCCACAGGATGCAGGCAGAACATCAAACCACGCCCCCTCTGGTCTGTGGAAAAACTTCTCTCCACGGAACTGGTCCTTGATGCCCAAAAGGTGGAGACCGCTGCTCTAAGAACTTTGAAAGATGTGGTTCAAAGGTTCTGAGATCACATCTGCCAGTTCTTTCAGAACTCTGAAATGTAATCCATCAGGACTCAGAATCTGGAGCTATTCTCTTACTTCATCTTTGCTTTTTAAAATTTGCACTCCTAGCCTGTCTTTTATCGTTTTGATTTTGGTAAGTTGGTTTGTGTTTTCTTTTTGTGTGAAGATAGATGCAAAGAATGAATTAAGCAGTTCTGCTTTCTCTCTCCTGCGCATTACTTCCTTGCCATCTTCTCCCAATTAGTGAAACGATTGTTTCTTTGACTTTTTTCTTGTTTTTTATGTGTTGAAATAAACTTTATTGGTTTTGACATTTGTTGTAAGTCCTACTTCATTCTGAGCCTTGGCTTTTTTTATTAGATAGTATAAAATGAAGTGGAGCAACCTGACTAAAGCCATTTTCTCTTCGGGGAAACAAGTCCTTAATTTTGTATAAAAGATATTGGAATATAGTTTTGCTATGATATTAGTTAGGCCACAAGTCTGCAACCCGCAGATCTGGAGCCGCATGCGGCTCTTTCAGCCTTCCCCCATAGCTCCCAGTTTGGAGAGAGAAAGAGACAGAGAGAGGCACTTGCACTTCCCTTCTCTCTCTCTCTCTCTCTCTCTCTCTCTCTCTCTCTCTCTCTCTCTCTCTCTCTCTCTCTCTCTCTCTCACACACACACACACACACACACAGACTTTTAGTAAAGAACGTTTAATGAAATATTTTGATATTTTTTTAATTAAGAGGTGAGGTATGGGGATAATTATGCTGTATTTAAAGATGGTAGATAAGCTACTAAAATTGTTTTACCTGTTGGGATGAAGGAGAAAGGTTTCTTTCCCCTCTTTCTCCTCTCCTTTTCTTCCCCCCCCCCACAATTTTTTTTCTATTTTTCTGTTTATAGTTTTTATAGTTTGCACCGGCTTTTTATTTCATAAATATGAGGAGGACTCAAATAGACATTTGAGTATTTTATTTGAAAGTAACCTTCGATCCAGTGTCCTTTTTTGGGGGGGAGTTCAAAATGCTTTTGTTGCATGCAGAAATAAACATTTGTTTTCTTTGTAGCAGTTCATTAATTTCATAAATGCAGCACACTTTATATAGTTTTTATACATAGCATAAAGGTAAAAAACAATATTTATCTTATTATTTATTTATTTTATTAATTTAATTTCTATACCGCCCTTCTCCCAAAGGACTCAGGGCGGTATACAGGGCAATAAAAATACAAGATACAAAATTAAAAATAAGATTAAATCAATCTAGCCCTAACAATAAATAATTACAAATTAAAAATACCCCAAACCCATTAGACCAGGCCGGCTTGTTCAAATAAGTAAGTTTTCAGATCACGGCGGAAAGAGCAAAGGTCGGGAGCCATCCGGAGCTCAACCGGTAATTGATTCCAAAGGGCTGCTGCGCCCACATAGAATGCTCTCCCCCTGGGGGCCGCCAGCCAACACTCTCTGACCGACGGCACCCTGAGGAGGCCCTCTCTGTGGGACCGCACAGGACGAAGGGAAGTTGACGCCGGCAGCAGGTGCTCCCGTAAGTAAGTAATCCGGACCCATGCCATTTAGGGCCTTATAGGTAATCACCAGCACCTTGAATCTCACCCGGAGTGTTATATGCAGTGTTATCTTCATTTTAGATGTCAAAAAAGTTTTGCAGCCCCCAGTGTTTTCTTTCCGGTGGGAAATGGGTCAAAGTGGCTCTTTGAGTGTTTTAGGCTCTCTACCCCTGAGTTAGGCTAATCAGTTTATAATTGAAGTATCTTAAAGGATTATATCACCCTTTTTATAAATGGAACTCCCAATCAGCTGGAATTTGGCAAGAATTATTACTATGAGTAAATAAACCTGCAAGTAAGGCAACCCACCAGTCAATGTGGCATTTAAATAGTTTGGGGATAAAATACTTTTATGAATTCTTTTAAGTATAACCAAGTCAGTGGTCCCCAAAAGACAAGATAGTCAGTATAGCACAGGTGCTTAGGCAACATACACGCAAGGATTCATAGGCTGGTACCACTTCTTCACTCTTTCCCACTGCTGTTACACCCCCTCCTACTGCTTCTCCAGCTATTATTTCTTGTACTGTAGGCCCTACTACTGGAGAACAGTAGCTCTTTCTAACTGATTTAGTCTGCTTTATTTCCACATGAACACACACCTTCTTCCCTCTCTCCCATATACCAACACCCGAGCTGTCTCTCAGCAGTGCCTTTATCCCAGGAACCTTGTTGGACTTCAGTATCTGAACGAGTCTTCTAGTCTCTCATTCAGTCATTGGAAACCATGATGGAGTGGAACTAAGAGCTTCCTATTGATCATTTTGGGGATCATCTAGTCCACTACAAGTTGGGGAATGAATAGTTGTAATATTTTTCCCACATAGAGGCAGTATTCTCATAATAATCTTGCAACTAATTGCCAGAACTAAATGCCAGAGAACTATTGGGTTTGGGTTTTTGGCTGCTGATTGTAAATTTAACCAGAAGGCAAATGTTTTGACAATAAACTTGGTGATTTCTTATACTCCTGTCTAAATGCTAACATGGCAACATGATTGTTATATGATGGATAGTTCCATGTTAAACACATACAGTAGTTAGCCATAATATTTTGGACTCTGAGTCAAATCAGTAAAAGCCTTTTATCTGTCACCTTCTAGGAAGGGCCTTTTCAGTTAAGAATTTTCTTAGTCCTATGCTTAGGCTTTTATAGTCTGTAAATACAGAATTGACATATGTGTAAAGTGAGGTAACTGTCTTTATTAGAGTCAAACTCGATCAGATTTCATATATTCAGTCAAAGTCTTGATATCCACAATGGTCCATTTTGGTCCTGTAGATGAAACCTGTATAGTCCTATATAATCTTCTAGATGAAATGAAACCCATCTATCAATTGAGTTATGGAGTCTGAGGTCTAAGTGCTTACAAAAATTAACAGCAACCTGGAAGTCTGAGCAAAGGGACTCATTACTGTTGGAGACACATGTATAGTCTAAAATGCTACTTGATTTGATGGTATATAAAACTTTGGTCTTTGCCCTCTAGAATTTGCAAGTTACTCTTACATACTAAAGTATACCAACAGCATTTCTTTTCTGGTCTTTAAAGAACCATAAAGATAAAAGAAGTGACATTTTTCAGGGATGCTCAGATTACTAATATGATCTTGTATAAAAAGCCCCAACCTTGCATTAAAATCTCCCAAAACAATAGTAACTGTGATGAAAATGTTTAAATTTAGCTCTATCAGGATTTGCTCTAAATTCACTCACATGTCAGGGAAGTTATAGATAGGGTAATATGTGGAAGCATACACATTAATTATCACAATCACAAAGCCCTATATATTGGAATTTAACACCTAAGCCAAAGGAGGATGAGACCTATGGTCATTTCTATGCTCTTCCATTTGAGTTCTTCCTTGATCAGTATGGCCAACCCCCCTATTGTCTGGGCTTTCCATGCTGGATATATCAAGGACTTAGAGCCACGCATCAAAATCAGTTCAGATATTAACTAGGTCTCTTTTACTATGATCAGACTAAGACTGGATAGAAATTTAAGTAGATCACATCATTTGTTCTTCCACGTTAATATATAAATCACTGTATAATTAATCATATATATAGGAGAATAAGAAGAGGAGTTAAAATTGGGAGTGGATTAGTCAGACATCTGCAGATATGTAATCAAGGAAACCTAATATATTGATGTATATACCTTCATTTGCAACTTCAATTTTCCTAGAAGTCTCTGCTCTGCAAAACAGTTTGTTTGGTCAATGAATAGCCAATTACTTGTTGATTACATGCAACAGTATTGAAAAATCTTATTTTTTGCTGATTTAATAATCCTATAGATGGAAAGTGATAATCATACAGATCATCAAATTAAGATGTAAAATCTGGTATAGTGGAGTTTTTCCAAAAAATAAATATTTTACCTAATAGTCCAGGCCAATCCTAGTTATAACTCAGACATGTCAAACACAAGGCCCGGGGGCCAGATCCGGCCCATGAAGTGGTTTCATGTGGCCCGCGAAGCCATCCTGGAAACAGTGAGGGAACGGCCCCCACTGCCTTGGCCCTGGCCCAGAGACCCTCCTCCTGCCAGAGACCCCCAGATCTGTCCCACTCCTGCCCAGGCCCCCATAGGCACCCTTGATGCGAACGATGTAGAGCTGGCCATGCCCACCCAGTAGGCCATATGCACTTTAGCCATGCCCACCCAGTAGGCCACACCCACCCAGGCCACACCCACCCGGCCCCCTGAGGGCAACCACAATGCTGATGCGGCCCTCAATGAAATTGAGTTTTACACCCCTGTTATAACTGATTTACTGGATGTGCTTCAACAATAGTTACAAATCAGATACATCATCATGACAAACAGTTCTAAAAGCTGTTAGTGGGGCCAGAGAAAATCACCTGAAATGCATTAAAGGATGTTGTTGAGAATTTTCTTGGAAAATAAGCAATAAACTACATTCAGCTGGTTGCCAAACTTTTTACAGCTTATAAGACCATGAAAGGCAACATATCACTAAAGATTCATTTTCTGCATTCACACTTGGACTTCTTTTCTGAAAATCTAGGTATAGTCACTGACCAACATGGTGAAAGGTATTACCACATTACCAAAGCACATTGCTACAATGGAAAAACAGCATCAGGGCAACTGGAATCCATCAATGCTGGCTATTGGATAGTGAGCTGCATTATACATTGACTACAAATGAGCAAAACAATTTTGGCCCTGTTGAACTCATACAGAAACATTTTGCAATTAAATATATTATACTCATTAAAAGTTAATTTCTAATTTCTCCTAGGTGATATAATCGTTCTTAAATTATATGTGTGTTCAGTTTGAAGGGATCTATCATAATCACTATGGGTTTTTCAGGAAACAAAACTTTTGAAAAATATTTGTTGTCCAATGTTATTTCTGAAGCCAAATTTGCATCCAGATAACCAAAGAATGCCTATAAGCTTCTAAAGTTTAGGGTGGTATGTAAGAGCCACTTGGTATGCTGAGGTATTGAAATGCAAATTTTTTAGGCGAATGTAAAAAATGGAAAATATATTTTCATTGTGATGTTATGTGCTTTTAAAAATAGTTGTTGATCATCCTATTTTAAATTACATGGTGAGGTTAGTCAGATTAGATTAGTCTATTTAACTATAATTGGCATTGGAGATTCTGAGATTTATAGCAATGAAGGAAGGTTGTATTAACATATTCCAATCAAGGAGCTTTATATAACTGATGAATGAATAGATACAGCTTCCATGGTTACAGTGAGTATTTCACTGGCATATCATAGGACATTATTTAATTCATTCCATTTCATTTAGTTTATTCTACCAGCTGGTATTTTCCCTGTGGTAAGAAGAATTCTATTTTCTGCTGGCTTATTAATGCAAACAGGAACTAATATGATAATGTCATTGTATTTTTAATTTGTACATTGCTTAGGATGTAATATTCTTAGAAAAAAAATAATCCACCAAATTTCAGGAAATATCAGTAATGTCATAAGATACATAGATACAATTCAGTCAATGCACATTTTGTTCATATGATTAATTGTTTCAGGTATTCCCAAATTAGAAGCAAGTATGCAGAATATTAAACCATGACCCCCGATGGCCTCAGTAGACAAATTATTGCATGTTTAAATATGGTATATTTCAGATACTATTAAAAATACCTGATATTGCTAAATATATTAATATTGTAAAAATATTTTTACAAAATAATAAGCTGTGTCCATCTCCAGCCATAGAGCAATGCAACTTTAAATCTGTTTAAAAAGAGAGTGTCAACTCACAAACATCAGCCCAGAGTTAGAAAGTTTAGCATCAGCTTTTAATTTAGATATGAATTGTAACTTACAAAATTCTATATTTTATTCCAATCTAATGCTCAATCATAGTTTGGTTGCCTTGTTTTATTGAATGAACCATATTAAGTCAGATGTTTCAATATGCTAATCCATAACTTGCATTGACAATCAGTATTGCTAAATACATTATGGTTTAATAAAATGTGAGAACCTAACCAACTGGACTTGTTAGACAAGCCCATTTTTTAAAAAGCAAGGGTTAGTAGGATGTGTGTACCTATTTACTGAATTTTTACTTTCAAGCACCAATTCATTTTAGTGAAATTGGTCTACCTCCATTTTGAGTCATCAGCATACTTAATGCAGGAAAATTAAAAATCAACTTTATCCTAAACTAGGTTGTCGGATTCTCTTGCTTAGTATTGTGACTAAGTGATACAAAAGAAGTGAGATACTAAGATGAGAGATATAAAGATACAAAATTGAATTGAGTCGATATATGTAATCAAGAGAGAAGTTATTGTATCACTCTCACAAATACAGATAACCTCAGGAACAGCATGTACTGAATTCACATATATTAAGGAGTGTAACACTGTCTGGGATAATGCAGTAGGTTTGTGCCATGACTGTCTATTAAAAGACAAGAAGTGGCCTTTACTTATATCTCAACTACATTCATTTTTAATCAAATGGAATAAGAGCCAATAGATGCATCAGTGATACCAGTAAGTGACTGGAAAACAGCTTAGAGCTCCCTTTGAATTCCCTAGTTACCCAGTTCTGATATCTCTCTTTTCTCAAATGGACAATTCCTTGATTTGTTGCCATGGAAATATTAGGCTAAAAATATCATTGGATGAAGTTGATATAAAAGATATAAGTTGATGTAAAAGAAAGGCAGGCATGAAGTTGATATTAAAGAAAGGCATGCATGTTGAATTAGAAAAAGAATGAACATGCAATGATTAATGCAACTGGCCTTATTTTTTGAATATATTTCCAGGGGAAAATTTATATTTGTAATGGTAGATATAGGAAACATAGCTTTTTAATGGGTTGTTGTTGTTATTGTTGTTAATTTTTCTTATGTTATTTTAACACCAGACACACATAATACAAGAGCAGAGTTGCTGCTGGCCAAAATATACATGCTATTGTCCAAAATACTAATTATTATTTTTACATTATTCTACACAAATACAATGGGAGACAAATAACGAAGTATTCAAAGAACTGGATTAAGCTTTGTTACATAAACTTGAAACTAATTTTCTTCACTACATTGTCCTTTGTCTAACACTTCCAAATCTTTGAAAAAAGTCCAACTATTTATATCCTACCTTGCCTCAAAAATTTAAGATGGCATGCTTGATATTTCAAGTTTTATCTTCACCATCAGCCATACTATTAAATTAAACTTCACATTGAATGAATGATTGAGTTAAACTCATATGTTAAACTTCCTCGACGGAAAGTGGGTTTGAACCTGTATGTCTTCACTCTTAGTCCAGTATATTCTTCTTCTTCCTCCATGTCTAGGTCAAACTTTAAACTGCCAGAATGAAGCCACTTTTCTGGTTTTGTTATTGACCAAAAATAAGTCATTGATACATGTTTTTGGTAGAAGTCAACGTATCAGCAGGGCAGGGCTCTGTCTCTCCACATTCACACAGCATGTTGTTATCTGCTAAGAGCCTCCATTTGATCATATTGATGTTACACTTAGGCACTCCAACTCTCAACCTATTCAGGGTCCTCCAAATAGTATAAGGAAGGTCAGATCCTTCAGCCATACCCTTCTTTAATATTATTCCTTGCTCAACAAGTCTCCTTTCTCCATCATTTAATTCGATTTTGTTCTTATGTATCCTCAATAATGTTCATTTTTGCCATAAAGCTGTTTCTAGATCTGAGTTAGCTGGCTTGGGCCATATGGTCTTTCAGAGAATGTCAAGGGTCATACTCTTGCTTAGTTCTCTCAGTGTCCACTGTATCTTTTTTCCTGATTTTATGTGGAGCAATGCCAGCAAGAGGATATATTTTCTCAGTTGGTGTAGGTTTGAGACATCCTGTCATAAGTGTACTGTTTCATTGATGGTAATATCAATTCGCATGTGCAGATGTGCCCAACACTGGAGCATATTCTGTTGCAGAGATGCTTAAGGCTAAAGCTATATGCTCAAAGTAGATGGTTGAGCTTCCCAATGTTTAGTTTATCAATTTCCTGTTGATATTGTTCCTTGAGCTGATTTTAGGCTTACATTTCAGGCAGTGCTGTTTAAATGAGAGCATCCTATCGAGTGTCACACAGAGATTCTTTGATGTTGGATAATGCTGTAGTCAGTTCCCTTACCACATAACATCCAACTCTTCCTTTGCATCTCAGTTTTGGAGGTGGAAAACACACATTTAACTCTTGTTTGGTTTGGGCTTTAAATGGTTGACAGTGTAATATCATCCTAATTCTTCAAGTACTACCATAAGTTTCCAGCTGTCACTTTAAATGTTGATCCTTTTGCAGTCATTTTTATATTGTCTGCATAGATGAATAGATGTGTGTTGTTTGGGACTAGTTGATTGTCCATATATATGTTATACAATGTTGAAGACAGTACACTTCCTTATGACAACCAATTCTTCTTTCTACTGTTCTTACCATTCAGTGTCACATAAAATCTCCGGTTCTGGAGGAAACTTCCAATGATCCTGGTAACCTTATCTCCAGTGATATTATTTAACTTGCATAGCAATATCCTATGGTTAACATTGTCATATGCTGCAGTTAGGTTGATGAAAGCAACTCCAGTAATTAGCTTTCTTTTGAAACCATCCTCAGTATATTTCATGAGATTTAGGATTTGACCACAACATGACTTCCCTGGTCTAAAACCTGCTTGCTCCCTTATGATCTTTGCACCAATGAATGTTTAGATGTGGTTGAGAATCATCCATTCCAGTGTGTTGTAGATCTCCTCTTATTCCTGTGTTTGGATGGCTTGTTCCTGCAACTTTTTACCATTAGTTTTTCTATTCTTCAGTAAAAGGCAACCTCTTGGAATGGTTCTCCTTTGTATTACTTTCACAAGCTGAACAAATTCCTCATATTTATCTGAGTGAGGAGAGATCTTCCCCACATCTTTATCCAGCTGCTTTTGAAAGTTCACCTATTTAGCCTTCTTGAAGTCAAAATGTCTGCGAAAAGGAACCTCCTGGGCTTTCACTACAGCACATACACACAATGGATCTATGTTGAGGATGTGTCATGGTTCTGACTAATGAAACACTTCAAAGAACTTTCAGGCATTGTTTATCCTAAAGAGTGTTTAATCATGAAAACAAAGCATCGGCACAGCATGGTGGATGCCAAGATCTGAATTCTCCTGCCTTCAGCACCTAATATCTGGCACAATTCCCTCCTCCAATTAGCAGTCATAAATCACGTTCTCGAATCAGTTTGAGGGGCAAAGCTTCCCTTCCATTCTGTAATGCACCATTTCTTATCTTATTAAAAACAACTGGGGGAAACATTCTTCCTCCCCCCCCCCAGCACCATCTAATTCTAAGAGCAAAGCAATTTAAAAGAAAAGGCTGCCTCTTTATATTGTCAAAGCAAAAACATCCAATGTTTGCAGTGTTGATAGCCGTCCCCCCCTTACAAAAAAGGATAGGTCCTGTAATGTAAACAAAAGCGTATGTCAGGAATTATCTCTCAGTTTGTTGGGTTTTTTTCTCATGAAACTTTTTTGATGAGTCAGTCAGCCTTCACATCGCTAGATTTCACCTAAGTAGCTTCAGACAGCGAGTACCCCTTCCATTGTACTAGGTGCTGCAATTTCCCTTTAAAAATTCTAGAGTCAAGAATACACTTCACTTCATAGTGAGTCTGACCTGCTATTACAAGAGGCCCGGGTGCCTTCTTAGGGGGAGGTCTTAAGGTGGAGTCTGCACTGGAAGACAGGGTGAACTCTCCTTCAAAGCCTAGGGAGTTTTAATTCTACTGTGACGGGGTTGATGATCCTTATGATGGGGAAAGGCCCCAAGAATTTCGGTCCTAATTTCTTGCTGGGTATTTAGTCGACAGATAAACCTTTTCCCCAACTTGGAATGTTCTTTGGGGAGCCCTTTTTTATCAGCCTGTTTTTTATAGTTCTCAGAAGTCCTTTTTAATGCTGTTTTCGTGTTTCTCCAAACTTCTTCCCACCCCCTCACCCATTGATCAAATGTCTGGGAAGTGGTGGGCACCTGAGGGTATTCAGGTATTGGGCTGAACTCTTTTCCTGTGGCTACTCTGAAAGGCATGCAGCCAGTGCTGCTGTGAACAGAATTATTGCAAGCCACCTCGGCATGACCCCTACCCCTCTGCTCCTTATTTGGATGCTTGATGACCTACATATTCTGGGGTGATAATGCCAATTAGAAATGGATTGCCATTGATAAGGGATGCAGCCACATGACATTGCCCTTTATGATCACATTGCTTAGCAGTGGCAATCTTGGTCCAAATTGCCATTATAACCCAAGAACCACCTGTATTTAATAGTTTGTTATACTTTTACACTAAAAATTATAATCCCATACATGCATCATCCCAGCATGTTAGAAGACATATGTACTCTTGAGGACTTAGGTAATTATGTTTTAAAGGATCTTTCAAACATACTACAGTATTTTGTTGTTGTTGTTTTGTAAAAAAGAAAAGAAACTGAATTTCACTAATTCTAACTTGCCTATTTGTAGATAAACCTTCTTTCTATTCCAGTTTTGTTAACCTAAACTCTGTAGTTGCTCCCATTGTGAAAAGTTACCTATTATTTCTGTTTAAAATGGGCAAAACCCTTAAGTATGGGTTGCATTTTCTTTTTCATTTTTTAATATTGCTCACTTAATTTTAGGTTCTAATTATAAAGGCAGTAATGTATCATTCAGAAAGCACATTCCCTCTCTATCCATTGCATTTCCTCATCTCATTTACATTTTTCCCCACTTCAAAATTTGCATAACTTGCATGAGAATAAAAGTAAAATCAATATGGATGGGGGGGAATGAGAGATCACAGAAACATGGAAAGATGTCTACTGCTGTTAAGGGTACTGTAATTTAATGGGTTTCAAATTTTCTGCATTTGAAGAAAGCTTTTTATATGAAGTTAGCTGATTGGAAATCCCTTGAGTTTCTCTATTGCTTTGCTTCTAAGGATTATAAATGATATTTAGGACATATTTTATTCATATTGAGTATATTTTCCTGTGGCTGTAAATTGCAGAACAAGATCAAAACATGCTGGCTTTCAGAGGAACTTGTTCATCATTCCTGATTCTTTTAAAATAAAGAATTACATACTTCATATACTTAGGTTCCTAAGAAACTGCTAGTTACTAAGACACTATAGATTAAGCTTTAAATGTTTAGTGTGCCCATCGGTTTCTAGCAGTATATTACTAGTTTCAAAAAATGTAATAGGCTAGATTTTTTGGTATATAGAATATTTACATATTAAGTAGTAAGCTACTGTACTAAATTGTCATTCCAATACTAAAAAAAGCTGTATAAGGAAACTCTTTTAAATTGGAAAATCAACCTCAGCCCCATTAGGCATGATGCAGCTATTTTGACATCACCAGCCTTTTATCATGGTTTATAAGTAGGTAAAGCTGTAGCAAATGAGCTATTAAAATTTCTATGAAGAAAACAAATGCTTTCAAGTAAGACTTGACCCCTAGCAACTATATGAGGACATCCACATAATTATCTAGATCAGTGTTTTTCAACCACTGTTCCGCGGCACACTAGTTGCCTGGTGTGCCGTGGGAAAAATTGAAAAGTAATTATAAAATACTTTCTTTGTGTTTATTTGATTCCTATTCAAGAGAATTACTTTATATATACAGTAGTCAATATAGGCACAGAGTTAATTTTTTTAACATTTTCTAATGGTGGAGTGCCTCGTGATTTTTTTCATGAAACAAGTGTGCCTTTGCCCAAAAAAGGTTGAAAAACACTGATCTAGATATTATTTTTAGAAGTGGTTTTCCTTTTTTAAAAAAATATTTTATTGATTTTTTTACAATAGCAATCTTTAGTGCTTAGTAAACATTGTGTTGTTTGGGTTCATATATTTTAAAACAATAATAATTAATTTCTATAATTCCATAATCAATATATTAGTTAATGATATATTTCTTTGATCTTCTCTTCTTCCAGTAATATTCTCCTTTGTCAACATTAAGCAAATAATGTTGGATATAAACATTTTTCTTGTGTTTGTGCAAATAACAATAATATCCACGTACAACACCTTTTCTGATCAGCTTATGTTTCAATTGTACTTGTAAAAGTTATCTTATTAAGTCACTATGTGTCCTGTTTTCAAGATTCTTCTTTAAGCTTAATTTCCCCTCAGTATTCAGACCATTCTTATCAGTCATAATTTTCTCAAAATTAATTACCTTTAAATATCCAAACTTTTCATTCCCATATACCATCCCAATATTTTTACATCTCATATATTATAAAAAATACTATACTACTTATATATCTTATCCCTCTTACTGTAGGGCCTCTTTGTATTCAAAATGTATCTATTCTTTATCTATCTATTCAAACAAGTGTTTAATCATATAGTAGTCCCTCGAATCGAGTCTCTTGAATCTAACTCTAGCCTTCTTCTTTTGCCATGTAGCTTTCCGTCTCAGTATGTTCTGCTTGCCAGGGGATTCTTCCTGTATTTTTGTGAATATTTTTGGGAATAGGAAAGACAAGTTAAGTAGAATGGTTGTTTTTTGTCTTCTACTGTAAATTCTAATGATTCTTAGACTGGAAAGGAATGTATGGCAATTAAAGCCATTTAATATTTTAAAAGAAGGGAAAATAGTACAAACTTGGTTTCAGTATGGCCAGATACAAGCTAGATGGAAAGAAGATCAGAAAATTGGTATTTCGACAACAGATGAAAATTTGGTAAAAAAAATTAGAGATCAAAGTCAAGCGCATATAAGGAGGATATATAATGCATTGATAGAAATAGATTCAGAAACGGAACTTGTTAAAGATTGTATGATAAAATGGGCCCAGAATATTCAGGAGCCAATAACGATGGATACCTGGGGAAAAATTTGGGTCAGGAATGTAAAATTTACTCAGGCACAAAATTTAAGAGAGAATTTTTATAAAATGTTTTATAGATGGCACTTAGACCCTAAAAAATTAGCATGTATGTATCCAAATTATCAGCCTAAATGTTGGAGGTGTGGTTGTGAGGATGCAACGTATTACCATATATGGTGGACTTGTAAAAAAGTTAAAGCTTTTTGGATTAAAATTTGGTGGAATATGCAGAAGATATTTAAGAAAAAGATAAGGTTTTCTCCACAGTTATTTTTGTTGGATATTATTACAGATTGTACTGTTATAGAAACTAAATTGATGTTGAATTTAATAACGGCAGAAAGACTTTTGGTTTCACAATACTGGAAGAAGGAGGAACTGCCTACTACAGAAGAGTAGACTTTAAAAGTTTCAAACTTGGCAGGAATGGCAAAAATTTCAGCATATTTGAAAGAACAATCGCAACAGAGATATATTTCGGAATGAAGAAGATGGACTGATTATATTCAGAACAAATATGGAACTAAAAAATTTCATTTAGCATATGAATGAGTATTAGAATTATAAGATGTATTATTATTTAGTTATGTTTAAGTGGAGTTAAAGTGTGATAGGATTTAAAGTGTAATTATAGATGGTTAGCATATTTTAGCTTAAGCTTGTTAGAGGCAATACCCTGTATTCAGCTCTGGGAAGTCGGGGGTGGGGAGGGGGAGGGAGGGGAAACTGGGGGGAGGGGGAGGGAAGGAGTTTATGCTTAAAATGTATTGTAAAACTTTTCAATAAAAATAAATAAATAAATTCTAATGATTCTCCTGGCAGCTCTATAATCCAGTTTGTTAGAACCTCTTTCTTATCCTTAAGTTTGTTTTGAAGTACTGAAAGATAAAATATCTTCTCCATTTTCATTGTTGTGGCAAAATCTTGCAGATTTTCTTTTGTTTATATTAAGCTGTCATTCTCTTCATTTGTAGCTTCCCCATTTGGGTCACTTTCCTCTGGTTTAGGTTCTGTGGCTAGCAACTATATGAAGACATCCACATAATTATCTATATAGTATTTTTAGAAGTGGTTTTCCATTGTCTCCTTCCAAAGGCTGAAATTAATGGATCCACATTCACCAAACTGGCTTTCGTGCCATCAAATAATAAATAAATAAATAAATAAATAAATAAATAAATAAATAAATAAATAAATAAACAAACCTTTATTGTCAAAGTACAACATGTGTACATTGAGATTAACTGAGCCTCCCCCCGTGCTCTCTCCCCCCAACACACAGTGACAACAAACCCTCCATCCTACCACACCATCAAGAAAATTAGTAAATGAAAATCCAGTCTGAGCTTACAGTTCAGAAAACATGTGCATTTAAAGCAAAACATAATAGCATTCTAAGACAGACACAACAATTGATGCTCTTTGATTTTTTTTCCTTTGCAAAAATTAATGTTCTAAATCATTGGCTGACAACAGATAGATAAATCAGGTTTCTCTACAAAAATCTTTGCCTTCTCGGGTACAAAAATTGAAAGCAAACAACACGTATTGTCAAAAAAACTAACGACTCTTTTGATCCTAAAATTACACTCTTCTTCTAGTCAGTTAATTTCCAAATACCTCCAAGAAGATAACATTACATTTTTTATCATTAGATATGGGTTATAGAAGTCATTTTATGCCTTCGTTATACTATTAAGTATTTTGGGCTTGTCTTGTAACATTATTTAAAAATATATTTAATACATTTTTATGATTGGTCTTGGACTGTAAACAAATAAATAAAAATTGAGAACTGCTGTGTCTTCACTAATGTTTGATTCATAGTTATATACCACAGGTACACACCGATCTGAATATTGTTTCATTATGATTCACTCTAAATTTTGTATAAATTTTCTTTTTCATTGCATCAAAAAGTACTTTGGGTGATTTTGTCATCAGTCATCAGTTTGGAGACATTGTGTTACCACAAGAGATCTAAGTCGAGCCCTGTAAATTCCATTGACCCCTATCTAGCGCCAATTTAGCTTTGATCATTAGTTACCTAGATCGCTGTATATATGTAACAATAATAAACACTTCAGGTGCTTTAACTGAATGAATACTCTTACTTGTGCCAGACATTAGGTTGCCTTTAATTGGAATATTTAGAGTAGTAAATTTCATTTCGGTTCTCATACAATGTTGCCTATATCGATGTTACAAAATGGTGCCCATTTACCAAAAGTAAAGATGGTGAAGTTCCATATTACCCTCTCTAAACTTTTCCAGTGTAACTTCAACATAACTTTCACCTCTATTTATTTTTGTGTTTGGGGGAGAGGGGTTAAGCAAATAGACACATTCTCAAAACAAAAAAAGTAGAAAAGTAATAGTACATGATTTCTGTTCTAAAATTAAAATTAGAATAAAATTATTCTAAAAGTATTCTTGTAATTAAGAGTATGCAGCGTGGGTGCTTTACTTTAGAGTTTGCGAGCTTCCACTTTGTTTTTATTTAAAGTAATTTTTTGAAAAATCAAATGGAACAGAGAACATGACAAGTGCAAAAGGAAGTGTTCATGAAAACATTATTACTAGAGGCATACTAATGCAAGAACAGGTAATCCTTGATTTACAGAAGTTCTTTTACTGACCCTTCATATTTACAAAAGCACCTTAAAAAGTGACTTATGACTATTTTGCATACTTACAATCATTGCAGCATCTTCATAGTCAGGTGATCAAAGTTTAGACACCTGGCAACTATTTTATTTGGAAAATGTGTATTGCTGCCTACTTGATCATGGTGACTCAAGGTGACTTACAGGAAATTTATGGTGGTTGCAGTGTCCTGGAATAATATGATCATCTTTTGCTACTAAATTAAAAACTGCAGTGATTCACTTAACAACTGTGGCAAGAAAGGTCGTAAAATGGGGCAAAATTCTAACAAATGTCTAACAACAGAAAATGTAATCATATTAAACTGCCTTGTGACAGATCTGAGAAAAATAAGAGAAATGATGCTGAAAAACAAAACCTGGTGTTATAAAACACCCTTAAACTTAATGGAGAAGTTTGAACATTTTTCTAAAGGTTAGTATGAATCACATGTGCCTTTTTCAAAGGCAACCATAATAAATATGAGTAAGTTGCCAAATGTCTGAACTTTGGTCACATGAGTATGGTGATGCTACAACGATCATAAATACCAAAATTACACAATGGTCAGCAGAACTTTATATTGTGCTGAACAAAAGTAAGAAATATGGAGTCAGATCCATTTTTTCAGAAATAGTTTCCTAACTTTGAAGACTTATTATATTTTTATCTAGTTATCTCCCTGATCCCTATTTATATGCCTTGTCAAATTAGCTTGAGTACAAAAGACACAATACAGGTAGTCCTTGACTTACAAGAGTTTATTTAGTGACTGTTCAAAGTTGCAACAGCACTGAAAAAGTGACTTATGACCATTTTTCACACTTACAACCATTGCAGCATCCCTGTGGTGACATGATCAAAATTTGGATGCAGGGAAACTGGTTCACATTTTTCAAGATTGCAGTGTTCCAGGGTCATGTAATCATCTTTTGTGAACTTCTGGCAAGCAAATCAATAGTAAATCCAGATTCACTTAACAACCCTGTTACTAACTTAACAACTGCAGTGATTCTCTTAATAACTGTGGCAAGAAATGTCATAAAATGGGGCAAAATTCACTTAACAACTGACTCACTTAGCAACAGAAATTTTGGGCTCAATTGTGGTTATAAGTGAAGGACTATGTCTAATTGAATTGTTTTTTAAAAAAGTTTTTAATTTGATTCATTAAATTTTATTTAATTTGAAGAATTTAAATGCATGAATTTTGTTCCCAAAATGAATTTTCTTGTATTAAGATGGAGTCTACTCAACAGAAGTTATTAACCCAAGATTACTTTTTGTTTTAGCTGAAACAAAGATCTGCTTCAAATATTATCATGGAGTGAGTGGGGCACTGCGGGCAACAACTCCCAGTGTGACAGTGAAGAATAATGCAGTTCCTGTAAGTTTTATGCTGGCTTCTTTATTATGATCATTAACTTATGCTGTCTTTTGCTTGTGACTATAATTCAGTTGTATCAGTAGTTTTCATCTTTAAATCTGGGCTTGCTGAATTGTTGTGTTCTATGATTCATTACCAGTTTTTCTTCTCTCTATATTCTTATAATTTAATACAAGTGTGAAAAAAATTCTAAGAGGTTTTTTGAAGGTTGTGGAATCTGATTGGTAACTAAAAAAAGAAGCAGTAAGGCTTGAAAATGTATAACAAATACTGATAAAATTGAAAGTCAAAGTAATTACATATTTTTTAACAGAATAACAATGTTGGAGGGTGTTATGTATTGTTGTAAATTACTTGGAGACAGTTGTAAATGGGTAACTGCTGTGTCCATTTAAACTCCAGACTGCCTGTCTGTAGAATTGTTAGTGTTTTGGGCGGGAATAACTGCTTGAATTCCATTGGCCGCCACCTATCGGTGGTCCATATAAATAGAAGCTAAGTGGCAATTAGTGCTGCTTCTGTGTTAATCAATAAATGTGTTGTTACTTACTCCTTCTCCTCGTCAATGCCTCAAAGATCCCAGTACTTAACAGTGACAATGAAGGTGGGATGTGCTGCTTAGGAAGACAGAGCCATGAGTCACTAGGGATAAGACCAGGTATCAGCGCCCTGGTAGGAACTGTGTTCTCCCCTCTGCCGGCCAGCAAGCCACGCTTCAGGCACCCACATCCAAAGGGACCCGTCCCTAGAATCAATCAGAAGCCCTTAGCAGCACAAGACATTAAGAGGTCAGTAACAGCTAACCATGGCCAAGGTCAGCAAGCTGTCGGAGTTCGATGTATCGCACCCAGAGAGGTGGAGCTCATACGTTTCACGAGTCGAGAACTATCTAAGAGTGAACCAAGTTAGTGAAGATGGCTTAAAGGCTGCAATGCTACTTTGTGTGTGTGGCCAGGCAATGTTTGATATAGCTGAAAACTTAGTCACTCCAGCTACACTAGAGTCGGTTGCCTACCCTGAGCTCAAGATAAAGCTCAAGGAGCATTTCAAGCCTAAGCTCTCCTTCATTGCATGGAGACACGCGTTCGAACAAAGGAAGCAGCAACCAGGAGAGTCAGCTGCCGAATTTGTGGCCGCACTACGACAAGCATCCAGGCTCTGCAACTTCACAGACCTAGAAGAGAGGCTCAGAGACTGTCTGGTCTGCGGTTTGCAGAATAGGGACCTTCAGCAGAAGCTGTTTGCAAAGGAGACCTTGACATTCCAGGATGCTCTGAAAGCGGTAATGGCAGAAGAAGCTGCCGGGGGAGCCGTCAAAGCCTTACGGCCCTCCAAGAACATTCCAAGCCCAGCAACCATCCACATGAGGACTCAGAAAGAGCCAACGACCTAGACGTGGACAATGAGATCGACCGGCTGCAGAAGCTACCAGAAAGAGGGTGGTGGTCACTTGACAAGGCAGTGCCCCTTCCTAGCTGTGCGGGCTGTGGGGGCAGACATTGGCACTTGGAGTGTAGATTCTATGGTTTGTTTTTTATCTAAACATTTTAAAAGGTTAGGGAGGGAGGAGGGATTGCGGTTTTGGTCAGATTTTGGGGGGTGTCCACCAACCGCTGTTTAGTCCAGGCTTTGGTCAGACCGCGGTGGGATGGGGCCTGGGTTGGGCACCTCCGGGGTCCCGGAGTGGGGTGTGGGATTTTCTATCCCCACGCCATTTGGGAATGGCAGCAGGCGATTGTACAGAGGGCCGTATCAACATCCAGGAGCGCATCCCCGCTGTCTCCAAGCGGTGATGTGCTCCGACTCTCTGGTTTCGACCCGTGGTTCCAGGAACAAGGGTGAGCAGCCACCTGAGCTTAGGCTTGTGTATTTCAATGCCAGGTCTGTAGTTAATAAGGCTCCTTTCATCCGAGATTTGGTTGAGGAGGAGCATGCGGACCTGGCTTGCATTACGGAGACCTGGTTGGGCCCAGAGGGTGGTGTCCCTCTGACTGAACATTGCCCTCCAGGTTTCTGGGTGCTCCACCGGCCTCGGGCTCAGGGTAGGGGCGGGGGTGTGGCGGTGGTGGTGAGGGAGACCTTATGTCCGCGGGAGGCCACCGTTGTCCAGATATCCGGGTGTGAGTCACTCCTCCTGAGATGTGGCCCTAGGGCTCAGTTGGGCTTGCTGCTGGTGTACCTTTCGCCTAGTCACGTAGCAGCAGCCCTGCCTGAACTTCTTGATATCCTCTCGGGTTTGGTGATTGACTTCCCCAAACGTATGATTTTGGGGGACTTTAATCTACCATCCCTGGGGGGATCATCAGAGTTGGCTCGGGAGTTCATGGCTTCCCTGATGGCCATGGACCTGATGCAAATAATTCAGGGCCCGACTCATGAGGGGGTCACATGCTCAATTTTGTTTTTATATCTGGACGGTGGTTAGATGATCTGGGTGGGGGTTCTCCAATTATTATGCCCCTGTCATGGGCCGATTATCATCTCCTGCAGCTGGCCTTCCGTTTCGCCACTCCCCATCACTGGGCTACGGAACCGACAAGATGGTTCCGCCCCAGGCGCCTAATGGACCCTGAGCGGTTTCAGGTGGCGCTTGGGTCCCCGCCTGCCGCCTTCGCTCACAGCCTGGCCGATGCCTTGGTGGAAGCCTCGGAAAGGGCAGCCATGGAGGCACTCGACCGCATTGTACCCATGCGGCCCCTGACCCGGCGCAGATCCCAGTGGGCTCCATGGTTTTCTGTTGATCTCCGGGAGATGAAGCGTCGGAGACGGGGCCTAGAGAGCTGTTGGAGATCCAGCCGGTTTGAATCCGACCGATTGCGACTAAGGTCCTCTACGAGGTCTTATCTCGCTGCGATGAGGGCGGCAAAGTCTAATTACTTTCCTGCCCTCATCGCGTCCGCAGAAAATCACCCAGCCACCCTGTTCAGGGTGACCCACTCCCTCCTTAATCAGGAGGTGAGGGAGGAGCCCTTGCAGGGTCGTGTCGAGGAGTTTAGCCAACATCTGTCGGACAAAATCGCTTGGATTCGGGCTGGTCTGGATTCCGACTGGGCAGAATCTGACGGAGATGACATGAGCGGTCTTGGTGATGTTATCTGGGAAGAGTTCGACCCTGTGACTCCGGAAGATGTGGACAGGATCATGGGGAAGCTGAGCTCCACCACGTGTTTATTGGACCCGTGCCCCTCCTGGCTGGTCTATGTGGCTCGGGAGGGGACACGAGGCTGGCTCCAGTGATAACTGCTTCTTTGAGTGAGGGTAGCTTTCCTGCTGCCTTGAAGGAGGCGGTCGTGAGGCCCCTCCTCAAGAAGCCTGCCCTGGACCTGGATATTTTGAATAACTATCGTCCGGTCTCCAACCTTGGCTTTCTTGCGAAGGTTGTTGAGAGCGTGGTGGCGCATCAGCTCCCTCTGTTCCTGGAGGAAGCAGATTATCTGGACCCGTACCAATTGTGCTTTAGGCCCGGGTACAGCACGGAGACGGCATTGGTCACGCCGGTGAATGATCTCTGGTGGGCTCGGGACAGGGGTTGCTCCTCTGTCCTAGTCCTATTAGATCTCTCAGCGGCTTTCAATACCATCGACCATGGTATCTTACTGCGGCGCCTCAGGGGGTTGGGAGTGGGGGGCACTGTTCTCCAGTGGTTCTCCTCCTACCTCCTGGGACGTTCGCAGTTGGTGTTGACAGGAGGGCAGAGGTCGGCCTCGAGGCCTCTTGTTTGTGGAGTTCCTCAGGGGTCGGTCCTCTCGCCTCTCCTGTTCAACATCTATATGAAGCCGCTGGGTGAGATCATTCGTGGTTTTTGAGTGGGGTATCATCAGTACACTGATGATACCCAGCTTTTCATCTCCACCCCAAACCACCCCAGTGATGCCCTCGATGTGATGTCCCATTGCCTAGAGGCGGTTCGGGTCTGGATGGGGAGGAACAGGTCCACTAATTTTGTCACTTGGTCAAAGAATGCAATAAGATTTGTCTGGCATGATCTATAGTAACCCACAGGCGAACATTCAGAGTTCGTCGTCTGCAGTTTGAGGTCAGTGTGGCCCCAGGTCTTTTGCAAAGCGTGATGGAGTGCACACATAAAAATATCCCAGGTGTGTGCCCTTATTTCAATGATGTTCTCATAACTGGGGAGTCATTAGAAATATTTGCAGAATAGCTCAAAGCCGTCCTTCAGCGTTTCCACGAAGCAAGGCTGAAGCTTAAGAGGGACAAATGCCAGATAGGAGTGAACTCCACTGAGTTCCTTGGTTTTCACATAGATGCCGTGGGCATACATCCCACTGAATCCAAGCTTATTTCTGAGGTTCCATGGATAAATCTCACAGTCTCTCTTAACCCTACCTGCCTTATGTGGTTAGATTGTGGAAATAAAATAGGTGTGTACTGCATGTAAATTTAAATGCAAATGAAATAAAAATACACAAATTTTGGTTATTTCTTTAACAAAAATCCATTATAATTCTTATACATATTATTGAATAAAGCAAATCTCTCTATCCACATAAGTGTTTTTTATTGTGTGTATCAGCTTCAGTACAAATCAATTTAAGGGCAGGATTGAAATTTTCCTCTGGCAATTAATTGCACAGAACTGTCATTCCTTACTCTCTACAAGAACAGTACAAAGTGCCTTGGAGAATCACTGAAGAGTTTTTAAAAAATCATTATAATAGGGTTGCTGATTTTTAAGTTAAAAAATACCAAAAATACCATGTGATGTCCCTGTCAACTCTACAATGAACCTGGCTGCAGACATCTTGTTCATTCTCGGTTGCCACCTGAATGAGAGGGGGTGCACAGTATCTTTGCTAGTCTAAACAATTCTGTGTCCCATGGGAACCAAGGTGATTCTATCAGTTATGTTAGACGGTTGGACCAATTGTTAGAAAGTCTGCCAAACTATTCTTAGTTTGGAGGGAATTTCAGACTTGGTTTCACTTTTGACTGTGCCAATATTTTGTATCCAATAAACATGTTCTTTGAGGAAGCTTCTAGCCTTGGAGTTCTGATTTACCGTATTTGGTTCTATCTATCGGAACCATGACAGTCCCATTTAATTATATACCAATCTACTTTAGAAATCTTACAGCATGAGCATAATTTGACATATTTTCCTAAAGGGATAAAATTCTTATACTGTACTCCTTTATTTATTCCTTATGCCTTAGTAAAATTGTATGTGTCTACATAACACTACAATTCTTTTATCTGTTTGTTTATAAACTTTAATTGGGCAAAATGATGCATCATAGAGCAACTTCTGAATAAGATACCTCAAATGGGTTAACTTACAGAATGCATCCAAAAATCTATTCAGATCCTTAATGCAATGGGACTGAAATTTGGAAAAGTTGTGGCTGCTTCAGCACTGTTCTGCTACCATGCCACACCACTGCTATGATTGTCATTGCCAGTGCTCCCTGGTGGCTTCTTATTTTTTGAAGAGCGCAAGAGGGTGTGTGGGGTGTGGCACAGGTTGGGGAGGATGTGATCATGTGCGGCATGAGTTGGAGAGGTATAGGGGGGAGCAAATGGCCAGTGTGGCAACTGAGGGAAGGGCATTAGAGGGAGAGCATTTTGCAACCTTTCCTACTGTCTTCCCCATTGACTTTATCCCTGCAAATCTCCTATAAACAGAATCAGTGGAGAAGTTGGCAGGAAGTTGTAAGTTCAAGGCCAACGGGATGATAACTGACTGCTGCTTGATATGGAAGGGAGCAACAGACTATGCAAGAAGTACAGCAAGGATTGGGGAGTGTGCATGGGAAGCATGAGAGGTTTGGCAAGTATTGGGGAGGTTGCATGAAGGTGCCTCATAGTATGGGTCATGAAGGCTGTTTTGACAACGTGCTTATTGCTGGAGAATCAACAGAGGTGCTAGCAAGGAGGCTCAGAGCCATCCTGCAGAGGCTGCATGAAGCAGGCCTCAAACTAAAAAAGAGCAAATGCAGTATCGGGGTTCCCTCAACTGAATTTTTGGGGTTTCGCATTGAGCTGAGTCCAAAGTGAAGGCCATTCAGATGGCACCTAGCCCTAAAACACAAGGAGAGCTGCAAGCATTCTTGGGCCTCCTCAACTTCTACCACGCATTCCTTCCTAACAAGGCCGCAGTGGCAGAGCCGTTTCACAGGCTCTTAGATAAAAAAGCTTCTTGGAAGTAGACCAGCATTCATGAAAAAAGTTTTCAGGACCTGAAGGCACTTCTGTCGGTCAGTTCCACTATCACTCATTTCAGGGAGTCTAAACCAGTCTGCTTAGCATGTGATGCATCCCCATACAGGGTGGGTGCATTCTTGAGTCACTTAGAGAAAGATGGAACCCAAGTTCCCATTGCATTTTATTCAAGGACACTGTCCTCTGCTGAGCGTAACTACGCTCAAATTGACAAAGAGGCATTGGCCATGGTAGCTGGAGTTAAAAAATTCCATGACTACTTATATGGCAGGGACTTCACAGTCTTCACAGACCACAAACCGCTACTGGGGTTATTTACCACAGACAAACAGACACCCCATGTATTATCCCCTAGAATGCTGAGATGGTCTAATTTTTTATCAGCATACATGTTTAAGCTGATTCACAAACCCGGCAAAGAAATGGGCCATGCAGATGGCCTGAGTAGGCTTCCACTGCCACAAATCGAACCAGATCTGGCCCCAGCGGCCCGCATATTGTCCATTCAGGACTTGCCCCTCCACGCTGGGGACATAGCTGCAGAAACAGCAGCTGATAAGACACTAAGTAGAGTGCTTTCTTGGGTGCACACAGGGTGGCTGGATAAAAGCCCAGGCCCTGAATTTTAGAGTTATTTTACTAGAAGACACAAGCTATCCACTCACAAGGGTTGCATCCTATGGGGGAACAGGATCATAGTCCCCACCTCACTAAGAGACAGGGTCTTACAATCACTGCATGAAGGTCATCTGGGTATTGTTCGTATGAAAGCTTTAGCTAGAAGCTACTTATGGTGGCCAGGATTAGACAAGGCCATTGAAGCCCAGGTGCATGGATGTTACACATGCCAACAATCAAGGCCTGAAATGCTGCATGCTCCAGTTCACAGGTGGGAGGAGACACACTCACTGATGTAGAATTCACATAGACTTTGCTGGGCCCTTTCAGGGACAGTTCTTCCTTATAGTGGTCGACAGCCACTCTAAATAGCTTGAAGTAATTCCAGTTGCTAACATGACTACTGCTAGGACCATCCAGGTGCTTAGGAAACTCTTTGCCACACATGGGCTGCCAGATGTCATAGTATCTGACAATGGTGCCCAATTTACAGCGGCAGAATTTCAGGCATTTCTGAGAGCAAACCTAATCAGGCACACAATGTCAGCCCTGTTTCACCCTTCTTCTAATGGTCAAGCTGAACACATGGTCCGGACCACAAAAGACTCACTAAAGCGTATAGTGACTGGGGACTGGCATCACAGATTGGCAGATTTTTTACTTTGCCAGCATTCCACGCCCTGCACAGCTACAGGGAAAAGCCCAGTAGAGCTGCGCTGGGGGAGGCGACTGATCATGAAACTGGACAGGTTGCATCCAGATAGGGTGGCAGCAGAAGCTTTGCACCCCAAACCCCCAAGGGGGCTGCAAGTGGGCGATGGAACTATGGCCATGGGAAATTGTGTGTGCCTGGAATAATTAATAAAACATCAGGCCCCCTCTCTTATGAAGTGGGGCTGGAGGGCGGGCGAGTTGTCTGGTGCCACATCGATCAACTTAGGAAGCATTTCCCAAAACAGCCACAAAGTGAGGACTTCGTCATAAGTCCTTATCAAGGTCCACAAACCAGCAGCCAAGCTGGCCCATGCATAGACTCTGAAGGCTCACACAGCCCAAGCAACAAGGAGTTGGCTGTAGAGGAAGGGAACCCGGATATGCAACATGGGTCCCCTGATGGACAAAGGCAACCTGATGGCTACAGCCACTGTGCTACCTCTGCTGAACAAACTGACTCTGGGGTGGGCCAACCTGGAAAGGCCAGTCAGAGAGCACCGAGCCACTCTGAATCACTTGAACTAAGAGACACTGCTGGAGTCTAGCTTGTAGGATTTGAAGCATAACTTTACTAGCATGTGAAATGAGGGCAATGGTGCGATAGTTTGAACATTCCTTGGCACAGCCTTTCTTTGGAATTAAAATGTAAATTGATCTTTTTCAATCCTGTGGCCACTGTTGAGTTTTCCAAATTTGCTGGCAAATTGAATGTAGCACTTTTACTGCTTCATCTTTTAAGATTTTGAATAGCTCAGCTGGAATACTGTCACCTCCACTAGCTTTGTTGTTGCTCAGTTTTTCTAAGGCCCACTTCACTTCACTTTCTAGGATGTCTAGCTCAAGGTCAGTGACCACCTCATCGTGGTTATCAGGGACGTTAAGCTCATTCTTGTGTAGTTCTTTTGTGTATTTTTGCCACCTCTTCTTAATCTGTTCTGCCTCTGTTAGGTCCCTGCCATTTTGGTCCTTTATCATGTCCATTTTTGCATGAAACGTTCCCTTCATCTCTCCAATTTTCTTGAAAAGATCTCTGGTCCTCCCTATTCTATTGTTTTCTTCTATTTCTTTGCACTGTTCATTTAAGAAGGCATTCTTATCTCTTCTAGCTATTCTCTGGAATTCTGCATTCAGTTGGGCGTATCTTTCTTCTTCTCCCTTGCCTTTCGCTTCCCTCCTTTCCTCAGCTATTTGCAAAGCTTCCTCAGACAGCCATTTTGCTTTCTTGCATTTATTTTTCTTTGGGATGGTTTTGGTTGCTACCTGTTGTACAATGTTGTGAACCTCTGTCCATAGTTCTTCAGGCACTCTGTCTATCAGATCTAATTCCTTAAATCTATTTGTCACCTCTACTGTATGTTCAACAGGGATATGATTTAGTTCATACCTGAGTGGCCTAGTGCTTTTCCCTACTTTCTTCAGTGTAAGCCTAAACTTTGCAATGAGAAGCACATGGTCTGAGCCATAGTCAGCTCCTGGTCTTGTTTTTACTGACTGTATAGAGCTTCTCCATCTTTGGCTGCAGAGCACATAGTCAATCTGATTTCTGTGTTGACCGTCTGGTGATGTCCATTTGTAGAGCCGTCTCTTGGGTTGTTGGAAAAGAGTGTTTGCTATGACCATCGTATTCTCTTGACAAAAGTCTATCAGCCTGTGCTCTGCTTCATTTTGCACTCCAAGGCCAAACTTGCCTGTTATTCCGGTTATCTTTTGGCTTCCTACTTTAGCATTCCAATCCCCCATGATGATAAGGACATCATTTTTTGGTGTTAGTTCTATAAAGTGCTGTAGGGCTTCATAGAACCGGTCTATTTCATCCTCTTCAGCACTGGTGGTTGGGGCATAGACTTGGACTACTGTGATATTGAATGGTTTGCCTTGGATTTGAACAGAGATCATTCTGTATTTGGGGGATTGTATCCCAGTATTGCTTTTCCTACTCTTTTATTGACTATGAAGGCTACTCCATTTCTTCTGAGGGATTCTTGCCCGCAGTAGTATACCTGATGGTCATCTGAATTAAATTCACCCATTCCTGTCCATTTTAGTTCGCTGATTCCTAAGATGTCGATGTACAGTCTTGTCATCTCTTGTTTGACCACGTCCAGCTTGCCTTGATTCATGGATCTTACATTCCAGGTTCCTATGGAGAAAAAATCTTTACAGCATCGGACTTTCCTTTCACCACCAGACACAACCACAGCTGAGCATCCTTTCGGCTTTGGCCCAGTCGCTTCATTCTTTCTGGCACTACTAGTACTAGCCCTCTGCTCTTCCCCAGTAGCATATTGGATGCCTTCCGACCTGAGGGGCTCATCTTCCAGTGTCATATCGTTTTGCCTTTTGGTATTGTCCATAGGGTTTTCATGGCAAAGATACTGGAGTGGGTTGCCATTTCCTTCTCCAGTGGATCACGTTTTGTCAGAACTATCTGCTATGACGTTTCCGTCTTGGGTGGCCCTGCACGGCATAGCTCATAGCTTCATTGAATTACACAAGCCCCTTCGCCATGACAAGGCAGTAATCCATGAAGGGGACATAAAGATTATTTATTTTTTATTTTATTTTAATTCCATTTATATCCCGCCCTTCTCCGAAGACTCAGGGCGGCTTACAAGCTTAGCAGTAGCCTTCATTCTATGTATATGCCTGCTTATTAGGGCTTTCACACACACCCCAAGCGGCATTATTACAAAGTCAGCTTAATTGCCCCCAACAATCTGGGTCCTCATTTTACCTACCTCGGAAGGATGGAAGGCTGAGTAGGAAGATCACTTTATTCAAACAGGAGAATATATTTAAGTTCATTTTTTGCTTGGATAACTTCTGGATTTTGTGCTTGTGATAAAAAAATGAAACTTTTACTTTGGTTTTTTCAATTAGATAGGTTGTTATGGAAATGGCTACTTATATGTTAATATGTAAAAGCAAAAAGTTGACGCTGGGCTCGACTGTTTTTATCTTGTACTGTGCTAAAAAGAGTTGGAAGTCAATGCCTATTTTTTCTGTTTCCCTTTGTACCTCACTTTTTCTTCCTCCCTTTTTCCTTCCCTTAATTTCTTATTGCTATTTTTCTTGGTATTTTATATATAAAATAAATATAAAATTATTTTTAAATAAGGAAAGGTGCACAATGGTGTTGTGAGTATGTTTGGGGGCAGACTTAACCAAGCAATGTGAGACCTTCACTGCCATTTTCCCCACTTTCTCCATGCAGGCTTCCCACAAGAAAAGTGAAGGGGAAGCTGGCAGGAAGTTGGAAATCATTCCCACTCCCATACCTTTTTGTCCACTCATGATCTATTGATCTGTTTAAATAAATATACTGTAGATCTCTGAAATAATGAAAGAAATGAATGATGATGCAACAGGCAATGGGTTGTCTGGTGTGTGTGTGTGTGTGTGTGTTTATATGTACATAGATATAAATAAAACTGATCTTTTGATTTCATTTGGTTTGTTTGATATATATGTAGATCCTCATTCAGAATCAACTGAAGATATGTGAATTTCCATGAAAAAATATACATCCATAGAAAGAAAAGCAGAGCACAGAAAGCTTAGTCTAGCTTGAGAGATAAAATAACAAAACCATGATCAATAAATAATAGAATCCTATGATTTTTTGTTTTCTTCATATTTAATTGAGAACTTCCTTCTCAACCCTACCTCAGCAATATTCTTTTTGCTGGAACAGCTGTTTAACATGAGCATTAAATAAAATAGTTCTAGGAAAACAGTTATATAATGCCTCTAAAAATAATCCAGGAAGAAGCACCAGTCATAAAGTTTGTGAATTTTTTTCAAGGGAGCAAAGCATATAAGGCAGGGTGTCAAACTGCTGGCCTGTGGGCCAGATGCATCATCCAGAAGCCATGCCCACCCCATTGCCAGTAATGGCAAAACAGTCCCGATACTTCTTGTGACGTCATGTGACGTTGCGAGCTTGACATGACTGATATAAGGGAAGCTAAGAATGGTGAGGGTGGAAGAGCAGAAAATACAGAAAAGTTACAATTGAATATCAAGATGTAGAAAAATAACATTGCAGAAATTTACCATGTTAGTATTTAGTGCTGTAATTATTTTCTCTTGGAGTTATGCCCTCCCCTGTACTTAGTCTGAATGGTGCTAAATAAGGCAACAATCATGTTCCTAAGATTTATCTGCTATAAATGTCAGCTATAACACAGATTGCATTTAGAAGTACAAAATAGATTTATAACTGATGGTAAGATTGCTACAGAATGGATCTATGCCTTAATCTCATAAATAATGCATCAATCTTTCTAACAGCCTGCTGGAAAATTCCTACAGATAGTTAGAAGAGTGAAAGTTTAAGTTATTTTCAGAATTGCAAATTTCACATTCTCGGAATGTACATCAGTCAGATGTCCTAGCACTGTGGTGGCAAACCTATGGCATGCATGTCACAGGCGGCACATGGAGCCATCCCTGTGGGTACGCATGCCATCGCCCTGGAGGGAGGTGGGACCAGGCTGCTCCCCTCTGCCTTTCCATGTGTGCCTGCACTCTCACTCTCCTTCTCTCTGCACTGAGAGTCAGGGAGCAGCTGCAAGAGCTGCTAGGCAGATCCGAGGTGGATGGTGGAGGCAGCTACCAGCATGAGTCCAGGTAAGCCTCCAGAGCGATTTTAGCGGCACCCCAGCAGCCGGATCTGGGTTCCAGAGGCCTGGAAAATGCTTCTGCCACCCAGATCAGCTGTGGGGGATGCAAAAAATTGCTCTGCAGCCCTGGATCCAGGCAGCAGAAGCATTTTCCAGGCCTCCAGAGCGTGGATCAGTCCACTTGCATGCCCCCAAATCACCGTGAGGCCATGGATGCGAGCTCCAGAGACCTGGAGCTGGCCACGTCTACCCATTAGGCCATGCCCATGCTGGCCACACCCACCCAGTGGACCACGCCCATCTGGCACCCAACGATAAATAAGTGGGGTTTGGGTTGCAGTTTGGACACTCGGTCTCTAAAAAGTTCACCCTCTTTACAAATGAAATAACTGCCCTAGCAAAAGAAAATTTCATTTGTAAATAGGTTGAAATAATAAAAGCAGAAACAATGTAACTATAAAGAATAAATGTAAACAAATCCTCACATGTAATATAGATATTAATAAACATACAACATAATATATGTATTAATAAAGACATAAGATTAATGAAAGAGAATTCTGGGTATTATTAGTTTGAAAATCTTACTTTGACTTCAAACCAAGTAAAACAAAGTGTGTTGTCTTCCTTTCCCAACATGGAACAATATTTCTGTCAGGTTATTAATGCAGAACTACTCTACAAAAAATATCTCTTTATTTGTTATATTTTAAAATACCATCCAAAGCTGTTTTTCTTTTACTTAAAATCTAGATAAATCACTTGCACTTTGATTACCAACTTGAGTTGAGGCTAGTTCCTTGTATTCATGTTCATAGAGGGTTTTTTTACCAGCATAAAGAAAGTGTTACCACCAGTGCTTTTTTTTGTAAAAGAAAAAGGTGCCGGAACTCACACATGTCATACAACCTGCCTTGCCTACCCTACAAGGTTCCATCCAAAAAAGGTGCCGGAACTCCGTTCTGAGCGCTCTATGAGAAAAAAAAGCCCTGGTTGCCACTGTCCTTTTCCATGATTCCTCCCTCCCACCTCCAATTTCTCAGGACAAGCTGATAGTCCTAGAAGCCCTGACCCGGCTTAATGTCAGAGAAATGCTGCCGCCTGCTGAAATTCTCTGGTCACAAAACCTATACTAGTAATAATTGTCATTGGCCTTGCAAAGAATATGAGGAAATACTTGGTTACCGTAGAACACGGTCCAACTTGGTACCTACTTTGAGTGGATATCATTGTAAATGATGGCTTGGAGTAAAAAATTTGGCCAAAATAGGTAATGAGATTTTATAAACATTATAAGAGCATAACATTCTTAGACTGTGGTGGCAAAAAAAAATCAGAACGAATCTGGTAGCATTTTTTCTGAGTGTTATTAAAAGGCAGAAGCTTTTGTGAGCTGCAGCTTATTCCTTTATTCCTTTAAGTAAAATGTGTCAGTTGGAAAAGGTACTGCTGGGGCCTCATTATTTTATAAATTTTTTAGCATTGAAGAAATCCCACATGGAAACTTTTTTTCAGTATTGATTTTGATGGCCTTCATTTGCACTTTATTGGATGGTTGGGGAAAAAACCCACACAAAAATGCCTATACAAGCAGGTCTGTTGAGAACAAATAATAGCAACATGTGATATAAATTGAGTCAAGCAAAGCAAATCCAGTGAAATCTGGCACACTATCTTAATAGGTAATGTACCATTAGATTGCTAATTTGACAACTGGATGGCTTTCTTTTTCCCCCTTAAAGTTACCTTTCAATTGATGACATCTTGGGCTGGTGATATGCTTTCATTGCAATTACCACAGCTTTCCTGTTCAGATCATCAGAAGCTGGACAGCTAGAATTGTGTACATCTAGTGCTTTATGCACAAAAAAATAAGAAAAAATACTCAGGATGTGTAACTGGGTGCAGTAACCCTCATTTTAGTCTTTATGGAGAAATACATGAATTCGGTATTTTGTTGGACATACAGGAGATTATATTTCATTTCTAAAAGTCGTACCACTGTTCTCAAACCTAGTAATCCTAACCTGAATGACAATCATCTATTTTATTATAATATATATTTGTAATTTGCAAAGATAAGAGAAAGTTTCTTCTCCACTCATAAAACTACAGTAATCCTTTACTTTGCCTTCCAAACATCTATGGGATGAAATTCCCCTGAGGCCACTATTTCTTCTTTACATGGAAAGCATGGATTTATCAGAAGTGTTTTAATCAATAGTTGCTTAATGAATGTTTATCATTGATTTCTCCTTGACTGTGTTTCTTGGATTAAATTGTTACCCAATGTTACTCTAGAAAAAGTATTGATGTTTTTGATACTTTTTTTCTTCATTACAGATTTTTAAAAATATCACCAGTGAAGATTCAGGCCAGGGGCATGGAAGCAGAAGGCTGATCAGTTTCTCCCTTTCAGGTATGTTTTTCTCTAACATTTAAAAACAAGAAGACTGCATTATCTTATTATAAGTTCCAGTGAATTCTTTTTTGTCATGCCACTTAAAGCTCAACAAGTCTGGTCTAATCTGAATACAGTATTCCAAGAGAAAAATCCCTTCTCTTTTGTTGCCACCTGTCTATGAAGAAGAGAGCACTTTGAATAGATATCTTTTGGACACCCTGCAGAATGATTAGTTTACACTGTAACACAAGTGTTTACTAAAATAAAATGAAAGTTCTTCAAGATGCAAATGTAGTTTTGTACGGAAGGTGGACAATAAATTAAACTTGGGTCCTGGTGATATTTCAGTTATATATTAAAGAGGTGGAAATATTTTAATATTTCTCATCAAGATTAGTAAGGTAAGCATTGTTCAATTTTACATGGCGGTTATGTGAATTTGGGCATCTTTTTCAGGTTTGTTAATAAGTAAGTCTTTTAAGGAAAAAGGAAGAGGCATAGTTAGTGCATACTAGATTTTAAAATCATGTCACTACCAATGCTTTTTCAGCATTCAGCAGTATCTGTTCTTGCTATTCAACCTCCTGAACCATAATTTAGATATTTAATTTATTCTTTATTGTACCAATCTTCTTATTGTGTCTCCTTCCTCTAATATTAATTCATTTATTAATGTCGTAGAAACTATCAAATACTAAATACTAAACAAATGTGCTTATAGGTAATAAAAATGAGCAAATTGTAAAATGTATCCCATTCTTTCAGATGTCGCTAGGTAAAGCATTATGGTAGATTTAAATTGTTGAAAAACATTCCTTTTTAACTAATTAGGACCCACACAATAGTGGCTTTAAAAGATTTGGAAGAGTAGAAAAGAATTATTATAATAAATAATAAATTTTAATTAATAGTAAGAAAATTACTTTATTAGATGAAACATTTATTGCTCATGAAAAGTCTTGTCATATTAAAATATGTTCACTTGGATTTTCTGTAACTTTTAAAGTAGGACTCATTATTTAATATATTTGTATTGCAGATAGCTCTTCCCCCTTTTTTTTAACTCCACAGTAAATCTCTTTGGGAGATTGCTCTAAAACTGTGATTTTTCTGCTTTCCATTTCATCAGATATTGTCTGCTAAGAAACACATCCTCTCTTTCCTTAATTTTTTTATCTATCTAGTGAGGTCTCATTTCTGGTCGAGCTTTTGTAGAGGAAAAAAATGATGGTGGATAAGCTGCCTTTCAGGGAAGCCAGAGTATTTCCTGGCCTTCTTAATAAGAAATTGCTGCATCTTCTTGGAATAAGATGGTGTGGTACTCCCATCTCTTTAAGAACTTGCCACAGTTTGCTGTAATCCACACAATCAAAGGCTTTAGCATAGTCAATGAAGCAGAATTGATGTTTTTTCTGGAATTCCCTAGCTTTCTCCATGATCCAGCATATGTTGGCAATTTGATCTCTAGTTCCTCTGCCTCTTCAAAATCCTGCCTGTACTTCTGGTAGTTCTCAATCCACATACTACTGGAGTCTAGCTTGTAGGATTTTAAGCATAACTTTACTAGCATGTGAAATGAATGCAATAGTGTGATAGTTTGAATATTCTTTGGCACTGCGTTTCTTTGGAATTGGAATGTAAACTGATCTTTTCCAATTCTGTGGCCACTGTTGAATTTTCCAAATTTGCTGGCAAATTGAGTGTAGCACTTTTACTGCATCGTCTTTTAAGATTTTGAATAGCTCAGCTGGAATACTGTCTCCTCCACTAGCTTTGTTGTTGCTCAGCTTTCCTAAGGCTCACTTCACTTCACATTCTAGGATGTCTGGCTCGAGGTCAGTGACCACCTCATTGTGATTATCAGGGACGTTAAGCTCATTCTTGTATAGTTCTTCTGTGTAATTTTGCCACCTCTTCTTAATCTCTTCTGCCTCTGTTCGGTCCCTGCCATTTTGGTCCTTTATCATGCATGAAACGTTCCTTTCATGTCTCCAATTTCCTTGAAGAGATCTCTGTTGTTTTCTTCTGCTTCTTTGCACTGTTCATTTAAGAAGGCATTCTTATCTCTTCTAGCTATTCTCTGGAATTCTGCATTCAATTGGGTGTATCTTTCTTTTTCTCCCTTGCCTTTTGCTTCCTTCCTTTTCTCAGCTATTTGCAAAGCTTCCTCAGACAGCCATTTTGCTTTCTTGCATTTCTTTTTTTTTTAATGGTTTTGGTTGCTACCTCTTGTACAATGTTGCGAACCTCCATCCATAGTTCTTCAGGCACTCTGTCTATCAGATCTAGTTCCTTAAATCTATTTGTCACCTCTACTGTATGTTCAAAGGGATATGATTTAATTCATACCTGAGTGGCCTAGTGCTTTTCCTACTTTCTTCCATTTAAGCCTAAACTTTGCAATGAGAAGCTCATGGTCTGAGCCACAGTCAGCTCCTGGTCTTGTTTTCACTGACTGTATAGAGCTTCTCCATCTTTGGTTGAGGAGCACATAGTCAATTTGATTTCTGTGTTGACCGTCTGGTGATGCCCATGTGTAGAGCTGTCTCTTGGGTTGTTGTAAAATAGTGTTTGCTATGACAATCATCTTATATATATATTATAGTTAATTATTGTATATTATTCTTTAGAATTAGCTCCCATAACTTCATACAAGTTAATTAGTTAATATAAAGCCCAACTTCATCCATTTGGAATCATCCTGTATGTTAAGCAACAATTCTTGTCATCTGCAATAGATAATGCTGGCTAGAAATAGTGGGGGTTGTAGTCTCAGGCGTTTTTGTTTGTGGTTTTTTTAAAAGTTATTTTCCTTAATTATGCCACTGTCCCTGTTCTGATATATACAATTATATTAGAAAACATTAATTTGCTCTATCTCCAAATATATATACACACATACATACGTGTGTGTGTGTGTGTGTGTGTGAAATTATTATTGTTTCTCTAACTAAATCATTTTAATAAATTCACCTCCAAAAATTGATCTGTGTTATGAAATGTGCAATTCATGCTAGTTTTTAAATGAGTGTAAAAAAATTCATCCATTTCTTATGTTCTCATTTGTTTTTAAAATTTGGCTGTCATTTTGAAACAGATTGACATATAGCACTTACATAACCTTTATTGTCATTTTTTATTGTGGGCACAATGACACACATTAAAAATGAAGTTTAGTTGCTTGCTCTCAAAGTGTAAACATACATAACATACATTTAAACATGCTATATACAATATATATTTAGACCTATACCTTACATATTAACATTATAAATATTATATTTATAAATATTAATCACTGTCCATCTTGAATACACTTGTGCAGAGGTCTATGATGTATAAACAGCCAGAAATGATGTATACTATAATAATCTTCATCAATAGATTGAGTTGAAAAATATTCTTAGAGAATTTTAACAGATGTCTTCATCCTCTTTGATTCATATGAACCCAAGAAATGCATTTCAAAAGTGGACAAAACTACTCTTCTTTGTATATTTGTTATACAAATGTTTCAATCTATATATAGCAGAATTATCTGGCAACTTCAGTTATCAGGATTTTATTTCCATCATGAATATCCAATGTGGCCCATGTTCATTCTCCTATTTACATTTTTCTATTAGCCATAATGAAGTTTGGCCAGTCGAGAGCCTCAGGATAGAGAAAGGAAGCTGCATTTTTCATTCCTGTCTTCTTTCTAGAAGCGATGCTGGAAGCCATGAGAGATCTTTTCTAGATTCTTCAGGATTCAGTTTCTCAAAATATTTTTTGTTCTGGATTTGTATCACTGAACATAAATGTCTTTCTCTTTTTTTATGTGGCTTCATCCTTGGTGGGCACATTCTTTTTTATTCTTTTAGTGTTTGAAGCATCTTTGCCCCCATCTATTTTCATCAAACCTTTTGCCACAATTGAATATATTGTGAATGCTACCATATTTTTAATGTGCTTTTATTTGGTTACATCTCAGAGCAATAAATTATTGAGTCTGTCATTTGTTCTTCTATCACTGTCTGGTTTGGTAGACAGGACAGATAAAGGACCTGTAATTGGACAGATACAGACTTCAATGGATAGTTAGGACTGCAGAAAAGAACAATTTCAACCAGCCTGCCTTCCATTGAAGAGTTCTATATTGCATGAGTCAGAAAGAGGGCTGACAAAATATCTACAGACCCCTCACATCCTGGACATAAAATGTTTCATCTCCTCCCTTCAGGATGCTGCTATAGGGCATTGCATATTAAAACAAGTAGATACAAAGATAATTTTTCCCCTCATGCTATCACTCTGCTTAAGAGATAATTCCTACAGCACTGTCTTATGTCTAAGGATATTTCCCCATTTAATAAGGCTATATTGCTATTATCCTTCTCATCTTTTCTACTGCCTTCTCTTATTGGTATCTTATGATTATATGCCGTTTGTATGTACAGTGAGAGCTTATGCACTGGAGACAAATTCCTTGTGTCTAATAACACTTGGCCAATACAATATTATATTCTACTCTATCCTACTCTACTCTACTCCACTCCACTCCACTCCACTCTGTTCTGTTCTGATTATGTCTTCAGTTAGCAATTGTTTGCAGTTACAATAAAGATGAAAAAGTAACTGTATAACCAATCCTCAGATTTATAACCTTTGCAGATCTATATAGCAAAGGAAAACTGAAATAAAATCATAAGCACAGCCATGGTTTAACTTAGTGATCGCTTCACTTAAAATGACTGAGTTGCCAATCCCAATTGTGTCACTAAACACCCATATTTATTTAATTTAATACAAAATTTAAATTTTCAAATGATAAGTAAGACTAATAGTTAAACAGAATGTAGAAATAATGCTAATATGGATATCTAACATTTTGCAGATTTCCAAGCTTTTGGTTTGAAGAAAGGCATGTTCTTCAATCCGGATCCTTACCTTAAAATTTCAATCCAGCCTGGAAAGCATAGCATCTTCCCAGCTCTTCCACACCATGGACAGGAAAAAAGATCCAAGATTATGTGTAACACTGTCAATCCCATCTGGCAAGGAGAGGTAAGCGACGGACAAGAAAGAAATAAGAAAGAGAAAAAAGAGGCAAGATTATTCTTGCTGGCATAGAATGATCTTTTCTTCTATAGAAAGAAAAGGCTCACTTTTAATGTTTGGTATATTCATTTTATTTTTTTAAAAAGCAATCATTTTTAAGGACTTCACTCACTCTTCCTATTTTCCCTATTAAAAACACTGTGATGGCCTGAGAGAGAATAACTGTTCCAAAATTATCCAGTGAGTTTCTATGCCTGAGACTGGATATGAAGCAGCATCTTCATCACTACATCACATTGGATATCTTCTCTAACTGAGAGACAACAGGGGTTGAAATTTCCTGGAAATTATAGGCTTGTCCGAACCTGGTGAAAATTATGAATGGGAAGAGAATAAAATAAATGTTGTAGAGGAAGAAACACATAGAAGATATTAGGCAGAACAAAGCCATTCCACAAAAAGAGCCATTCCACCAATTACTGTCCCATCAACCTTCTAAGTGTAGTTAACAAACTGTATGCTAGACTTTTGAATAACAAGCTAATGGATTGTAATTGAGAATATTTTGGCTGACAATTAGGCAGGCTTCAGAGAAAGCCACCTAACCATGCTTTAATTCTCCAACATCTAGTTAAAAATTACTCCTCCAGAGCTCACATATCACTCTACACAGCATTTAGATGTGCTTTTGATTTCATCTTTAGATCCAAACTATGGGAGAAATTGAACTCTCCTTCAGCTGATTATTTTTTTGTTATGGATAAGTTATATAAAACCTCCCAGATAAAAGAGTGACACTGCACAAAAGAAATTAACTCTTATAGACAAACTGAATAGGGCATGACTTCATCTGCCAAAACTGGGAAATACATTTCTGTTTTTCTGTATACAGATAATGTCATGCTGCTTTCTCCAACATAATTGTCCTGAATCGGGTGCTTTATACAGTATACTGGCTAATCACTCTAAAAATAACAGCTACAAATTAATTACTCTAAAACCAAGGTCATTGTTTTTGCTAAGTGCCCTATGGCACATGTCTGGCAATTAAATAACCATTTAAAAGAGCAAGTCAGTACTGTTAAATATTTGGAGATTGTTTTCCATGCTATGTATGAGCAACTGTAAATTCATACTGACTATGTTATTTTAAATGAACAAAAAAATACCACCCTGTGTTGGATTTACAAAGAAACTCAGCATATGTATGCAATGATTAAAATCTCCTTGAGTATGATTCAGCTCCTTTTTTGGAGCTCAGTCATTCCTTTCTTTGGAAAGAATTCAATCCAAATTTTTGAGAGCAATTTTTCAAGCACCTACTTGCATTTCGAACATGTCCTTCATGCAAAGCTGACCTACTTAAAATAGAAATTTCTGCCTAGGCTTTTATCTTCTCCTGTTGGCATAAGCTTTCTTTTTTTTTAAACTGGCTTGCTCTTCATAATTATGATTGACAGTTTTCAGTCTTTTAGTGTCAGACAATTGATGCCAAATTGTATTTTATGGCTATCCAAAATTATCCACATCACTTTTCTGATTCAGTATATCTCCTCTAAGCAATGAAATATTAACTGGTTTCATTTATATATGTATCCAATATAACTTTTCCATATCCTCATTACTTGTGTCACATTTAAATCCATATTCAAAATAATTTCAGACTGATATGGTGTACCGTATTTTCCGGCATATAAGACGACTGGGCGTATAAGACGACCCCCTACATTTCCTGTCAAATTATATGGTTTGGGCTATACTCGCTGTATAAGACTACCCCTCTTCCAACGCACACCAAATAAAAATTAAAAAACATCAGATTTGATTTTAATATGGTAATTTTAATTCAAATGCTTATGACATGCAGGTACTTAGTAGGAAAACTGTCACTTATAAACATAAGGCTGTTTGTCATCAAACATGTAAACATAAAACAGTGCAAGTGGATTAAACTTAATAATAATAATAATAATAATAATAATAATAATAATAATAATAATAATAATAATGTTGGAAGGGACCTTGGAGGTCATCTAGTCCAACCCCCTGCTAAGGCAGGAAACCCTATACCATTTCAGACAAATGGCTGTCCAGTCTCTTCTTAAAAACTTCCAGTGTTGGAGCATTCACCACTTCTGGAGGCAGGTTGTTCCACTGGTTAATTGTTCTAACTGTCAGGAAGTTTCTCCTTAGTTCTGGGTTGCTTCTCTCCTTGACTAGTTTCCATCCATTGCTTCTTGTCCTGCTTTCAGGTGCTTTGGAGAATAGCTTGGCTCCCTCTTCTTTGTGTCAGCCCCTGAGATATTGAATCACTGCTATCATGTCACCCCTCACCCTTCTCTTCGTTAAACTACACATACCCAATTCCAGCAACCGTTTCCTATTTTCCTAATTCACGTTTTCACTTTTCCTAATTCACTCTAAAGCTTTCCCTGCACAGAGCCTTAAGTAACACCAGCTGCCTGCAATTAGTGCAGGTTCGCATCCCACCAGGCTCAAAGGTTGACTCAGCCTTCCATCCTTCCGAGGTAGGTAAAATGAGGACCCAGATTGTTGGGAGCAATAAGCTGACTTTGTAATAATGCTGCTTGTTGGGAGTGTGTGTGTGAAAGCTCTAATAAGTAGGCATATACATAGAATGAAGGCTATTGCTAAGTACATTGATTTGTGCTTTAAATTGTAAGCTGCCCTGAGTCTTCGGAGAAGGGTGGGATATAAATGGGATTAAAAAAAAAGACCAAATGGGAGATCTGCTCCAGGTTTTCCAGCCAGCCCGCCCAGTTCCTGAGTCAAATGTGTCCTTAGAGCTAAGCAGCTGCTCTGGCTGCGGCATTCCCCACCTGCCTTTCAAGTTGGGATAGACTACAGCTGTTCTTCAACTTTAGAAGGAAAGACGCCCAGACCCCAGCCTGTAAAAAATCACAGACTGCAGCTTCTACTCCAAATGGTCCCGCTTTCCCTGCGCAGACTAAATGGGAGATCCGCTCCAGGTTTTCCAGCCAGCCTTGTCCCTAAAGTTTCAGCACCCAGCGTATAAGACGACCCCTGACTTTTGAGAAGATTTTAATGGGTTAAAAAGTCGTCTTATACGCCTTAAAATACGGTAGTTTGTTCTTTTTCTATGACTTCATTGACACACTGTCATATCAGATAATATTGAAGACCATTGTTCACATATCAATCAGATATTCCATTCTTAAAGTATTTTGTTCCATTTTAATTAAACTTGTTTCCTTCTCCATTAATTGAACTGTTTATTATTTTCTCTCTCCCTTTAGTGTCCAAATGTCAAAACCCCATCCTATCATGTTTTCTGTAAAACAAACCTAAACAATCATAGTTTCCAATGGGAAGCATTCTTGTAATTAATTTAAAATTGTAGTCTATCTGGATCCTTAAATCTATTCTTAATTTTCTAAAAACTAACACTGTTTCCTTTTGTTGTTTAAGAATAGAATAGAATAGAATAGAATAGAATAGAATAGAATAGAATAGAATAGAATAGAATAGAATAGAATAGAATAGAATAGAATAGAATAGAATAGAATAGAATAGAATAGAATAGAATCTGGAAGGGACCTTGGAGGTCTTCTAGTTCATCCCCCTGCTCAAGCAGGAGAACCTAACCATCTCAGACAGGTGAATATCCAGTCTCCTCTTAAAAATCTCCAGTGATGGAGCACAATTTCTGGGGGGTAAGCTGTTCCACTGGTTGATTGTCCTCACTGTCAGGAAGTTTCGTCTTAGTTCCAGGTTGCTTCTCTCTTTGATCAGATTCCAACCATTGGTTCTTGTCCTTCCCTCTGGTGTTTTGGTGAACAACCTGGCCCCTCTGCCCGGTGGCAGCCCCTCAAATAGTGGAACACTGCTATCATGTCTCCCCTATTTCTTTTCTTTAGAGTAGCCAAACCCAAGTCCAGTTCTTTGTATGTTTTAGTCTCCAGGCCTTTGATCATCTTAACTGCTTTTCTCTGATTTTTTTCAAAACTCTCTACATCTTTTTTGTGATAAGGTGACCAAAATTGGCTGCAGTATTCCAGGTGTGATCTTACTAGGGTGGTATAAAGTGGTAATAATACTTCACATGATGTTGATTCTATATGTCTGTTTATACAACCCAGGATTGTATTAGCTTTTTTGGCTGCTGCTGCACACTGCTGGCTCGTAGTCAAGGGATCATCCACTAGGACTCCAAGGTCCCTCTCACAGTTACTGTTTTTAGGGCAGGTCTTGCCCAATCTGTATTTGTACCTTTGGTTTTTTCTACCTAAATGTAAGAGTACTGGGCCTAAACCAGAGCTTTGTGCTACCGCACTGCTTACTTCTCTCCATGTGGATAGTGCCATTGAGGACTACTCGTTGAGTATGGTTTGTTAGCCAGTACAGATCCATCTGTTGGTGATGTTGTCTATTCCACCTTTTCCTAGTTTAGCAAGGAGTAGGTTGTGGTCTACCTTGTCAAATGCCTTACTGAAATCTAAGTATACTACATCCACTGAGTTTTGCTTGTCTACTAGCTTAGTCACTTTATCAAAGAATGAGATGAGATTGGTTTGGCATGATCTCTTTTTAACAAACCCATGTTGGCTACTAGTTATGACTTTGTTTGTTTCTAGTTGTTCGCAGATCTATTTTTTGATTATTTTTTCTGGGATCTTCCCAGGTATTGATGTTAGACTGATTGGTCTGTAGTTTCCTGGGTCCGTTTTTTTCCCTTTCTTGAAAATGGGACCACATCAGCACTTTTCCAATCCTCAGGTAGTTCCCCGGTGCTCCAGGATTTATGAAAGATGTGGTACAGTGATTCTGAGATAACATCTGCCAGCTCCTTCAGAACTCTGGAATGTAGTCTGTCAAGTCCCAGTGATTGTATTCATCAAGGTTGGATAGGTGTTCCCTTGCCATTTTCTTGCTTAATTTATTTTTTGTTTCTGGTATATCTATTGCAGTGGGGGGGTTTTGGTGTGTTGGGCTATAGTTTCTTTTTCTGTGAAGACTGACACAAAGTATGAGTTAAGGAGCTCTGCTTTCTCCCTGTTGCCTGTAATTTTCCTGCCATCTTCTCTCTTTAGTGGCCCTACAGTTTCCTTGATTTTTTTTTCTTGTTAATGTGTTGGAAGAATTTTTTTTATTGTCCTTGATTTCTGTTGGAAGTCTTTGTTCGTTCTCAACCTTTGCTTTCCTGACTTCATCTTTGCATGTTCTGGCTGTCTGTTGATAATCAGCTCTAATTATGTGCCCCTCTTTCCATTTCCATTTTTGTCCTTTTTGTCTTTTAGTTTGTTAGAGAGATCTTTGTGCAGCCATGCTGGTTTCTTCTTAGATTTCTTGTTTTTCTTTCTCAGTGGTATTGTGGTGGTCTGGGCTTTTATGATCACATTTTTCAGGGTTTCCCATGCTTCCTGAGTTGTTTTCCCCCTTTAGGATTTCCATCCATGGGATTTTTACTAGATTCTTTCTGAATCTGTTTAAGTCAGCTCTTTTGATGTTTAGGACTTTGGTTGGATTGTTTTCTATTGCTAGTGTTTGCACTATATTAAATTCCAGTATGATGTGGTCACTTTCACCCAAGGTTCTGGTAATTTTGATTCCCTCTATGACTTCTTCTCTGTTTGTAAGGATTAAGTCCAGTATAGCTTTGTGTCTAGTTCCCTCTGCGACCTTTTGGGTGACAAAGTTGTCAGCTAGGTTGGTTAGGAATCTGTTTGATCTCCCACTCACTGCAGAGTTTGTCTTCCAGTTGGTTTCTGGATAGTTGAAGTCTCCCATTACTACTGTGGTATGCTTCTTGCATCCATTTGTTAACTGGTTGGCAAAGAGTTCATCTATTTCTTCTGATTGGTTGGGTGGCCTGCAATATACACCTATGGCAATGTCACTTTTTTTCCCTCTTTTATATTGACCCATATACATTCTGGAGAGATTTTATATTTGATCATATGCATTTCTGCAGATATGTAGTGTTCTCTTACATATAACACAACTCCCACTCCTCTTTTTGTAGGCCTGTTTCTTTTGAAAAATATGTGTCCATCTATCAGTCCATTCCATTCATGGGTTTTGTCCCACCAGGTTACCGTTATGAAAGTTATGGCATATGCTCCCTCATATATTATTGCTTCTAGTTTGCCCTGTTTGTTCCCCAAGCTTTGAGCATTTGTATATAAGCATTTAAGACATTTGTGCCTATCTGTGGGAGTGTTTCCTGTGTCTCCTGGTTGTTGTTTGAGGGTGTTTTCTTTTTTTCATCACTGCCTACTTCATTGTTTGCTTTGTTTTCTTGTGATTTGTGATTAGTTTTGAGTTCTAGAGATTCTAGGGATTGGTCCAAAAATCCAAAAAGTAATGTTTTTCCCAAACTTTAAAATTGTATTTAAAAATTATTTCTTTAAGAAAAATGTGAGTCACTTAGTAAAGGGTCTTAGTATTTCCAAGGCAATTAAAAAGCAAATCCAAAATAATTAAGAAATTAATCTAAGTCAAGTGTTCATGATTGTGAACACAGCTTGTTTCTCCCTCAATTCCCAGCTACTCAACTCATAAACCAAAAACAAACCCCACCTAATTCATATTCATGAGGAGTGGCTGTCTGGAGTACCACATGGATTATCTCAAGATCTCCCCTCCTCCAGGGATATTTCAGCGCCCAAGATCCTACTAAACTAGCTGAAAGAGTATGCTTTTTCATAAGCTATGCCTTTATGAAAGTTACATAATATTTCTGTTTTAGCACAACACATAAAGATACTCTGTACTCCCTAAATTTCATTCACTATAGCTTAATTTGTTGCTAAATCAAATGTTAAGTTAGACTTTTGTACACTTTGTGAAACAAAATGATTATTGGTGAAGCTGGTAATTATTAAATAAAGGCAGAGGTTGGCATTACAAGAACATAATTAGAGACTGGTTGAGTGTCATTATTATATGACAGAAAATTTCAATAAACAACTGGGAACAAAAACAAAAAAATTGTTTTTGGTAGTGATAAGATAATATAAATATAACTGAATAATATGCATAGCCCCAAATGCCTTAACCTTATATCTAAAAACATATGGAATGTACTCAAAGAACATTGGAGTATGACACTTCATGGCGATTCCTTTTAAGGATCCTGTGCAGATGAGGGTGAATGAATGGAGCAGAACAGATGGAAATGGTAGCTCCTGTATATATATAGTTACTGAATATTGAATATATGAATGGGTATAATAGCAAATAAGGTAAGATAGTCAAACAATACAGAGAAAACAAATAAAACCTATTTATGCCAGGTAGGTTCAGTTTGGAAAATATGAACACAAAGAATTAATTTGTCAACAAGAAATTTCAAACATTCAGCTGAAGCTGTAAGCTGTGAAGAGCTGTATAGATTCGAATCAATTAGGCACTGACACAGTCAGCAGTTTTCGTAGAAGGGTATTCTGACATCCTTTCTGTTTCCCAGATTCCATTTCATACTTCATTCATCACCCTACATATTTTTGAGAGCTTAGACTTAGAGCATAATCTGCTAGGTTTAAAGTAAATTTCTACTCCCCAATTCTGTAGCTTAATTCTAATGTAATTAAAGGTCTTCCTTAGTTCAGCTGAATGTTTGCAGCAGGAATTGGTTTATATTACACCTCCCTTTCACCCAGGTCTACTATTTCAGCACAGGGTAACTTCAAGTATCTTCAAATACTGCCTCTGACAATATGAAAGGGATTTGTTTCTAAATTCATTTCCTATGTACATAACAGTTATTGCAGGTGAGTGTGGGATTAATTCTTTTCATTCATTGGCCAGATTTATAGGAGAATTTTATCTAATGTTCCTTATTAAGTATTGGTTGAGTTAATTGGTCAGTAGAATTGTTTGGCAGGAAACTGGCTACAAAAGATATCTGTAAGCGAGAAGTTCTTTATCAGTTAGCAGTTATTGATAGGAATTCAATCTTGCACTGTAGCACTTTTTCATATACAAGTAGTTCTCAACTTATGACTGTAGTGAAGCTTGCCTGTTAGGACCTTAAGTTGTGATGGTCATAAAGCAAATTATTATCGATCAACCCACTTTTTATAATCTTTTTTGCAGCTTCTGTTAAGCAAATGCTATGGTCATTAAGTGAACCTTTGGTTCACTATGGGGCATTTTTGTCAAAAAAAAACCCCAGAAGTAAAAACCAGTATTCAGCAAAAATGTCATAAATTGGAGTCATGTGACTGTAGAAATACTTCAAGTGGTCATAAATGTGACCGAGTTGTCAAGGGTCTGAAATGTGGAATTGGGTTGAAAGTACCATTGTAACTTTTAACAGTCCAAGAGACTAGTCATACATAAGTCAAGCACTACATATGCCAGTCCGTAACCTATTTTTATTTCTAAGCTTACAGTATAAGTTTTCTATTAAGAATTATTGTATGGTTATTTATTTTCTAATTTCTCAATATCAGTTTTTGCACTACAAGAGACATGTTTGTCCACTTGTGAGAAATTTTGCTGTGTGCATGAATGGAATTTATGGTTTATAGCTGTAGTGTGATGCAGCAACCTCTGTAGTTTTATGAGAAAAGAAAACCAGGCCCTTGTTACAAGATTTCATAACCCAATTTCTTTTTAATTGTTAAATCAATTAACTGATGGGCTAGTATTCCCCAGAGGTTTTGCCTACATCATACTAATTGACCACGGAGATGTCCTCGGACAAGCGCTGGCTCTTCGGCTTTGAAACGGAGATGAGCACCGGCCCCTAGAGTCGGAAACGACTAGCACGCATGTGCGGAGGAACCTTTACCTTTACCTTTAAATAAGAGCAGAGATAAATAAGTATATTTGCTATAGATTGTAATGACAATTTTCCATGAAATGAAATGCTGTAGTTAATTTAATAAATGTGTATGTTAGTTTTTAGTGGATCCAAGTAATACTTGTTTATATTTATTTTCCACATTTCTTACTGCCCATCTTCCTCAGAGCTTAATTAATGCTATTGTCTTATATAGACAGTACACCTCTGCCGAGTTCTAAGCATGGCATGGCAAGAAAATTTAACAGAAATGAAGCTTTGGAAGTTGTTCTCAGCATCTACTTCTAGGAGTAAGACCAATAAAACAGCAGCGTTGGCTTTTCTTTGGCTTGTTTACTAATCTGTCAGATCTACAGAGTTCTGCTCTCTGTGTGTGTAAAGAATGGAATAGAATAGGACAGGACAGGATAGGATAGGATAGGATAGGATAGGATAGGATAGGATAGGATAGGATAGGATAGGATAGGATAGGATAGGATAGAATAGAATAGAATAGAATAGAATAGAATAGAATAGAATAGAATAGAATAGAATAGAATAGAATAGAATAGAATAGAATAGAATAGAATAGAATAGAATAGAATAGAATAGAATAGAATAGAATAGAATGTATTAGCCACCCATCGTACCTCAGGGTTAACTCTAGGCAGCTTACAAACATAAAAAATTAAAAACTGTATAAAGATAAAAGCATAAGTAGAATACTACAACAGCCAAATACAGATGCCTAGTTAAAAGATTGGAGGCCAAGAGCAGGATGGGAGGTGGAGGTGGGATCTGTTGTTAATTGATCAACCATCTTCACCATGACACGCACACCCCATTGGAGCCCCAAGCCAACTGACAAAGCCAGATCTTCAGGCTCATATGGAAGATCGGGATGGTTAGAGCCAACCTCACTCGAGAAAAGAGCCTTGGTGGAGCAGTAGGCTAATGCCTCCTTAAGTAACACCAGCTGCCTGCAATTAGTGCAGGTTCGCATCCCACCAGGCTCAAGGTTGACTCAGCCTTCCATCCTTCTGAGGTAGGTAAAATGAGGACCCAGATTGTTGGGGGCAATAAGCTGACTTTGTAATAATGCTGCTTGGGGGGGGGCAAAAGCCCTAATAAGCAGGCATATACATAGAATGAAGGCTATTGTTAAGCACATTGGTTTGTGCTTAAAATTGTAAGCCGCCCTGAGTCTTCGGAGAAGGGCGGGATATAAATGGGATTTAATAAAAAAGCAACATGTTAGAAAGGGCAGAGGCAATGGCAGAGAAGGCCCTTCTCAGGACTCCACCAGCCAGAATACTTGGGCCAATGGAGCCTTCAGCATGCCTCTTTTGCCAGCATGAGTGGGATGGGCCAATCCCAGTGGGATGAGACAGTCCCTCAAGTAGCCTGGACCCATGCCATAAAGTGCTTTAAAGGTGATTAACAACATCTTGAATTGCACTCAGAAGCACACTGGTAGCTAATGAAAGTGGTGTTACAGGGGCCATTTTCAGGGGCCCCAAGAACTGCCCATGTTACTGCACTCTGCACCAGCTGTAGCTTCCGAATGCTCTTCAAGGATAGCCCCATGTAAAGTGCATTGCAGTAGTCCAGTCATGAGATTACTAGGACTTAAGTGCAGGGACTCCTGATCTAGGAAAGTTGTTGTGCAAAGCCTCTCCTAGCCACAGCTGCCACATGCCCCTTGAGCAGGAGTCGCAAGTCCAGGAGAACTTCCATTTGCAGACTGGATCTGTGTGAAACAGTGCCTCTCCATCCAGTATTGAAGACAGTAAAATCCTGGATCTTGCCCTACCCCATTCATCCAAAACTATTCAATCTTTCCAGGGTTCAGCTGAAGTTTGTTGTTCCCAATCCAGGTCCCAAAAGCATCCAAGCATCTGCAAGAAAACAACAGCATCTTGATTCTTGAACTTTTTATCACACACCTCTGCTTAGAACTAGAGTCTGAGAGGCTGTCAGTGGGTCCACTCACAGTGTCCTTGGGTGTTGTTTGAATTGCCTCAAACAGAATAGAATCACTGGTTGCATCACTACAGGTAGCCCTCAAGTTACGAGTGTAATTGAGCCTGCCTCGTAACTCTAAAACTTGTAGAGTGATTCTCATTCAAGGTACGAGATCACTCTCTTGATCGTTAAAATGCATGCGGCTCATTAAGCGAACATGAGGTATCTCAGGGTGGGGAAGGCCATAGAGCACCTAGTGCTAGAACAGGCCCCCAAGGCCTTTCTGACCCACTAAGATACCACATGCTTTCCCCTCCCTCTCTTCCTGCCATGTCAGACTCACCTGGAAAAGATCCATCTCCTCTCTGCCATGGTTCCTGCTGCCACCTGGATTTGAAGCCGGGGAACGCTTCCGTGACCCTCCCATGGCCCGATTAGGGCTCCGGAGGCCTTTTCCAGGCCTCTGTGGCCCAGATTTGAGGCTGGGTAATACTTCCGTGACCCCCCTGCAGCCTGATCCGGGCTCCAGAGGCCGGGGCCATGGGGTGGTCACAGAAACATTCCCCAGCCTCAAATCTGGGCTTAAGCGCCCTGGAAAAGCCTCCGGAGCCCGTGGATCAGGCCACGGGGGGGGCGTGGAAGCATCCTCCAGCTTCACATCTGGGCCACAGCACCCTGGAAAAGGCCTGCAGAGCCCAGATTGGGCCACAGGGGGGGTGTCATGGAGGCGTTCCCCGGCCTCAGTTCTGGGCTGCAGCAGCCCGGAAAAGGCCTCCAGAGCCTGAACCAGCCTCCAGAGGCATGGGGAAGCATCCCCCAGCTTCAGTTCCATTCTCTGTTGCAGAGAACAGAGGCCTAAAGTATCATGAGATCTCGCCCCACTGATCTCGCATGATCTTGTGTTACTTTAGGCCTCCATTCTCTGCAAATGCACCAAAGGCCTGGAGCAGCCAAGAAAGTGAAGGATCTCGATCTTCACAGGGTGAGTATTGAAGGTCTGGTGCTAGGGGGTGGGGAGGGAGGGAATAACCAGATTGAATGTTGCAGATCCATTGTGGTCGCTCGTAAGGGCGAATGACTGCTGTGGTGCTGCAATATTTGTAACTTTGGGACATGCTGTTAAGCAGTAAGGAGCGCTCATCACACAACTTTAATGGGCGTTAACTGAATGCTCGTAACTTAGGGATTACCTATATTGTAATCACCTACCGTTTTCCCAAGATGTCCCCAAGTTTATTCCCGTTGTGCTCATCACAGGATATGTTTAACAGGATCCTAACAAAAGGAAACATTACTGAGAAACATCTCAGGTTCTCTAATGTTAGTATTTACTTGGCTTAAGGACCCACAATAACCCCTCTGTCTTTGATCTCACTGGACAGGCAGACAGATTCCATGTGTAATAGGCAATATTGCATATACCCGGGTTGCAATCCATGACAATTGGCATCTTGATTTGTGTTCATAAACTGACTGGCAACCAATGCCACTTCCATGGATTTAATGCATCACCAAAATAAGTAGAATTTGTTAGCCCACAGCAATTCTTGATAAACTAAAGCTTTTAGATAATCTTGAAGATAGCCCCACATAGACTGAATTGGAATAGTCCATATGAGAGATGACAGGACAATGAATTACTGTCAATTAATTTCAGAAATAAATGTAAATGATAAAAGTTATATACAGATAAACCTCATTATAGCCTTTAAGTATTCATTGAGTAGGGTCTGCAAGAAAGACCCCCAGATTATAATCCATATGTAACAATATCCAGAGCTGAGGTGGACTACTTCCAGAATTTGAAGGGAGGGAGGGGGCATATTACAAATTCACAATCATTCCATCTTGCTAAAATTCAGTAAAAGACTGTTTTCTTCATCCAAATGATGACAGACTCTTGGCATAAATTTGGAACCTCAATAGCATCTCCTTTCGACCCTGGAGTGAATTATACACATGTTGAGAATACTTCTCTATGCAGATGGATGACTCTCCCAATGGTTCTCTCTCACTTCAGAGAACTTATGGGCACAAACTCTCACTGCTCCCCTTCCTAATTGGTTAGGAAGGAATAAATCTACTGCAAAATTGTGTTGTTCACTCCCAGTCCTAGTGGGAGTGGCACTGAGAAGAATAGGAGGATCATGCTCCCATTACCCTCTTCTTGCTATGAGTCATTAGCAATCAGTGCCATCTCAGCCTCATATTCAAGCTTCAACCAGACTGAAAAGAGTGCAGATAGTTGCTTTCTCCAGGATCTTCAACAGCTGAACTTCTACCTTTCCTAAAAACAGAAGGTAGGAGTCAAGCTGGTAATTGTCCAAAATAGCCAGATTGAATAATTGTTTCTTGAGGAAAGAGCACCCAATAATGTAATAAAACACCATTCATACTTACTGACTTCCTGGAAGTATTCAGTTATCAAATGAGACCTGGATCTAACCTATAGTAGCAGAACTTATATTGCAGATCTCTCTGCTTACTCAGGACACACAGGCCCAAAACAATCCCAAATAATATAGCAAGATGATACATATGTCGTCAATGTTGACCTAGCTCGGCAAATATCCAATACCTATCAAATATGAGCAATTTTATTTTTAGATTCCTCATAAACTTTTCAAGCAACCAAATGTTAATTCTTCCTAAAAGGTCTAAAGTGTAATCCATGGAGGCAACAACGATGAAACATCATAGACATTTCACTTCTTTTACACCACAATAAAGGCTTGAATGTGAACTCTTATCCACATTTGGGCATATTCAGTCAAATGAGATTTTCTCTGCACTGCCTTACTTAACCCTTTTCTATAAATTAAACTGAGTTTGATCTTAGAGACTCCATTTTGAATATGTTTTATTGATTTTTAACATACACCTTAATATTTGGTGAACATTGTGTTGTCTGTGTTAGTGTTTAAAAAACAATAACAATTAATTTCTATAATTCTATACTCCATATACCGTAATAACTTTACTTGATTTCTTCTTCTTCCAATAATATTCTCTTTAGCCAACCTTAAATTAATATAGTTCTTATTTAAATAAATGACAATTAAATGTAAACATTTTTCTCATCTTTCTGCAAATAATAACCACATCAGTATAAAGCTTCTTTTCATTGATCATCTTGATTGCCTTATCATAAATCCTGTTTACATTCTTATTTAAATTTGTTTTCCCTACAGTATTCAAAACATTCTTACTGGTTGAGATTTTCTCAAAATTAGTTACATTTAAGTATTTATCTTTTTTCTCATACAAGCCATCACATTTTTACGTTTCTCATATCTTAAAAGAAAATAAATAAATAAATAAATAAACCTTTATTGTCAAAGTACAACATGTGTACATTGAGATTAGCTGAGCCTCCCCCCGTGCTCTCTCCCCCCAACACACAGTGACAACAAACCCTCCATCCCACCACACTATGTGAACCAACTACACCACACACCGGCCTCCCAAGTCAATTCTGCATAAGATTATGTCCCATTTAAAAGCCTAACAGCCCACGGATAAAAGCTATTTTTCAGCCTGTTGGTATGGCTGGCTATATTCCTATATCTCCTACCGAATGGTAGGAGAGTAAAGAGATACCGTCCAGGGTGTGAGTCATCCCTGAGAATCTTCCTCACTCTTCCAAGGCAACGAGCCCTGGTGATGTCATCCAGTGGTGTCAGGGAACAGCCCACAATGTCTTGTGCTGTGCTCACTACCCTCTGTAATACTTTCCTATCCGCGGCTGTCAGACCAGCATACCAAACCACAATACCATACGAGAGGACGCTCTCTATAGTAGACCGGTAAAAGAGGGTCATTAGCTGTTGTTCTACCCTGTTCTTCCGCAAGACCCTAAGAAAGTGAAGCCTCTGTTGGGCCTTTCTAGCCACCTGAGTTGTGTTAACTTTCCAGGTCAGATCTTTACAGAGGTAGACTCCCAGAAATTTAAAGGAGGAAACTCTCTCTACACAGTTCTCTTCAATGTAAAGTGGGGCAGGTTCCTCCTTTTTTCTCTGGAAGTCTAACACCATCTCTTTCGTCTTGCCGATGTTTAGGTGCAAGTTGTTACTACTACACCATATGAATAGTTTTTGTACCTCCACCCTATATGCTGTCTCATCCCCACCTGTAATAAGACCCACCACAGTTGTATTCTCTGCGAACTTGATTATCGCAGTGGATAGGTCAGATGATACACAATCATAAGTGTATAAAGAGTACAGGTAGGGGCTAAGCACACAGCCCTGTGGCGTGCTGGTGCAAAGCTTCAGCGGGGTGGACAAAGCAGAGCCGACCCTCACTGTTTGTAACCGATCCCTAAGAAAGTCTTGAATCCAATCGCAGATGGCGGGGGAGAATTTCAGATCAGTCAGCTTCTCGATGAGAATGCTCGGCAAAATGATGTTGAAAGCCGAGCTGTAGTCAACAAAAAGCATCCTGACGTAACTTCCAGGCTTCTCGAGATGACTTGCTACAGAGTGTAAAGCAGTAGCTATGGCATCGTCTGTTGACCTATTTCCCCTGTAGGCAAATTGATATTTATCAAAGTCCAGTGGGAGGCATGTCCTAAGATGTTTGAGAACCAATCTTTCGAAGCATTTCATGACTACAGACGTTAATGCAATAGGTCTGTAGTCATTCAGGCACTCAACTGCAGTTTTCTTGGGGACTGGGACAATGGTAGCTGCTTTCAAGCACGATGGTACACATGCCGTTTGCAAGGAGATGTTAAAAATCCTTGTCAGGACCCCTGCTAATTGGTCGGCACAATTCCTGACCACTATCCCCAGCACCCCATCTGGGCCTGCGGCTTTGCTGCGATTCACAGCCTTCAATACATCTCTCACTTGGTGTTCACACAGGGTGAGTGGCTGAGAGTCAGAAGGCCAGCCAGCAAAGGCTACGGGGTCTGGTCTTTTAACCTCGTAGTGGGCGAAGAAGATATTCAGCTCCTCAGCCAACGAGGCATTGGTGTTTGCCATGCTCCTCGTGCTGCCCTTATAGTTGGTTAAGTGCTGCAGTCCCTGCCATACTTGCCTCGGATCGTTGTTCGCTAAATGGTTCTCCACCTTTTGTTTGTATTGTTGTTTTGCCATCCTAATGCCTCTTCTGAGATTTGCCCTGGCCTCTCTGTATCTGTCCCTGTCCCCCACCTTAAAGGCAGAATCCCGGGCTCTCAGGAGTGTTTGTATCTCTGCAGTCATCCAGGGTTTAATAAGAGCAAAATAAGAGCAAAAAGAAAAAAAAGACAAAACAGAGAAAACATTTATTTTATATAAACCATCCCAACATTTTTATATTTCTCATGTCAAAAAAAAAACCACAAAAGAAAAAAGAAAGAAGGTATACTATATTATTTTAGGGGCTCATCCCTCTTAAACTAACCATTTATATTCAAAACCTTTCTATTTCTTTTTTTTATTGAAAAGTTTTAAAATACATTTTTAAAAACATAAACTCCCTCCCTCCCCCTCCCCCCCACTTCCCCTCCCTCCCCCTCCCCCCCTGACTTCCCAGAGCTGAATACAGGGTATAAACTTTAACCATCTTAAGCTAAAGTATGCTAACCAACTAAAAAAAGACACTTTAGATTCTATCGCACTTTAACTCCTCTCAACATAACTGTAATATATGTGAGTTAAGCATGGTTAAACTTAAAGAAACACAAGTGACAGCTCTTTGACAGCTGACAGCTCCACACGCGGCTACTGCTGACAGCTCCACACGCGGCTACCGATGACAGCTCCACACGCGGCTACTGATGACAGCTGAAACTGACAGCTGGGCATGCGGTCTGCGCGGATTGGAAGAAAACGAAGCGACGGGAGAATCCAAGAGCAGTGATTGGCCAGAGGCTCGCCAGCACCTCTATATAAGGGGGGTTCAAACTGGCTTGGTTGTTCCGGTGAGGCAATAAACAGCTGATCAAGTCCAAGCCTGCTGTCCTCTTATTTTACCGGGAACCCGCTGCAGACAAAACAACTGGCGACAAAGGTGGTACTGCTTCACAGAGCTATCTAAGAGCAAAGTCATGAGCTGACAGTCACTGAGCAAAGTCACTGGGAATACTAATTCCTGAAATAACCGTGAAGCAGTATTTACCGAGACAGCATGGCAGCAGTCAGACAGATCAAAGAGTTTGACCTCAAATACCCAGAATGATGGGAATCGCACCTGGGACAGGTTGACGGCTACCTCCTGTTCAACAGAATTACGGAAGACCGCATGAAGGCAGCGGCTCTACTTTGCCTCAGCGGCTCAGCTGTATACGATGTCGCCGCTGGACCCTGCACCCGGGGGACAAATCCTGGCCATCAATGAACTACCAGATTGCCCCCTGCAGGTTAAGGACATAGCCTCAGCCACAGCCTCAGACAAACTTCTCAGTAGAATACGAGCTTGGGTAACATCTGGTTGGCAGGGCCATTGTCCTGGGACTGAATTCCAGGCATATTACAATAGAAAAAAATGAATTATCAACACACCAGGGATGTGTTTTATGGGGGAGCAGGGTAGTCATCCCAGAAAAACACAGGGCCAAGGCCCTTCTAACACTGCACGAGGGTCATCCAGGCATAGTAAAAATGAAAGCGTTAGCAAGGAGCTACCTGTGGTGGCCAGGCATAGACAATGACATAGAAGAGCATGTAGCTGGATGCTACCCATGTCAGCAGTCCAGACCAGGGCCTCCGCATGCACCACCACACAAGTGGGAGCCAACACACAGACCCTGGTCAAGAATACATATAGATTTCGCTGGACCCTTCCAAGGAAGGGTCTATTGTAATAGAAAGCTATTCCAGGTGGCTAGAGGTCATCCCAGTTAGAAGTCTGACCACAGCCAGCACAGTACAAGTGCTTAGGGGGCTCTTCGCTACACATGGTTTCCCAGATATAATAGTGTCTGACAATGGACCACAATTCACTTCGGCTGATTTCCAGATTTTCACCAAGGCCAACTTAATTAAACATGTCACCTCGGCTCCCTTCCGGCCTTCCACTAATGGCCTGGCAGAAGTCATGGTGAGGGCTACCAAAGACTCGTTGTGCCGTATCATCTCTGGCAACTGGCACCAACGTCTGGCACAGTTCCTGTTAGCACAACACTCAACCCCCTGCACAGCTACAGGCAAAATCCCTGCGGAATTACGCTGGGGCCGTCACCTAATCACCAGACTGGACAGACTGCACCCAGACAGGGTGACTACTGGACCTGAACTACCACCCCTAGCACGACAATTTAACATTGGGGATCTTGTATGGGCCAGGAATTTTGGACTGGGAGACAAATGGCTGCCCGGGACAATTATTCTATGCACAGGGCCAGTTTCCTATCTGGTTGAGGGGGAAGGGGGCCGGCAGTTAAGATGTCACATTGACCAATTAAGGAAAAGGGGACCAAGTAACCACCCCTCTGCCTCCGAGGCACTCCCAGTTGCAAGGGAACCTGTTTACATTACCCCTAGCACAGTGGAATCACCCCAGCAAGGGGAAAACAGGAACATCCCAGAGCCAGAGGAAATCCCTATCCCACAAACAAGCCCCATTGCCGCTTCAGGGCACCCAGACAACCCAGATTCCGTGATGACCAGCCCCCTACCCGGGGAGAGGGCAAGAAACCAGCCCCTACGTCGCTCCAGCAGAACGAAGAGACCACCTGCATACCTACAGGACTACGTTTGGCTGAAACCCAAGGATCAGGCCAAATGAACGCCAAGAAGCAATACCTTGTAAATAAGTTAACTATTTAATTGTTGGGGGGGATATAATATATGTGAGTTAAGCATGGTTAAACTTAAAGAAACACAAGTGACAGCTCTTTGACAGCTGACAGCTTGACACGCAGCTGCCGATGACAGCTCCACACACGGCTACCGAAACTGACAGCTGTGCATGCGGTCCACGCGGATTGGAAGAATCCGGCGGGAGAATCTCGGCGGGAGAATCCAAGAGCAGTGATTGGCCAGAGGCTCGCCAGCGCCTCTATATAAGGGGGGTTCAAACTTGCTTGGTTGTTCCAGTGAGGCAATAAACAGCTGATCGAGTCCAAGCCTGCTGTCCTCTTATTTTACTGGGAACCCGCCACAGACAAAACAATAACTAAATAACTAAATAATAATAACTAATAACTAATTAATAATACATCATATAATACTAATACTTATTCATATACTAAATGAAACTTTCTGGTCCCATATCTCTGGTCCCATATCTCTGTTGCGAGTGTTCTTTCAAATATGCTGAAATCTTTGCCATTTCCGCCAGGTTTGAAACTTTTAAAGTCCACTCTTCTATAGTAGGCAGTTCCTCCTTCTCCGATATTGCGCTACCAAGAGTCTTGCTGCCATTATTAAATTCAACATCAATTTAGTATCTATAACAGTACAATCTGTAGTAATACCCAACAGAAATAACTGTGGAAAAAACCTTATCTTTTTCTTAAATATCTTCTGCATATTCCACCAAATTTTAATCCAAGCTTTAACTTTTTTACAAGTCCACCATATATGATAATAGGTTGCATCATCACAACCACACCTCCAACATTTAGGCTGATAATTCGGATACATACATGCTAATTTTTTTGGATCTAAATGCCATCTATAAAACATCTTATAAAAATTCTCTCTTAAATTTTGTGCCTGTGTAAATTTCACATTTTGACCCATATCTTTTCCCAGATATCCATCGCTATGGGCTCCTGAAAATTCTGGGCCCATTTTATCATGCAATCTTTAACAAGTTCCGTTTCTGAATCTATTTCTATCTATTTCTATATGTCCTCCTTATATGCACTGGACTTTGATCTCTTATTTGTTTAACCAAATTTTCATCGGTTGTCGAAATACCAACTTTCTGATCCTCCTTCCATCTAGCTTGTAACTGACCATACTGAAACCAAGTCCACACTATTCTTTCTTCTTTTAAAATATTGAATGGCTGTAATTGCCATACATTCCTTTCCATTCTAAGAATACCGTATATACTTGAGTATAAGCCGACTCGAGTATAAGCCGAGACCCCCAATTTCACCCCCAAAAACTGGGAAAAGTTGTTGACTCGAGTATAAGCCGATCCGCCGTTCTGCAAGCCTCCGCCACCGGCGGAGGCTGGATCCGCGCTCTGCAAGCCTCTGCCGCCAGCAGAGGCTCGATCCGCCATTTTGCAAGCCTGAATACACAGGAATACCCTGTGTGGCCGCGGCTCTCAGGGAAGCCCTGGCTGTCCGCTTCCTCGCTCCACGCTGCCATTCGGGGCCCGTGCGTTCCCCGGGCAAATCGCGGCGCCCAGCAGGCGAGGAAACACGCCCGCTCCAGTCGCCCCCCCTTCCCTCAGGAGACGCGAAGCAAGTGACCGCCCGGAGCTTACTGAGGACTTGCGCGCGACCGAGGCTTCGGTGCTTCCAGGATCGCGCGCACCTCTCCCAAGCCGCCGCCGTCCGGAGACCTGCCGAAGTTTGGGGAGGTTTGGGGAGGTGCGCGCGCACCTCCCCAAACCTCCCCAAACGTCGGCAGGTCTCCGGACCTCCGCGCCCTGCCTGCCTGCTTCTTTCCGCTGCGGAAAGAAGCAGGCAGGCAGGGCGCGGAGGAACGGAGACCTGCCGACGTTTGGGGAGGTTTGGGCGCCTCCCCAAACCTCCCCAAACGTCGGCAGGTCTCCGTTCCTCCGTTCCTCCTGCCGACGTTTGGGGAGGTTTGGGCGCCTCCCCAAACCTCCCCAGGTCTCCATTCCTCCGCGCAGACCTGCCGACGTTTGGGGAGGTTTGGGCGCCTCCCCAAACCTCCCCAAACGTCGGCAGGTCTCCGTTCCTCCTGCCGACGTTTGGGGAGGTTTGGGCGCCTCCCCAAACCTCCCCAGGTCTCCGTTCCTCCGCGCAGACCTGCCGATGTTTGGGGAGGTTTGGGCGCCTCCCCAAACCTCCCCAAACGTCGGCAGGTCTGCGCGGAGGAACGGAGACCTGGGGAGGTTTGGGGAGGCGCCCAAACCTCCCCAAACGTCGGCAGGAGGAACGGAGACCTGCCGACGTTTGGGGAGGTTTGGGGAGGCGCCCAAACCTCCCCAAACGTCGGCAGGAGGAACGGAGACCTGCCGACGTTTGGGGAGGTTTGGGGAGGCGCCCAAACCTCCCCAAACGTCGGCAGGTCTGCGCGGAGGAACGGAGACCTGGGGAGGTTTGGGGAGGCGCCCAAACCTCCCCAAACGTCGGCAGGAGGAACGGAGACCTGCCGATGTTTGGGGAGGTTTGGGGAGGCGCCCAAACCTCCCCAAACGTCGGCAGGAGGAACGGAGACCTGCCGACGTTTGGGGAGGTTTGGGGAGGCGCCCAAACCTCCCCAAACGTCGGCAGGTCTCCGTTCCTCCGCGCCCTGCCTACCTGCTTCTTTCCGCTGCGGAAAGAAGCAGGCAGGCAGGGCCCGGAGGAACGGAGACCTGAGGTTTGGGGAGGTGCGCGCGCACCTCCCCAAACCTCCCCAAACTTCGGCAGGTCTCGGACGGCGGTGGCTTGGGAGAGGTGCGCGCGATCCCGGAAGCACCAAAGCCTCGGCCGCGCACAAGTCCTCGGTAAGTTTTTTTGTTGACTGGAGTATAAGCCGAAGTGGAATTTTTCAGCCCAAAAAGTGGGCTGAAAAATTCGGCTTATACTCAAGTATATACGGTATCTTTATATGTAGTCACATCATGTTTGAATCCCACACTTATATTTTCTATTGCATGTTTCTATTGCATGTTTAGGTATTGCCCAAATTGGTATTTTATAATTTAGCTTATGTCGATATTTCTTCCAAACTCGCAACAGGGCATACCTTAATATATGTGTCTTAAAAATATTATCCACCTTCTTATCATATAATAAATATGCGTGCCAACCAAATAATAAATCAGATCCCTCAATATTCAGTAATCTCCCTTGTGTTAGGTTAAACCAATCACTAATTGATGATAAGGCCACAGCCTCATAATATAATTTAAAATTGGGCATTTTAAGACCACCTCTTTCACATACATCTTGCATTATCTTAAATTTTACTCTTGGTCTTTTCCCTGCACAAACAAATTTATTAATACCTTTCTGCCATTCTTCCAAATTTGAATCTTTTTTGAGTATAGGTATCATTTGAAACAAAAATAAAAATTTTGGTAAAACATTCTTTTTCACTGCTGCGATTCTTCCCAATAAAGACAATTGTAATTTTTTCCAACTATATAACTCTTTTTGTATTTTAACCATAACAATTCATAATTATTTTTATATAATTTCGCATTTGAAACTGAGAGATATACCCCCAAATATTTAATCTTTTTAACTATTTCAAATCCTGTTAATTTTTCTAAGACTACCTTTTGTTCCGTGGTCATATTTTTAGGCAATATTTTAGTTTTTTGCATATTTATCTTAAATCCAGAAACTTTTCCATATAACAATATTTTCTCCATCAGGTCTACAACCGACTGAGTCGGTTGACTTAATGTAATAACCAGGTCATCCGCAAACGCTCTCAATCTATAATCTTGATCTCTTATATTAATTCCCTTAATTTTATTTGAATCACGTATCTTAATCAATAATATTTCCAGTGTTAAAACAAACAACAAAGGTGACAATGGGCACCCCTGTCGTGTACCCTTTTCAATATTACATGCTTCTGTCAAACTACCATTAACTATTATTTGAGCTGTTTGCTTCTGATATATTGCTTTAATAGATTGTAAAAACTCATCCCCAAACTCCATCTTCTCTAATACTTTAAATAAAAATTGCCAATTCAATTGATCAAAAGCCTTTTCAGCATCCAAAAAGATCAGCACTGCAGAGACCTGGTTATTTCTCTCCAAAAATTCCAATAAATCTACAATATGTCTCACATTATTTTTCATTTGTCTACCACTTATAAATCCTGTTTGATCACTATGAATCATTTGCTGCATAACCTTCATTAATCTATTTGCTAAAATTTTTGCAAATATCTTATAATCAGTATTTAAAAGCGATATTGGTCTATAATTTTTGGTTTGGGTAAGATCTTGATCTTCCTTTGGAATCAACGATATAAAAGCTGTTTTCCACGATGGAGGCACTTTTCCTCCAGATTGAATTGTTCTAAATAACTCTTTTAGAGGTTCCACCATTTCTAACTGTAATTTTTTATAATAAATGGCAGTCAAACCATCTGTTCCTGGTGCTTTACCCACTTTTAATTGTTTAATTGCCAAAATAATTTCTTCAGCATTTATCAATTGATTCATCCCTTCCCTTTGCTCTTGTGTAAGTCGAGGATATTCACTTCTTGTAAATATCTATCTATATCTAAACTTTGAATTCTATCCTCAGCATATAACTTAGAATAAAATTCAACAAAAGCCTTTTTAATATAATTTTGCTGAAACATCTCTTTACCCTTATATTCTATCTTATCTATTTTGCATGACCTTTGTTTTTTCCTTAACAAATAAGCTAGCCACCTACCCGGCTTATTAGCATTACAAAAAGTATTGTAATACCGCAGGTTAGATGCCACTTGATCTGCCATCAACATATTAAACTGACCTCTTAACAAAGTAATTGCTTCCTTCACCCTCTTATCAGATGGATTCAAAGTTAGAGCCTTCTCTTTCCTCTTGATTTCCTCCTCTAACTCTTTATGCTTGTATTCCAATCTACATTTATATTTATTATTCAAATATATTAACACTCCTCTCATATAGGCTTTACTTGCATCCCAAACCATTTCAATAGGGGTACCCTTATGCATATTTATATTAATTCATTTTTTAATTCATTCATTCATTTATTGGATTTTTATACCGCCCTTCTCCCGAAGGACTCAGGGCGGTGAACAGGGCATATAAATAGCAATACAAAAATTAAAAAAAGATTAAATACATTGCCCAATTAAAACAATCAAATATAAAAACCCATAAAAACCCAGACGTTCCCCCATCAGGCCAGGCCAGCTTGTTCGAATAAATGGGTCTTTAACCCGCGCCGGAAGGAGCGGAGATCCGGTGCCATCCGGAGCTCCACCGGCAGTTGGTTCCATAAAACCGGGGCGCCCACAGAGAAGGCCCTCCCCCTGGGGGCTGCCAGCCGACATTAAAAAATTTTGTCATCTGTTTTTTACATTCATCCACATTCTCTTGATATCTAAACAAATTTTCATTTAATCTCCAAGATCTTCTATCGTTCCTCTCCTTATCCAATTCCAACCATACTGGACTATGATCTGATAAAGTTCTTGGACATATCTTGATCTTCTTAACCCTAGAAAAAATCATTAGTAGTTAATACAAAATTAATCCTAGAAAAGGATTGATGTCAATCAGAAAAAAGGTAAAATCTTTTTCTTCCAGATTTCGTTCTCTCCAAACGTCTCTCAATTCCAAATCATCTTTCATCTCAAAAAAAGATTTAGGCAATCTGGCATGATTTGGAGTACTTTTAAAAAGACCATTTTTGTCTTTCTGTGCATCCAGGACTCCATTCCAATCTCCCATCAAAATACATGATTTATAATCCCATTGAATTATTTTATTATGTAAAAATTTATAAAATTCTCCTTGTTGTTGATTAGGTGCATATAGTCTAACTAAAACTATTTTCTTGCCTTCTATTAAAAGTTCAATTATAACATATCTTCCTTGTTTATCAGCTTCAATTAAATTGGCTGTTAAATTCTTCTTTACATAAATAACTACTCCATTTTTCTTATCTAAAGCAGACGCACTAAACTGTACACCCAGTCTGGAATTTATCAAATATTTTTGGTCTGATACACAAATGTGCATTTCCTGTAAGCACACAACACCATTTTTAAATTGTTTCAAATACTGAAATACTTTCCTTCTCTTTTGCGGGGAGTTTAAACCATTAACATTCCAGGTTAGAAACTTTATCGCCATATTTTGTGACCTGAAGCTTTCAGAGCACATCTTGCAAAACCACAAGCACCTGCCTCTTCAGTCTCGCTCCTCCCACTGCTTCACTATAAGTAGATTCTTGAGATATAATTGTGGATTTCTGTTCTTCTTGTTCTTGTCTTATTCATCTGGTTGCAGCCTGCATCATTCTTTGTTCCTTAATCTCTTCTAACGATGCCTGGGGCTGCACAGTTTCTGAAGTTTGCTGAAGTTCTTTTACTATCCGCGAGCTTCTTCATCTCCCTGTGTACTCTCCATTTGTGTCTGTCGCCCTCCATCTTCCTTCCTTCCTTTAAATTCTGGGGATGGTGGAGAACCTGCTTTCAATATATTAGAATAAAAGTCTCGTGCCTTCAAAACTGTGTTGAGATGGTATCTCGTGCCTAAATAATTCACCACCAAACCTAATGGTATCTCCCATCTGAACTGAAGCTGACGTTTCTTTAATTCATCTGCCAAAAAAGTAAATTCTTTCCTTCTCCTTAAAATTCTCGGTGGAATTTCTTTCAAAATTAAAACTTCTTGATCAGCAACTTTAAATCTATTGTGATAAAAAGCTTGGATAATCACATTTCTGATCGATCTCTTTGTAAAATAAACAACCACATCTCTAGGTAGTTTCCTTTGCCTGGCAATCCAAGAGTTAACACGAAATATTTTATCTATATCCCTTATAATTTCTTCCGCTTGACAGCCCAAAATCGGTTCCAGGGCTTCTGCCAGTAACACTTTCAAGTTTTCCTTTGGATCCTCTTTCAATCCTCTTATCCTCAAAGCAAACTCTATATCTCTATATTGTATCATAACCACCTCATCCTCAGTCTTATCTATTTTATTCTCAGCTTCTGACATTTTAGCATCCAATCTCAAATTATTGTGATACACCTCTTCCACACGTTCATCCAAACGCTCAATGCAAACTGCCAGCCCCTGAAAGGCCACTAAAATGTCCTCTCGTATTTCTTTATTCTTCTCATTAATAAGTTCAGATATTTGCTGAGATTGATTTTTTAAAGCATCTTGTAAATCTTTTAATGTTAATGCAGGTGAAGGTACCGCAGGAGGTGGCATCAGTGCCTGTAATGAAGAATGTTGAACTGGTGATTCACCAGTACTTCTAGGAGCAGAAGCTTTAGCTGATTTAGAGGCCATTTTAACACCCAATTAATCTTCGTTGCGCACTTTCACTTTTCCACTCAGCTTGCAACTTTGTTTCTCCCCTATTAAATATTCAAATCCTTAGGTTCACTTTTAAACCAATTTCAAATATTTTGCGCAGAGTGACTTTAAAAAAACCGATTTCTTCCTTCTCAGTCTTTATATTTTATAATATATTCCTTGTCCTTTTATTTTTCACTAACAATTCACTCCTGCGCCATCTTTCTTCCTTTCTTTTAGTATTAAACCGGAGTTAAAGATCATATACTTGCTGTTTCAAAATTCTCCTGCACAGCTCTGCCTGCATCCAAGTAATCCAAAATACAATGTTGATTGCAGGGATGGTTGCAGCATCCTGCTCTGTTCCAAAGCCTTGGAACAGAGGAGTCCCCGAGTCCGGAGCTAATTCAGGTTGCGGGGGGGTTGTCACCCTTCAACCCCCAGAATATTCTTGGGGTCTAGGGGAGCTCTACCCCTACCTGAATGCTCCCCCTCCCCTCTTTTCCCGAGGGGGGGTTTCCAAATTGCAAAACAGCTGATTGTCACTGTTTTCGCGGTTCAACGGAGAACAACAGGGCTGACAGTCAAAGCGGCTGCCATCATGTGACCACCTCATTGTGATTATCAGACACGTTAAACTCATTCTTGTATAGTTCTTCTGTGTAATTTTGCCACCTCTTCTTAATCTGTTCTGCCTCTGTTAGGTCCCTGCCATTTTGGTCCTTTATCATGCCCATTTTTGCATTAAACATTCCCTTCATCTCTCCAATTTTCTTGAAAAGATCTCTGGTCCTCCCTATTCTATTGTTTTCTTCTATTTCTTTGCACTGTTCATTTAAGAAGGCATTCTTATCTCTTCTAGCTATTCTCTGGAATTCTGCATTCAATTGGGCGTATCTTTCTTTTTCTCCCTTGCCTTTCGCTTCCCTCCTTTCCTCAGCTATTTGCAAAGCTTCCTCAGACAGCCATTTTGCTTTCTTGCATTTGGTTGCTATTTGTTGTACAATGTTGTGAACCTCTGTCCATAGTTCTTCAGGCACTCTGTCTATCAGATCTAATTCCTTAAATCTATTTGTCACCTCTACTGTATATTCAACAGGGATATGATTTAATTCATACCTGAGTGGCCTAGTGCTTTTCCCAACTTTCTTCAGTGTAAGCCTAAACTTTGCAACGAGAAGCTCATGGTCTGAGCCACAGTCAGCTCCTGGTCTTGTTTTTACTGACTGTATAGAGCTTCTCCATCTTTGGCTGCAGAGCATATAGTCAGTCTGATTTCTGTGTTGACCGTCTGGTGATGTCCATGTGTAGAGCCATCTCTTGGGTTGTTGGAAAAGAGTGTTTGCTATGACCATCGTATTCTCTTGACAAAATTCTATCAGCCTGTGCCCTGCTTCATTTTGTACTCCAAGGCCAAACTTGCCTGTTATTCCGGTTATCTTTTGGCTTCCTACTTTAGCATTCCAATCTCCCATGATGATCAGGACATCATTTTTGGGTGTTAGTTCTATAAGGTGCTGTAGGGCTTCATAGAACCGGTCTATTTCATCCTCTTCAGCACTGGTGGTTGGGGCATAGACTTGGACTACTGTGATATTGAATGGTTTGCCTTGGATTCGAACTGAGATCATTCTGTCATTTTGAGGATTTTATCCCAGTATTGCTTCTCCTACTCTTTTATTGACTATGAAGGCTATTCCATTTCTTCTGAAGGATTCTTGCCTGCAGTAGTATACCTGATGGTCATCTGAATTAAATTCACCCAATCCTGTCCATTTTAGTTCGCTGATACCTAAGATGTCAATGTTCAGTCTTGTCATCTCTTGTTTGACCACGTCCAGCTTGCCTTGATTCATGGATCTTACATTCCAGGTTCCTATGGAGAAAAAATCTTTACAGCATCGGACTTTCCTTTCACCACCAGACACATCCACAGCTGAGCGTCCTTTCGGCTTTGGCCCAGTCGCTTCATTCTTTCTGGCGCTACTAGTACTAGCCCTCTGCTCTTCCCCAGTAGCATATTGGATGCCTTCCGACCTGAGGGGCTCATCTTCCAGCATCATATTGTTTTGCCTTTTGGTACTGTCCATAGGGTTTTCATGGCAAAGATACTGGAGTGGTTTGCCATTTTTTTCCCAGAATTTTCAGAGCCCAACAAATTGCAAAGGCTTTTTTGCAAATTGCAAATTGCAACTTTTTTGAGGCACAGGGCTGCAGGACCCCCTTATGGTTCTTTTGCAATAGTACAACTCTGACGGCCACGTCACAGGCATTGGCTTTAATCATAAAGGGCTTTCCCAGGCAGCGATGCTTTAGGACCAGCTCAACCGCAAATAGTCTTTTCAGATTCTTGAAAGCAATTTGACAGTTCATAGTCCATGTCAGCGGCTGGCCCAGTCATGACTTTCCCCCATCTTTGCCAGCTTTTAACAAGTCCATGAGGGGTAAAGCAATTTTGGCAAACAAGGGGATGAATTGTCAGTAAAAATTGGCAAACCCCAGAAAGCTTTGAAGCTGTTTGCGAATCTTTGGGGGTTGCCATTCAATTATGGCTTTCACTTTTGAAAGATCCATTTTAATGCCCTCAATGGAAATTCTGTAGCCTAGATAATCCAGTCGGGTCTGATGGAACTCACACTTTGATAGTTTAACATATAATTTGGCATTCAACAATTTCTTTAACACTTCTCGCACTAGCTTCACATGGTCAGCCATATTCGTGCTGTATAGCAGGGTATCAAGATACACCAAAAACCCCTTGTACAAATGATCGTGTAGCACCTGGTTGATCAGCTGCATGAAGACAGCTGGAGTCCCCTTTAGTGCAAATGGCATAACTGACCTGATAGCTACCCATGGGACAGTTAAAAGCGGTCTTCCATTCATCACCTTTTCTTATTCTCACTCGGTAATATGCCTCTCTTAAATCCAATTTAGTGAAGATGCTCCCCTTTGCTAGATGAGTTAGTAGGTCCTTCATGAGGGGAAGGGGGTACTTGTTTTCTATGCTCACAGCATTTAACCCATTAGTCCATGCAGAGATGAAGCTATCTGTCTTTTTTCTCTTTAAATAACACTGGAGCCCCCACCTGGGATTTGGCCAGCTCAGTGAATCCTCTTGGTAGGTTTCTGTCCACATATTGATGCAGTTCATCCTTTTCAAGGGGGTTCATGGTGTACATTCTCACCCATGGGAGTTTAGCTCCCGGTAGTAGTTCAATGGCACAGTCATTAGGCTGATGGGGTGGCAGGATGTCACATTCTTTCTCACTAAACACCTCTACTATATCCAGGCATTCACTGGAGATGAGTGGCTCGCCTGGTTGTGGCAGGGTAGCTATCTTTGCTAACTCGGTAGATGGCCTAGACTTTCCAGTAACGTCGGCCGAAATAAGAGGCGGTTTGGGCCCTATAAGTAATCTCACAGTCATCCCCTTTTCCCACCAAATAAAAGGTTTCCATTTGTCTAACCAGGCAAGACCTAGAATCATAGCTTCAGTCATCTTCGGAGCCACCATAAAGCGAATGAACTCCCAATGTTCACCTATTTCTAAGCGTATCAGCTCTGTCAATTGTGTGACTAAAGTTCCTCCCATTAGAGAGCCATTGGCTTGTTCAAATCACACAAGCTTGGAAAGCAACCTTTCCCGTATACCCATTTTAAGCTAATAAGGCACCCTGAGTCCACTAGCACTCTCAAATCCACTTGTACATCCGTCTTAGGGACTATGAGTTTGGCAGCGAGAGAAAAAGGTGGAACGTGTCAACTCACCATTAGGTCATGAGTCGTAGGAGGGCAGAGTAGTGGCAGGTCCAGCTTGGGCCTCGGTGCTCTCCTGGGTGGGTGACATGACCTGGGTAATGGGTTCTTGTGTGATCCAGTTCAATTTTTCTTTTGCCGGCTGCTGGGTTGGTTTCTTCCTTAATGGTGGCCCCAATCTGATTTCCTATTGGGGGTACGGGATTGGGCAATTCGCTGCTTGGTGCCCCTGTTGTCCACACCTGAATCATTTGATTGGTGGAGCAGCAGGTGGCTTGGGGGATTCCGTGGCTGCGATGGCTGGGGGTTTTCATGGAGGTGGCTGCCTGGCTTGCTCTGGTTTCAGCTCGGCTTCTGGAGGTTGTGGCTTCTTGTAGCGAGCAAGCTCGACGTCCAATCTTACTGCCGCCTGATACCACTCCTGCTATTGATTAGGGACAGCCCGATAGACACAGGCCTGGGAAAGGTGATCATCTAGCCCCTCCTTGAAGTGATCAACTAGGGACTGCTCAGGCCACCTTTCTATCTGACCTGCCACCTTGCGAAACTCTCGTATGTATTCCAATGCAGGTCTACCATCTTGCTTTATCTTGTGAATTGTTTCTCTGCTTTGAGGGTTACGGATGGGTCCTCGAACCTGGCTCTTAATCTGAGGAGGAAGAGATGGAGATTCCCCAGTTCAGGCACTTGCTTGTTGTACAGATTGTTTAACCACTCAGACACTTCCCCTTCCAGATTGGCCATGACAAATGTCGACCGTAGCAGCTGGATTTGGGTAGAAATTGGCATTGCGATTCATGTGGGAACATACTTGATTAAGGAAATAGATCAGCTTCTCCAGATCACCATCAAAAGTCACTCTAAGTGGTGGTGCCATTATGGGCTGCTGCCCCCCATTGCAGCTGCATTTCCAGTGGTTGTTGGCCTCCCTGATGTGGCTGTTGCACTCCCAACGGTGGCTGCAGCATCCCCAATTGCTGCAGAGCCGCCTTCGGTTGTTGCACATTCAGGGGCTGTTGCCCCCTGCTGTAAGGCATCAAATGTTTCTTTCTCCGCCGGTGTGCTGGCTTGTGCTCCCTCTGCTGAGGCAGCCACCTTGGCCAAGGTGCTGTTTACAGGTGCTTCTCCCTTCTCCATGCTGAGATCTTCCCCGAGTCTTTGTCAGCCTATCCCCCAACTTAGGGAAAGTGACTGGAGCTCAGGACCCCAAGGTGGTTAAGGTAGAAAGTAGTTTTTGGGTTAATGTCATGGTTCCAATAGATGAAACCCATCAAAAGAACTTCAAGGCAAAAATTCTTCCTTAAAGTACATTTTATTCAGGAAACAAAGTATTGGCACTACATGGTTGAACCGAAAAACTAAATTCCCTTCCCCCATATACAAAGTAACAAAGTGCAATTTCCACCCCCATAAGCTGTCATATATCACATTCTCCAATTAGCCTTAAATGTGGGCTTTCTCCCACAGTTCCTCAACCCGCCAAAACATTATCACCTCGTCCTTGGGTTCCCACAAAAAAGCGTTGTTATTATGGCTAGCTGAGCTCGAGCATTTATCCCAACCTCCCCTTTCTGCATCTGATTTCTAAATATAGGAAAAAGCATTTTAAAAGCAAGAGAAAATGGCTGCAATATTCATCAGTTGTCAGAGCGGGGACATCCAATGTTTGCAGCATTGACACTATGTACAACAGTAATGGTGAAGTGCAGGGAGTTAAAAGATTTCTGGAATCCCAGAACTTCTGATACAAATAGAAACAGTGACATGCCAAGGTTTCAACTTGAAATATTGTCAGTGTGTTTTACCCCTCATTCCCCAAATTAAAACCAAAATATAATAACTGATATATAACTATGGGTTGCGTGTGGGCTTCCGGGTTTCCATTATTTTATCTGAGACATACTGAACTGGTTGATAATCAAAGATATATTCAAATATTTAATAGAATCAGAACCAAGCCAGGGAAAACAGCTGTAATTTTTTTCCCTTTGTGTGTTATTTCTTTTGCAGCTGTTCAGCTTTGTTTCTCTGCCCACCGATGTCCTAGAAATAGAGGTGAAGGACAAGTTTGCAAAAAGTCGACCTATCATTAAACGTTTTCTGGGAAAACTTTCCATGCCAGTACAACGGTTACTAGAAAGACATGCCATAGGGTAAATCTTTGTGACATAATTTTCTCTTTTTTATGAATCCCTAAGGAGCAAAAGGAGAGTGATGGTTGGTCTTGCAATAATTCAATTGGGGAGGAGGAATCCATAATTTAATCTCAGTTGATTGCCTTACTTTGAATTACCATTTTAAATAATTTTTAATGGCAAATTAATCATAGAAGAATTAACTTGAAAGACTTTCAATCTTCTGCTTACTATAAAATCTTCAATAAATTTGGATGATAGTCTAGATAATACAGTAGTCTAGATAACAGTCTAGCCTTTTAAATATGTCGATGAAAGAAAATCCATTATATTTTATTCTATCTTCTCTTTATGTTAAATTACTGCAGAATGTTAAACCTAGCAATCCACTTAAGAAAAGCTATACAATCAAACATTTCTTCTCTGATTTCTACATATATGCTATATAGCCATTTATAAAAGTGAAAATAATTCAGTTTTGATAGTGATTATATTTTAGTACATATTATAATTAATAGAAATGTATATAATTTGGTTTCAAGCATGGTTGGTCACTCTAGGTGAGGCATGTCAAACTGCCAGCCCATGGGATGGATGCGTCACACCGAAACTCTGCTGCCTCCCTCCCCATTGCCGGCAATGGGGAAAAAGTCCCAACACATCGCAAGTTTGACATGCCTGCTCTAGGCATTCTGTATGCAGGACAGGGATGCCATTTGGTTGAATGTTCATCCATTTATAAAACAATCAAGGCCTTACCACACCTCACTATGTAGTACATAGTGACTTGCACTTCTATAGGACACTGATGTATTGTATTAATAGTCACAGGGACAATTGAATCTGATGCATAATGGCTCATATAATATTATACACTTTCAAATTTATAAAATGTGGCTTATGCTCTACTTCTATAATAGAAGCTATTAATTCTGAAAAGGAAATCATACTAGTGCAAGGCTGATAATAAGTTTACTAGAACCATGTTTCTACAGATGAGAATGTTGTGACTGGCAAAACAATTTCTATTCATCCTTTTGGATCTCTGTAAATCACTGTCAGCACAAATGTTGATGTTATGCCTCTTGACATTGATCAAATTTATCTGCCACTTTCTGGGTATACTTTTGGGAGGCTTAAGTGTTAGGACTTAGATTTCGGTTCAGAACTAATTATTGCCCTAGGATGTACTTTCACAAGATTTTTACAAATATTAATATGAAGAATGAAGAATATTAATTAATAATTTCTATGAAGCAATTGCCACGATTATCCCATATACAGTATAAAAATGTAATGCTCTTTTTATTTATTTTTCTCCAATAGAGACAGGGTTGTTAGCTACACACTGGGACGAAGGCTACCAACAGAACATGTCAGTGGCCAGCTGCAGTTTAGATTTGAGATAACGTCTTCAATCCACCCAGGTATTATTTATTTATTTATTTGATTCCCACCTTTATTCCTTTTACAAATAACTCAAGATATAGAACATATGAGCATGCCTTCGTCTTCCTATTTTCCCATGATACTTTCCTTTATGAAGTAGGCTTGGCTTCACTTAGGTCTTATTTAGCCTATTCACAAATTCTGATTCATGTAACCTTCCTTTCTTTTCAAACAAAGGAAAAATGAATCAACAGATTGATAGGTTATGTGGAACTGAAGTCAATTTTCTTTTATTTTCCTCAGGTCTATGAAGATAAATTGATGATAGGGACCAAATGAATCTTCTGTATCATACTTTAATGACATGTTGAGTTCAGCTTTCAAACTGATTGTCAAGCAATTTTTGAAAATAAATTTGTTAAGCAAAGTTTTGCCTCATAAATGGGCATTATAGGTCATAAAAGATTCCTAGTTTTCTGCATGTTTCTGAAACTCAGAACATCTGGTAGCCTGCAGTCTTTATTTAATCCTGTTTCTTTGTTTTGAATGATACATTGCAATTTCAAATGCTTTCTGCATTTTAACTTTCCATCACCATAAAATTTCAAATACTATACTTACCAGCTAATGCAATACAGTAGAGTGAGTACTGGACTTGGAGAGAAGAGACTAGAGCTTAAAGGTCTCCTTAAGTCTGAAATTCACTTGGTAATTGTGGGAAACCTCTGTCATTCTACCTGACTTCTTCCTAGACTTATTCTACAGACAAAAGATTAAACAGTTGGATGAAGAATGGAATGCAAATACCACATTCAGTTCTGTGTCATAAGATAATAAGAGAATGATAAATGATAAAACAATAATAAATTACATATTTGTATAATTATTTCTAGATTTCTAATTTATTAAGGCTATGTGCCATTCAAAAATGATTTGAAAGAAGTATTGTAGACCTGTGAGTCTGAGATAATACCACCACTCCTGCCATTCATTAAAAATCTCCTCTTTTTTGGAAACTTTGAATGGGAATAATGTGTGGGGAGGGAGCCATAACTGCTTTTAAATTAATTCCCTGTGCAGAAATATGAAAAAGGAGTTGCTTGAATGAATAGTACTGTACACATGCTCACATGAAATCCAGAAAAATATCTTTTAATCATCTTCAAAAGATTCAATTCAAGTCCTGTAATTTACTACATATAGTTGATCCTGGATGAATGAGGAAGAAGCAAAATTATGGCCCAGGATTCTAATCATAAACATCAGGGATTCTGTCTTTTTCCAAAAGGAAAAAAGGGCCTTCTTCTATAAAATATTAAAACATATATAGTAAGCCTATAAACAAATACAGGAAAGTGTAATATTGATAAAAATTGATCTTAAATAGTTAAGATCATAATACTATTTCATTTATTATATATAAACATAAAAATAATAAGGAACACATCTTTGCGGTCATACCTGCATTTTAAGATAGTTTACATAATAATTGAGTAAAGATACAGGTAATCCCTGAGTTATGAACGTTCACTTAATGCTCGTTTGAAGTTAGGTGACAAGTGCCCTCTAGTGTTTACAAGCAAGTCCTAAAATCATGAATATTGCAGCACCAGGTCAGTAGTTCACCCTTAGAAATGATTGCAGAGGGTCTGCAACGTTCACCCTATTACCCTTCCCCCACTCTCCACAACTGTTTTCCCCTCCCTTCCTGCTGCACTGGATACACTCACCTTGCAAAATCTATCTCCTCTCTGCCGCCATTTCTTTCCCTTTGAGGCAGAGGAGAGTCAGCTTGGAAATGCCGACAATGGAAGCTCCTGGGTGCCGTAATATCATGCAAGTTCAAACACAAATTCTCTACAAAAGACATCATGGTCCCCAGAAACTTCCATTCTCGGCAGGGGGGAATTGTTTGCTTCGTTTGCATGCAAGTGTGGAATCGGACTCGGCTGGACACAGGAACCAATGCCTTCCATTGCCTAGATGTGCTGCTCACTCATGTGCGTTAGCCTTAGTTTGAGGACAGTAATGAAGCCTTCAACTGAGTGGGGAGGCATCACATAGCCAGGCCCCGTGCACCTGTGTTCAAGTCACTGCTGCCAATGCGCAGCCATGATCTCCCCTCCCCAGCCAGCCACCCACTCTGCCCAACCTACTCCTTGCCTGACCAGCTGGCTGGCACAAATCCTGACTGTTCTTCTCCTTGTCATTCTCCCCACTCAAGTGGTGGCAGCGACTTGAGTTTCTTGGCTCCGTCTGAAACAAAGAAAGCAGAGATGCAGTAGCAGGATTGTTCTTAAGAAGACCAAGGTGTGCAGTGGCCTTATTGAGAGCAATTCTGCTGCTGTGCCTTCACTATTTTCCACTCAGACGGAGTCAAGAAACTCAAGCCACTGCCGCCACTTAAGTGGGAAGGATGACAAGGAGAAGAAGGGTCAGGACTTGTGCCAGCTGGTCCACCAGGCAACGAGTAGGTCAGGTGGGATGGGTGGGTGACTGACTGTGGAGAGGGGATCATGGTCACTCAGGTGGCTGTCACACCTCCACCAGTGGCCTGGGTTTCTTGGCTCTGAGTGGAAAAATGTGGAGGCACAGCAGCGGGATTGCTCTCAATAAGGCCGATACATGCGAGCAAGCAGCACACTCAAGTCTTCTCGAGAGCAATCCTGCTGCTGTGTTTCCACTCCACTCCAATCATGGCCACTCAGGTGGCTGCCACTGCCAGTGGCTTGGGTTTTGAAGTGCCCCATAGGTGCTGAAACACTTTTTAACCAAACGGAGACCTGACAGAGACTGCAAGCTCTGTATGCCTTCTGCTTAATTTCTAAGTGTGCATTGGAAGCCATGCAGAGCTTCCAGTCCCTATCAGGTCTCCGTTTGGATAAAAAGTGTCGCAACACCTCTAGAGTGCTTCAAAACTCAAGAATTTGCTGTGTTTTGAAGCACTCCATAGATGCTGAAACACTTTTTATCCAAACGGAAACCTGTCAGAGACTGCAGGCTCTGCATGGCTGCCAATGCGTGCTTAGAAATGGAGCAGAAATCTCCCTTTCTCAAGCACCCCATTCCAGGCATATGGAGCTTCCGGTCTCTGTCAGGTCTCCATTCAGTGAAAAAGCATTTCAGCGCCTATGGGGCACTTCCAAGGTCTCCAAAGTCTCCATCCTTGTGAAAATTGTTCCGGCAGTGGCGAAAGGAGTTGGGGGTGGGAACAGGAAATAGTTCAGGCTCCAGTTCTCTGCAAAAGAGGATCGGTGCCTGAACTCATGTAATATTATGGGCACTTGGGAGCTTCCATCAACTCTCCCTCAAAGGCAGAAACTGTGGCAGAGAGGAGATGGATCTTTTCAAGGTAAGTGAGTCCAGCATGGCAGGAAGGGAGGGTAAAGCATGAGTTATCTTAGTGGGTTGGGGAGGCCTTGGGGACCTGTTCCATCACTAGGATCCCCTTGGCCTTCCCCACCCTGAGATACCTCATGTTCACTTAACAAGCTATGAGCATCTTAATGAACAGGGAGTGATCTCATTCAAGGTACGAGATTCCTACAAATTCTCGAGTTATGAATGGAATGGGCAGACTCCATTACATTCATAACTCGAGGATTACCTGTACACACTGAGTTCAAAAAGACAATATTGTTATTTAGATTTATTCAGAGTATATGCGTTAAGGAAGCAAAAAATGCAAGTAAATTTAATAAGTAATCAATTTAATTTATCATTTTATTTCTGAGCTATTCCTAAAGAAAAGTGCTTAATAATTTATTGATATAACAATTTAAAATTTGGATTTATATTTAAATAAAGATTTCATAGAGAGGTATTTGGTAACTAAATATTAAACATAATCTATGCTAATTATATATTATTTCAAGTGATACTTTTACTGTTTAGAAAATGGAACATTTACTTATTCATTTTACATATCCCGGAGCATAACCAACACTGGGACATAATTTATTTTAAATTTCATCATGTCTTGTGAAATCATTTTATTAAGATAGTAATAAGATTAACTACACTCAGGAAATAAACACATACGTTGCATACATGGGGATTTTATTGGCTTCTGTTTCTCGTACATGCTTATGAAAACAGAAATATCATTTTGCTTTATTAATACTACTGAGCAATTACTGTAATTTGCTGAAAATAAATCTGTTAAGCTCTGTGGCACTTATTTATGAGTAGACATGTGTAGAATTACCCCATTAACCTTAATAGGTTGATATTTTACACATGGATCTATTTCTGTCTCTTCGTACATTTTTACATAGAAAGCAGTTCTTAATTCACAGTACAATGCTATGCATATTTACTCAGAATAAAATTTCATTGTTTTCAATGGAATTTACTCTAAGGTGAGTATATATAGGTTTTTAACCTACTTAATAATGAGTCATGGATTCAGTTTTAAATAACAGAACATTAATATATTGCTTAATATTTTAAGCATTTTAGTCTATATACGATATTCAAAATTATTTGATTTAACAAATGCAATTAATTCACTTGTTACTAATGTAAATGATGTCCAGCTTAATTCTGAACTATAATTAACAGATATTCATATATATTTATGTAGGGTTGTTGAAGCACCAGGCTATATTATTTATACTCAATTTTACTTATATGTCATGTTTCTTTTCTTTTTGCTTCTAGCAGATGATGAAGAGGTCTCCACTGCTACAGACCATGAATCAATTGAACTTCAAGAAAGCCCCATTAACACCTCAGCATGCAACAGTACAGAGACCTCAGATAGTGCAGCTTCTGAAAAGCTAAATGAATGTCCACTGGTATGCATAAGTGTGCGCAACTCTACCTTGAACTGCTCCTTCAAAGAAGAGCTAGCAGGAAATAGAGAGAATGATGCTGTACCATCAGACAGATTTAATCTCTCAGAATCTATTCCAGTGGAAATAATGCCTTGCCCAAGTGCTGTGGATCTCAGCGAACAACGACCTTTGCTGGCGTGCACTCTTCCGGAGTCTGAAGTTAGAGAAAACAACCAAGTTAATTCTGTTACTCAGGGGGATAGTGACATCTTTATCAGCATAGAAGCCTTATCTATTGATGAGGTGAGTGGAGATGTTCCCATTACCAAGGATTTAGAGAAGAATCAGGATGATGAAGGGGCTTCAGCCCAAGAGGATCAAGATGAGAATGATGATGAAAAGGAGAGCAAGCTACAACTAAGGACCACAGTGAAAAGAAAAAACAGGCCTTGTTCCTTGCCTGTGTCAGAACTTGAAACAGTGATTGCATCTGCTTGTGGGGAGCCTGAGACTCCTCGTACACACTACATAAGAATACACAATCTCCTGCACAGTTTGCCTTCTGCCCAGTTGAGTAGTGATGATGGAGAAGGGGAGGAGGAACAACAAGGCAGTGTAATAGAGAATGACGAGGAACTGACAGTGAGGGAACTATCTGAGAAAGATTTAGTTAGTGAAACTGAAACAGTGTTGGCTGAACCTCCTCAGGAAAACTCAGTAGAAGAGAACTTGGTTCGGGGAACTGTTCTGCACAGCACCTCCATTGAACACCTTGCTGATTTAAATGAACAAACATTGGATAATGAAGGGCCAAGAACTGAAAGTGACAGTGAACTGAGTCCTAGACCAAATGGTGACCCTGAGTATGAAATGTGTGACACATCTTGTTATAGTACCTCTTGTTATAGCACTTCCTGCTACAGTACCTCCTGCTACAGCACTTCCTGTTACAGCACTTCTGGCCATGAGAGTGCCAACCGATTTTCAAGCCATACTAGGTTCTCTTCTGTTGACAGTGCAAAGATTTCTGAGAGCACGGTTTTTTCTTCACAGGATGATGAAGAGGAGGAAAATAGTGCTTTTGAATCAATGCCAGATTCAGGTCAAAGCCCTGAGTTGGACAGGGAACAGCTGGATAGCTCTGCCCATTGGCCTGAGGAATTGGTAGTTCCCAGAACAAATCTACAGGGAACTGCAGAAAATATAGAATCTCCAGTAGCAGGCCCAAGCATCAGAAGAGAAGGTTAGATTTGGAGGAGGAGGAGGACCTTGAATATCTTAAGTTAGGCAGAAATAATAAGTAATAAAGGTCTTATTTAGAGGAACTTCTATTTAATATAGGATATAAGATTTAAAAAACTAATTCTAAATGCATGTGTGGGAATTGAATTTTCTTTTTTATTGTGCTTTCATAATAATTTACATAGGAAATGAGCTTCCAAATGTATGGCATGTAGAAAGTGAGAAAGATAAATTGCCACTTTGCAGTCCATGTACTACTAAGCATTTATCATTGAGTATCAGGTGCTGCAGGACACAAGATTTCTGCATTATTCCTAAACATTTTTTCTCAGCTCCATGAGTCCTTCTCTTTCTCTCATAATGAGTAATACACCTCAGGTGATAAAGGGCAAATTTAACTCTGGACTAGAGAAGAAAATAATACTCTAAGAAGCTACCATATTCAGAGATTTTCAAGTATAGATTGGCTATTTAGAATCACCAAGCTGTCCAATTTTATTTCCTTTGGACTTGAATATATGTTTTGTATAGGATATGTTTCCACATCACCTTAGCAATGCTATATCTTCCTTTATTATGCTGATGCCCTACATGTAAGACGCATCACACTCAGCAGTAGAGTTACCAGTCACACTGGCTGGAATTCTAACTTACAAAAGTGAATGCCAGTTGAAGAAGACACAATTTATATCCTCACCTGGTGTTTTAAATTGTTCTGATTTGCTTGTGGGGATTTCATCAGCTATGACTCTGTGTTTTAGCAGCTAAATTTCCTTTTTCAAGTACAATAAAATTTACCCATAACTTGTTCTAGTTTCATGACAGTTCATCTCTATGAAGCAATGTAAAATGCATGAATTAAGGCTTACAGTAATGAAATACTGTTATCCCTACTAACACTGAAAATTGAATGTTTAAATTTAATTATACAGCTTCTTTTTTCCCTCCTGTTTTGTATCCCTTCCAGCTCAATGTCTCTTACAACACCCATACCCTAAAAAAATCTAATTAAATTTCACTGAATTCAAACATAGTATATGGGATTTCTCTGTTATCCTTATTTTTTGTGGTACTGGCATCAAGCTTACTATCTTGATGTCTATTTTATTGACAGAAGGGGAAGATACATTCTAAAAATATTTTTTTTAAATAATATTTTTCTATACTGCCTCGTTTACAAATAGTCACATTATATAAGCCAAGGAAATGCAGAGTTGAACTGATGCTGGCTGTAGCAGCAGTAACAATCTGGCAAACAATTATCTTCTGTAATTGTATGTGGCTGATTATTACTAGACTGGTTCTTTGACCTAGCAAGGAAATTCATATTATTATTTGACATCAGACTCACAGGAAATAATGCTGGCAATACCCACAGATTTCTTCCCCATTCATTATGTTTATTCACATGAACTAGACCTAGGAACCAGTTGAGGAAAAGCAAATGCGTTTCTTTGTTTACCTGAGCCTCTTTTACAGTTAATCTTTACTGCATCACTATCCCATGTTCTAAGAGTTAATCCTATAGTAGGGAGAAATTGCAGCATGTCCTCCTTAGTGATAAGACCAGCGTCACTTCCAGTTTTGCAGTATTCTGGAGTGAGATGTTCTCAGAGAATACATCCCCATGTATAGACCACTTCTCTCTTCCTTTCTGCTTCTGCTTGTCCCCTATTCCCACACAGACACTTTGCCTAGGGAAGAAACAAAATGTGAAGAATTCAAAACATTCTTCATCATCTCATGATTCTGTTGCTCATTTATGACATATGAACAGTGAGGAAAAGAAAAACCAATCTCCTGTTGGTTGTCTACCTTAACAAAATTCAGTGTTGACATCAAAATCCAGTCTAATTTAATAAAATATTTCAGGTAGGACAGAAGCCTGGTGGTTGGCAACTGAGCAGTCCCTGAATAGAATACCTATTTTTGGTGCAAATTGGAACAAATTTTAAAATAACATTTCATGTAAAAAAGTCCAACTCAGTATTTAAAAACAGCAATAAATATTTCCATTTAAATTTGAAGTTTCCTTTATAAATCATTAAAGTTTTAAATATTCTATATATATTTAAAACAATTTTAATAGTTGCTCTTGACTATACCCTAGATAAAGCAATGTTTGATTACTAAAATGACTGTATTTAAAACTGCAGTTATTTATGTCAGTAGCATGTCATAAAAATTTTGACATAAAAATAATTAAATATAATTACATTTTACACTCATCCAAAATAATGATGGAGCACAACCACTTAATGTTTCTTTTTTATGCTATGCAGTACGATATAATTAAATAGAAGGAAATGACAAACAGTGGAATAAACTTGGTGAATCTTTGGGATCTGATAAAATTAGGCAGAGCCAAAGGTACTATAGTACTATAGAGCCCAGAAAGTATTATACTTTCATATTCATCCTCTTGAGGAATGGTATAGTGTCACAGAATAGCTGAAAATAGCTTTGAAAGGTTTCAGCAAGCTTTTGCTCTGTTCTTAAGAGCAAAAACACCTGTGCTAAATGTTAGCATTCACAAACTATCTGTCTCTCTGGATGTTATATTATTTCATATGCATCTCAGGAAGCATCCTACCTCAGTTCTTCTGTATTCTTTTCTCCCTTATTTTAGCTCATTCTTTCTTTTTGACTGATTTCCTCATAAATCTTCCCATTCATTTTCTATGTTCTGCTTATGAAGTTGAAAACTGACTAATATTCCTCAATAGGTATCAAATGATAACCCATCAATCTTCTAAAGATCTTTCTTGTTTTTATATTTCAGTACCTCCCTGCTATATAAATTTATTTCTAGATTGTTAATACATCAAACTTTTATCAATCCTTATCAGCCCTACACCTTCATATCATATGTGTTTATCACAGTGCATCTATAATCAATGTGTGGAAACATTGAATGAATATGACTTCTGCATTTCTTATCCATAGGTGATTGCCCTTTGCTCTATAATTCTCAGCCAATCAGCCAGCTTCCTGCATTGAGACCTGATCACCATCAGTACCCAACTGTTGATGAGCCTCTTCCACCAAGTAAGCTTTAGATTTTATATTATTTAATTCAACTCAGTCCTTCCACCTAAAAAGTAAAGATCCTACACCCAAAGCCCTTATATAAGTAGAACATGACACAGTCATCCACTAAACACCGGTGAAGATGTTACCTAGCCTGGTAATGAAATGTTCAGAAAGCAACCCTCAAGCTCAGAGAATGAACCTTCACCCTCAAAGATCAATATCTCCTATACTTACATGTCACTCTCAAAAGAGAAATTTCAACATTTTTTTGAAAGTGAAAGAACTCTTCGATTCTGTCAAAGTTTCACTCATGTTTTGCCTGATGAACAATGTTGCAAAGTTGTTTCAATTTTTTTAATATCAGAACAACTTACTTATAGCGAGTAGCTAAGATAGCATTGAAATCTTTAAAAACCCATCTAAGAACTATTTGTGATACATAATCTTGCTTGTTAGGAAGTCTGGATTGAAGGTTTTAGGTTGTCTCAGATATAACCTGTGCCATCATCTGCCTTTTTGTTTTTCCTTTCATGCCTGAAATACTTTTTTTTAACAGACGCACTAGGATTCGTTTTCCTTGATTCCGTGCTGTTTTCATAATTACAGTTGATTATTTCTTCTCTTATCACGTGCATATTGGTGTATTTTTAAGTGCATTGTTTTGAACAATAACAAAGTACCCAATAATTATTTGAGAAAGTTATTATCTATAGGATCTGATATTGTTTTTAAAAGGCAGTCCTAAAACATGGAAACAGAGACAAGACCAAAACATTGGTTTGACTGAATGTACATTTTTTCTTCTTTTTGAGAAAAGTAGAATGACACGAGATTCACACCTTTCTCCTCCTATTTTCCCCGCAACAACAACCTGTGGGATGCATTGGATTGAGAGAGAGAGAGAGAGAGAGAGTGATTGGCCCAAAGTCATCCAGCTGACTTTCATGTCTAAGATGGAATTTGAACTCATTGTCTCCTACTTTCTAGCCTGATGCCTTAACCACTAGACCAAACTGGGTCTCAGTAATAACATTGTCACTGTTATTTAGCAAATTTACCTGTATTGAATTATCATTGCAAAATCTGGGATCCATGACTTTGTGAGAATGGACTTGGCAAATCTGAGTTTATTTCAGTGCTGCTAGGCAGCCACATAACCACTCAAAGTTTCAAAAGATCAGACCCAGTGTAATCCTGCAGAGGCCAGGTAGACAGCTCCCATCATTAGTTACTAGAGGGCAATCAGCCATGGTTCTGTGTTTCTGAATTTAGTTTTTTTTTCTTTAGTGGTTTATACCTATTGAAAACTTGCTGCACAAATTGTATTTTTTTAAATTTGATTTAAGAAAATTACATTGGAGTGATAAGGTTCAGTGGAATGATTTTTTTAAAATCCAGTTTCTTAGATTGCATCTGCAATTTGAGTTCAAGATTTAATATTTTATGTTTTGAATAGTGCTTTCTAGCAATAAGTAAACTACTCTTAAGCTGAGAGATCATTCATTAAAATTTGATGTATATGTATATGTTAAGTTGTTTATCTAACTTACTGTTTCTCAAACTTGGCAACTTTAAGACATGTGGACTTCAAATTCCCAAAGTCCACATGTCTTTGTTGTTGTTAGTTGCAAAGTCGTGTCCGACCCACTGTGACCCCATGGACAATATTCCTCCAGGCCTTCCTGTCCTCTACCATTTTCTGGAGTCCATTTAGGCTCACGCCTACTGCTTCAGTGACTCCGTCCAGCCACCTCATTCTCTGTTGTCCCCTTCTTCTCTTGCCCTCAATCTTTCCCAGCATTAGGTTCTTCTCCAGTGAGTCCTTCCTTCTCATTAGGTAGCCAAAGTATTTGAGTTTCAACTTCAGGATCTGCCCTTCTAAAGAGCAGTCACGGTTGATCTCTGGTTTGATCGCCTTGCAGTCCAAGGGACTCGCAGGAGTCTTCTCCAGTACCATAGTTCAAAGGCCTCAATTCTTTGGCGCTCAGTCTTTCTTATGGTCCACCTTTCACAGCCATACATTGCAACTGGGGAAACCATGGCCTAAACTATAACATACCATATTTTAATTAATAGTCATTCCAGAATGGGTTTATCCAGTGCACAAAGAAGAAACCAGGTTCTCAAGGCCTTGTAGAAACCAACATAGGAATGCTCTTCCATATAGGAGTTACCATTATAGAAATTACACACTTCTTAGGTCCTCGGTATACATAAATGTGTAAAACTAGAGAGTGCTTGGTTAACAATAATCTATTGATTATTCCAATATCTGTAACCATTTAACATATTTTCAGTATATGGATGAAGTTACACAATTATAGCTGAAATGAAACTATTTTGTTATCACTATAATCTTGACATGATATTCCAATTATATCTTTTACACATGACATAATGTACAGTATATGGAGTAAATTTACAGTCTTTCCCTATAGATTGCCAGTAGGTTAATTAATTGTTGGCATTAATCATTTTATGTGATATATGAAGTGACATGATATATATTCATTATTCATTCATTATTCATCACAATTTTAAACTGACTGAACAAATTCCCAATTTCTTCTATTACATTCTGGACTTTAATGATTCAGTAATCAGTGTCCCAAACATCACATTATAAAATAATTATTACAATCTACGTCCTATCCATCTAATTATAGTTAATCTTTTAGTATTATGTGCCAAACAATAATGTATATCCTATTCTTGGCTTATTGCTATGTATATTTTCATCTATCACTAAAAAAATACCATTCAATTTTTTAGAAAATATTCTTATAAAAAATAGAAACATTACAAACAAGGCAAAATTTGGAATAAAATAGATTTTTTGGATTTCCTATTTCTTCCAGAATATTAGCCCTTAAAATGTACTGTATATGTTATACTGAGACATTAACCCTAATTTGGAAACTATATGGTAATATATATACATCATGTGTATGAGGACTTTGTTGATTATTTCATTACCCAGAACAGCTCCATTGCTTATAGATGGAATGGAGAACATAAAGTATTTCTAATGCTGTGGGATTTCAACTTCCCTAAACAACCATGGATAATTGTACTGTAAATGCAGGTTTTCCATTTTAGCTCCTGACTTTATAATGGAGAATGGATTAGGAAACTCAAGAAGCAAAACTGTAGAAATGACTTTTGATTATTATCTCATTTTTCCCCGGTGAGATTAGCTATGTTGACTAGTTCACCTGATATATCCGTAAATCTAATCTTTGAAATGATACATTGGCCTGATTTGGGGCTTTATTATTACTTTAAATCCCAATAATTACAGTGTCAGAACAGAGGATGGTAGGAGCGCAGATGCAGTTGGGCAGTGTAGCACACCTTCTTGAATGTTTGCATGTTACTTATTAAATTAATCATTTATATGTTGTCCTTTAAGACCAGGTTCTCACGAATAATGACTTATATAATAAGATTAATACATCAGCTCCTATGCTGATTGTAATGTTTTTTGATAGAAACTCTGCTTCTATTTATTTATGGAAATACGTTTACATAACTTTATAGATTTTAGGGGAAATATGACATTCATAGGTTCAATTTACAATATCTATATTGTGGATATTCCCACTAAAACTAATTTGTTTTTGTCCCCCACCCCAACTCCCTCAAAAAAAACATAAGACTGGGAAGCTCGGATAGACAGTCATGGACGAGTATTTTATGTGGATCATGTAAATCGAACCACAACTTGGCAACGGCCTACAGCTGCAGCTACTCCTGATGGAATACGCAGATCTGGATCAATTCAACAAATGGAGCAACTCAATCGGCGGTATGTTTTTGGGCCAAAATATAATAGACAAAAAAGCAAAAAAGCATATATTTTCACAATCCCATGCTTTAGCACACAGTAACTCAAAAAAGAAATACATAATATATTTGCCCAGTAAGGCTCATTAAACATACATAGCTATAACTGAAGAGATTATATAATATATAATATTGTGTCTGTGTATTAAAATGATTTTAGAAAATGTATAAAATGTTCTTTAGTTCAGTGTACTCGAATCAAAGTTTAATCAGTGACTCTATTTGGCAGACACTTTGTATTTATTTTGCCCCAACATAAATGTATTTGCCCAAGGTTAGCCACAGAGTTCAAAAGTAAATTCCTCAGCAGATACAATATATAGTTGTTGTTGTTGTTGTTAGCTGCAAAGTCGTGTCCGACCCATCGCGACCCTATGGACAGCGTTCCACCAGGCCTTCCTGTCCTCTACCATCTGCTGGAGTTCATTTAAGCTCACACCTACTGCTTCAGTGACTCCATCCAACCACCTCATTCTCTGTCGTCCCCTTCTTCTATTGCCCTCAATCTTTCCCAGCATTAGGCTCTTCTCCAGTGAGTCCTTCCTTCTCATTAGGTGGCCAAAGTATTTGAGTTTCAACTTCAGGATCTGGCCTTCTAAAGAGCAGTCAGGGTTGATCTCCTCTAGGACTGACCGGTTTGATCGCCTTGCAGTCCAAGGGACTCGCAGGAGTCTTCTCCAGCACCATAGTTCAAAGGCCTCAATTCTTTGGCGCTCAGCCTTTTTTATGGTCCAACTTTCACTGCCATACATTGCAACTGGGAAGACCATAACCTTGACTATACGCACTTTTGTTGACAGGGTAATGCTCTGTTTTTTAGTGTACTGTCTAGATTTGCCATTGCTTTCCTCCCCAGGAGCAAGTGTCTTTTAATTTCTTGGCTACAGTCCCCATCTGCAGTGATCTTGGAGACCAGGAAAATAAAATCTGTCACTACCTCCATTTCTTCCCCATCTATTTGCCAGGAATTGAGATGGCCTGATGCCATGATCTTGGTTTTCTTAATGTTAAGTTTCAACCCAAGTTTTGCACTCTCCTTCTTCACCTGCAACAAGAGACTCTTTAGTTCTTCTTCACTTTCTGCCATTAGAGTGGTATCATCTGCATATCTTAGGTTGTTGATATTTCTTCCGGCAATCTTAATTCCAACTTTTGATTCATCTAGCTCTGCCTTTCTCATGATGTGCTCTGCATATAAGTTAAATAGGCAGGGCGACAGTATACAGCCTTGCCGGACTCTTTTCCCAATTTTGAACCAATCACTGGTTCCATGTCCAGTTCTCACTGTTGCTTCTTGGCCCACATATAGGTTTTTCAAGAGACAAATAAGATGGTCTGGTACACCCATCTCTTTAAGAACTTGCCACAGTTTGTAATGATCCACACAATCAAAGGCTTAGCATAGTCAATGAAGCAGAAGTAGATGTTTTTCTGGAACTCTCTAGCTTTCTCCATGATCCAGCGTATGTTGGCAATTTAATCTCTAGTTCCTCTGCCTCTTCGAAATCCTGCCTGTAATTCTGGTGGTTCTCGATCCACATACTGCTGGAGTCTAGCTTGTAGGATTTTAAGCATAACTTTACTAGCATGAGAAATGAGTGCAATGGTGCAATAGTTTGAACGTTCTTTGGCACTGCCTTTCTTTGGAATTGGAATGTAAACTGATCTTTTCCAATCCTGTGGCCACTTGAGTTTTCCAAATTTGCTGGCAAATTGAGTGTAGCACTTTTACTGCATGCCATAGAGAGCCTGGCTGATATGGGCAAGGCAGGAGCACACACGGACTCCACTTTTTTCCTTTGACAGTGATGTGGTTAGGGTTGCTGCAGCTGATCAGAAGCGCCACCAAAAGCAGCAGAGTCTGTGTGCACGTCTACTATGAGCTTACCCATCAGCCGTGCTCTTCATGCCTCGGATCAGCTGCAGTGCGCTGTGGAGAGCAAGGTTGATGCAGGCTAGGCAGGCTCACAAATAGACTCCCTGTTTTTTGGTGGAGCTTCGGTGCCTGGCCGACTCGGCCAATTTTCCTCTTTCTTCTCCCCCCATTCCTCTCCTCCTTTGACAGTGGTGGGGTTTGGGGGATGATCAATCTCCATTTGTGACGTGGCCACCAACTAACCTGCTGCCTGCATCAACTTCCCTCCGCCCTGTGCGTTCCCACAGAGAGGGCCTCCTCAGGGTGCCACCGATCAGAGAATGTCGATTGGTGGCCCCCAGGGGGAGGTCCTTCTTTGTGGGCGCCCCGGAGCTATGGAATCGGCTGCCGGTTGAGCTCCGGATGGCGCCCGACCTTCGCTCCTTCCGTCGCGATCTGAAGACGCTCTTATTTGAACAAGCCGGCCTGGCCTGATGGGGGATGGGTTGGGTTTTATGGTCATTTTTAATATTTGTATTTACTGTTTTTAGTCGGGCATATGTTTAATTTTCTTTTAACTTTTGTATTTTGGTATTTTTTATATATTTGCCCTGTTCACCACCCTGAGTCCTTCGGGAGAAGGGCGGTATATAAATAAAATTATTAAATTATTAAATTAAATTAAATTAATCACCATGCCCTCCTCTAAGGAGGGCAACACCAGCAGTCAATGCTGCAGCAGGAAAAGCAGAAGGCAATGCTGCCCACCAGACCCACCTGGTGGCTCATTAACTGCACTTCTCCTCAGCTTTAGGAAGCTTGTGCAATGGAAACTTGACAGTGAGAGCTGTGGGATACTCGCTGAGGGAGCTGCTACCAGCAACAGAACCTGGGAAATGGGCTGGGTGGGGGGAACTGCCAATGCCACTGCCCTGAGGCTTGGGAGATCCCCCCCAATCAGCCATGATCCCCCTCCCCAGCCAGCCAGCCAGCCAGCCACCATCCCCTGACCTACTCCTTGCTTGACCAGCTGGCTGGCACAAAACCTCACCACTCTTTTCCTCAGCAACAGCAGCCTAATGGACCTGAGCAAGCTGCTGGCGGTGCCAGCCCGAGGCATGGGGGGAGAGGGAGGGGGAGGCAGGCAATGCAGCAGCTTGGGTACCTCGGCACCGTCCAAGTTGAAAGTAGAGGTGCAGCAGCGGGATTGCTTTCAATAAGAGCCAGGTGCATCGCTTGCTCGTGTGTGCCCACCTTATTGAGAGCAATCCCACTGCTGCTCCTCCACTTTCTTCAATTCGGATGGAGCTGAGGAGCCACTAGTGGCCGCTTGAGTGGGGAGGATGAGCTTTGCTGCTGCTACTGGGCCACACCTGGGCTACACCCTGCCGCTGTCTCCCAAACTCCACCTTCGCCACTGGGTGTGAGCAGCGGTGGGGTGCTCCATCCTGGGGGGAAAGCAGCGGTGGCCTAACCCTAACCCCCACCCTGTTTCCTCCTTTGCCTCACCTCACCCTGCAGGACAAACCTCCTGCCCAGCACCCCACCCGCCAGAGACCCCCCTGGATCTTCCCCAAACCTGCCCGGCCCCCACAGACATCCCTCCCCAGGAGCAACATTGAGGTGGCCACGCCCACCCTGGCCACACCCACCCAGTCTGCCATGACCACCGTAGCCATGCCCACCCAATGGGCCATACCCATCCAGCACCCGGCAATACGTAAGTGAGTTTTGGGTTCCAGTTTGGGCACTCAGCCTCTAAAAAGTTCACCATCACTGATCTAGGTGCTCATTTTGCTAACCTCAGAAGGATGGAAGGCTGACTCAACCTTGAGCCGGTGAGGATAGAACCCCTGGCAGTCAGCAGAACTAGCCAGCAATACTGCACTCTAACCACTGTGCCACCATGGCTCTTGTTATATATAATTTTTATTGAACAAACTTTATTGAACAAATAAAAGCAGTATAAATATTAGAATAGAAACAAAGTAAATAAAAGAGAATGTGAATAAGTAAGAAAGAAATCAGAAATTGAAAACATTATAAAGGAGCTGCTTCCAATCTTTTTAACAGCAACTATAAATGCATGTATAATTTAACTTCGCACTCTAAGATTACATTTTTTAAAATCTAATTTTAAATGAAGAAATTTTTAACAAGAAAAAAAGCACGTGTGTTGTGATCACTAAGTGCAGATGAAATCTGAGAGCTGTATAAAGCTAACAAAATAATATCAGATAACCAAGGAACAACTCTATACAAGGAACAAGTCTCACATGACTTACGACCACAATTGAGACCAAAATTTCTATTGCTAAACCAGACAGTTAAGTGTTTTTCCCCATTTTATGACCTTTCTTGTCACAGTTGCTAAGTGAATCACTACAGTTGTTAAATTAGTAACATGGGTTGTTAAGTGAATCTGGCTTCTCCATTGACTTTCTTTGTCAGATGGTTGCAAAAGGTGATCACATGACCCCGGGAGATTGCAGCTGTCATAAATATGAACCAGTTGCCAAGCATCCAAATTTTGATCAGATGACCACGTGAATACCGCAACAATCATACATGTAAAAACTCATTTTTTAGTGCTGTTGTAACTTTGAGCAGTCACCAAAAGAACTATTGTAAGTCAAGGACTTACAATAAGATATTTAAGTAAAGTACATTTCAGCAATGTACTTGCTAAAGCAGGTATGTCAAACTGCTGGCCTGCGGGCCGTATGCGTCACACCGAAACTGCATCCACCCCATTGCCAGCAATGGGGAAAAAGTCCCATATGTTGCATGATGTCACATGACATCGTGAGTTTGACATGCCTGTGCTAAAGGTATTAGTTTAGTTGTTAAAAGGCAGCAAGTAACAAAATTCCCCAGACTAAACATTTTATTTAATTTAAATGTCCCATGCATTCTTTTGGTGGGCAAAAGTTAAATGCAGATGGAAGGCTTTAAGAAGGCATTTTTATTATTTATCATAGTCCCAAGGAAGTTACATGAATTCAGACATCTGTGAGTCATAACATTATTCTCTGTAAAATATTTGAACGAGACTATCTGAGTCTTCAGCCTATGTGTTTTCCAGCCAAGTATTGTAAGATTCAAAACAGTAATATGCTACAAATAGAATTTACAGACTTTTTGGGTAAATGCTAGAACACAATTGCTGATTTTCATTTACTCTCAACTTATATTTTTAAATGTGGTCTACCTGAATTTTTAACTATTAAAACTAAACAAGTTACATAAACTCTTAAGAGCAATTTGGCATGACCTTTTGAAACTTATTTTGATTTTTTTTAATTATTTGCCATCAAAGAACTGTCCCCAAATAGCCCTTCCAGATCTTCCAATACTTCACACATCATTGCTGTAATTAAATCCATCCACCTTGATCTAGTTATCCTTTTCTCTTTCTCACCATTGCTGATATCTACAGTGAGCAAGAATTTTACATAATTTGTCTGATTAATTGAGCATGATCATTCGTTTCTCAAATGAGAACTCTAGATTGATTGATTTGATTACTCATCTGTTTTATTCATTTGGTGATTTGTGATATTTTCAGGAATATTCTCCAGTGCTAAATTCAAAAATGGCAATACTTTTTTCTATCCTGCTTTTTCAATCTCTTTACAGATTCCATAAGAGTTTATTGAAACAAGCCATGTTTGTTTGCTTAAAGAAAGCTTTTTGCCTCACCCTTGCATTAGTTATGCAGCATTCAAGATGACATGCAACGTAAAATCATTATGTGTGTGTATGTACAAATGAAATAAAATTATAGGCTATACCCAAAGGTCTGTATAGCAAAATCTTCCCGAGTTAAAGAAATAGCATGGAAGATGGCATTGAACAATACAGTACCTTAAGCAATATGTACAGTAAATTTTATGGGCTAGAACAGCAATACTGCATCTCAAAATGTTTTTTCACTAAGCAACTGGACTTTCTTGTATATCTTTGAAGATGTTTTGCTTCTCATCCAAGAAGCTTCTTCAGCGATGACCAGATGGTGGGGAATGGAAGAAAGAATGCAAATGACCAGCTATCTGCAAGGAGTATAAATCCTTCCATTCCCTATCATCTGTTTAGAGCTGAAGAAGCTTCTTGGATGGGAAGTGAAACATCTTTAAAGAAAAACAAGAAAGTCCAGTTGCCTTATGGGACAAAGTTGTCCTTTGAGACAACTATGATCTGGATGACTGAGAATCTCCATAGGCATTTAGCAATAGTGCATGTTTTCCCTTAGTATTTTATCCCTTAGATGGGGAGGTTGTTCCTCCCAAAGTATTACTTTCTTTCTAAAAGATGAAATGGGGCAAATTATCTGCAGCCTTGGCTTTATATTCAATTATATAGAAACACCTTGTTCGATATAGTTAACTTGCAATTAACAAGGCAGTTTTAATGATCAGACACATTTTTAAATTACTCTTTTATATTGTTCTTCTTAATTATGGTTTTATGCTTAGTTTGAATTCTATGGTTGTTTTTTATCAGTACATTTTATGTTACTGGATGTATTTGAACAAAAAGGCAGTAATTTCATGTGAGTTAAAATTTTCAATCCAGATGAATTTTAACAGTAGACACACAGAGACATTGGAAGGTTTCTTTTCCTAATTTCAGATATGTAGGTGATTAATATATTTCTGTTTCTTTCCTTTGCCAAAATCAAGATATCAAAATATACAGCGAACTATTGCTACAGACAGAACAGAAGAGGCCGCTGTTGTTAGCAGTCATGTGGAAAGACTCCCAGGTCCTGGAGGAGGCAGTGATTACGAAGCATACCCTTCCCAGGCAAATACAGGTAAGGCTTTTTCTATGATTGGATGGTATTCTTCATTTTGCATAAAAATATAATATTTTTCATTTAAAATGGATAATTAAATCATCCATTTAAGAGGGAAAAGAGCAACTTGGGGCAAAAGTAAGCTTACATTCTTAGCAGTAACTCTATCATTTCAAATTGCAAGTGAGGAAATTCCAAGGAGATCATCATAATTATGGAAATCATTTCTAAATAGACATAGACTCAGTTCCAAAGTGTAATTGCATGTTAGAAAATTGAAAAGTGTATCAACAGGCACTAGAGCCCTACTGCAGAAACACTTTATATGTAATGAAAAGCTTGGATTTTGTGTTCCTCAAAGAGTGTACTCATTACATTTTTGTTTACCATGCAGCATATTACTGTATGTCTTCTTTTATTGCAAAAACATGGATAAATTCTTGTTTCTTTGATATATTTTGTAACCAAGCAGACATTATATGTTTGTGTGAGTGTCCAATGAACTAGTATTGCTTTTTTGGGGTGGGGGGGAGACTTCTCTTGTTGGTAAATATTTTTCAGTTCAGGAGGAGATAGTCCATATATGTGATTAGTCTCAAATAATAAACTCAGATTATTCTCAAGTGAAGTGCCTTTTGCTAATACCTAATAATGGTCTGCAAGTTCTAGTAATAAGTCAAGAAGCAGAGTGAAAAAAATTGGACTAAGGTTAAACATACAGAAGATCAAATTAATGACAACAGATATAGGAAACAGCCTTAGAATTAATAATGAAGATCAACATTTTAAGATCAACCATTAACACATAGACTAATGCAGACTAATACCTGGTTACAAGAATAATAGTCTTGAAAAAGATATTCAATATTTATTTATTTATTTGTATACCTACAAAGTTCCAAATCATGTAGGCAATTATTTTTCTTGTGCCACACTATGGAACTTGGTTTTGAAAAAACAGGATATAGCAATAGACTTATATATCACTTCATAGTGCTTTAAAGCCCTCTCTAAGTAATTTACAGTCAGCATATTACCCCCAGCAATCTGGGTTTCCATGTTACTGACTCAGAAGGATGGAAGGCTGAGTCAACCTTGAGCCAATGAGAATCGAACTCCTGGCAGCGAGCTGAATTAGCCTGCAATACTACATACTAACTGCTGCGGACCATGGCTCCTATAATGAGATCTTTTAAAATTTGAAGTTGGAAAAGGCTTCTGAGAATATCATGGATAGTAAAAACAAAACAAAGGCATCATTCAAAAAATCAAGCCAGAGTTCCTCTTGAGATATACGTTACCAAGATAAAATTATCATACTTCGAACACTGTGCAAAGAACTAGTTTTATAGATACATCTACAATGCTGGAAAGGATTGAAGGAAAGAGAATAAGAGGACACCAAACAGCAAAGAAGATGTACTCAAGTGCACCTGAAATTGCTACACTATTGGAAGACAGATTGTCTTGGGAAAACCTGTATCTACAAATTAGCACTGATTTAATGGCATATGATGTGGAGAGACCTGGCCCATAGAATCACCAAGAGTAGGACACGACCTAATGGATGACATCATCATGGCAGATAATACCTGCTAATCTTATTTTAAAAATGCATTTTTAGCCTATAATTTCTAAGTATATCAAAAAAATCTTTGAAATGTCTTTTAGTGAACTTTTACATATACTTGTATTTTATTGTTACAAAATGGAAATATAGTATTGGTGCAGGATTAAAATAGTGGATAATATTATCCAAAAAGATCAGTCATCTTTTCATTTTGCCCATATTGATTGACTAAGTGTTCAATATAAATTTGTTAAAAATATAAATTAGACACTCAAGTCATGATAGCTTCCAGATATTTGTATACATTTTATCCTGTTAATCTTCTAACAATTAAATAAACACTGTTAACCTTTAACAGTCATTGGTAAAAAATATTTAATCAATTTGTTGTTATACTGAAAATTATTTTTTAAAGCTGAAAAGTTAGTATAATAAAAAACCCACAAGTCTAACTATTGGAAAAGAGTGGTAATAATGAATATTTTAACCAATATATTGGGGAAAGGCAAAATGATTATGCATGGAATCATTCAGGAAAATAAGAGAGAGCAAAAGATATGAAGACTGGAATGATACAAATATTTTTTTGTTATAATTTATACATTTACCATTTTGTTTCAGAAATTAGAAGAGAAATATCTGTTTCACCTGTGAATTCTCAAAAAATCACTTTATTGCTGCAGTCACCAGCTGTAAAGTTCATTACCAATCCTGAATTTTTCACAGTGCTCCATGCAAATTATGTAAGTATTTGATTCTCTGCTATACGGGTTAGTGACTTACTTTAGTGATATTTTGGGGGGAGTGTTTCATTTCTCATATGTATTATTCTTACTCAAGCAAATGATTTATGAAAGGGTGATTTCTGTTAGATTATTTGTTCTATGTAGGTATTCATGTCTATAGAACAGGGATCCCCAACTCTCAGTCCATGGACTGGCACTGGTCCGCAGCATGTCAGCAACCGGGCCGCAAAAACAAGCTGAGCCCCATCTGTGGGATGCAGGCAGTACGAAAAACCACACCCTCTCTGGTCTGCGGAAAAACCTTTCTCCATGGCACCGATCCCTGCTATAGATTTAAATTACACATGTACAAATGTAAACTAAATTACTCAAACAAAAAAATAAAGGGTCTAGAGGCAGGTCTAGGTATTCCGAGACTCAACAAACAAAACAAGAAACTCCATCCAAAAGAAGAAAAGTGTATCCAAATTGAACACCATAAGGGACAAACAACTATCAGAAGAAATAAATCTTTAGATGAAGCTTTAGAGATAAGACAACTGGCAGCATGTCACTCATAGAAAAAAATAAAGAAAGAACAATATCCCTATTGTTTAGTGCAGTCCAATCCAGCCCAGCTGGAGCTGAGCAATTGATTTTATATCCTCACCCTGGAAGAAAGCATGTAAGCATCTGGAGAAGGGACCTTATCAAATGTTCTAGTGACACAAAACCCAGATTTCCCCAAGAAAAAAAGGTGTTTATTGGGGGTAGATTTATTTTTCAGAGAAACAGAATCAATTTGTAGACTAGATAATCACTCTAGTAAGCTAAGTTGTTTCTCAAGATCAAAGATGTGACTGAGAACCTTACTAAAATAATAAAGTCCACAGATTATTAACCTTCTGTCCTCTTTCATGTGGGGATGAGTGATATGACAAAGAACTTGAAAGTAATATTAAGAGACTATGAGCAGCTTGGCATGAAAGCCAAAGAGTTAGGAACACAGGTGTGTGTGTGTGTGTGTGTGTGTTTCTATCTGTACTAACGAAAAATCAACATCCAGTGAGGGAATAGGGAATTTTAAAAGTAAGCCACTAGCTTAATGGGTGGTGCCGTTGAGAGAACTTCAGATTCACATCTGTTATTTACAGGAAGGGCTTCTGTCGGGATGGGCTGCACCTCACAAGAACCAGGAAGAATCTGTTTCAAAAATGATTGGTTTAGCTCAAGGGTGTCAAACTGCCAGCCCGTGGGCTGGACATGTCATCAGGAAGCCATGCCCACCCCATTGCCAGCAATGGTTTAAAAAGCTCTGATATGTTGCATGATGTCACGTAACATCGCGAGTTTGACATGTCTGGTTTAGTTTATCCAAACGGCTTTAATCTAAACCTGAAGGAAAAGGATAACCAAGCATAAACCCCAAGACAACCAATTAGGGAGTGATTGGGGGGAAGGGGAATTCAGATACAAAATACGAGATGTAAAAAGCAAATGCAGGGTCAACAATAAAGGACTCAAATGCCTATACACTATTCCTTAAAGTTTAAGAAGCAAAGAGAGTGAACTTGTACATGATGGCAGTTATACTATAGTTATCATTACTGAAACCTGGTGGGATGAAAGTACTGGAATGTACTGCTGGAAGGATATAAACTGTTCACAAGAAACAGACCTAACCAAAGAGGACATGGAGTTCCATCCAACTACTTTTTTCTTAGGTCTTAATTTTTTACTTGCATAAGAAATCACTACACTCTACAGAAATTCATAAAACCAAGGATGAAAGGCTCCTTGGATGCATATGGGTTTATATAAAAGGGGGGGGGAATGGCATTGCTATAAGTGTATACCAGAAGCCACTCAAACAAACAGAGCAAATGCTAATCAGTTAACCACAATGTGCATGAAGCACACCAAAATAGTAATGGGGGACTTTAACTACCCTGACATCAGCTGGGAGACAAACAAAGAATTGGGTTGTTTTGTTTCGAAGTTCAGTTGGCACATTCTAACTAACCTTCAATTGTGTGAAGGGTATTTTTAAAGGTATTTTGTAAGTTCATGACAAGTCACTGTGCTGAGAAGTGTCAGATGGTCTGCCCTTGGTATTATAAGCCAGGGCTTTTCAACCTTTTCACCCGTTGTACCACTTTTAGGATATGGCAACATCTGAGTACCACCAGTCACCTAGCAAGGTGTCAAAAACTTGATGACCAAAAAAAAGAGAGGAAACAAATGATGAAGTACAGGTAGTCCTCGACTTACAACAGTTCGCTTAGTGACTGTTCAAAGTTACAATGGCACTGAAAAAAGTGCCCTCCAAGCCACAACCGAGCAAAACACCTGCCTGCCCGGTGGCGCTCTTCCTCCTGTCTGAGGTTTTCATTGTTGTAAGCATTTCTGTTGAGGATTGGCAGCGGGGGGTGGGGGTGGGCTGTTTGGTTTTTATTTCCCCCCCCTCTGCTGGGTGGTTGCAGCAGGTTTTGGTCACTTCACATGACCCTGGGACACTGTGACTGTCATAAATATGAATCAGTTGCCAAGCATCTGAATGTAAATCACAAGACCCTGGAGATGCTGCAACATTCCAGCTGATCAGTGCTTCTTCTGGGTTCAGAAGCGCCAGGATCAGTGCCGAGCTCCAGCTGGAGCCTGGTCCTTATCCTGGCGCTTCCGCTGAGGCCTGACAGCCCTGCAGCTCCAGCCATCTCTCTCTCAGTCTTGTGCGGTGCTGCCATAGGTTCAGCTCATTCCCCTCCCCTGCTACCACTTTTCTAGGATGGTCGCGTACCACTTGCCAGGTGCCAATGTACCACAGGTGCTACCCGTACCACTGGTTGAAAAGCCCTGTTATAAGCATTGCAGGGATAAAATGACTGGACTGGGTTAGGTTCACACCTATCTGGGTTTTTTCACCTGAATTAGCCACACCAGAAAGTTGCAACAATCCAGAAAAATAAAGCCTACAAACCTATTTGTTCCAACATGTGAGTATTCATTGTTTAATAAGAATTCATCTGCAATGTTATTGCCATTTACAGTAACATATGGTTATCCTGACATTGATCCAAGAGGAAGTCACAATGTGTCACTTACTAGCAGTCATAAAGCATAAAATTCATTTTCTGTAATTATGGGATTTGAATTTATTCTACATGAGTGTGATTTTGACTAGTATCAATAGGTTTCATCAACAGGAGTATTTTTTTTTATAAAACATCCTTTTTTTAACCCACAATCCAAAGAAAGCAAAATGACCAAACCAATCATCTGTTATTCAAATTCCACCTGTAAAATAAATATACCACATGCATTCAAGCTTAATGTCATAACCTTGAATTAGGGTTAAAAGGATTAATTATGACCATGAATAAGTTGGAAAACATTACCAGCAGTTACAGCTACAATAATAAACAAGCATTTTATTTCCTTGAAGATCTTTTTAAAAATTATGAAATCCGTCTGCATTATGTTTAAAGAAGGCTATTAAAAGGACTGTTTAGTGCTAATGGATGACAGGCTTGAACAAATGAACTCCAAATATATACAGCCCTAAATATCTACAAACCAAAATTAAAAAGCAGGTAAACCATTTAAAAAAATACTGATTCTATGTGACCATACTAGTTAACCAAAGTACTTTTATGGGTTGCCTTGAACACAAGGGGGATCCTGTTACCTACAGTTGAGACTTGTGTGTTTATAGTAATATATGTATTACAACAGCAGAAAAATATAGCGAATGATAATTGATCAGCACACCAAAATCACAGGCACAGGCAATAAAAAGAAATGTGGTTCATTAGAGTCCAAGTGCTTCCCCTTACTGATATTGTAATGGGACAATAAATTACCTCTAGAACATATAAAGAAGCTCATTTGCCTGGGAATACTGATATTTGGCTGAATGTATTCTAATAATTTATAGTAGAACTTCCAGTGCATTTCATCTGAAATCTGCTCTGAATTTATGAACTTTCTTGACTAATGTTTAGTAATTATTTCCCAAATCCTAGATAACTGAATTTTTAGCTTCTCTGCAATTATGGCTATAGTACTAATCACAGTTCTGAGCAACTTGATATCTTTATTTATAGTCTCAAACAAGTATATACAAAATATTAGATTTATTAACTTTCACAGAGGACAAAATGGTTTAGTTAGTTTGTCTAACACTTAGCAAAGGAGTAGAAAACTCATGTTCGTAAATGATCAGTCCTATTATCTTTTGGAGCTGACCATGCTGTCTGAGATTACTGAGAGCACTGCTAGAAAGACCACAAGTTCCCACTCCTCAGCTTGTGAACTGCTATATTATCTGTAACCAGTGGTGGGATTCAAATATGCGAACAACCGATTCCTTATGTGGATGTTGCTTCCGGAGGCAACAAAAAATTAGCTACTGGTTCTGCCGAAGTGGTGCTGAATCCCACCACTGTCTGTAACTATTCTAATCTTAAAATAAAAAAGATGGAAAGAAGAAAGACAATGTTCTTCAACAATGTAGAAAAAGGCGGTACTAATGAAAATAGCAAAGGCTAATAATTATGTGATTCAAAGAAGAATATTTATTAGTATATTAATAATGATAATTACAAAGAACTCTGAAAAAATTATATGAATTCTGAGAGATTTCAGGCATGGGCATGAGAAGGAATTGGATAGATCACTCTAATGACTTGTAGCAGGACTTGGAAGGAGGAAATTCCTGTCCTACCAGCTCACCGTGTGGGAGCCCTCCTGGAATTTTGTTTTTCTGTTGCAAGACCAGTTTGTGATTGTTGCTAGGAGGGCTTTGCCAAATTGGTATTTGCTATAGATAATTGCTGTATTAAAAAGGCACACATGGTTAGTAGGTTGGGATTTTTTTGGCAAAAGCTAATCATAGTTATTTTGCAACAATGCATTTGAATTGTCCTACTTTTTTTCTTTGTATTCAGAGTGCCTATCGAGTTTTCACCAATAGCACCTGCTTGAAACATATGATTCTGAAAATCCGCAGAGATGCTCGGAATTTTGAGAGGTATCAGCATAATAGGGACCTAGTAAATTTCATCAACATGTTCGCTGATACACAGTTGGAACTCCCACGAGGCTGGGAAATCAAAACTGATCAACAAGGCAAGGTATAAGAATGAAATGAAGTTAGTATTTAATTCTGCGTAAAAAATTATAGGTATTTGTTGGGCAGAAATGCTGGTGTGTGTGAAAGGTGGGGAATATCAGTATATTAACTGGAGGGTTTTGGCTTATCCTCAGATGCCTTCATGCAGTATTTATTCAGGAATATAGATCTTAAAATAATTATCCATATTGCTTTTCTTAGTCTATATAATGTAGATAATCCTTCAGTCTACTTTCAGTACATTATTCACACTGTATTTAACCATTTAATTTCTTAAACTAAAAAATCAGATTAGAAATCATGTTACATCCTGTTTTCCATATTATTAATTCTGGTAGCTCTCTTAATATTATTTCTGATTCTTAATATTCGTCTATTGCAGTCTTTCTTTGTTGACCACAACAGTCGTGCTACCACTTTCATTGACCCCAGAATTCCACTTCAGAATGGCCGTCTACCCAACCACTTGACCCACAGACAGCATCTTCAGAGACTCCGTAGTTATAGTGCTGGAGAGGTATGTTTTCCTGCTGCCCCTAATTTATTGAAATTGCTACATAAATATGGGCATTAGAACCTAAGGATTTCTTCAGATTCATTTTAGTAAAAGCAGATGCTAGTTTTTAGCATGAGTTTTAAATAGCACTGTTATATATATTTATGACTTTTTTTAAAGGGATTATTTATTTGCTTATCTCTGAGAAATAAATCTGCAGGTTGTTAGAGGCAGTTTTGCTTGGGTTTATATAGCATGACAAGTTTATATATTTGTTAAATTTATACCTATAAAAAAACCAGGGAAACTGGAAATAATATTTGATACATTTGCATACTGCTGATTTTATATGAATTTTTGGTGGATTGCATCAAATACCAATAAACATAACAATAATTTTTAAAAGACATAACATTGTATGAACATACAATAAAGCTCGAATTCAGCTCAGTCATATCAGATGGGAAATACTATCTGGAACAGCCCCTGTTTGACTACTTTCCAAATAGCCATCATGTATGATGCTATCTGAATTTCTGGAAGTGAAGTGTTTTATTGGGATATAGTGTATAATTGGAAAAATATTTTTTTTTACTTCCCCATCCAAAATTTTACATAGTAGAGGTCCTCTTAGAATTTCTTGAATTTTGTGAAGTGCATTCTTATAGATCAAGTTTAAAGTAGGCAGTCCTACAATTATCTAGCTGTCAATTCATATAGAGTTTGATCCCGGTCCGCTGTTGTGATTCCGTGCCAGCCAGTAGACCCGGCAGCTGAGTCTGGGGAATCAGAGGAGGAGGAGGAGGGGCTTGGAGAGCCATCAGAGTCGGAGGAAGGCTCTGATGAGCTCCAGGACTTAGAATCTGATGAAAAGCCTGGCCCCTCCACTCGAGCTCAGGCTGAGACCCAGCTGTGCTGGGAAGCTGAGTCAGACTCTGAGGACTCACAGCTGGAAGACATCATAGACGCTTGCAAACGCCGACAGGCAACAAGAGTAGGACAGAGGGAGGCAATGGGGCGGCTCCAAGGGAGGGGGAGAAGGCATTGAGAAGCCACACCTTGGGGCTGCATAATAAAAAGGGAAGGTATGGGCGGCGCTGGTTGCTGAAGGCAACCATTTGCAAAGGACTCAAGTTTCATGGAATCATGTTCTGTTTGCTTGCCTGTGAACAATTCTCTGTTTGAATCATGTTCTGTTTGTCTTTGGACAATTCGTTTGAATCATGTTCTGTTCTCCATTTGAATCATGTTCTGTTTGCCTTTGGACAATTCTCCATTTGAATCGTGTTTTGTTTGCCTTTGCTTTTGGGACATTTTGCAGGTCTGTAAATAATAATAAAAGGGGTTTGTTTTTCCTGCATTTCATGCCTACTTGTTAAAAGAGGGGTTTGTCCTTGTGAGTTAACAAGGACTCACATAGGCTGGGACAGAACACCCGCCACCCCTGCTGCGTTCTTCCCCAGCTGCCTCTCCCCCACCATTCCTCCCTTACCACATGGCCTGGGCACTTCATCATGGGACAAATCGCCCTTGTGTATCTTTTCTCTGACCCTTGCCTTCAGAGGTGCCTGGGCTGCAAGTCAATTTTCCTTGCTGCTGGGCACATTTAGTGATGCCACTATGGATGAAGTTCATTTCTGTCCAAATATATTCAAGAGCAGAGGGCTGTGAATAGGTCCCTGGATCAGCTGCCCCTAATTGGATTAAAGCACTTTTGACCAAATGCGGAGAGTGACAGAAATTCTCAGATCACTTTGTGTGCAGCCTTCTATCTGCCTGAGTGCGCCTCCGAGACAGGAGGAGGTTTAAGTAGACATGCCCAACCCAGTGCCACACATAAAAGGGATAGAGCGATGAAAGTTGAAGTTTTGCTTCCCCTCTCTCCTGGCCCCTCCAGGACCTTGCCAGAGCACCAAAAGCTCCTGCCAGCTTCTGGGAGAAATGAGATGCGGAGGTGGGGGAGCCAAGGGAGTAACCTTAAAAACTGCATCACAAATGACATGGTCTTATTATTAACAGTGTTGCCATTGCTGGCGACATTGAAATTTCCCAGGATAGTGTCCCAGGGAAACTGGGTGCAGAGCAGAACTTGCAAGCCAAGTGCCAATATGGCCAGCAGCAGCACTGGCTCCATAGTGTGCCAGGCGGTGGCAGGGCAGGCATGCACAACCTTACAGTGATGAGCCCACAGGGGTTGCCACCACCCCTGAGGGGGGAATTCAGTCAGGAATCCTACCACCAGTTTGGCCATGACAGCCACAGAGAGGAGCGGTGTCTCACTCTTATGGCTCCAGCGATGCAGTGATGGGCAGGCTGTAGGCATGACAAGGTGGGTGTAGTTTTTCCTCTCTGAGAAATGATTGATTGATTGATTGATGGGATTTATATCCCACCCTATCTCCCGAAGGACTCAGGGCGGCTAACAACAAAACATATAATAAGTACAGAAATCAAGATAAAAATAAAATTGAAATCATCTGTGCAATAAATTAAAATTAAAGAATTAAAAAATAAATTAAAAATTCTAAATATAAATTAATTAAAATGCCTGTCAGTCCAGGTCAGCCTGGTGGAACAGGAGTGTTTTGAGGCCGCAGCGAAAGGATTGGAGGTTTTGGGCCATCCGAAGCTCAGGGGGGAGCTGATTCCATAGGACTGGCGCTCCCACAGAGAAGGCCCTCCCCCTGGGGGTCGCCAGCCGACATTGCCTAGCTGACGGTACCCTGAGGAGGCCTTCTCTGTGTGAGCGTACTGGACGATGAGAATTTGTTCCCGGCAGCAGATGGTCCTGCAAGTATCCCGGACCTAAGCCATGTAGGGCTTTAAAGGTAAGTACCAGCACCTTAAATCTCACCCGGAGGGCAACTGGTAGCCAATGCAGCTCACACAGGAGGGGTGTAATATGGGAGTATCGGGGTGCTCCCATCACAACCCGTGCAGCTGCATTCTGCACCAGCTGAAGCCTCCGGGTGGTCTTCAAGGGCAGCCCCATGTAGAGAGCATTACAGTAATCTATACGGGAGGTAACGAGTGCGTGGGTGACTGTATGTAGGGCATCTCAGTCCAAAAAGGGGCGCAATTGGTATATAAGACGAATCTGTGCAAATGCCCCCCTAGCCACGACTCCAATATGATCTTCAAAACTGAGTCGTGAGTCTAGGAGGACGCCCAGATTGCGTGCTCTATCAATGGGAGGTAACATCTCTCCTCCTATAGTCAGAGATGGAACCTCTTGGACTAAACGAGATGACGGTATGTACAGCCACTCAGTCTTGGCCGGGTTGAGTCGAAGCCTGTTTTCTCCCATCCAAATCTGTACCGCTTCCAGGCAACGGGACATCACATCGAGGGCATCACTGGGTTGGTTCGGGGTGGAGATGAATAGCTGGGTATCATCAGCATATTGATGATATTTCACCCCAAAGCCACGGATGATCTCTCCCAGCGGCTTCATATAGATGTTGAACAGGAGGGGTGAGAGCACTGATCCCTGAGGCACTCCACAACTAAGAGGCCTAGGTCTGCCCTCCTGCCAACACCGTCTGCGAACGGTCCGAGAAGTAGGAGGAGAACCACCACAGAACGGTGCCTCCCACTCCCAGCCCCTCAAGACGACGCAGTAAGATACCATGGTCGATGGTATCAAAAGCCGCTGATAGATCTAATAGGACCAGGACAGAGGAATAACCTCTATCTCGGGCCCGCCAGAGATCATTCACCAGTGCGACCAATGCCGTCTCCGTGCTGTGCCCGGGTCTGAAACCCGATTGGTACAGATCTAGATATTCAGCTTCCTCCAGGTTCAAAGGGAGCTGTCGTGCCACCACGCTCTCAATGACCTTCGCAAGGAAGCGAAGATTGGAGACAGGACGGAAGTTGTTTAATATTATATTCCAGCAGGCTGAGATTCAATTTTACCTGGAAATTTCCAACTAGTCCCTCATTCTTCATAGACAAGGTCAAGATTTTCACAATATCTCCACCTGAAATGGCAATATATATATTGGTTTTTTATTATACTTCACATATTACTTTTTGACACACACACAAACACACGCACATAAGGCTTCATATAGAGGCATATAAGTGTGATAGGTGGTATATGCTCCTATAATAAGGTAAAACTCAGCCCTCCTCAACCAAGGCTCTGAGGTAAAGGGTGCCTAAGGGTGAACATGAGTGGAAATTATGTGTTTTTGCTCTTCCAACCCTTCACTACAAATTATTTTCTTTCTTCCACACCAGTCCTCTGGGGAACAAGGAGAGGATTGAAGGGATATTCTCACCCCACCATAGGTCTGGCTGAATACAGAAAGAGACTCTAAGCAAAAATTTGGGGAGTCAGTAGCTCAATCAAGCTGAGCTAGATTTATTAGCTAGAAGGCAGCTAATAAATTCCAGAATTTATATTTTTAAGCTGCCAAAATAATATAGCTCTAATTTAGACATGCACACAGTTTAGAAAGATAAAATGTAATAAACACTAATGCAGTTCTAACTATAGGTAAATAACCCAGATTTCATAGGCACTCCCCTCATCCAAGCTTAACCCCATACCTGACTGAATCCCCCTCTTTCCTTTATTGACTTTCAGGAGTCAGATAACTGGGCTAAGGTTAGCTATGATTTAAAGGAGTAATAGCTGTGATGACATTTTTCTACCTGAATAACACCATTTGAAAATGCCCACTGAAAAGGTGAAAAGTTTTGGGAGGGGTATTAAGGGATATGGGCACATGATCAGGAAGGTTTTGATGTGTTTGAGCAACGTAGTGGAACTAAGGTAACATACAATCAGCAATCTTTGCTGGCATGGCAAGTTTCTAGCTGTTTTGGAACTGTTGGTGAGACCGTTAAAAGTCGTTGGTGCTGTTTGAAATTGTTCTGCCATCAGCAAGATCTGACTGCTGGCCCAGCGACAGATTCTATTGCAAATCAGGGCTGTTTCCAAAGGAGGCAGAGGAGGAGAGGTCCCAGGGCTTATGGAGTGAAAGAACTGGATGAGGCTGTCGGCAGGCCCAGAGGAAGAGAGAGAGGCTTTTGGAGGAGTTGGTAGTGGCAGCAGCATCCTCCAGGGGTAAAAAGAAGCAAGGCCTCTTTAAGGAAAAAGTGGAAGAGTCAGGATCAGAAAAAGGAAAGAAGGTGAGGTTGTCCTGCAGGAATACAAGCTAATTTGAGGGCTAATCCACATAGAGTTCCATTTCCATCTGTCCTGTTTGCCATCGTTCACTCCCTAGAGACTAAAATGTATGATCCAAAACTTGAGCTGGCCATGAATAAGGAGTGTATATCGGAAGTGGTGACCCTTTAAGAGCTGTATGCAATGAAATTTCATTTTGGTGTATGCCGATTGGTGTACATTCAAAGTGACAATAAAGTTGTTGTTGTTGTTGTTGTTGTTGTTGTTGTTGTTATTATTATTATTATTATTATTATTATTATTATTATTATTATTATTATTATTATTCTTAAAGTTGGAGTTAAACTGCTGAAGCACCAACACATTTCACAACTGATTTAGAAAAATCAACAGTGATCATCAATCACAGTGACTAATACTATTTCCATTCTATGTCCAGGCTTGGACCTTGTCTGTACCAGAAAAAGATGGTAGAATTAAAATTTCTGGCATAAAAAACATGTCAAAAAGACATAATAATAAAAAGCTGGAAACTGTGAGTTAGACCATACATTTGCCTAACTTGTCATAGTAACCAGCAGTTGCTGCCTGGGCTTTAAGAAGCTTTTCAATCATAGCTAGATAGGGGAGGGATTAAACAGAGTTCTCCTATGTGTGAATCCTACACTTAGCCTTTAAGCTTCTTCACCAATTTACCTATGGTAGGATACGTCTGACATGAAGTCTGATCTGTTGAAATAGATAAATAATAAACCTGTGATGCATTTTTTAAAATAAAGGGTGACCTCCCCATAATTGCTCCTTTTTCAAATTTACTGATTCTAAGTGGTTCTATTGAATTTGGAAAAAGAAAAAAAAATGTTATTTGGTGGTTTAAGGTTTAGCTTTCTTAGATTTTGTTATTCAGAATTAACATTATTCAGAAATCTGGCTACAAAATTTTCACAATTGTTTTATTGTTTCTATTTTATTCTGATCCTTTTTAGAATTCTGTCCAAACACAGAAGAGATCTATATAACAGCAATTGTAACATAATGAAGAGAGGAAATCAAAAGCAGACTATTTCAATTTGTTAGCATAATGTTCGCATCAGGCTTATGTTTCAATTATTAGGCAATATTGAATTAAAGCTTTTCGTTAGTGTTAATCCAATTCTTATTTAACAGATGTATTGGTATATTGGCTGATTGCTCATTTACCTGTGTGTCACTTCTGGGTTCTTTTTTCCCCAAGGTGAGTTACAGGTCAGGTTTGACTGTTGTTACTTTTCTTTTTAAAATTAAAGCCAATTTAAAATAATTAGAATTGGGCTGGATATTTAAATGGCATTGGCACATAAATAATCTTGGATTTACTAATTTTTAAACAAGCTCCTTTTTCAAATGATAGTCCAATGTGATGTATAATAAATAAATAAGTAAATAAATGATCAAAATACGAAACAGGTAGTGACTTCAATTAAAATTTGCAGACCATTAAGGGAGATGGTCAAGAATTTATGTATATTTCATTCTTACACACACAATATGAAGGCAAGCTGTTCTACTGGTAGATTGTCCTCACTGTTAGGAAGTTTCTTTTTAATTCCAGGTTGCTTCTCTCCTTGATTAGTTTCCATCTGTTGTTTCTTGTCCTGCCTTCTGCTGCTTTGGAAAATAAAGTAACCCCCCCTCCATATCTTAGTTGCTCTTCTTTGCACTTTTTCCAAAGTCTCAGTAACTTTTTTGTAATGTGGTGACCAAAACTGAATGCAGTATTCCAGATGTGGCTTTATCAAGGCTTTATAAAGTGGTACTAATACTTCATGTGATTTTGATTCTATGCCTCTGTTTATACAACCAATGATCGTATTAGCTTTTTTGGCTGCTGTCACACACTGCTGGCTCATACTTAAGTGATAGTCCACTAGGACAGGACTTTTCAACCAGTGGTACGGGTACCACCTGTGGTACATTGGCACCTGGCAGGTGGTACATGACCATCCTAGAAAAGTGGTAGGAGGGGAATGAGCTGAACTGGTGGCAGCACCACACAAACCTGAGCGAGAGATGGCTGGAGTGGCAGGGCAGTCAGGGCTCAGGAAGCGCCAGGATCAGCGCCAGGCTCCAGCTGGAGCTCGGCGCTGATCCTGGCACATCTGCTAAGCCCAGAAGAAGCACCGATCAGCTGGAATGTGGAGGCATCTCCAGGGTCTTGTGATTTACATTCACATGCTTGGCAACTGATTCATATTTATGATGGTCACAGTGTCCCAGGGTCATGTAAAGTGACCAAAACCTTAACCACCCAACAGACAAGGGGAATAAAACCAAACACCCACCCCACCCCACCCCTGCTGCCAATCCTCAACAGAAATGCTCACAACAATGAAAACCTCGGACAGGAGGAAGAGTGCCACTGGGCAGGCAGGCAGGTGTCTTGCTCGGCTGTGGCTTGGGGGGCACTTTTTTCAGTGCCATTGTAACTTCAAACAGTCTCTAAGCAAACTGTTGTAAGTCGAGGACTACCTATACTTCATCAGTTTTTTCCTTTTTTTTTTGGTCATCAAGTTGATACCTTGCTAGGCGACTGGTGGTACTCAGATGTTGCCATATCCTAAAAGTGGTACAATGAGTGAAAAGGTTGAAAAGCCCTGCACTAGGACTTCAAGGCCCCTGTCACAGTTACTGTTTTTGAGCCAGGTTTCGCCTAATCTGTACTTGTACCTTTGGTTTTTGTTGCCCAGGTATAAAACATTGCTTTTCTCATGCAGTCAAACAACAAAGCACTAATTTTATTTTTGAATACTTTTCTAGTTGGCATATTCTGTCTTGGCAAGTAACTATGGCTTTTTTATAAAAAAAATTAAAAAATCAATGAAACTTTTTTCTTTCAATGCTCCCAATATAGTTATAGGTCTTTTTTATTTCAGGCATCAGAAGTCTCTCGAAACAGAGGGGTTTCTTTGTTGACCAGACCAGCCAACAGCCTAGTAGCAGCAATTCGAAATCAGCACCATCATGAATCCTTGCCTCTTGGTAAGTATCACTGCTTTTCAAGTGAGTTCAGATAATGTTTACTAATTTTTTTAGCCAAAATAAAAGGCTCACTGTAATTTCTTCTGTTATTTTTTCATTTAAGAAATGAGGCTTCATTTAATGGAAGAATGAGTGATTGCAACAGGTTTATCAATCCCATCTGGGGACAGAACCACAGCAAAGAAATAGTTCATTAATAAGCAGTAAAACTGCTGCTTCATTGGAAATTGTACCTTCCCATCCTCTTGGCTGTAACAGTTTAGAAATAACATAATTACCAGGTTTAGCAGTGCTGTTGAATATCTAATTTAGCTATTGGTAAATCAGTCTAAATATATTGCATTCATGTATTAATGCCATTATGTATACACAATCTTTCTGGTTTTTACTTTGCAACACAGCTCATAATGTATGAAAATAAAGACTATTAAATCCATAAAAGCATAAGCAGCACATCTACAAATATAGCATATATAAAAACAGCGTATGACCAGGGAAGAAAAAAGTGTTAAATAAGTTGTTACTTCAGATGGGTTGGGATGGGCTTCCTTAGGCACATCTTGTGGAATTTAAAGAGGTTTTTTGTTTGTTTTTTTCAGAACAGCAAATTATGGATGAACTAAAGAATAAGCCCAAAAGCAAGTCTAATTCTTTTCTTAGTAGAACACAAACCTATTGTATTCCTACTTGGCTATCTTTGGATAATATAAGCCAAAATATTTCAGAAAAGATGTGGGACAGCTGAAGCACCTATAGTACTTCCAATGTGGCTCTTATAATAGACTTCTCAAAGTCTGGAAAACAGAATGAATCAAAATACTAAAGGCTTGGAACATCAGCATATTGTTCCTATATTAGAGAAACAAGCAGCAAGAAGAATCAGTCCCTGCCTGAAAAAGCGAACTGACAATGGAATGCTAAGGTACACATATCCAATTTCCCTTGCAAATTCTGGAATCTGGATCCTTCCAGGGTCTTATTAACCATGTTTATTTAAAGGAAAAGGGGGATTAGGTTTCAGAATCTTAGATATTGGATGTGTGGATTTCAGTAATCAAGTAATCAGTAAACCAATTCAGGCAACGATTCTTTGATCCTTTTGCTTGCCCCATTTAAGGAGTTTGCTCTATGAAACAATTTGTATGGAAGCAGTGGGCATGTTCACATCAATTTTAGTGGAGGAATGTGCACAAATTCCGTCCCTGTAATATTTTATAAATGACAATTCTCTTTCTCTGGCTCTGAGAAGTCTATTACATCTCCAGGGACAGGGGAAAGAAAGGATGTTGTAGGAAGGGAGAGACCTTGATAGAACATCTGTAGGCTAGATGAGGGTCAGAGATTCTCTGTCCTGCTGTTCAACTAGTGCAAGCAGGCAACCAGGATGAAATGGGTAGCATGAATGATTCTGTCCAAAAATACTGAGTGAGTATGCTGTGACAGTATATCCCCTATCGTCAGGGCTTTTTTATCATAGAACGCTCAGAACGGAATTCCGGCACCTTTTTTGGATGGAACCTTGTAGGCAGGCTGTATGACGTGTGAGTTCCAGCACCTTTTTCTTTTACAAAAAAGCACTGCCTATCATTATGCTATGAATTCTGGTCAGCAGCATATCTGTTATATAACTCTGCAAAGTACCAAAGATGCTTTTACAAAAGCTGGACTCATCCAAGAAGCTTCTTCAGGTCAGGTCAGTTCTTGGATGAGAAGAGAAACATTTGGAAAAAGCAACTTTGCACAATATGACCTGGATGATTGAAAATCTTCATAGACATTTGGCTGCACAAAGTATTTCAACAAGATGCTGTGCAGTTCATGACAGCATAAATGAAGTGCCATTTTTTCAAATCACTAAAGTATTTGCATATGGAAAGAGCTGAGCAGCTTTTGGAGCATCATTTGGAAAAGATACAAGCACTTTTGAAGATTCAGAGATAGATACTTTTTGTACTCAAATAAATGCTTTACACAGCCCTAATCTTCCATGTTATTTTCACTTGTTAAATTTATTTGCTTCTTGCTCATTTACTTATTCAATATATTATTTTTCCACAAGAAAACCCAGGGTTCTTTATAGTTAAATATTTTTAAAACAAAATTTAAGACAAAAACAATAAAACAGAAGAATGATTTCAAACTGAGATGTTTTTGTACTTTTTCAGCATACAATGACAAAATAGTCGCATTTCTACGCCAGCCTAATATTTTTGAAATGCTGCAGGAACGTCAGCCAAGTTTGGCTAGAAACCATACACTCAGGTACAACAATCTATAGCTAAATTACTGAAGGTAAGATAGGAAAGCCCCAAAGTGTGAGCAACATGGAGTTTGCTAGTTACTATAGACAATAAGCTAGGTAAAAAGGTAACGTGTGCTTTATGCTCATAAGATTCCAGGTTAATTTGCTTTCATTTTCAATTAGAAGATCAAAATTATTGTCTGCCTAATTTATAGCTTAGACTTCAAGATCCAGTCTGTGTTGGTCACCGGGACCAGAAATTTAGTCTGCATACAACCACAATTGAGTCCAGAATTTATGTTGCTAAGTGAAACATTCATTAATTGAGTTTTGTCCCTTTTTACAATCTTTCTTACCATAGTTATTAAGTGAATCAGTGCTGTTGTTAAATTAGTAACATGATTATTAAATGAATCTGGCTTTCCCATTGACTTTGCTTGTCAGAAGGTCATAAAATGTGATTACATTCTCCCAGGAAACTGCAACTGTCATAAATATGAGTCAGTTGGCAAGAATCTGAATTTTGATCACGTGACCATGAAGATGCTACAATGGTCATAAGTGTAAAAATGATCAAAACTCACTTTTTAAAGTGCCACTGTAACTTTGTTTACAACATTAAACAAATGATGTAAATTGAAGTCTACCTGTAATTATTTTAATGAATGCAGTAATTCGCTTAATGACCATGGTAAAAATTGTAGTAAAATCAGGTCTGGTCATGTGATGACTGGCTTTATGATTGCACAGACTAACAATGGAAATTCCAGTCCCAATTGTGGTTGTAAGTTGAGGACTAGTTGTAAAACTTCTATAGTGAGAAGACTATTGATTAGTAAAATAATACTTTACGCCTTTAAAATTGTAGTACAATAAAAGGGACAACAGAGGATTAGATGGTTAGGTGGTATCATCAGTGCAATGAACATGAATTTGGGCAAACTCCTTCAATGGCAGACAGGGGGACCATGGGGTTTGTGAAAAGTCAGAGACAGCAACTAAACAATAGAATATTAGGGACTGAAAAGTATAAAGTAATGTGGTTTTACTTTAGTATAAAAATCAGTTATACTGTAACTAGATTAAGGAATTTCTTGGCCATGGTTGCAGAAATATATTTTGGAATGTTCAGTGCTTTGAATTGGAAGCTGAAAAGATGCTTTGGAGTAGACATCAGTGTGCTTGCCACAGCTGTTGGTACCTTCTTGAAAAGGGTCTGTCTCTTCAAGGATTATACCAATAGATGTTGATAGTATGCTTATATCCACCCTGAAATGCCTTGTTGCATGCTACAAATTCCTTCTCTGGGATTGAGTAGCAATTGAGATAACTCAAGAAAAGATTCTGGTTCCTCAAAGAAGCACCAATAGTGTCATATGCAGATCTATGCTCTCTTTGAAGTACATTTTGGATTTGAAATAATCCACAACCCTAAATATGGCTTGTTTGTTTATTTATTTATGAAAATTTGTATGGCCTCCCATTCACTCTTAGTTCAATGATGTTTGGATCACAATGATAATTTGTAAATACCAAGTTAAAATGCCATCCAGAAGGACATATTTTGGCAACATGTAATGCCCATATATATAAACCCACCATAACACCATTGTTGCAAACTACAAAAAGGTAGCAAGATCAAAAGAATGATTAATTTCAAAGTTAGGCTTGATAGGTACAGCTCAGTATATCAGGTCATTTTATTAGTTCCATTGTATGTTGGCTATTAATATACATGTAGTCCTTGGTTAATGATGGTCATTGTGACTGAGTACTCATTTGCTAAGAGATGCATGAAGCATCATAAAACAAGACATCACATCCAGCTCTGATGTCAATGCTGCTAGCATCAAATGTTATTCCTTGACAAGAGATGAAGAAGTAGCTGTTTCATACAGTATGTTAAACATGTATTGCTTTAAGACTAGTGTATTGCTTTAGTTTAAGGTTAGGAGTGGGGATGAGTAGGAATGCACCTTCAAGGCCATTTCTCTCACTAAGAAGATAAGGCTTTGGCGGGTCTTCTAACAGAAGGGAAACTGATTCTTTAAATTAATTGGAGAATATGATTAATGACAAAATTAGTAAGGTGGAGAATTGTGTTTTAATATATTGTGCAAGGGACAGAGATGCCTCAGAGTCACTTGAAAAGCCCATACTGGGAAACCTGACATCTGATTTATGACAGTGATTTCAGCAGTTCCAACATGCATATCATTAGGCAACTCCTGCATGGTCATTTGACCCTGATGTCATGTGATCTTCATTTTTTACTTCCTGCTGGCTTCCCCATTAATGAAGCCATAGTGAGAGTGGCAAATTTCAACCATGTTTGCCTTCTTTCTCTTGCTTTGTTTTTCCTCCTTGCTGTTTTGTTTGTTTATACATGTTGGAATCGCTGACTAGTCTGATTTAATTTATGGGTCTAGACAAAAAGATATTTAATTCCAAAGGGTTCAGTTTGGCTCCAGGAAAAAAAACATTTATAAGATTGAGATGAGTCACGTTAATAAGTTAATTGTTTCTAAAATACACTTTTCCATTAGGTGATAATTCTGATGATGACTATCCAATTATTTATTTTGTTCTCTTTTGTTTTAAACTAATTCCAGTAATAATATTTCAAATAATGTTTAAGCCCTTTTTAATCAATTCTTCCATTACAGTTTTGTTTGCCAAATGACTGTCCATTCTGCTTTCTATTGCTTTTCTCAAGATAATCTGGACTGCACATAACCTGTACTTTTTTTATTTCTGAACAATGTTAATGTCAAAGAATTTTTCACCAGAAGTTACCTGCATTGTAAGTTGATTTGGACACAAATATTGACAAGCTTTATAAGATAAACCAACTTATGTTTCTGCATTTTTATATTAGTTTTTTGAAGAGGAATGGAATCAGTGTAGAATAAAAGGAATGTTTTCTTTAATAGTATTTCAGTTCAGATATGTGTTAATTCTCTAGGGAGAAGATTCATTATATTCGAACAGAGGGTACACATGGACTTGAAAAATTATCTTGTGATGCAGATTTAGTAATACTTCTGAGGTAATATACAATAATTATTTCTAGTATAATTTTATTAAATTTGAAAAAGGAATAAAAAGTTAAGATACAAGAAAAAAGTAAGATAAAAGAATCAGACAAAAAGCAAGATAAAAGTGCAAAAAGAAAAAAGAGAAAAAATGGCTTTCTTCTTTGGTACAGATATAAATAAAAAGGTACCTCCAACTCTTATTCTAAAATTGGCAATAGTCTATATTACTTCCATAATCACATTAATTCCAATGATCAAATTCCAAAATCAAATTACATTTCTCTTTGTTTCCTGCAAAAAGCCCATGGGTAACTCCATTAACAACTCATTATTGTCTCTTAAAATACAATAAAATACACCTTATTAAACAGTAATGATCCAATAAAACAAAAATTAACAAAAATACCCAATAAGATAAAAATATAGCTCTTTTTCCATTTAATCTTTGTTCCCTTCATTTCACTCTTAACAATTAAAGTTTTGTAAAATATAAAAGTAGTAATCAATGCCAAAAATAATCATCCTCTGTTAGGGGAACAAGAAGAAGAGGCAAGCAAGGGACTCACTGGCTTGAAAACATCAAAACTGATACAAAGATGGACATTGAACAACTGAACATGCTGTGCTTGGCAGGGTAGCATGGAAAACATTTGCCTATAAAGCTGCTAGGAGTTGGATGGGACTGAATGGTTAAAATGGTAAATACAATGAATCCATATCAGTTGTCTCCAGATAATTTGTTCAACTTCAGTGATAACGTCTTGTTCCAGCACTTCACAGGCTGAGAAATCAAAAGTTTCTTTAAAATTACTTATACTCTGATAATCTTCACTGCTTTTGTCCCCAGTTACTGTGGGAGAGAGGGGCAGATGAAGACCTTTTTCTTCCTCTATAATTTAATCAAACCATTTGCCCTTCAGACTCTCATTTCTCATGAGCAAGTCATAGAAATGGAGATTTTCTGATTGGCTGATGAGTTGAACAACAGAGCCTTCCCTCTAGTTCACAGTTGTGACACAGCCTAAATTTATGGCTACTTTCCCCACTGGAATCCGGAAATCAATATACTTAATAATTAAATGATTTCTTTCCAAATCTAAATCCTTCCTTCCAAGAGTAGCTACTTTATATTTATATCAACAAAATTCAGTCAAAAAAAGAAAATTCTACATAAGTTTGGCTATTAAGGTGGAGAATATTATTAGAAAAGTATGAGGAATCCTAGAATTAGAACAAAGTGGAAATACAATATGTGGTGAAAATATATTTGTATTTCATGTGTAGTATTAGCTTTCTTTAAAGAATGCTTTCCAAATTGAGAAAGGTTCCTTTTGTTCAGAACAGAACAGAATAGAATAACACAGGAGGGATTTTGGAAATCTTATAGTCCAACGCTTTCTAGTTCAATTTTTATTCTCAGATTTGGAATCTGTAAGAAGCAACTGGAAACCAAGATTCTCTTATATTACTTATGAACACTAACTGTGGAAAATAAAATATGTTTGCTCTGTTTCATTAAATATTTTTTTGTGCTTGCTTTGGCTGGAGGAACTTTAAACCCTCTTAAAAGGTTGCCATCTAAGGTTGACACTCTGTAAAACACATTCTCCCTGAGATTCAGATTTCTGGGTATTTTTGCACATAACGAAGTTCTCATATTTCTCTCTTTTTTAGTCTTTTTGAAGAAGACATTATGTCCTACATTCCTCTTCAATCAGCCTTCCATCCTGGCTACAGCTTTTCCCCCCGTTGTTCACCCTGTTCATCACCTCAGAATTCTCCAGGTAAAGCTCTTGAGAGTGATATCTGTGGCTAGATTTGTTTCCTATTGTTGTTGTTAGCTGCGAAGTCGTGTCTGACCCATCGCGACCCCATGGACCACATTCCTCCAAGGCCTTCCTGTCCTCTGTTTCCTATTATCCCCTGCAAAAATACAGCAGCCAAAGAATATATAAGTATCCTGCCTTTTTTTTTTAGATCTCCCTCTTACCCATCCCCCCTCTCCATAGAAAAATATGACAAAGTATATTTTTGCCAATATTCTCTTTGTGTAAGGCTGAACAACTTTTCTCTGTTTTCAAAGCAGATCAATAGCAACCTACAAGACTTTGTTTAAAACAATTTTTTCCTACTATTTTTGTACCCATTATAAATGCATATTTTACTTTATATCTCATCTGAGAAATGTTCTGCCAAAAAAGAAAGTTGGTTGACAGATCTGTTTCTTCCCTCCCACTATGCACTGTTGGAAGAATTGAGGCCTTTGAACTATGGTACTGGAGAAGACTCCTGCGAGTCCCTTGGATTGCAAGGCGTTCAAACTGGTCAGTCCTAGAGACTGCTGTTTAGAAAGCCAGATCCTGAAGTTGAAACTCAAATACCTTGGCCACCTAATGAGAAGAAAGGACTCACTGGAGAAGAGCCTAATGCTGGGAAAGATTGAGGGCAAGAGAAGAAGGGGACAACAGAGAATGAGGTGGCTGGGTGGAGTCACTGAAGCAGTAGGCGTGAGCTTAAATGGATTCCAGAAGATGGTAGAGGACAGGAAGGCCTGGAGGAACATTGTACATGGGGTCGCGATAGGTCAGACACGACTTCGCAACTAACAAAAACATGCACTGTTAATTTGCAAGAAAGAATGAATTTGCTACTTTTGTGGTGTCAGTTTCAAAGCAAATGAATACCTATAGCTAGAATCCTAGTAGCTGAAACATTCCTTGTAATGGAGGACTTGTTTGGGCATGCTAAGAAAATAATTTCATTACAAAAAAATGCATAACAAAATCTTGTCACCACACAATAGAGTTGTATATATGTTTGCTGGTGTAGCTGAAAAATGTAGATTATCTTTTTAGATCTTATATTTTTTAAAAATGCAATCAAGTCACTGTTTTTTATATACAGAGAAATATTTTCCAGAAGATCCAAGACTGAATTCCACACTATCTCTAAAAATGGCTTCAGTATTCTTTTCTTTCTTGATCCATGTGAAACATTCTATATTAATGTTTGAATTTGGTATCATTTAATAATGCCAAATGGTGGTATATTTAGGACAGATAAAATTAAGTTATTTGCCATATATAACATATATAAAAAGGTAAAGTTTCGCCCGCACATGCGTGCTAGTCGTTTCCAACTCTAGGGGCCGGTGCTCATCTCCGTTTCAAAGCCGAAGAGCCAGCGCTTGTCCGAGGACGTCTCCGTGGTCATGTGGCCGGCATGACTAGATGCCAAAGGCGCACAGAACGCTGTTACCTTCCCACCGTATAACCTATACTGAGTTGTTTAAAAATACAGCATTTAAAGGTGGAGTGGATAAATTGATGGAAAATATGTACATGAATGTTTGCTAATCATTATGTCCTGTTTCTTTCATCAGAAGTAGAATACCTGTGAAGAATAATCATCAGACAGAATACTGTCTTTGTGTTGAGGTTTTCCAGAGTTGTTTTGTTAGTTGTTTCCACTATGGAAAATAACATATTTTTCTATAAATGTATTTAATATAATCTAACTGGTGTTTATTATATTCTTAATTATTTATGACATGGTGACATTATATTATATAATTCCTTGTCCCATACCAAGGTCACTAATGAATGTCCTGTCCAGACAGCACAATTACAGCAAGACACAGAAGTGACATGGAAGGACACAAATGTGTGCAAATCACATCTACTTTTTTTTGAAGTACAGGTGTTGGTTGAGATAGGTGGCTTCTTCACAAAAGCTCATCTACACCCTAATCTATAATCTCAGTTGACTACATGAAACCTTCTGAACAGCTGAATGACTACCCATATGCTATAAATGTAAAATAAAAGGGTTTGCCTTTTAGATACAAAGATTATCATTAATGAATGAGATCCATTATTAGCTATTAGTTTAACCCAGCAGCTGCAAATTGTATGTTCTTTCTTATGTTTGCACTCATCAGGCTTGCAACGGGCCAGTGCAAGAGCACCTTCTCCTTACAGGAGGGACTTTGAAGCCAAGCTTCGCAACTTTTATCGAAAGCTTGAAGCAAAAGGATATGGGCAGGGTCCAGGTAAAATTAAGTAAGTGTTTATTATTGATTCCTATATGTTATTTACTTAATAATTTACAAATATGAATATGAATATTTTTATAAAGGAGTCTAGTTGGAAAAGAGTTCAGTCTGCAAAGGAAAAATACAAAGGAGGGCTAGCAATATGTAAAAACAATCTAAGTGCAAATAGTGATAATTGTGAAGCCAGTACATAGTAAAGAAAGGAAATCTGTTCCTCATGTAATTTGTGATTGTATTTTGTGTATATATTATGTTTTATCAATAGGAATAAAATACAAAACAGGAAAACAAAACAAACATACATCCAATAGTAACAACAAAAAAAGTGTACATAAAAGTAAAAAAAAAATGACCTAAACATCCAACATTAAACATATAAAAAAAATCCACCCTAGCTGGATGCTGAAAAGATCAAAAACCTGATAAATTCTCATCCCCTTACATTAGGGGTGTCAAACTCCCAACATCATGTGACACGTTGCGATGTATTGCAACATTTTTGTCCTTGCCAGCAAGAGGTGGGCACAGTTTTGTTATGATCCATCTGGCCCGTGGGCCAGCAGTTTGACACCCCTGCCTCACATAAAGTGTCCGTAAATAGTTATAAACTTTCTCATCATTATTTAACAAGAAAAATATATAAACAAATATTTTAGATGAGGTCTCTATCTAATAATCAATTTGACCAGACATCTAATACATATACAAAAGAAAAGGAAAAAAAACCAGTCAACAGGTTAGCCCAAATATTACACTAATCTTCAAATCCCTCCTTGTATTTAACATGTAGAGAGTATATGACTTTCAGCGTCTTGTAAAGCTATCTAGTCCATTATCTCTAATCAAGGCAATTAATTTCACCATCTCTGCCAATTCAGTCAATTTTAAAATCCATTCTCCAAGGAAAGGCATCTCCTTTCCTCTCCAGTGCTTAGTGAGTACAATCCTCGCAGCAGTCACAATGGAAGGAAAGAGCGTCCCAAATTGTTTTTCAGTTGATTTATCCACAATACCTGTAAGAAAAGCTTTAGGTTTTATTAATATTTGTATCTTAAGTATTTTCTGTATCATCTTTATAATGTTTATCCAGAATGTTTTCACATAGATGCAAGACCACCACAAGCCAAAATAAATCAATTTCCGATTACATTTCCAATACTCGTTATAATTCCCTCTATACATTTTTATATCTGGAGTCAAATACTAATGATACATCATTTTATAAAAAAAAATTCTAAACTATAATTCAAAGTAAATTTTAGTCCATTAGTCCATATATTTTCGCATTTATCTAGTGTTGTACACAAAAACGTTTTGCTCATTCTGTCATGCAGTCTTTTACATATTGGTCAACCAGGTTCATCCTGAGTAACATTTTATATATTTTAGCAATCAAGTGGTCATGTCCAGAACATCTCCCATCTGCACGGCCTGTTCTTAATCAACATCAAATCTCTGTTTGTCTTTTTCTTTTGGGCCTATTTCTTGTGGTAATTGATCTTTGTCTTTTAAAAAATGGTGAAGTTCCAATCCACATCTTTCCATAAAATTTTGTGCTTTAGAGACTGAATTTAGTCTACAAAGTTGTTTTCCAAAAGTAAAGATAACCCCTTCCAGTTTGTCCCAACAAAAGGGAATGTTAATTTGTTTTAAGAGATTTGCCAGGAAGGAATATTCTTTACATTTCCTTAATATTGTAACTGGAATTTCTTTAAATATTTATACCTCCTTTCCAGGAATACTAAATCTCTGATGGTAATGCTTCTGAATTACTTGCTCTTTGATAGATTTTCTTACAAATTGGATCATAACATCACTTGGCAATTGTCTTCTGACTGCTTATGCTGAGTTTATTCTGTAAATTTTATGTATTTCTTTAGAGTAATCTAGTTTCTCATCATTAAACCATTTAGTAACTTCTATTACAATTGTATCTCTTAGGTTTTGGATTCCTTCAGAAATTCCTTTTAGCCTTCCTTCTAACAAGGAAGATTTTATAATTGTAATTCTCTACTGGCAGACTGGTAGACACTATAATTTTATTTTATTTACAAAGAACTGATGGGTCAATATTATTTCAGCAATATCGAAGCAACCTATTGCAGAAGAGAAATTTATATTTAATTAATTACTGCAATAACAATAATTGGATAATCCAATTTACATAATTACTCATTCACCCCACTCCAGATTAATAATAAGGCGTGACCACTTGCTGGAAGGCACTTTTAATCAGGTGATGGCTTACTCACGGAAGGAGCTCCAAAGAAATAAACTCTATGTTACATTTGTTGGAGAAGAAGGGTAAGAAGTCACAACATGTGACCAAAAAGCTTGTTTTCTTTATTTTATATTGATTGAACTTCCAATGGAATAGGTTATACAAAATAACTGACAAGGTATTAAATCCAAATAATGCATTTTTAGCATTTTAATGTCATTGTGTTACGGTAGAAAAAGTCAGGGAGGATTAATCAAAAGACTAACTTAGATATCAGCACATAGAACAAATATGAAATTCTTACACTAGCAGTTATCTTCCTTATTTATTTCGAATGAAGAATAGTATATATGGATGTAAATTGGTATAAGTCTGGCTCATATAAATAGCATCTTACACAACCTGCCGGTAATTGCAGAATCAGTAAGAACTTACAAGGGAATTAATGACTCCTTGATATGACTTATTCAAAGATTTATAACTGAATTAAGAACTTCTTGAACTTAGACAGTTTAGGAGGTAAAATGTTTATTTTTGCTAAGGAATTTAGCAAATTCTACTATTCAAATATTTCTATTTATGAAATAAAGAATCCTTATTAGTTAGAATCAGACTAAAATTATGTTAATAATGAAAGAATAACAGTTGGTCATAATTTATATAATTATATATACTGTGTGTATAAAATTATAATATATATTAAAGGTAAAGGTTCCCCCGCACATGCGTGCTAGTCATTTCCAACTCTAGGGGCCGGTGTTCATCTCCGTTTCAAAGCCGAAGGCCAGCGCTTATCCGAGGACGTCTCTGTGGTCATGTGGCTGGCATGACTAGACGCCAAAGGCGCACAGAACGCTGTTACCTTCCCACTGTAATGGTCCCTATTTTTCTACTTGCATTTTTACGTGCTTTTGAACTGCTAGGTTGGCAGAAGCTGGGACGAGTAACAGGCACTCACTCTGTTATGCGGCACTCGGGATTCGACCTGCCAAACTGCAGACCATCTGATCGACAAGCTCAGCATCCTAACCCACTGAGCCACTGCATCCCTTCATAATATATATTAGGCTTGGGCAAATTATTCTAAGAAATATTTCTTTGCCAGTTGTCTCAGAGGGAGGGAGGGCCTTGAAGACAGCCACAAATCACAAAATACTTCACATTCTTGAGATTTGTTTAAAAGGCACAACATAAATAATATTTCATCCAATGGTATTGTAAGTGACATGTTATTTTTTTCAGGTGAGATGAAAATAACATTTAATGTAAGGATGTAAAATAATCAAGAATAAATAATTATGTAGCGTTAAAAAGCAGTAAATTATGGAAAAATTCAAACTAATATATCCAAAGTAAACATAAAAAATGTTGAGTGATATTTGTTTTCTGTACGTTTATAATAATTTTTTCATTATTGATAATGTAACTATTTTTGCTGCTACATACATTGTAGTTTTTTAAACATAATTCCAGGACTATTAGAAAACAGATTTTGGAAGATAGAGGTATCTCTTTGCTGACTCTCACCTTCCAGTGAGTAAAGGTTAAAAATAGAGTTCAAAATAGTAATTTGGAAAATGTGGGCATATGAAATGCAACTTCATTTTAAGTTGCATTTTAAACAACTTCATGTTCATGTTGGATTTCAAAGCAATTTGGAGAAGTACATTTGCAGCATTAATTCTGAATAAAATTTAAACTCCATTGACAAAACTTCCATAAAATGCCTAAGTGTTTAACATGGATTAAGAGACAGAACCTGCTATTTGTCATAAAACATGTATGATTAGTAAAAGGGTTCATTCCATGTGGGCTGTTTTTCCCCCCAGGTTGGATTACAGTGGCCCATCCCGAGAATTCTTCTTCCTTCTTTCTCAGGAGCTCTTCAATCCTTATTATGGCCTTTTTGAGTATTCAGCCAATGATACGTACACTGTACAGATCAGCCCCATGTCAGCATTTGTAGAAAATCACCTGGAATGGTAAGGTTTTCTGTTAAGTATACATGTCATAGCAATTCTTTTTTTAAAAAAAGAAAATCAAATAATACATTTTTTATTCTCAAGTGTTATATTTTATTAATTACAATATCTTCCTTCATATAAGATTCTGTCACAGTGTTAGACCTACAGTTAGACAGCTAAAACTGAGAATGCTAGAGCCTCAAGTCTTAAGAAAAGCTTGGGGAGATAATTAGTCAAACTTAACTGTTAATATAAGAGCCAGGTTTAATCATGACCGAATTACTAAAAGAAGTGTAGTACAATCTAGTAATTTATTTGACAGATGGGAAAGTTACAAAATATATCTAGTTGAAGGCTTCAGAAGAAGTGGAAAGATACAAAGAATGGTGCACCACAATTACATTGTTTTATATTTTATTGTTTTATAATAACTGATTTTTATAGCCCAGGAGACTTGTTCTTAGATACTCTTGGCAACTCAAATCCTCAAGAAAGAGAATTTGTTCCTCTCATCTTACAAAGCATTTGGGAGATTTAAAGACAAAGTGTTTGATAAAATCCTAGGGAAATTTTTTTGTCTGTTTAACTTTTTTCTTGCTTATTTTCTTCTTATTTATTATTATTAGTAGTAATTTTATTTATTTATAACATAACATAAAATATGAAAATACAAAAGCAAATAGAGGGGACGACAAAAGGGAAAATAAAAAAGTGTGGAGAAGGCGAGGGGAAGAAACAAAAGGCATTGACTTCCTACTCTGCAGTAAAATAAGATACTAAGATCGAATATCAACTTTTTATATTTCTATAGAAATATAAACTAGCCATTTCTGTATCAACAAATCAGCCTAATCAGTAAAACCCAAAATCATAGTATACTTTTTCCACCTCAACAATAAGTCCAGAAGCAGTTTCCAAGTAGAAACAAAAGTACATATGTTTTTTTTCCTTTTATCAAAACAGTCAATTTAGCCATCTCTGCTAATTCCACAAGCTTTTGTAACCTTTCATCCATGGTAGGAATAAAAGCTTCCTTCCATTTTTTGCATAGTGCAATCTTGCTGCAGTCACCATATATAAAATCAGTGTTCCAATTTTTTCCCCAGTTCTCTTTCTGTTAGACCCAGAAGGAAAGTTATTGGTTTAATCTTTATGTTCACTTCAAGAATTTTCTGCACTAATGTATGAATCCTGCTCCAATATTTCTTTGCTTTATCACATGTCCACCATAAATGATAAGAAGTCCCTTCTTTACATTTTACATTTGCAACATTCATTTGAAATACTGTTACATTCTAGATAACTGATCTGGTGTTAAATACCAGTGATATATTATTTTGTAAAAATGTTCTTTTAAGTTATAGTTTAATTAAATTTTAAGCCTTTTATCCACATATCCTCCCATTGTACCCAAGATTCCTTGCCCACTGGATCTTACAGTGTTTTACATGTTCATTTTCCAAATTCAATTATAATAACATTTCATAGACCTTAGCAACAATATGATCATCACTACTGCATAGTCAAATTTCCAGTTCATTTTTTGGAAACTCAAGCCCATGATGTTTTTTCACCTAGTTTAAATCTTTCCTTTATTTGTAGGTATGTAAACCAATGGCAAATGTGACCTTCTAATTCTAGTTCTTCCTTAGACTTGAGGAAGAATTGAAAGATACTGTTTTACCATAGATCCACCAGTTCGGCTTTACCACTATTTATTTTCTAAAAAAAACTTCTTGGGGGACACCCATAGAGGCAATTTCACAAAGAACTTTGTTTTATAATATGGCACATCTAATAAAATGATTATTAAAATCAACATTAACTTTATCGTACCATAGATACCCATGCCATCCAAACCTTAATTTGTTGCTTTTAATATTATTGATATGGTACAGAGTTATATAAGTAAAATAGTGTTAAAAGTTTTTTTGTTAAGAGGTTTTATCTACCATACCAAACCTACAGACCGCATGTCAGCAGAGAACTAGATTGATGAAATAGAGACTTGTGCCAAAGTGTTGCTATATTAAATAGACAAATGTATTTATAAGAGTTAAATATTTTTTTTCATTCATAAACCACAGTTAGAATACTCTAACTGTCATATTAAAAATGATTCAGCATAAATTAAATTCTCTATTAGTCATTTAGGTCCTAGAATTTTCTATTGAATTAAAGTTCAAATCGAAACTCTCATTTTCTCTCATGGTATCTGGGCAAGCTGTTGCCCTGCAAAGACAGGAAATGATCCTATTAGAATCCTGGTTTTGCTTGTGCGTGATTATTATTTTAGCTGGTTATGTGGCAGCCCTTACCAGAATGTGACCAGTCTCAAAATGTTTAGCAGGATCAGACCTGATTAGTGCTTGGAAGAAAGACCACCAGAAAATTTTCTAGCTTCTGGCTGATAAATTATGTAGCATTTAACTCATATATCCCTTGTGAAAGAAATAGCTAAACAAATCTAATGCTGAAATCATTAGCATTGTAAGTAGAAATTCTCGCAAATCGCAACCAAGCAAAGCATTATTGCTGAACAGTAATTGCCTGTGTTTCCAATTAAAGTAGGATTATGTATAATATAATGAGAAAGATCTCTTCCTCCGATACCTTAAAAATCCATCATCAGAAGGCAGCCTTGGGCTATGTGACCAAATCATCTGGCTACTTGTATAGATTTCCATGCACAGGTTGAATAAATACTGCATTCAATTCCTGAAAACTGCTTGAGTGTTATTCTTGCAGGCATCAACTGGGAAGGGAATTTCTGGAGGAAATTTCAAAATAGAAACTCTGACTTCCTTACATTCTTAACTAGGTAGTGGAAACACTTAGTGTAATGATTAAGGTATGGGCCTAGAAACCAGAAATTGTGAGTTCTAGTCTTGCATTAGACATGAAAAATAACTGATTGACTTTGGCCAGTCACTCTCTCTCAGCCCAACCCATCTGATAGGGTTGATGTGGGGAATACAAGAGTATTGGTATGTTTGCCACTTTGTTGAATATGAAAAGAAAGGGTGGGATAAATATTTTTTTAAAAAATCAACATGTTGAAATCAAAAGAACTGGAAATGGAAATGCACATTATTTTTCCTTCCATTTCAATAATATAATTGTTTACCTCTTGTTCTCTCCACTGGAAAAATGCATTCTGGTTCTAGAATGAACCAACAAAAGTATTGATTAGTTTGCAAGATTATACTGAATGACATGGCATTCAATTCTCACTTTTATTTGCTTCCAGGTTTGAACATGAAATATATATATTTATATAATACATTTATGATTAGGAACTCTTTGAAAAGAAATAAGATTATAAAGTTATCTGATAAGTGCAACAAAATATTTTAACATATCATGAAAAACATTATTTTTGATAAAGGAGGAAATCTCTGCTATGCTTACATCCAGACAACGCCAGATGTAACAATATCTAAATCATCAGGAATCTGTTCAACTTGTAAAGCAATTTGTTAAATTAAAAACTATTTGCAAACATTGTCTATTAGCAGTAATTGTTTTATTCAAATAGATACATTTCAAATAGACAGTATTTTTGTTGGAACCAAAACCTATATTCTTACTGGATGTGATTTTCCTATATTTTAAAGTAAATTTATTTAAGTGATTTCAGGTTCTGGAGTTTTTTCTTTTTTACTGGGTAAGTTAGAAAATTGTATACTGAAGCATCTGATTTTCAGTGATGTACAATTCCCCAACGCATTATTGCAATTAATACTGCCTATACAACCTTAGGAGAGATTTGAAACAGACAAGGATCATCCAGTATATTTATGTTGAAGAGTGTTTCTTGAGAATAAAGAATTGTCTCTTTCAAAGAAAGGAGTAACACTTTCTCTCTGAAGGACATATTCACCACTACTCCAATCCCTCTCCTTGAAGGTTTTCATCAACAAGAAAAAGAAGGGGTCCAGATTACACGTATCTGAGCTACTGGTATAGAGCCATGATGGCGAACCTATGGCACGCATGCCACAGGTGGCACGCAGAGCCCTCTCTGTGGGCATGCACACCATCACCCCAGTCCTAGGCCTTCAGCTGAGTTTTATAAAACCTTTTCGCTTTAGGCCTCCACCGCCATGTGCAAAAAAAAAAGGTTCAATCAATCAATCAATTTCAACTTCTCATGGGAAAAAAAGATCTTGTGAAGTTGGAATTGATTGATTGAACTTTTTAGTCCCACCCAGTCTGCCGTTACCACCGCAGCCACGCCCACCCAATGGGCCAAGCCCACCCATTTGGCCAAACCCACACAATGGGCCATGCCCACCTAGCACCCGACAATACATAAGTGGGTTTTGGATTGCAGTTTGGGCACTTGGTCTCTAAAGGTTCGCCATCACTGGTATAGAGGATCCCATCTACTTCCTTAGCACTCACAGGATCAAAGTCAGCCAGATAATCAGAGCCATCTCCTTTGGACCTACCCCAGCTATTATGAAGCTCCAAGTAAATCTGAGTGACTTTTTCTTCCAGATGACTTAAAAATTTCTCACAGCAGCCCCTTAGATTTTCCTCTTGCACATTTCTTCCCAATAGGGTAAAGGTCACTTTGAGAAAGAACACTGGGCTGTGGGAATGATAAGGAGACAGAAATCCTTATATTTTGCTGCTCTGATCACAATAGTATACACCCAAATATGCTTAGTCTCGTTTGGTCCTTATTTTTCATTGTGCCACTTAGGTGTCTCTTTTTATAAGGTCTCATAACTGTCTATGCATTTTGAAATCCTAAAAGTTGTTTTTATTGGAGATGATTTTGCTAGCAACATTGTTGATAATATTTGACAGCTACACTGATAATATTAATATTTTACATGCTGGAAAAATGGCCTCAGAAAAAATAATTCCTTCAGGAAAAAAACATTCTTGTGTTTAATAACATTTTAATTCTTTTCCCAACTGAGTTTTTTCACAATATGTGAAAAATTCCCACAGTATAATAACTGTGTCTTGCAACTGTGTTATTATAATAGCATTGCAGTACCATTTTCACAAACAACTTTTCATTCCTTCTTAGTGATAGGAATAGATGGCTTTTTGGTGTACAAATTTTAAATTAAGTGCAACAAAATAAGTTCCTTGGTTATAGGAATTCAGGCAATGTCAAGTATCTCTTGGTGTCAGAGCAAATAAAGATAATGTACTTCATTTTCAATTTTGTGCAGTGCTGTACTAAGAGATTGATTGATGCTCTTTTTCATAAATTCCCTCTTTGAAAAAGAATAAAACACAATGAAAAACTTTGTTTAATACACATTAGTAGAATACAACTTAGCTAATTTATTGGTTGGTAAGAAAAAGTGTCAAAAGATGTATGGAAAGTTTTACCACTTTTTATGATAAATATTGACATTTATTTTGACATTACTGAGTATATATATTAATTCATTTGCAAAACTTAAATATTCACAAGAAATCTAGTGGACCTGAGGAATGCTGTAGATATAATTTACTTAAACTTCAGTAAGGCATTTGATAAAGTAGATCACAACCTACTACTTGATAAGATACAAAAATGTGGGTTAGATAGCATCACCACCAGATGGATTCGTAGCTGGCTGAAAGGCCGTACTCAGCGTGTGGTCCTCAATGGAACTGCATCTACATGGAAGGAAGTGTGTAGTGGGGTGCCCCAGGGCTCTGTTTTGGGCCCAGGGCTCTTCAACATCTTCATCAACAATTTGGATGAGGGGATAGATTGGGAACTCATCAAATTTGCAGACGACACCAAGCTGGCAGGAATAGCCAATACTCCAGAAGATAGGCTTAAGATACAGGAGGATCTGGACAGACTCGAACACTGGGCACTATCTAACAAAATGAAATTCAATTGTGAAAAAAGTAAGGTTCTACATTTAGGCAGGAAAAATCAAATGCACAGGTATAGTTGCTTGCTCAATAGTAGCAACTGTGAGAGAGATCTCGGAGTCCTAGTGGACAATCACTTAAATATGAGCCAGCAGTGTGCTGTAGCTGCCAAAAAAGCCAACACAGTGCTAGGCTGCATTAACAGAGAGATAGAATCAAGATTGCGTGAAGTACTAATACCACTTTACAATGCCTTGGTGAGGCCACACCTGGAATACTGCATCCAGTTTTGGTCACCACGATGTAAAAAAGATGTCGAGACTCTAGAAAGAGTACAGAGAAGAGCAACAAAGATGATTGGGGGACTGGAGGCTAAAACATATGGGGAACAGTTGCTGGAATTGGGTATGTCTTCTAATTTAATGAAGAGAAGGATGAGGGGGGACATGATAGCAATGTTCCAATATCTCAGGGGCTGCCACAAAGAAGAGGGAGTCAAGCTATTCTCCAAAACACCTGAAAGCAGGACAAGAAGCAATGGATGGAAACTAGTCAAGGAGAGAAGCAACCTAGAACTAAGGAGAAACTTCCTGACAGTTAGAACAATTAACCAGTGGAACAACCTGCCTCCAGAAGTGGTGAATGCTCCAACACTGGAAGTTTTTAAGAAGAGACTAGCCAGCCACTTGTCTGAAATGGTGTAGGGTTCCCTGCCTGAGCAGGGGGTTGGACTAGATGACCTCCAAGGTCCCTTCCAACTTCTTCTTGTTGTTGTTGTTGTTCTTCTTCTTATTATTCCTATTATTATTATTATTATTATTATTATTATTATTATTATTATTATTATTATTATTATTATTATTATTATTATCATCTATTTTCTTAATATACTACTCTCAGGAACCTTCCAAAAAATTGGATCAAGCCTCTTATCATCTCATACAATAAAATGTTCTAGGAGGAGAGCTAGAGGCAAAACAAATAGAATCAAATAATAAACTCATTCTTTCTCTTTTTTTTTTAAATACAGAGATAAAATAACTTATGAGATGGAAAGCAAGTTTATGGAAAATTAATACTAAAAGAAATGGCAAACACCTTTGGTATTATTCCAGTATATTTTGATAGATTCATCCAGGGTTTTATAACCATAAGTTACTATTCACAGAAATCAGAATAACAGAGTTGGAAGGGACTTTGGAGGTCTTCTAGTTCAATCCCAGCTTAATCAGGAGACCCTATACGATTTCAGATAGATGGATATCCAATTTCTTCTTTAAAACCTCCAATAATGGAATACCCACAACTTTTGAAAGGAAGCTATTCCACTGATTACTTGTTCTAACCGTCAGAAAATTTCTTCTTAATTATAGGTTGCTTCTCTCCTTGATTGGAGGGACGTGGTAGCTCAGTGGGTTAGGACGCTGAGCTTGTCGATCTGAAGGTCGGCAGTTTGGCGGGTTGAATCCCAAGTGCCGTGTAACAGAGTGAGCGCCTGTTACTCGTCCCAGCTTCTGCCAACCTAGCAGTTCGAAAGCATGTAAAAATGCAAGTAGAAAAATAGGGACCACTATGGTGGGAAGGTAACAGCGTTCCGTGCGCCTTTGGCGTCTAGTCATGCCGGCCACATGACCACGGAGACGTCCTCGGACAAGCGCTGGCTCTTCGGCTTTGAAACGGAGATGAGCACCGGCCCCTAGAGTCGGAAACGACTAGCACACATGTGCGGGGGAACCTTTACCTTTACCTTTACCTTCTCTCCTTGATTAGTTTCCATCCATTGTGTCTTGTCTTGCCTTCAGGTGCTTTGGAGATCCCTTTTCTTCTGGGCAGTCTCTTAGATATGATAAATGTTATGTCATCCCTAGTCATTTTTTCATTAGAGTAGACCCAGTTTCTGCAACCATTCTTTGTATATTTTGGTTTCCAGTCCCTAATCATCTTTGTTGCTTTTTCTGCACACTTTCTAGAGTCTGAACATCTTTTTTATATCTTGGCAACCAAAACTGGAAGCACTATTCCAAATATAGTCTTACCAAAGCATTATAAAGCAGTACTAATACTTCAAGTCATCTTGATTCTATCCCTCTTTTAATGCAGCCTGGGACTTTATTAGCTTTTTTGGCAATTGCAGCACACTGCTGGCTCATATTTAAGTGGTTATCTACTAGGACTCCTTGATCCCTATAATTTCTTTTAGATCAGATACCACCCATTCTATACCCGTGCATTTGTTTTTTCTTATATAAGAGTAAACCCTTAAATATTCTTGTCATTGAATTATATTTTGTTTGAAGGGCCCAGTGCTCAAGTCTGTGGAGGTCCTTCAGGATCTTGAGTCTACTTTCTGGAGCGTTGGCTATTCCGGCCAACTTGGTGTTGTCTGCAATTTAATTAGTTCCTTTTCTATCCTCTCATTTAAATCATTTATGAAGATGTTGAGGAGTACTGGACCTAAGACAGAATCTTGTGGTACCCACTGCATACTTCCCTGCATATACAGGTAGAACTATTAAGGATTACATGTTGAGTGCTGTTGGTCAGCCAGTTACAAATCCATCTGATAGTGATTTTACCAATTAGTAGGGCATGCTCTACTGTATTTAAAGAGAGTAGAGAATAAATTAGAGCTGGAAGGAACATTTGAGGTCTTCTAGGCCAGCCCCCCCCCCCTCAAGCAGGAGAACCAATACCATCTCAGACAAGTGACTGTCTAGTCTCTTCTTTAAAATCTCCAGTGATGGAGCGCCCACGATTTCTGAAGGCAAGCTATTCCACTGGTTAATTGTCCTTACTGTTAGAAAGTTTCTCCTTAATTCCAGGTTGCTTCTCTCTTTGGTCACTTTCCAACCATTGTTTCTTGTCCTGCCCTCTGGTACTTTGGATAATAATTTGACCCTTTCTTCTTTGTGACAGCCTCTCAAATATTGGAATACTGCTATCATGTCACCCCCTATTTCTTCTTTTTTTTAGACTAGCCAAACCCAAGTCCTGCAACCGTTCTTGATATGTTTTAATCTCCAGGCCTTGGATCATCTTAGTTGCTCTTCTCTGGACTTTTTCCAAGGTGTCAACATCTTTTTTGTAGTATGGTGACCAAAATTGGTCGCAGTATTCCAGGTGTGGTTTCACTAGGGTTTTATATAGCGGTACTAATACTTCACATGATCTTGATTCTGTGCCTCTATTTATACAACCCAGCATTGTATTAGCTTTTTTGGCCACTGCGGCACATTGCTGGCTCATAGTCAAGGGATCGTCCCACTAGGATTAATGCTTTAGGGAAGTCCAAGTAAATTATGTTCATAGTATTTTGCTGTCAACTAATTTGTCAATTTTTCAAAAAATGCAATAAGATTTGTTTGACATGATTTATTTAGGACAAACTCAAGTTGGCTTCTGTTATAACTTTGTTTGCCTCTAGGTGTTGCCAGATTTGTTGTTTGATTATCTTTTCCAGGATCTTCTCACATACTGTATTTATTTATTTATTTTTTATTTATTTTATTAGATTTATATACCGCCCTTTCCCAGAGGACTCAGGGCGGTTTACAGGGCATTTTAAAATCATACCAATACAAACTACAAGTTAAAAGACAAATAAAAGATTAAATTATCCCTGAAAATAAAGCCCCAGTTAAAATTCTCAGCCTGGGTCAGAGAGCTCAAAGAGCCAAGTCTTCAGGTCTCGGCGGAATGAACGTAGGTCAGGGGCAGTTCTGAGCTCCACGGGCAGCTGGTTCCAGAGGGCAGGCGCACCCACAGAAAAGGCTCTCCCCCTGGGTATTATCCGCCGGCAATCTTTTATTGGCGGCACCCTGAGAAGACCCTCCCTCTGCGAGCGCAATGGACGAAGGGAACTTGATGCTGGCAGCAGGTGTTCCCTTAAATATCCCGGACCCAAGCCATTTAGGGCTTTATAGGCTTTTGATTAATGTTGAAAATACTGCCTTACAGAACCTTATTTGCATCCTTAGTACATTTAAAGATTTCAATCAAGTCCCCTCTTTCCCTTCTGTCCTCCATGCTGTACATATTCAGTTCCTCCAATCTCTCCTGATATGTTTTGTCCCTCAGACCTTACATCATTTTTTGCCCATTTCTGGTCTTGCTCAATCTTATTAATATCTTTTTTTAATGAGGTGCCCATAACTAGACATAGTATTCCAAAATGGGGTCTGAACTAAAGCTCTATATTGCAGGATTAGCACTTTCTTTTTCCTGCTAGTAATTCCTCTGGCGATGCATCCCAGAATTTTGTTTGACTTCACACTATTTACTCATTTTGAAGTCATCTTCTATGAACACACATAAATATTGTTTTTTCTGTTTCTCTAGCTAACACTGTACCCAATACTGTACCCTGCCATAGGGTTGTTTTCTCCTAAGTGCATGATCTTACATTTAGAAACACTGAATTCTAGTTTGCACATTTTTGACCAATTTTCCAGCAATGCCAAATCATACCCCTAGAAACATCAATTCTTTTACACATCTTTGTGTCATCAACAAAAAGACAAATCTTACTTAGGAACCTCACTTACAAACACATTGAATAGAACAGGACCTACAGTGAGGGGGGAAAATTATTTGATCACCTGCTGATGTACATTTGCCTAATGACAAAGAAATGATCAGTCTATAATTTTAATGGTAGGTTTATTTTAACAGTGAGAGACAAAATAGCAACAAAAAATCTAGAAAAATGCATTTCAAAAAAGTTATAAATTGAAATAAGTATTTGATCTGTTCTCAAAACATGACTTAGTACTTGGTGGCAAAACCCACTGGCAATTACAGAGGTCAGATGTTTCTTGGAAATGGTCACCAGGTTTGCACACATCTCAAGAGGGATTTTGCCCCACTCCTCTTTGCAGTTCCTCTCCAAGTCACTAAGGTTTCGAGGCTGACATTTGGCAGCTTGAACCTTCAGCTCCCTCCATAGATTTTCTATGGGATTAAGATCTGGAGAATGGCTAGGCCACTCCAGGACCTGGCTAGGCCAATCCTTTGTTGCCTTGGCCATGTGTTTTGGGTCATTGCCATGCTGGAATACCCATCCACAACCCATTTTCAATGCCCTGGCTGAGGAAAGAAGGTTCTCACCCAAGATTTGATGCTACATGGCCCCGTCCATTGTCCCTTTGATGCAGTGAAGTTGTCCTATCCCCTTAGCAGAAAAACACCCCCAAAGCATAATGTTTCCACTTCCATGTTTGATGGTGGGGATGGTGTTCTTGGAGTCATAGACAGCATTCCTCCTCCAAACACGGAGACTTGAGTTGATGCCAAAGAGCTCAATTTTGGTCTCATCTGAGACCAAAAAACAGTTTCACCCAGTTTTCCTCTGAATCATTCAGATGTTCATTGGCAAACTTCAGACAGGCCTGTACATGTGCTTTCTTGAGCAGGGGTCCTTACGGGCGCTGCAGGATTTCAGTCCTTCAAAGTGTGTTATCAATTGTTTTCTTGGTGACTATGGTCCCAGCTGCCTTGAGATCATTGACAAGATCCTCCTATGTAGTTCTGGGCTGATTCCTCACCGTTCTCATGATCACTGAAACTCCACGAGATGAGATCTTGCATGGAGCCCCAGACCGAGGAGATTGACAATTATTTTGTGTTTCTTCCATATGTGAATAATTGCACCAAATGTTGTCACTTTCTCACTGCTGCTTGGCAACAGTCTTGTAGACCATTCCAGCCTTGTGTAAGTCTATAATCTTGTCCTTGGAATCCTTGGACAGCTCTTTGTTCTTGGCCATGGTGGAGAGCTTGGAATCTGATTCATTGATTGCTTCTATGGACAGGTGTCTTTTATATATAAAAGCCTTAAATGCTTATATATAAATGCCAAAGTTTGGGGAACAAACAGGTGAACTAGATGTAATAGTACAGGAGGGTATGACATAGTTGGCATAACAGAAACATGGTGGGACGAAACCCATGAATGGAATGGACTGATAGATGGTTACAAATTGTTCAAAAGAAACAGGTCTACAAAAAGAGGAGGGGAAGTTACACTATACATAAGAGAACACTACATATCTGTAGAAATACACATGATCCAAGACAAAATCTCTCCAGAATGTATATGGGTCAATATAAAAAAGGAAAAAAATGACATTACCATAGGTGTATATTACAGCCCATCCTACCAATCAGAAGAAATAGATCAACTTTTTGCCAACCAGTTAACAAATGTATGCAGGAAGCATACCACAGTAGTAATGGGAGACTTCAACTATCCAGATATCAACTGGGAGACAAACTCAGCAATGAGCGGGAGATTAAACAGATTCCTAATCAACCTAGCCAACAACTTTGTAACTTAACTTTGTAAAGGTGGAGGAGGGAACTAGATGAAAAGCTATACTGGACTTAATCCTTATACTGTAAATAGAGATGAAGTGATAGAAGGAATCGAAATTGCTGGAACCTTGGGGGAAAGCAACCACGTCATACTACAATTTAATTTAAGGCAAACACTAGCAATAGAAAACAATCCAACCAACATCCTAAACTTCAAAAGAGCCAACTTTAACAAACTCAGAGAGAACCTAGGAAAGATCCCATGGATGAAAATTCTGAAGGGGAAAACAACCCAAGAAGCATGGGAAACCCTGAAAAAAGCAATCACAAAAGCCCAAACCAGAACAATACCATTGAGAAAGAAAAACAAGAAATCCAAGAAGAACCCGCATGGCTGCACAAAAAGAAACTAAAAGACAAATAGGACAAGTACAAAAAATGGAAAGGGGCACATAGCCAAGGCCGATTATCAGCAGACAGCCAGAGCATGCAAAGAAGAAGTCAGGAAAGCAAAGGCCCAGAACAAACAAAGACTCGCAACAGAAATCAAGGAAAACAAAGAAAAAAAGTTTCTTCGAACATATTAACAACAATATTATTAACAACACCACATATTAACAACACATATTAACAACCACATATTAACAACACCACATATTAACAACATATTAACATATTAACATATTAACAACATATTAACATATTAACATATTAATATTAACATATTAATATTAACATATTAACAACATATTAACATATTAACATATTAACAACCACATATTAACAACACCAGGCTCAAGGTTGACTCAGCCTTCCATCCTTCCGAGGTAGGTAAAATGAGGACCCAGATTGTTGGGGGCAATTAAGCTGACTTTGTAATAATGCCGCTTGGGGTGTGTGTGAAAGCCCTAATAAGCAGGCATATACTTAGAATGAAGGCTACTGCTAAGCTTGTAAGCCGCCCTGAGTCTTCAAAGAAGGGCGGGATATAAATGGAATTAAAATAAAATAAAATAAAATAAAAAAGTCAAGTAAACTGTAGGCCCACTAAAGAAAGAAGATGGCAAGGAAATTACAGGCAACAGGGAGAAAGCAGAGCTGCTTAACTCATACTTTGCATCATCTTCACACAAAAAGAAACCATAACCCAACACACCAAAAAATACTGCAAAAGACATACTAGAAACAAAAATCAAAAGCAAGAAAATGGTAAGAGAACACCTATCCAACCTTGACAAAAATAAATCACCATGACCCGACAGATTACATCCCAGAGTTCTGAAAGAGCTGGCAAATGTTATCTCAGAATAATTGCACCACATCTTTCACAAATCCTAGAACACTGCAGAAGTCCTTTAGGATTGGAAAAGGGCTGATGTGGTCCCTATCTTCAATAAAGGAAACTACACACAAACCAGTTTAACATCAATACCTGGGAAGATCCTAGAAAAGATAAACAAAAGACAATTCTGCAAACAACTAGAAACAAAATAATAATGATAGTGATGATGATGATGATGATGATGATTGATGATGATGCTCTGGGACTTCAGAATTCAAACAGACAAGCACCTGCAATATAACACCCCAGACTTAACAATTGTCGATAAGACAATTTTGGTCACCATATCGCAAAAAAGATGTTGAGAGTTTTGAAAAAATTCAGAGAAGAGCAATTAAGATGATCCAAGGCCTTTACATCCATTAAGCTGTGTGCCTTTAAATGTTCATTATTCCTTTTTTTCAGAAGTGATTCCATTAACTTCAGTACTACAGATGTTAAGCTCACTGGTCTATAGTTTCTAGCTTCTTGTTTAGCCCACTTCTTGTGCAAGGGTACAACATTGCTGTTCAGCAGTCTTGGGGAATTTCACCTGTTAGAAGAGACTGGTTAAAGAAATCAATTAATGGTCCTAGAAGTTCCCTCAAAACTCTGGATGAATACTATCCAGACCCATTGCTTTATTAATCTTTAAGTGGATTACCTCACCTGCCAATTCATCTTTCTGTGTTTTACAGAAAATAACTTTTTTGGCTTCTTTTGTAGGTTCTTATATACCACTCTACTAGCTACATTTTTGCTATTCTGATATCGATATATCCTGATTTTATTTCCTCCTTTATTAGCCTATGTACACCTGCTGTGAACCAGAATGTGTTCTCTTTCTTTTGTTTGTACTAATGTGCTTCACTTAGAGACTAGTTGTCTCCAAGATGGCAGATTTTATCAGTATCTACTGAGAACTGATTCCTATGACTTTATGCCACCCTTCAAGTTTATGTTTTAGATACTCTTCAATTTCGATAAAGTCTAAAACTTTAGTTTTAGTGAATGTTTTATGAATTCTGTCAAGTTTTATCAGTTTTATCAATACAATGGAGCATGAGCCAATGAATTCTGTACAGTGGTGCCCATGTTCAATTTTGTTGATATTACATCCCCTTGTTCTGATACAGCAAGCAGATTCAGTTACTGTATATATGCTTGTTCTAATGTATTTTTTTACTTTAATTCACATCAGTGTCTAAATAGGTTAAGACCTACAGTATATATCAATTTTTACATATCTATTTAATTGTTTACTACTTTTGTAACATTTTCTTCTCCTTTTGTATTTCCTCCCAAAATTCTAATTATGTTTATTTAGGAAGAAAAATAAGACTTTAACCAAGATATTTGCCTTTCAATTACAGTTAATTTTTCTGTTATTTGTTTTTATACAGATATTTGTTGAATCTGAAAATGAATCATGACCAGGGCTTCATATATCATATTAATCTTTTTAAAGTAATATTTTAACATTGTTTTTAAACAAGGAGTTCATTTAAGTGCAAAATTCTGAATTTGCCAAACACCCAGTATTGCTACAATATTCTTTGTATATCTGTGTCCTTCAACTTTTTAGAAGGGAGGAAAACAATAGATGAATGATGAAAATGTTATGGAGATGTGTTTTTCCTGCTTATGTTTTAAAAGATAAAACACAAAGATAAGGTCAAAAGCCTTCCTAATTCAGTATCCTCTGTCCTCTCTAATAAGTTTACATGAGACCACAGTTTTTCCCCATGATGGTTAATGCTATGATCTACATTCAAAGTAGAAAAGGTGATTTGGAGTGCTTCTGTGTTGATAGGTATAACATACATATCATCAGGCAATCCAGATAAGGTTTTCTACTTTATGGATCATTTCACAGCCCTATTTCCTTGCAAGTAGTATTCCTTGTAAGGTGGCTTTTTTGGCTTTTTGAGGAGCAGTGTATATATCACATGTAGATATCACATGTTCGGTAATATATAATTATATAGAATATTAAAGCAACTTCTCCAACTTTGCGTCTTTAAGATTTGTTGGAATTGCAGCTCCCAGAATTCCCAATCACACGATCAGTTTACATACTACTATCTGGAGATTACCAGGTTGAGAATGACTGAATAAATGTGCAGCATAGGATTTGACCCAAAGCACTTTTGTTTGTAAAACAAGGGATTAATTTAGACTGATTTTCTGGTTTATTTTAATTTTATAATGCAGTTGTATCACATTGTCAGGATGGATATTGCTTAGAAAATCAATTCGGATAACATGAAATGAATCCTATGATAAAATCACCAAGGCAATTTTCACATGTCAGTGAAATGCCTTGATTGCTATTAGATATATTACATTATTTACCAACAGGAAAAAAACGAAAATGGAATAAACTGTCTCAAAAACTACACATCGCTCATTATGTATGTATTTGGTACAGGTTCCGATTTAGTGGTCGTATCCTTGGTCTTGCTCTTATTCATCAGTACCTACTTGATGCTTTCTTCACAAGGCCATTCTACAAAGCATTGTTAAGGCTGTAAGTATTTACAAATTCAATGGAAAAAACCATTATGGCATTTCTTAATCTCTTGGCAATGAAGGATGAGTGGAATTTTAAAGAGAGCTTTAATTTATTTATTCATTTATTCATTCAATTTATATAGCCACCTGTTCAGAACATGTCTCAGGCCAGCGCACATCAGTAAATTGCAACTAAATTCATATAAAAATGACAAAGTAAATTAAATATACAGACATAAAGTGCCAAGAAAAATTCATTCAAGGGGTTCATGCCAGTCTCCGACTTAGTACCCTTGGGAAGTCTTAAAAGCTTTTTGAAAGGCAGGCAGAGTTGGGAGCAACCCAAATGGTGGTGCTGTTGGCACCAGAGAAGTTGTTTCTTCTGGATCCCACCAGATAACATTGCCTAAGCAATCTAGAGCAGGGGTGTCAAACTAGCAGCCCGCAGGTCGGATGTGTCACATGCAGGCCACACCCACCCCGGCTCCACAAAGGCAAAAAAATGTCACAATACATCACGTGATGCGATAGAGTTTGACACCCATGATCTAAAGCATGCTGATCCTTTTAGATCTTACCAGTTGAATGGAAATAATTAGAAACAGATGGTCCCACAAATAGTTTAGCCTACCAGCATGAGAAGCTCTATAGATAAAAACATGTTCCTTAATCTGCATTCAAAATCTCACTAGAAAGCAGTGTAGTTTGTGAGGTGGTCTCCTAACTACCCGTGCCACTATGTTCTGGACCAGTTGCATTTTATAAGTGGTTATTAAAGGCAGGCCCATATAAAGTACATTTAAGTAATCCAATTACAAGCTGACCATAGCAAATGTGTCCATGAGCAGGGTCTCCCAATCAAAAAGCAGACACAATTGGTGTGCAAGTTAGAGCTATACAAAGGCTGTCCAATCCAGTTGTTCAAATGGGACGAAGAGTCTACAACTTCCAAATCACACACCAGGTTGTTTAATACAGTTCAACCCCAATTTCTAATTCCCAATTTCACACCTATTTATGGAGGAAGCATCCAGACACCAAGACAGAATCTTGGCAACATCCCTTGAATGGATGAGAAGGTGGCTAGAAAACAGAGTAAGATCAGCATATTTATGATATTTAATCTGCCAATATGTATGAGTGAGAGAGAACTCACTGAGAAGTTGCAATTATCTTTAAACCACAGTGAGCCTATATTCAAGAAGATGCTTCTTTGTGCATCTCTTGCCTTTTAAAATTTTGTTGTTCAGGAATCACAGATAAAACTATTTAAAAATTTTAAAGTTATAGAGTCTATACCTATAGCAGAATAACTTTTTTTCTAGAAAGAAGGGTTCCCTTTTTTAAACTGGAATATCACTTAATGTTGGTTGATCATTATACTTATGTATGATGCATTTATATACTTGACTGCGTTTAGGTATGGGAACAGGGGGAACTTTGAATTCATTATGACATATCTGAATTTATTTCCCTAAAATATATTTTGGCAAAACGTATTTTATTACCCTTTTATTGTATATGTTAGAATGAAATATTTTGAATTACTGCTTTGTAAAAAAGTATGTATAGCTAAGTTTTCTATGAATAAAAAGTCCAATAACACTTCATGATCAGAAGAGAACAATATCAAGCATGAACCAACAAGTTGTAACTCACTCTAATAATATTAAGAAAATATATATCCAATCACTCTAAATCTAACTAAGGATTTCTTTTCCTAACCAACTAGATGATCCCTAGGAAGCCTATACAAAATCATGCCGTAAAATTCTTCAGCATTCTTCATATTGAAAATTTTACTGCCATTGATACAATGCTTAGCTCTGATTGCAGGTAGCTAATGACAGTTAAAATTTGAACTGAGGCTACTGGTTAATATTTTACTATTTGAAACCTGAACATAATTTATTATTTATTTATTATCTATTGTCAATCAGGCCATGTGACCTTAGTGATATGGAATATCTGGATGAAGAATTCCACCAAAGTTTACAATGGATGAAAGACAACATCATTACTGATATTCTGGATCTCACTTTCACAGTGAATGAGGAAGTGTTTGGACAGGTAACTTAAGATGAGTCTACTAAAAGTTAGAAATGAAGAGTCATAGAAATTTCAATTTAGGAACAAATTTCAGCTGGAGATCATTTATTAAAAGTATAGGAAGACAAGAAACACCAAGTACAATATTATAAAATAAGAATGGACAAGTATTCCTTTGCTTAATGTCTTTACAATCATCATTGGGATTTATTTATGTTAGAAGTCTATCACAAATAAAAGGTTTTAGCAAACTGGGTGGAAAGTTCACCATATAAATAGCAGAGGCAAAACAAGTTTATTTATTATTTATTACTATTAGGTAAGTACCTTCTTTTAAAAAAATGTAGGAATGATGTAGAGACTGTCTCCTTTTATTTGCAAAATAAAGTTAACTATTAACAGCTGGTTTCAACATTCATTCTTTATTTTGGGCCTTCAAAGCAAGCAATATTAATTTGCTAATAAGCAGGTATCTTTTTAAAATCCTGTATTCTTTCAACACATATAAAAAAATAGCAAGTCATAGCATTACCAATAAGAATGCAGTTCTCAAACCTGGATGTATCTGAACCTAAATCAATCAAATATTTATTACAGTCAAAGATCAGCATATATTGTATCTGAATTACTAAAATTTCAGATAGTTTAATATTTCTTATCATTTGGATATTGGAAAATCAGGAATCTGCTCCAAATAATGCAATTTAAATAAAGCTAAATTAAAACAATTAAGAGGTGCAGTAGTTTGGGAATGCTAAGACTAATAAAAATATTGAGACTAATAAAAAAAATCCATATAAAAACTCTGTTTGATCTAAAAAGTTGGAAAAATGGTCTTAGCTGCTTTATTCAGAAATCTACTTTTTAGCTAAATGGTGAAATAATGAGGATTTAGAGAATTTGTTACCCATTTTAACCACCAACACCCCCATTTTTTAAGTATTGCTGGTACAGATAACTAATACAATTTTAAAGACAATACTGATTAGAATACAAATGCCCATACCTCCAATTTCAATAAATTGGTTCATTGTGGTTTATAAGAAAAACATAAACATCCACAAGGAACATCCATGATAGCTCTCAAACAAATACTGCATTAAAATATTTATGCTATGTTAAAAATATTTAAGAGATGAAATAGGAACAAATCTGGGGAAAAGTCATAGACAAAGGCTCTATTTTAAAATGATTCCTCAGTATTATTGTTAGGAATAAATGCCCAATTTGAATTTGGATAACATAATAAAATAATACCATTTGAAAAAATAGTAGTGCTAGCTATTCAGAAGTGCAATATCAAACAGCATGCCAATATTCAGGCAATATCTTTTTGAGCAATATTTGATAGTTAAAAGTAATTGTGGTAATGGTAATTTTTATATTCCTGCCCAATATTTATGTTTTGCTTATTTGTTGTTGTTTTTTTAGGTAACAGAAAGAGAGTTGAAATCTGGAGGTGCAAATACACAAGTGACTGAAAAGAACAAGAAGGAATATATTGAAAGAATGGTTAAGTGGCGAGTAGAAAGAGGGGTTGTTCAGCAAACCGAGGCACTAGTTCGTGGCTTCTACGAAGTATGTATCATATTTTATCAAATAAGAGTTGAAGAGTTATAAGCATAAGGGCATTTTAATTACAGCAAATTCAGTACAAAAAAGGACAGATAATTAACTGCTTTAGTGGTGGTTTCAAATCTTAATAGGAAGCATCAGTATAAGTAGAAGACCTGTCATTATTTAGGCGTACAATGCTTATACACCTGTACATTTGTTTTAATATTAAGTAATGGAATTTTCACTTCTATTTTTCAATAGTTTACCAGTTTTTGGTAGCAAATCTATGACAAATTGAAGTGCAAATTCCGTTTTTAAAATGAAAACAAATGTAAAGATTTGTGCCTATATAACATTAGGATTCCCTCTACAAACTTTCACTAAAATCTTGGTACTGCCCATTGTTATATTTTCCCTTCCCCCTGGGCCCAAGTCTCTTAAATCAGCGGTCTCCAACCTTTCCAGCTTGGTGGCTTAGCATGTGAGTATGTGTGAGTTGCAGGTGCACGCATGCATGAAGCTCCATTCACAGAAGTGGAAAATGCTTGCCCTCATATGCAAAGCTCGACTTGCATAGTGCAAACACCCTCCGCTCATGTGAATGGCAGTTTATGCACTTGCACTTGCCCATCTCTCCCATGGCCTGGTTTTGAACAGGTTGCAGCCTGGTAGAGGGCCCGTGGCCTGATGATTGGCTTAAATGAAATTATTACCAATTTTGAAGTTTTTGCACAACTTCTGAGCCCCATTTTTGTGAGTGACAGAAAATCAGAAACTTAAATCAAAGCTGTACATTTTAGTTGTGCAGTTTTTTTTCTCCTGTTTTTTTTTAAAGTTTAATGTAGCCTCCTTCCTAGGATTCAGAGATGGGCTGGCCCAAGGGCAGGATTAGAACCCACATTTTCCTGGTTTAGCCTAGCACCTGGTTTAGCCTAGCACACATGCCACAGGTGGCACGCAAAGCCCTCTCTGTGGGCATGCGTGCCATCACCCCAGTCCTAGGCCTTCAGCTGGGTTTTATAAAACCTTTTTGCTTTAGGCCTCCACAGCCATGTGCAAAAAAAAAAGGTTCAATCAATCAATCAATTTCAACTTCTTGCAGGGAAAAAAAGATCTCGCAAAGTTGGAATTGATTGATTGAACTTTTTAGTCCCACCCAGTCTGCCATTACCACTGCAGCCACACCCACCCAATGGGCCATGCCCACCTAATTGGCCACACCCAGCCAATGGGTCACGCCCACCTGGCACCCAACGATACATAAGTGGGTTTTGGGTTGCAGTTTGGGCACTCAGTCTCTAAAAGGTTTACCATCACTGGCCTAGCACCTTCACCACAACAAATTGGCTCTCTTCCACTATTCTTTTCTACTGATATAATATTTAAAATAATTTTCTTCTACTGACCTATTTAAAATAATTAGAATTTTATTGAGCACTAATTGATCAGTGTTATCATTTATTGCTATGTCAATGGCAGAGAATAGTGCAATAATAGCCTTAATAAAACCTGCAGATCAAAACTATACAAGCAAACAATTAATCCACATTAAAATAATACATGGGGAAAATATTCAATTAAATCTTTAATAATTTTTATTTTTTATTTTTTTATTTTAATTCCATTTATATCCCGCCCTTCTCCGAAGACTCAGGGCGGCTTACAAGCTTAGCAGTAGCCTTCATTCTATGTATATGCCTGCTTATTAGGGCTTTCACACACACCCCAAGTGGCATTATTACAAAGTCAGCTTAATTGCCCCCAACAATCTGGGTCCTCATTTTACCTACCTCGGAAGGATGGAAGGCTGAGTCAACCTTGAGCCTGGTGGGACTCGAACCTGCACTAATTGCAGGCAGCTGGTGTTACTTAAGGAGGCATTAGCCCACTGCTCCACCAAGGCTAGTTATAGTTAATAATGGGAAACCAGCTTTCTGGAATTTGCAAATATACCTAATTTGTGTAAAATATTGAGTCTTTTGACATTTCTGTATTTATTAGTAGCATCTGTGCTTTATTTTTCAGGTCGTAGACTCAAGACTTGTTTCACTTTTTGATGCTAGAGAGCTAGAATTGGTAATCGCTGGCACAGCTGAAATCGATCTTAATGATTGGCGCAATAACACAGAATATCGGGGTGGTAAACATTGCAATTATTCTTCCTCACCATTTTTTCATTATATTATGTCCTGTTACTGCTGGGAATTCTGCCCCATGTCTTTAAGGTAGTCAAATGTGTCAAATTACTTATTTTATAGGTTGTAGGTTGGTTTATATGTCTAATAGCTATTTTTTTCTTCATATAGGATATGCTTAATTCAGATATACCTGCAATTACATAAAACTAATATGGAAAAAACACAAATATCTTGGGCAGATATGACTAGATAGAGCAAAACATGTTTAGTTCATCTTCACATCCAATTATGTCTTTTTTTGCATGATTCTAATGCATTTGTCTTTTACCCATCTTTTCTTTTAGGTTACCATGATGGACATATAGTAATACGATGGTTCTGGGCAGCAGTAGAAAGGTTCAACAATGAGCAAAGACTACGGTTGCTGCAGTTTGTTACTGGAACATCTAGTGTCCCTTATGAAGGCTTTGCAGCCCTTCGAGGAAGCAATGGACTACGGCGTTTCTGTATAGAGAAATGGGGTAAAATAACATCACTCCCCAGGTATGTTTCTTAAAATGATATTCCATCATTCATAGTTGGAGATCAATTTATTTTCATGTTCACATGATTGATATTTTTATTAATGAAAAGACTGTCTTACAGCATCTCTGAATATTCCAATTTATCATGTTAAAGACTGCTTTACAAAGATATCCTAATTATTTTGTGTTATAGAAAAGATAGACTAAAAGTGATAAAGGCAGTCAGATCAAAAATTCCTTTGGGGTTCATATTCTACCACTTTGAATATGGAGGATATCAAATAATTAAATGTTGAAAAATCTTAGTCAAGTAAAGCAACTTTTCTTTTCCTATGTGGTTTCTTGCTTTGCCATTCTTTCTTTTGTCATTTGCATGGACTGTTAGGGTCACATAGAATCAGAAATACAATACCATGATATGCAGTCCAGAATAATTAGAAAAACAGCAGAGAAAGATGGTCCCTTCTGCAGGGAATTCAAATACCACCATTATGCTGGTTAAAAATACTAAAAATATTAATAAATTAATAGTAAAAAAATTAAAATAAATTAATTTCTGTTCTCTTATTTCCTAAAGACATACCATCTCATTTTGCCTAAAGGTAATCCTGGTCCTATAAAAGACAGATTAAAGTATTGAAATTGTTTATAAAAGATACCTGTAGTTCTTGTAGTTCTTCATTCAAACTTAAAACATCATGTTTTATAAGCATGTGTTGGTCTATACTTGCATTTCTAGAAACCCAAGATCTGAGAAATAATCAATGCTCAACTAGGGTTACATATATCAACACCCAGACACTATAATTATTATTGCTGATTACTTTAATGCAAGTATTGGTCAATTTGACACTCTTTTGCAAATTTATTTTAAACAGCCAATGCTCCCTAAAATTGATATGGCTATTTACCAGTTTAATTGTAACATTGTAGGATTTCGTTTGGCACAACATATGAACAGGTTAGATCTAGATAGATTTAATGACAAATGGTATAAAAGGGGAATTTACATTCTGGTGCTCTAATGGGGCCAGTATAGTTGATTATATCATGGTTACCTGGAGGTTTGTTCATTTTATAGCTTACTTCTGTATTGAAATTCAAGATGTTAGTGATCGCTTTCCACTATTTTTTTTAATTCTGAACCAAATCTTGAATCATTAGAAGTAGCCCCTTGCCCTATTGACATTACAAGTACAGAACTAATGGTCTCACAGTTTGGCTAAAGTTTTATCTAGGCTCTTCACTTTTGAGTCACTGCTTCAGATACACAAACAAATCTGCCTAGCTGATTTCAATGAGTCTAAAAGGCAAACCTTTTAGAGACTGAGTGCCCAAACTGCAACCCAAAACCCATTTATGTATCGTTGGGTGCCGGTTGGGTGTGACCCATTGGCTGGGTGTGGCCAATTAGGTGGGCATGGCCCATTGGGTGGGCGTGGCTGCAGTGGTAACAGCAGACTGGGTGGGACTAAAAAGTTCAATCAATCAATTCCAACTTTGCGAGATCTTTTTTTTCCCCGCAAGAAGTTGAAATTGATTGATTGATTGAACCTTTTTTTTTTTGCACATGGCTGCGGAGGCCTAAAGTGAAAAGGTTTTATAAAGCCCAGCTGAAGGCCTAGGACTGGGGCGACGGCGCACATGCCCACAGAGAGGACTCTGCGTGCCACCTGTGGTGCCATAGGTTTGCCACCACGGCTCTAAGTAGTGTCACTGTATCAGTCATTTATCCCCTGGACAAGATTTTTAACAGCCAATGCTGTTTAAACCTTGGTATGATAATGATTGCATCAAGGGTAAAAGAATCTTTCTTAATTGCAATAAATTCTTTTCTTAAGGAAATTCTTTGAATACTCAATTACTTAATGTTGAGAAAAAATTATAAAGATCCTTTGAAGCTAAAGAAAATGTAACAGAGAATTGGAAGAACTTAATTTTAAAGGCAAAACATAAGAATTCCACTTAGTTTTGGCACTTAATCAATCAGTACTTCATACAGTAGATGGACGATACCTGTATTATGGCCCTATCTTGTAAATATCGGCAGATAAATTGGAGGATCACTTCTGTAAGATTTTTAAAAAGGTATCTGCTGTAATCTCAGATGTAATTCCCTTTTGTGGAGACCTCCAGGATTGTCACTTATGTCTATAACTAAGGTACCTACAGTATTGCCCAGTTAAAACCAGATAAGGCATCTGAAGGTGATTTAATTTCTCCCAAATTAAAAAAGAAAAACAAAGATTGGTGCGGTCCATTTCTGATCACCCTACTGCCACATATTAACAACATGCCAATTTTTGGTTGTAATTTTAATTTATAATATTAATACTATAATACTAACCTCTTTTTATATTTATAATTGTTTTTATATTGATATGTTTTATTATGTTGTAAGCTACAAATATTTTAAACGGGAAGATGCTTCGCCTTTCTCACCCAGCAATCCTTTAGCTGGCTCACAACCCCCTCCCCATCGCAGAAATTGAGGGAATCCTATCTTCATTTCCAAACAGTGATGAATACAACCCTCCTTTCTCTCCCTACGCTGTTTGGAAAGGATCGAAGCATGGGAGGGCTGGCAGGCTGGATACTTCCAGGAAGCCAGATGTAGCCCATGGGCCACAGTTTTGAGACCCCTATGCAATTCTTCTTATTGCCTTTGGCTAAACCTAATATTATTTCCTATAGATTCGGCACCATTAGTACTTAGAGATTGTTTTAAATAATCATGGCTTTAAAAAGTCATAGATAAAATTCGCCTACTGGGCTTCTCTATGGAAAATATATGCTCAATAGATTTTGACAATGCTAGAACTGTCCTCATACGTTGGATTTCAGGTATAGATTTTCAACAAATTTAAGCAATCTCACTTTGAAGGGATTTACTTTAGTCTCTTATTTGTCCTTTATCACAATTTTGAAATTTTGTAAGGCTTTCACTTTAGTCAGGCTGGATACATCACCCTCGGAACTCCTTTTTGGAGTACTCTACAGTTATTTCCATGTGATAATGCCTCAACAAACACTCTAATCAATATGTTACTATGTTGCTCCCTATATAAAGATTATAGACACAGTTTTCATTTATCTGATCTTGAAGAAATTTCCAGGCAGAGAGTACAATTTCCACTTACTTCTTTTAAAAACATTCTCCCAGTTTGTCAAATTTGTGCTACTGTCTATGCACTATATTGCACCATTAATTAAATTTGAATACTCATTTATTCATCATTTATACTGCAATAGATAGTCCTCACTTAACAACAATTCATTCAGCAACTATAGTTATGATGTTGAACAAATGGCTTGTCCTCAAAGATATGGCTGTTACAGTGCCCCTGAAGTCACCCAAGATATCTATCTTTAAAACCATATTTAAACATGCAATATCTGCACAAATTCATCAATTAAAGTAAAAACCAATTAATAGATCAACTAAATAAATAAATAATGAACAATCAAAGGAAAATATCCAGGTCTTTTGTATTACACTGAAAATCATGAGCCAGTTTATATGACTCAGAAAGAATTACACAAAATGGCAAAAATCACCAAGAGTCCTATTTGATATTTCATAAATCTTGCCTTTTGGAGAAGTAGAGAGTAGCCATACCTTCTGAATGAGGATATAACTAGGTCCAGAATTATAGCTTCAAATACAGGTATATCAATCTTCTTATAAGCACTACCCTTACAGCTTAAAAGGAAAGTTCTTGTCCTGTGTTAACATTTTTCCTTTCCAGTCTTTCTTACTAGTTATGGGGAAGTTATGTTTACAGTTCAAATAGGAAATTGTGACTTAGAAAACATGGAGAGAGGGGAAAATTGTGCAAATGATTTGAAATATTCTTTTAAACTCATTATTAATTTACACAGTAATAACAAACACAACATTCTTCACAAATATGTGGTTTCATTTATATTTACAGGTTTAAAAGGATCAATAAGGCAAGTGATGTAGATTAGACTATTTCAGACAAAGATGCTGTTTTTAAAGCTTTACATATTGTTTTCATTTTGCAGGGCCCATACTTGTTTCAATCGCCTGGATCTTCCACCCTATCCATCATATTCTATGCTTTGTGAAAAGTTGTTGACAGCTGTTGAAGAAACTAGTACCTTTGGACTTGAATGAAAAAAGGGGGGTTCAATTTTTTCCTTGCCAATGGCATCTTTCCCTCCTGCTACCATATGAATTTGACTTTCAGTATTTTGTTTCTAATGGAAAAGACAGGAGAAATAAAAGCTGTGCATGAAGAACAGCTTTCCTTTAAGAATTAACTATCATGCTTTTCATCTTTAATTCCCAATGGACAATTACCCTGTATGCAATATGAAACCAAGGTCTCCATGTATCTACACATACCTCCATTAGTAATAATGAAAATATGAATGCAAATTATTCTACACTTGACCAAATGTTAATGTTTACTTCTATCTATATTAATTAAAAAAGAAGATTCACCAAGCATTCCTAGCTATATGTTCATCCTTTGCATCTTAATTGTATTATGTCTTCACAATTGGAAGTTGGTCAACATCTCATTCATTTATCCTTTGTTTTTATATATATATATCATACAAAGGTTAAAACACTTATGAAACTGAATTTTTAAATTGAAATCATAATTCATATGAACTATATCAGTTGCAATTGGGCCAGACAATGTGGTGCAGCTAAGTTATTCAAAGCAGCAAAACTAACCTGCAGTGCAATCAGAATATGTAATGATTATTAACTGTTAAATGCTAGAATTTAAAATATATATCTCTTGAGGTATAATTAAGAGCTAATGCTTATTGAAATAAACACATATTTGGAGGACTCAAGAAGGATGTCCTATATGTAATATAACATGCAGTACCACTTTGATTATTGTACATAACAAAAAATAACAGGACAAATAGCTTTCTTTGTCTCTTCTCATTCTGCTTATCAATTCTTGTTTTTTTGATGTTCCATTTCCTAACAGAAAAGCAACATAGACAATCCTGCACTTTATATTGGGAGCCATTATTGAAACTATAATGAGTAGCTTTATTCCATTTCTCTTTGACATCAAATACCACAGAATTAGTTCTATTAAAATGATTTAGCCTAACTACATTATATGCAAAGTTGCAGAGGATGATGCAGTGGAAATAATATGAATAAGAGAATAATCTTTAGATGTATTACATAAACAACTGAACTCCCTGATAAAGCTCAATATAGCAGTTGTTTGGGTGTATTGAAGAGTCTAAACTCTCCTGTACCCAGGTGAAACAACAGATAGTTAAAGATTGTGGGCTTACTTTTCTATCCCTAAAGTCAATGGGGAAAAAAAGATTTAAAGTATTTCTCTTTTTATTCACTGCTGCTACACAAAATTTCTAAACATAATTGGAGAATAAAGCTGAACCATACATTGGCGATGAAACCTATTGAACTCTGAACTTTATTTCTAAGTAATGATGGATACTTGTTTTTAATAAAATAGTTCATATTTCTGTAATGCATATCTTTAAAAATTCAGTAAGTCACAAATGATTGTGTATGTAATTAAGTTATCACAGGAAGAAAGCTACAAGTGCTTATAGAAGTGGGCAGCTACAACAAATTTAGTTTAAAAAAACAATAAAATGCTATATGAATGGAAATTATCTAAAGCTAACTCTTGAAAAAAACTTATGGAATGGAAGGATAATAAAAAAGATAGAGCTTCTCTTTCCTGAAATCAAGGAATTAAGGAAGAGCCCAAAGGAATGCCAATGAATATAGCTATGGTGTTTCCTCCACAATTACCAAGTGAAGAAAACTATTTTATCTAGAATACCAAACTTGCAGCTAAAAAAATAAGATGGTCCCTGATCCAAATAAGGGGAAAATTTTAAAGTGAATTAGCACAATCCAGCTAAGGTTTAGAATGATGATTCTATATTTAATTCACAAAGATCTTAACCACACGTTCGGCATGTGGTTCTCTTTAAAATCAGGGACCCATAAACATATTGTTACAGAATCATGCCTTAATTAGGTTATTATTTTGTCTTCAGCAAATCTGAATTTGAGATATATTCTGTATATCTTTCAAAAAAGGAAAAAATGTAACAAAAATGTCATTTGCAATGCCACATGTCACCTGATGATACTGTTTCAAGCAGGAATATGAAGCATGAACAGAGGAGACTTGTGTAAAAGTATTACACAAGGCAAATAAGGCTAAATAACTAACCTTTCTAATAAGGCTAATTAACTAACTTTTAACTTAATAAGGCTAAAATAACTTTATTTTTTATTTATTTTTGATAAGGAACTTTCCACTCCAAAAGAAACATGTCATTTAAAAATGTATTCAGTATTCAGTATTGTGCTTTATATTATTAAGAATGAGGACATGCAATGTAATTTTTAAAGAAATACTTTAGATGAGCAAGTTCAATTCACTGATTCCCCAAAGTTAATTTTATTGTATTTTTTTAAAAAAATGTTTTATTGATTTTTTAACATAATCACCTTAATATTTGGTAAACAGCATGTTGTCTGTGTTTATATTTAAAAAACAATCAATAACAATTAGTTTCTATAATTCTATAGTCCACATAGTAGCTTTGCTTGATTTTCTTTCAATAATGTTCTTACAATTCTTATTATTTTGATAAATAACAATTAAATATAAACATTTTTCTAATATTTCTGCAAATAATAACTACATCAGCATGAAGCTTCTTTTCTAACTGTTCATCTTGATTGCCTCATCATAGGTCTTGTTTACAAAATTCTTATTTAAATTTATTTTCCCCACAATATTCAAAACATTCTTATTGGTTAAGATTTTCTCACAGTTAATTACACTTAGTTATTTAAGTCTTTTTCCTCATACAGGCCATCCCAACATTTTTACATTTCTCATATCTTAAAAAAAAAAAAGAAAAAAAGAGAAGAAAAAGAAATATGAAGATAGTATACTACTTAAAATACATGTTCCTCTTAGGCTAATATACATTTATATCCAGAATTTTTCTCTTCTTTTTAACTATATTCATATATATATATATATATATTATATTCAAATATAATCTTTAAATGTTCCTTTAATAAATCCAATTATCTAATCTTTTAAGTCTGTTCAAAACATTTTTATCGATTGAAATTTTCTCAACATCAATTACACTTAAGTATCTAAAACATTTCCTTTATATAAACCATCCCAACATTTTTATATTTCTCATGTCAAAAGAAAGAAAAAAAATACTATGTTACTTGAGGGGCTTATCCCTCTTAAACTAAAATTCATTTATATACAAAATCTTTCTATTTCTTTAACCATATTCAAACAGATTTAATTTTTAAATATTCCCTCTGATAAATCCCATTATCTAATTTCTTAATTCTCACCTTAGCCTTTTTTTTTCCAAACATCTTTCCTAATCAATATGCTCCACTGAATCAAAGAGTCTTCTCATAGTCTTGTAGATATTGTTGTAGGTACAAAAAGCAAATCAAGTAAGATGTTCTTATAGGACATCTTTCTTAATTTCTCTTATCATTTTTTGTCTCTCAAGTTCTTGTAGTTCTCCTGACAGCTTTATAATCCATTTTGACAGATCTTTTTTCTTGTCCTCAGATTTATTTTGTGATCTTAAGTTATCTTTTCCATGTCCAAATTTCCTACAAGTGTTTTTTTTTCCATCTGGGTTATGTCATACTTGTTTCTATTGTTAGGTTCCATCTTTAAATCTCTTTCCTCTGGTTTATATTCAGTTGTCTGTTTTATCTGCTCACTCTCTATTTTTATATTCTGAGTTGTTGTAAAGTTAAATTGAAGATGTATTCATTGATATTTTCAAAGTTATTTTTAATTTCTTTGTGGTTTGAGATAATTGTTGTTTGAATTAGTTGCAAACAGCATACATCTCCTCCTGGAAAGTGTTTGTTTTTTCTTGGTATATTCTTTTTGCAGATCTCTGGCTTTCCATGATAGCCAAAAATCAAGGTTTTCCTTTCTCTGCAGACAGCTTTAGAGTCACAGTTGAGTAAGTATTTGTAATCCAGAAAGGTCAGGGTTTTTTTCTAAAGTTTATAATTCTCGCTCTGTAAGTAGCCCAAAATATTTTCTTTTTTGTCACAGCTGTTCTCTGTTATTAAGACATTGAAGGTCACAAAAGCAAGTTATCTTTTCCTGGGCTTTGCCAGTTCCTGTATTGGAGCAACTACTATTGTATATTTTCATTCACCACTAGATGTCAGCACCAGTTCATTTTTCAATTTTCAAAATAAACAATTGCTTTTCTTCTATTTTATTTTTATCTTTATTAGACTTATATACCGCCCTTCTCCCGTAGGACTCAGGGCGGTTCACAAGGTTTTATTAAAATAACAATACAACACTTACAAAAATTAAAAACAGTTAAAATAATTATAAAACCCTAATTGAAATCCATTCCATAATATAACCTTCTTGCGAGTGATCTTTCAAGTAAGCCGAAATCTTTGCCATCTCTGCCAGGTCGGAAACCTTTAAAGTCCATTCTTCTATAGTCGGCAGTTCCTCTTTCTTCCAATACTGACCTATTAAAAGTCTTGCTGCCGTGATTAAATTCAACATCAACTTAATGTCCACAACCGTAGCATCTGTAATTATTCCCAGCAAGAAGAGTTGCGGACAAAACTTTATCCTTTGCTTGAAAATCTTCTGCATATTCCACCAAATTTTTATCCAAAAGGCCTTAACCTTTTTACAAGTCCACCATACATGAAAATATGTTGCATCTTCATCACCACACCTCCAACATTTTGGTTGATAATTCGGATACATACTTGCCAGCTTTTTAGGATCTAAATGCCATCTATAAAACATTTTATAAAAGTTCTCTCTTAGATTTTGAGCTTGTGTAAATTTTACATTCCTCACCCAAATCTTTTCCCACATGTCCATTGTAATAACTTCTTGAATATTTTGGGCCCATTTTATCATACAATCCTTAACAAGTTCTGTTTCTGAGTCAATCTCTATCAATGCAAGATATATCCGTTTAATATGTGCTGGACCCTGATTTCTGATTTGCTTTATCAGATTTTCATCAGTCATTGTAAAACCATTTTTCTGATCTTCTTTCCACCTGGCCCATAGCTGGGTATATTGAAACCAATTCTGAACAATCTTCTCATCTCGCAAGAGACTATATGGTTTCAAACACCAGACATTTCTTTCCAAGTTTAGAATCTCCTTGTACGTAGTCACATCATGTTTGAAACCAGCATGTATATTTTCTATTGCGTGTTTTGGAATTGCCCACAATGGTATCTTGCAGTCTAGCTTATGTCTGTACTTCTTCCAAACTCTCAGCAATGCCTGTCTTAAAATATGCACTCTAAACACATTATCTACCTTCTTATCATACAACAAATATGCATGCCAACCAAACAACAAGTCGTGGCCCTCAAGATTTAATAATCTGTCTTGTGTCAAATTAATCCAATCACTTATACCTGCTAGCGCAGCAGCTTCATAATATAATTTAAGATTAGGCATTTTAAGACCACCTCTTTCACGAGTATCCTGCATAATCTTAAGTTTGACTCGTGGTCTTTTCCCTGCCCAAACAAATTTGTTGATACCTCTCTGCCATTCCTCCAGGTTAGAATCTTTTTTAAGAATCGGTATCATTTGAAATAAAAACAAAAATTTAGGCAGGACATTCATTTTCACTGCTGCAATTCTTCCCAATAAAGACAATTGCAATTTTTCCCAACTCTCCATTTCTTTTTGAATTTTTCCCCATAATTTTTCATAATTATTTTTATATAATTTTGTATTAGAGGGTGACAAAAGCACCCCCAAATATTTGATCCTTTTGACAATCTCAAATCCAGTTAACCCTTCTAGAAGGGCCTTTTGCGATGCTGTCATGTTTTTGGCCAAGATTTTAGTTTTTTGTACATTAACTTTAAATCCAGAAACCTTCCCATATTGCATTATTATCTCCATCAGGTCCACAACAGAGCTCTCCGGCTGGGTCACTGTAACAACCAGATCATCTGCAAACGCTCTCAATCTATAATCCTGATCTCTAATCCGTATACCCTTAATTCTTTCCGAATTTCGTATTTTTACCAATAATATCTCCAATGTTAACACAAATAATAAAGGCGATAACGGGCACCCTTGCCTTGTACCCTTCTCAATACTACATACTTCTGACAAACTATTGTTAACTATTATTCGAGCTGTTTGTTTTTGATATAATGCCCTGATTGGTTGCAAAAATTTATCCCCAAAGTTCATTTTATCTAAAACTTTCATCAAAAATTGCCAATTCAATTGATCAAAAGCTTTTTCAGCATCTAAGAAGATTAGCGCCGCAGGGATCTGGTTGTTCCTTTCCAAAAATTCCAACACATCAACTATATGCCTCACGTTATTTTTCATTTGCCTACCACTAATAAACCCAGTTTGATCCCCATGAATCACCCGTTGCAGAACCCTCATCAGTCTATTAGCCAGCACCTTAGCAAATATCTTGTAGTCTGTATTTAATAGTGATATCGGTCTATAGTTTTTTACTTGAGTAGCATCTTGGTCTTCCTTCGGGATCAGAGAGATAAAAGCAGTTCTCCAAGATGGAGGCACCTTTCCCCCTCTCTGGATTGTCTGGAACAGTTGCTTTAACGGTTGAACCATCTCTAATTGTAAGTTTTTGTAGTAAGCCGCAGTCAAACCATCTGTACCTGGCGCTTTGTCGACCTTCAACTCCTTAATTGCTGTAAATATTTCTTCTTCTGTAATCAATTGATTAATCTCCTCTTTTTGTACTTGCGTAAGAACCGGGATGCTAGCATTCTCCAAATACTCATCAATATCTTTTTCATTAATCTTCTCCTTAGCATATAATTTAGAATAAAAATCCACAAAGGCTTCCTTAATAAAATCCTGTTGAAACACTACCTTCCCCTTATGTTCAATTTTGTCTATGTTAAAAGCCCTCTGCTTTTTCCTTAGTCTATAAGCCAGCCATCTACGTGGCTTATTAGCATTGCAAAAAGTATTATGCCTGGCAAACCTCAAGTTAGTTGCCACTTGATCAGCCATTAATTTATCAAATTGTCCTCTTAATAGCTTGATAGCCTCCTTAATCTTCACATCCAATGGATTCAAAATCAAGGCCTTCTCTTTTTCCTTAATTTCATTCTCCAATTCTTTCCTTCTAGCTTCCAAAATACGTCTGTGTTTATTATTCATGTATATCAGCACCCCTCTCATATATGCCTTGCTAGCATCCCAAACCATGTCCATAGACGTATCCTTATTCATATTAATTTCAAAAAAATCCTTCATCCGTTGTTTACATTCTTCCATGTTTTTCTGATTTCTAAACAAGTTCTCATTTACGCGCCACGAGCGCCTATCTCTATTGTCTTTATTAATCTCTAACCATACTGGACTATGGTCAGAAATAGCTCTTGCACAAATCTTTACCTTCGTAATCCTAGAAAAAAAATCGTTAGTCAACAAAATAAAGTCAATCCTGGAAAAAGATTGATGTCTATCAGAAAAAAAAAGTATAATCCTTTTCATGCGGGTGTGTGTCACGCCAAATGTCTCGCAATTCCAAATCATCCTTCATTTCAAAAAAAGATTTAGGCAGTCTGGCATGACACGGAACACGCTTAAAAAAACCAGCCTTATCCATCTGTACGTCCAAAACACCATTCCAGTCCCCCATAAAAATAAACGATTTGTAATCCAACTGAGTAAGCTTTGTATGAAGTGAGCTAAAAAAGTCAGCCTGTTGTTGTTGTTGATTAGGAGCATACAGTCCAACTAAAAGCGTTTTTTTGCCTTCTAACAACAAATCTATCATTACGTATCTTCCATGTTTATCTGCTTCAATTAAGTCCGCTGTTATAGCACTTTTAACATAAACAACCACTCCATTTTTCTTATTCATTGCAGAGGCAACAAATTGCGTACCCAATCTTGAATTCAATAAAAACTTTTGGTCCATAGCCCTAATATGCGTTTCTTGCAAACATATAACATCGGTCTTGAATTGTTTTAAATATTGAAAAACTTTCTTCCTCTTCTGAGGCGAATTTAGTCCATTAACATTCCAAGTTAAGAATTTAGTCGCCATTCTTGTCACCCCGAAGCTTCTGGAGCACCTCTCCAATGGCCCTGTCTTCTTTGGGCCGCGCTCCTCCCACTGCCTCGCTGTAAGTACGCTTTGAAAGTTCCATAAACTTCTGCTGGTCTTGTTCTTTTATTTGTTTTGCTCTTTTTAAAGCAGCACGCGTCACCCTTAGCTCTCCAGCATCAGCCAACAAAGTTGTAAATTGATCCCTTCCAGCACCATCCTCCTCTATCTGGCCATCTTCAGCCTCATGAGATTTTTCTTCACCAGATCCCTTTGCCGCTTCCAAAAGTGAAAGTGGGGTTGCTTTTAAAACATTATTGTAGAAATCACGCGCCTGTGCCACAGTAACCAGACGGTATCTTTTACCTTCATACATCGCCACCAGCCCAACTGGAATCTCCCATCTAAACCTTATATCACGTTGCTTAAGTTCCTGCACGATAAATGCAAAGTCCTTTCTTCTCCTTAAAATCTTTGGAGGGATTTCCTTTAGGACCAAAACTTCTTGGTCAGCAACCAATACTTTAGTGTCGTAGGCAGCTTGAATAACTTCATCTCTGATTTCTCTCTTTGTAAAGTAAACCACCACATCTCTAGGTAGCTTCCTCTGTCTGGCAATCCATGAGTTAACACGAAAAACTTTATCCATACATCCCTTTATTTCAGATGCTGGCTGACCCAATACTGCTTCCAGGGCTTCAGAAATCAGCTGCTTTAAATCTTCTTTAATATTTTCTTTTAAGCCTCTGATTCTAACAGCATACTGCATCTAGTGAAACTGAACAAGGCTTAACTCTCTGTCCATTTTGTCTCTTAAGTCTTCATTCTCCAATACCTTTACTTCTAGTAGAGCATTTTTTTGAGTCAAATCTTCCACTTTTTCTTCCAGACCTTGCACACATTCAGCCACACTTTCCACTGTAGACAAAATGTCTACCCTCATCGCACTAAATTTCTCTTCCATCCTCTCTTCTATTCTCTCCTCCATTTTTGCCAATTTATCACCCAATGTTACTAAAATTACCTGGGCATGTTTTTCAAGGGCATCTTGTAAATCCTTCGATGTCAATGCAGCAGGAGGAAGCAAGGTTTGCAACGATGTCTGTTGCACCGGAGAAGTTCCAGCACTCCGAAGAGTTTTTGAGGGAGGTTTAGCCGCCATCTTTTACTTTCACTTATGACGCACTTTCACTTTAAGTTTAAAAAGTCCATTAAGCTCGAGAGTAAAAATAAAGATCCTCTTCACCTTTTCCTCTTGTACCGCTCTGCCTGCTCCTTTTATTCCAGAGTCTTTCCTTTTGGCAGGGGTGGTCGTAAATGCCTGGCTCTGCTCCAAGAAATCCGGAGCAGAGACGCTGACCAGCTGGGAGCAACCCAGGCTACGGGGGAGTTCGATCCTTCAGCCGCCCAAGCTTTAAACTCAGGCGGCCCCGGAGAACTCGACCCCTACCTGGGGCCTCACCCCCTCCTCTTCTCCCGAGGAGGGGGCTTCAAATTCACCCGAACAGCTGATCGGCGCTGTTTCGGGTGAAATCTACACAGCTGAGCCGCGGGCAGCCCGAAAAGGCTGTCTCCGGCGCTCCGCCGCCACCGGAAGCGTTATATTATGGAATGGAGAAAATGGGTTGAGTACATTCAGAACAAATATAGGGTTAAGAAGTTTTATGTAGCATTTGAATAAGTCTTCCTTCGTTTTTTCTCTTTTTATTTCCTTTTTTTTCCTTTCTTTTTTCTTTTTTATATATATTTGATATTATTAAGATTTGTATTATCCTGTATAAGCTAGAGAGTGATGGATTTTAGAGTTTATGGTTGTTAGTATATGGTTGCTTATGATTGGTTTTTTTTTCTATACCTTGTATTTAGCTCTGGGAAGTCGGGGGGGGAGGGGGGGAGGGGTAGGGAGGGAGGGAGAGGGGAGGGGGAGGGGGGACTGTTAAAGATAAACTGTATGTTAAAACTTTTCAATAAAAAAAAACCCCTAATTGAAATCCAATTTAAAACCCCAATTAATACTCTCAGTCCAGGCCAGAAAGTTCAAAGAGCCAAGTCTTCAGGTCCCGGCGGAATGTGCGAAGGTCAGGGGCAGTCCTAAGCTCTACGGGCAGCTGGTTCCAAAGGGCAGGCGCACCCACAGAGAAGGCCCTCCCCCAGGGTGTTATCTGCCGGCAATCTTTTACCAGCGGTACCCTGAGAAGACCCTCCCTGTGGGAGCGCACAGGACGAAGGGAGCTTGATGTGTTCCCTCAGATATCCCGAACCCAAGCCATTTAGGGCTTTATAGGTCATTACCAGCACCTTTAATCTCACCCGGAGGGTAACCGGAAGCCAATGCAGCTCACGGAGCAGAGGTGTTACATGGTAGTATCGGGAAACCCCCATCACAACCCGCGCGGCCGCATTCTGCACCAGCTGAAGCCTCCGAGTGGTCCTCAAGGGCAGCCCCATGTAGAGAGCGTTGCAGTAGTCTAAACGGGAGGTCATGAGCGCATGAGTGACTGTGCGTAGGGCATCTCAGTCCAGGTAGGGTCGCAACTGGCGCACCAGGCAAACCTGGGCAAAAGCCCCTCTGGTCACGGCTCCTATGTGATCTTCAAGACTGAGCCGTGAATCCAGGACGACGCCCAAGTTGCGAGCCCTATCAACGGGGGGTAACACCTCACCCCCCATCGTTAAAGATGGAATAGTCTGGTTAACCCGAGATGCCGGTATGCACAGCCACTCAGTCTTGGCAGGATTTAGACGAAGCCTGTTTCTCCCCATCCAGACCCGGACCGCCTCCAGGCAACGGGACATCACAGCGAGGGCATCACTGGGTTGGTTCGGGGTGGAGAAAAAAAGTTGGGTATCATCAGCGTACTGATGATCATTTTCATGATTTAAAGAGAAAGTCTTAACAAATTCCACCAATTTCAAACTTATCCAAATTTAGGTCTTATATTCATTTCATTTCAATATGTTTCTGTCCCCCATAAAAAGTTTAATTCACCACTTCCATCTGTAGGAAGGTGGGGCAAAGATCCCCCGCCTTCTCACTTTCAGAGGCTTTTTGCTTCTTGGTTTCCCCCCCCCCCAGGAAATCTATTATCAAGTAGAAGAGAGAAAATCAATGGTCTTACCCAGATCCATGAAGGTTGTTTACAGTCAGCTTAAAATAGTGCTTTTGGGCTTTGGCTGCTTGTAGCTTGGGCTAGACTCTGGAGTGAAGCTGGCCTTTCTCCTGCTGATTTTTCTGGAGGGCTTTCCCCAAACGACCAGATCACCACCATCTCTCCGCAGTCAGTGGGGCTTCCATCCTTTGTTGCCTCTCCAGGGTGACCTCAGGCCCATTTATGGTCTCCTAACAGGCAGAAAACGGCTGTAGGGTGTGGAGCCCCATGATCCCTCAGCTGCTATGTTACTGTACAAAACCGGAAGCCAAAATTTTCTTTAAACTAAAGAAATCAGTCTAGGAAATTAGATAGAATTATTATATTCTGTTAAATTTATCATCAATTGGAAACAAATAAATGTTGATACCACTTGTATTTATGAAGACTTTTTTCAGTCACACATCCTAGGTGTTCTAACTGTTGCACAAAAATTATACTAAAGACTTCCAAGCATACTATGAAATATATTGGTACTGTCTGTTTGATTTAAGGAACTTATCTGCAATTCTTTGAACAAGCCTTCTGAATCTTACTAGTGTGGTCAGGCAAAAGGAATATGGAAAATATCTGATACTATTTATTCTTCATGCCAAATACGCAAAACAGTATTTCATTCTTTTTATACCATTGGAATATTATTTATTAATTATTTTGGAGTTGTGTAATTCCAAATTAAATTCTTAAATGTCATACAGATCCTTCAATGATACATAAGGGGATAAAGCATTGAAGCTAATGCCTTAGAAATAGACTTGAGGAGAAAAAACTAATTACATTTTTAAATATGAGCAGTAAAAGAAAACTGTTGTCTTGAGACTTTTTAGAAAGTAACAGAGTTATTTTAGAAAACACTGATTTTGGTCCAATCTGAAACTAATCTGATTTTTCCTGCTCAGTCCTATATGCAGGAAATGAGTAGTCAATTCCACCTGACTCAAAGTACATGGAAATCAGTGACACTCCAGGAAAAAGACATAACTTGTCAGGATATCTCTCAATATATTACTTTGATCCAAGCCTTTTCAAATTGCAAAACATAAAAATTTCTACTTGATTTTAACAAAATTGAAAATTGGTTTGTCTGCTGTAATTTTATTTGCTATACACAATTCATATACAAGCTGTATACATTTTCACCATGATTTCATATTACCGATAAAATTGTTTCTTGGTCACTTTTGAAATATTTTGAGCCACAAGGGTGGATTCAGCAAATGTTGAACCACATAATTAGAACTTCTGCAAGGTTTCAGTGGTAGCAAACGGGAAAGCTTACTGGAATCAACTGCCAAGGCATTATAGCACATGGGGATTAAAGTTTTTCTGGAGATTTCATCACAGAAAGAGAGACAGACACACCAAATGGCATCAATAATTTGTTTCTAAATTATATTGAAATCAGCGAAGCTTTTTTTCTAATTCAGATAAAGTCTTGTTTTTAGAAAGTATTCCCACTTCACCAAACAAAGTGCTGAATTTAAGTAAAATGTATCTGTTCTGAACTAAATTCTATTGTAGTCCATGGACTATTATTATTAACATGACACAGCCTCAGGAAGGAAATCCCAGCAAAGTTCTACTTTGTTTAAATATAACATAAACTTCTTTATATTACAAAACCAGTGCTTTTTACAGTTATTCTTTTTGTAGAATTTAGTATTTCAAAATCGACTGCAACGTGCCAGAAATCTGGAGTAGCTTTTCCAAGGTCTGAAAAGTTATATTGTTCCTTTTCCCTATAATATATCTTTGTAACAGATGTACAAATTGGAGTTTTGGCTAAATTCCCTGCAACTTCTATTTGATCTAAAACCAGAAGCCAAAACTATTATGATTTCAGTAAAGACTTCATAAAACTCAGCGGCAGGAAAAGTCTCCTTAGTGGGTTGATTTTGATTCTAAGACGGAAAATGTCACAATACTCAGGCTGCGCTTTCTATTCAATCATATCACTGTAAAAGAATATCAATAAAAACTTTGTTATGGCATCAAGTGGTATGTTTATACATTTCTGTGTTTATTCTCTGAATGAAGCCTTTTTTATGCTCTCTAAGTATTTTTCTTATGTATACAGTACTTGATGATCTATACAGAATTTTCTCCTACTATATATATCCTTCAAGTACAGCTAATAGAATATACCTCTTTTATTTAAAGATACAGCATATACAGTACATTTTATAAATAAATAATAATATTTGAGAGGGCTTCAAAAAGAAGCAAAAGAAGTATAGAATAATTGGGTCAGGCTTATAGTGATTTTTAAACAAAATATAATTTGCAATGCCTTACCACAGGGTTCATATTGCTATGATGCATTCAGAGAAATACTAAAGCTACAGCAAAGGATGGGATGTGTCTTTGTCAAAGAGATAAAATGTACAGACAAGAATATGAAATGCCCAATATGATATGAAAATCTAGATTAAAACTTTACCAATACTTTTAGTTCAAGAACTTCCTGTCCAGAATCAGAATCATATCTAAGTAACTTCAGTGGGCCAATTTTCTGCTGAGTAGGGATTCCCCTAATGTTTGGATGGGTTTTAAATATGGGATCCATTTTGCTCATCAATAACTTCTTCCTGCTGGCATAAGAGCTGGTGAGTAAGGCTTCTCCCATCATTGATCACAAGTGCAAAAGGTTTTCAAGTATGCAATTTTCCCCCCAAAATTGAATTCTTAAGTAAAAGAAGCTTTGCAGATCATTAATTTTGCCATATACTTTCAGAATTCATATTTACAATATTTCAAATATATATTAATGGATGCCCCATACACATGTATTTAAATTTGTAGTGGGTTATTTTGTTTTACAAAGTATGGTATGACCAAGTAATGTAAGGAATAGATCATAGATGGTAAATTATAAAACCCTTGCAGATAACTGTTTATCTTCAATCCCTGATTTAGTCTGAATAATTTAGCACAATTTCCATTACCCAATGCCAGAAATTCTCTGGAGTAGAAAAAAAGGTAAGAGATTACCACAACTGGAAATGGAATGTGCTACTGGACAGCTTTACAAAGAAAAAAAAACTATTTATACATTTTTAAATAATACAATATTCTGCTCTGTCCACCAGTCAAAGCACTATGCCACCAACACAATGGAATATTGTGTATTGGTCTTCTGGCATTGAAGCGGTTGCTCTAAAAGTAGCCGATGTGCCACAAAAGGAAAAATCAATGAAGATTTTTGTCTCTTTGTCATCTGAATGACTGCACCAAATGTTTAAGCTGAGTAAAGATCAAAAGCATACAGAACGTACAAATCTAGTCGAACTCTGGTATTGACAACTTCCATCAGCCTAGCAGATATGACCCATGGCAAGAAATTGTGGCACATGTAGTCCAAAATATAGCCTAGTTGGCTATATTGGCAGCATTTAGCAAAACCTTGTGGATCTCCAAAATTAGGCAAGGTTGAATCATGTTAATAGATTAGTAGACACTATCAGGAAATATGAGTATTGTGAACTAAACAGGATGGTTAAACAAAAAAGTATCCTGGAAAAAGACACAAATTAGTTCTGTATGCTTGCCAAATAAATTAAACAACGTATTCCTATAGCACTTGGAATTAAAGGAGATCTTACATTTAACTAGTCCAAAATACAGCATATAGACTCTGTAGGGTCTAGAGCTAGAACAGCTATATCCTATCTTATACCTGAGTCATAAGGTTGCATGCTTTTCCTATCTACTGTGCCATAAATCTTAGATTTAAAAACCTTTGATAATGCAATCTGTTATTATTGTGTAGTGGGTCCGACGCAAGAGAGACGCCAGCCGGTGTGTGAGTTCAGCTCTTTATTGGAAGGGGAAATGAACTGAGGAATGAGGGCTACCTGGCCTCCTTATATACCTGGCCAGGTAAGCTAACAGCCAATGGGGTTGGCCCTAGGTTTCCCGCCGAAACTGTCCAGGCCAACGCCCCCTGAGGGCTGTTGCTATGCAGATGCCTGCATACATAACACCCCTCCCCCCTTAGAGAAGACCCACATAACAACAACAACATGCAACTACTATAACTATGAGTATATATATATAAAAAAAACAGTGGTGTCCTTGTGTGAGGATCACTTGCACACATAGTCCGACAGGTAGGCTGGTGTCCTGTGTGGACGGGTGGATCGTCTGGGTGTGCTTGGCCCCTGGGCTTGGACCGTGGGTTCCTGAGGCCTTTGTGCAGGGCTGCAAGGAGCCGGCATCAGGAAGTCCTCCTCCTCTGGTCCCTGCCCTGTGACATCCTCAGCTGGGTTGACCCCTCCTGGAGTGTGGTCCTCCTGTTGATCGTGTGCGTTGAGTTCAGGGACGTGTGTGATGCACTCAGGGGCGTGTGTGACGTGCTCAGGGACTCTTCCTCTGAGCTGGTCGATGTGTCGCCTTATGCGTCTGTCCCCCTCCACCCCTACAATGTACGAAAGGGGTCCTGTTTTCCCGACCACTGTCCCCGGAACCCAAGGATGTCCAGCCCCATAGTTCCTTGCCCAGACCAGGTCCCCCAGATTGAGGACCCTGTGTGTGGATGATGATGGCAATGGTGATGGTAGTGATGCTGGTGGTGCTGGTGATGATGGTGATGATGGTGATGTTGCCCTACCGGTTTCGGCTGCTACCCGGTCTGGGTGTAGGCGGTCCAGCTTGGTGATGAGGCGCCGTCCCCATCGCAGTTCTGCTGGGCTCTTGCCGGTAGCCACGCATGGTGTTGTGTGTTGGGCTAGTAAAAATTTGGCCAGTCTGTGGTGCCAGTCCCCGCTGATGATGCGCCGGAGTGCGTCTTTGGTCGTCCTTACCATCCGTTCGGCCTGCCCGTTGGTAGATGGATGGAAAGGCGCAGAGGTGGCGTGCCTAATCCAGTTCGCCTTCAAGAACGCCTGGAAATCAGCAGCAGTAAACTGAGGCCCATTATCAGACACAATTACGTCGGGGAGGCCGTGTGTGGCAAAGAGAGCTCTGAGCACCTGGATTGTCCTCCCCGAGGTCATGTTGGGGACAGGGACTACCTCTAACCACTTGGAGTGACTGTCCACCACTACTAAAAATAGTTCACCCTGGAATGGCCCCGCATAGTCAATGTGAATGCGGGACCATGGCGTGTGTGTGGCCTCCCACCGGTGTACTGGTGCATGTGGCACTTCTGGCCTGGATCTCTGGCACGTATAACAGGCCTTGACCCGATCCTCAACCTCCTTGTCCAACCCGGGCCACCAGAGGTAGCTCCTAGCCAGTGCCTTCATCCTGACCACCCCCGGGTGCCCTTCGTGTAAGGAGTCCAATACCCTGGCGCGTAGTGCGGGTGGAATGATGACCCTGCTACCCCAAAGGAGGCACCCTTTGTGTGTGGAGATTTCATCGCGTCTAATGAAATAGGCCTGAAACTCTGGTCCCGGGGATTTGTCCTGCCACCCTGTGCAAACCCATGAGTGCACCCTGCCCATGATGTTGTCTGTGGCTGTGTGGCTGGCAATGTCCTTGGCAAGAACTGGGCACTCGGGTAGTTCCTGCAGGGCTAGGATCTACGTGGCTGGTGCTGGTTCTGGGTCGTGTGTGTCTAGGGGGAGCCTACTTAGACCGTCTGCGTGGCCCATCTCCTTCCCTGGCTTGTGTACCAGCTTGCAATTGTATGCTGCAAGGAAGATGGACCACCGGAGCATCCTGGGGGACAGAATCTGGGGGGTTTGCCTGTCTGTGGTGAACAGGCCCAGGAGTGGTTTGTGGTCCGTGAAGACAGTGAACTCCCTGCCATATAAGTAATCGTGGAATTTCTTGATTCCTGCCACGATTGCCAGGGCTTCTTTGTCTATTTGGGCATAGTTTCTTTCTGCTCCAGACAGTGTCCTAGAATAGTATGCTATGGGGACTTGTGCCCCGTTGGGCTCAAGGTGGCTTAGGACAGCGCCCACACCATAAGGGGATGCATCGCAGGCGATACAAATGGGCTTGGACTCGATGAAATGGGTTACTGTGGACTTGTCCGACAGCAATGCCTTCAGGGCCTTGAAGCTCTGATCGTGGGTGGCCGTCCAGGCCCACGTTGCCTGTTTGTCTAGCAGCCTGTGGAGCGGTTCAGCGATGGCTGCCTTGTGTGGGAGGAATGTATGGTAGAAATTCAGCAGACCCAGGAATGCCTGAAGCTCTGCTTTGTTCTTGGGTGTGGGTGCTAGTTTGATGGCCCTCACCTTGGATTCTGTGGGGTGGATTCCCCTGGCGTCTACTCTGAACCCCAAAAATTCTGTGGAAGGAACGCCTATGCTGCATTTTTCCTTTTTGAGTTTGAGGCCAGCTGTGCGCAGCCTTGCCAGCACTTCCCTAAGCCTCCCTGCCAGTTCCTCTGCTGATGCTCCTGCGATCAGGATGTCATCAAAATAGGGGCAGACTCCTGGAATGCCCTTGAGTGTCTTTTCCATAACCTCCTGGAAAATGCCAGGAGCAACCCTGACTCCAAACTGCAGCCTGTTCACCCGGAACGCCCCCCTATGGGTTACTATGGTTTGGATGTCAGCTGTTTCCCTAGTGACCGTGAGTTGCTGGTACGCCTGTGCAAGATCGAGCCTTGCAAAAATGGCGCCGCCTTGGAGGGAAGCGAGAACGTGGCTGACCGCGGGAACCGGGTAAGCGTGCGGGTTTAGGGCGCGGTTCACCGAGCACTTATAGTCGGCGCAGATCCTTATTTCCCCGTTGGGCTTGAGGGGGGTCACAATGGGGGTTTCCCACTCCCCTCCATCTACAGGCTCTAAGATTCCCTGGGCCACCAACTTGTCTAGTTCGCGCTCGATTTTGTGTTTGAGCGCAAACGGGACTCGCCGCAGCCGGACCCTAATGGGGGAGACGTTCGAGTTAAGCTTGAACGATATGGGGGCCCCGGTGTACTTGCCTAATGACCCGTCGAAGACGTCGGCGAATTCCCGGCAAACGGCCTCAACGGAGTCCCCCTGGATCCGATGGATCCCGGATACTGAGATTCCCAGAGCCTCAAACCAGTCCAGCCCGACCAGGCTGGCTCTGCGGCCCTCTACCACTACAACATCCAGGTGCCCTTCGCGACCCTTAAAGCCCACTGAAATGGTGGCCTCCCCCTTCACCTTGACCGGCGAATTCTGAAAATCGGTCAGGGTTAATTTAGTAGGCCATAATTTAATCCGTTGCTTGCTCCGGCTAATTATGTGGTTAAGGGTCTCGTCCGAAATAATCGAGACCGCTGATCCGGAGTCAAGCTCCATGCTGCAAGGGACACCTTGCAAACGGATTGTTAATCTAATTTTGGGTTTGAGCAGCCGGCGGCTACCCGTATGGTTAATGGCCAGCCGGCTCTCGACATAGCCAATTTTTGTTTTGGTGGGGGCCCCAGTACCTTCGAACGGCGGTTCCTCCGGCTGCAGCTCGTGGATCTCTTCTCGGGGGCGGCGGCTATGGCAGACGGCGGCTATGTGGCCTGTTTTCTTGCAGGCCCGGCACGTGGCGGACCGGAACTTGCAGAGGCTGCGCACGTGGTTCCCACCACACCCTGCGTACCTCTGGGGAACGGCGGTGTTGCTGGGAGGCCTGGTCCTGTCTGGGCGTCTGGCTCGCTGGTCGGGGGTCGACTTCCGCTGGAGGAGGTCGATGCTCAGGTCGTCCTCCTCTGTGGCCCCTTGCCAGTGGACGCTGGTTGCCGGGCCGGGTTTCCTGGCAGGCTTGGACGGCCCCGCAGGCCGCTTCGTGGGCTAGGATGGCGTCCTCGGCTTCCTGGAGAGAGACCTCCTCTCTTTTGAACAGGCGCTCCTGCAACCGCCTGTCACGTAGGCCGCAAATCAGCCGGTCCTGTAGTCGCTCCTCCAAATTTGTGAACCTGCAAGCGATGGCAGCTTCCCGCAGGGCGGCGAGGAAGTCGGCACCGGTCTCGTCGGGGCTCTGGTCCCTTTTCTCGAATTGTGACCATGCGGCCACCTTGGAGCGCCGGGGCTTGAAATGTGCGTTGAGCCTGGCCACGAGGTCTCGGTACGCGACGTTGTTGATGGCCTCCTGGGGGAACAGGTTCGCGGCAACTTCCAGCAGCGCTGGTCCCCCAAGGCAGAGCAGGGCAGCCGCCTTTGCACCGTCCTCGGATATCTGATTGAACCGCATGTACAGTTCAACGTGAGCCAGGTAACGAGTCCAGGTTTCGGGGCGGCGGGTCTCGAATTCGTGGGGTTGTCCGGCTCTAGCCATGGCGGCAGTTGGTCGTGGATGTGGCGCTTGGCGTTGCCGGTTCGGCTGGCGGTCGTGGGGGGAAGAAGGAAAAATGCCTTTCCCTTCAGCTTGCGGAGCGTTTCCCCAGTGACTTCAGCTCTTGGTCGGCAGCAATCCCACCTTCGTCGCCACTATTGTGTAGTGGGTCCGACGCAAGAGAGACGCCAGCCGGTGTGTGAGTTCAGCTCTTTATTGGAAGGGGAAATGAACTGAGGAATGAGGGCTACCTGGCCTCCTTATATACCTGGCCAGGTAAGCTAACAGCCAATGGGGTTGGCCCTAGGTTTCCCGCCGAAACTGTCCAGGCCAACGCCCCCTGAGGGCTGTTGCTATGCAGATGCCTGCATACATAACAGTTATCATATGTGATGTAGCATTTTCTCTTAAATAACAGCTGTTGTTTGAGATAGGATTAAACTACTTCCTAGTTTAATTTAACTAAACATGATATGCTATATCTTCACCCATTCTGACAGTATGACTTATCTAGTCTGACCAGAGCTCTGTGTCTTGCTAATTAAGACTAATGGAGAGTCCATGACTGGGTAGCTACTGATTTTTCTAGAGAAATTAAGTGATGCCTAGGAGCAAATACAAAGTAGAGTCATTCCACTATTTTGGCTTTAACAGTATAGCCCAGGTGCATCACAGGAGGATTGATCTTTGAATTAGTAAAACCTATAAAGAGATAAGAACACAAAAAGGAAAATAATATTAACTCCTCTCCGTTACTGGAGGAGTACTGAATCTGAATTTGCCTCCTTACTTTTTTCTCTTTGTAAAATTAAAAAAGCAGACAGGAAAAAGATAATTAAGTTCTGCCAGCAGCAATTTCTTCTGATTCATCAGTACATCATTAACCCAGTTTAATGCTAAACATTCCTCACTAGGTACCTGCACTTAGCAATCTTGGGTGATCCAAAAAGCCAAACAGATCAGATTTCATGAATAAATGGATGGGATGCTGGTGGGTGATGACATAGCTGCAGGTTATGTTGTCTCCAAACTGGCATCCCAAATTTGGCCTGGGACTGATAAGAATTTGATCCCTGAGAGAGATTTTCATCTTTGCAAAGAGGCTTCTTTGCCACCCAAAAATGCAAATTACCAGGCAAAGCAAAAAGCATTTATTAATGGGGGTTGGGGTAAAGTTTTTATAGGATACAGAAAAAATGATACATTCAGTATCTGCAATATATCAGAAAACAAGTGAACAATAAAATCTATTCAACAGTAAATCTGTCATAGGTTGTTTTAAGTATACTCAAGTTAATGGGCTCCAAAGCACAAGACAGCCAACACACAAGACAGCATTCATAGTGCTCATTGCTCACCACTTTTCTTCTTCTTGTACTGCTTCTTCAACTATCACTTCTTGTGAGCCCTACCACTGGAGGAAGTATCTCTTGCTAGCTGCTTTAGGCTGCTTTATTTCCCCACACAACTTTCTTCTATCTTACCCACCAATACCTCCAGCTGTGTCTCAGCACAGTTTTTATAGCCAACATTGCTGTGTTGACTGGAGAGAGGGGCTTAAAGAGGCAGGACAACAACTATATAGGTGTTAGTTATTTTCTAGGCTGCCTGCCCTTTCACATACATACCTCACGCCTTTTAATTTATAAAAAAAAAATCACTATTTTTTTTCTTTTTGTAAGGCTACTGGCATCTCTGTGTCTTTCTCATAATGATAGGAACTGAGCGATGATATTTGCTGTCCCACTCAACATGTAATACTGAAACAGTATGGATGCAATGTGAGTTACCACCCAGTTAACTGGGAATTGGTATACTGTATTTTCTGGCGTATAAGACGACCCCCTACATTTCCTGTTAAATTATAGGGTTTGGGCTATACTCTCCGTATAAGACTACCCCTCTTTCAACGCACACCAAATAAAAATTAAAAAACATCAGATTTGATTTTAATATGGTAATTTTAATTCAAATGCTTATGACATGCAGGTGCTTAGTAGGAAAACTGTCACTTATAAACATAAGGCTGTTTGTCATCAAACATGTAAACATAAAACAGTGCAAGTGGATTAAACTATAATAATAATAATAATAATAATAATAATAATAATAATAATAATAATAATAATAAGAAGAAGAAGAAGAAGAAGAAGAAGAAGAAGAAGAAGAAGAAGAAGAAGAAGAAGAAGAAGAAGAAGAAGAAGAAGAAGAAGAAGAAGAAGAAGAAGAAGAAGAAGAAGAAGAAGTAGTTGGAGGGGACCTTGGAGGTCATCTAGTCCAACCCCCTGCTAAGGCAGGAAACTGTATACCATTTCAGAAAAATGGCTGTCCAGTCTCTTCTTAAAAACTTCCAGTGTTGGAGCATTCACCACTTCTGGAGGCAGGTTGTTCCACTGGTTAATTGTTCTAACTGTCAGGAAGTTTCTCCTTAGTTCTAGGTTGCTTCTCTCCTTGATTAGTTTCCATCCATTACTCCTTGTCCTGCTTTCAGGTGCTTTGGAGAATAGCTTGACTCCCTCTTCTTTGTGGCAGCCCCTAATTCCAGCAACCATTCCCTATTTTCCTAATTCACTTTTTCACTTTTCCTAATTCACTCTAAAGCTTTCCCTGCACAGAGCCTTAAGTAACACAAGCTGCCTGCAATAAGTGCAGGTTCGCATCCCACCAGGCTCAAGGTTGACTCAGCTTTCCATCCTTCCAAGGTAGGTAAAATGAGGAGCCAGATTGTTGGGGGCAATAAGCTGACTTTGTAATAATGCTGCTTGGGGGGGGGTGAAAGCCCTAATAAACAGGCATATACACAGAATGAAGGCTATTGCTAAGCACATTGATTTGTGCTTTAAATTGTAAGCCACCCTGAGTCTTCGGAGAAGGGCAGGATATAAATGGGATTTAAAAAAAAAGACTAAATGGGAGATCCGCTCCAGGTTTTCCAGCCAGCCCACCCAGTTCCTGAGTCAAATGTGTCCTTAGAGCTAAGCCGCTGCTCTGGCTGCTGCCTTCCCCACCTGCCTTTCAAGTTGGGATATACTACAGCTGCTCTTCAACTTTAGAAGAAAAGACGCCCAGACCCCAGCCTGTAAAAAATCACAGACTGCAGCTTCTTCTCCAATTGGTCCCGCTTTCCCTGCGCAGACTAAATGGGAGATCCGCTCCAGGTTTTCAGCCAGCCCTGTCCCTAAATTTTCAGCACCCGGCCTTTAGAGAAGATTTTCATGGGTTAAAAAGTAGTCTTGCGAGTGATCTTTCAAATAAGCCGAAATCTTTGCCATCTCTGCCAGGTCAGAAACCTTTAAAGTCCATTCTTCTATGGTCGGCAGTTCCTCTTTCTTCCAATACTGACCTATTAAGAGTCTTGCTGCCGTAATTAAATTCAACATCAGCTTAGTGTCCACAACCGTAGCATCTGTAATTATTCCCAACAAGAAAAGTTGCGGACAAAACTTTATCCTTTGCTTGAAAATCTTCTGCATATTCCACCAAATTTTAATCCAGAAGGCCTTAACCTTTTTGCAAGTTCACGTATGGTCAGTATTGGAAGAAAGAGGAACTGCCGACCATAGAAGAATGGACTTTAAAGGTTTCTGACCTGGCAGAGATGGCAAAGATTTCGGCTTATTTGAAAGATCACTCGCAAGAACGTTATATTATGGAATGGAGAAAATGGATTGAGTATATCCAGAACAAATATAGGACTAAAAAGTTTCATGTAGCATTTGAATAAGTCTTCCTTTTCTTTTTCTTTTTTTTTCTTGTTTTCTCTATATATAATTAATATTAATAGTGTTTGTATTATCCTATATGAGCCAGAGAGTGATAGATGTTAGAGTTTATGGTTGTTAGCATATGGATGTTTATGATTGTTTTTTTTTGTTTTTATACCTTGTACTTAGCTCTGGGAAGTGGGGGGGGAGGGGGAGAGGGGTAGGGAGGGAGGGAGAGGGGGGGGAGGGGGGACTGTTAAAGAGAAAATGTATGTTAAAACTTTTCAATAAAAAAAAAGTAGTCTTATACGCCGGAAACTACGGTATTTCATTTATTGTTTCCAAGAGTCCTTCTTTCTTAAGATGTGGACTGAAGTGGGTTCTGACACCATGAAAACAACTATCAGTTGAACAACAATTATTTGTTCAATTTATATAGGGATGAAGACTTATATTTTTATGTATAGCAATCTTGATTTTACTTGAAATCTAGGATCTGTTCTCTTCTTTTATTCTGCTACCCAACAATATTTTAATGTATCTTTCTTTGCAAAGGTTCTAGGTGAATTTCCTATTTACCCTTCTGATGACTGTATCCCTTTAAGGAGATCTATCGGCTCCCTAAAGTCTTTTCTTCTTGCTTCTTTTTCACTCTCTTTCCATTTTAGTCAATATTTCCTTTCTGTTTCTTTCTGCTTTTCTTTGTGTTTAAACTATCTCCACTTGTGTGTTTACCACCTTGTATTGGATATCCCACCTTTTGGACACCAGGTTTTTTGGAGATCCCACCTTTGTCACAACTTTGTCATAGTTTCTTTTAAGCACACACAAGTCAGTGGGGCCTCAAACATAAAAAAGGCAATACAGGCCTTTAGTTAACAAACAAGCATTCATATGCTAGTACTCACTGCTTTATTTCCACAAATACACTCCTCCTCCTCCTCCTCCTCCTCCTCCTCCTCCTTCTTCTCTCTCTCTCTCTCTCTCTCTCTCTCTCTCTCTCTCTCTCTCTCTCTCTCTCTCTCTCTCTCTCTCTCTCTCTCAAATCAACAGATATCTTTCAGCACAGCTTTTATAGTCATTGTTGCTGTATTGGCTGGGGAGAGGGCTTAAAGAGGCAGGATAATAGCTGCATAGGAATTGACTATTTTCTAAGCAGCCTGCTCTCTCACACTGTCCCTAGCGAAGCTACTAGTCTAACCAGCTTCTGGTTAATGAATACATTAACAGTTTTGACCCTCGCAATAAAACAAGCATGAATTAAGACAGTAAATTCTATTGCTAGGCCTCCCAAGGGAGGTGGCAAGACTGCTGCTCAGCAAGCCAAAAAAGAAAATGAACTCCATCAAACACAAAGCAAAACCCATCCAAAAAGAAATTACAGTTAGGATTTTATAGGAGCACATTAGTAAGATCTGAGCAAGGTTTCTCTACCAGGTTTAGGATCCACAAACAGCTATGTTGGCAATTTCCTTCAATAGCCTCAGGAAACAGGGTTGCAATATTGAGATTGTTATGTACTGGGCTTTTTGAGGGAATACCACGTGGTTTGCTGGAGCAGCTAATGGCTCTCCAGCAACCCAGACTACCAGTCTCCTGTGCTGCAATTGGCTATCCCCAGGGGACAATGGTTGATTCAAACCTATTGGCTGCTGCCTACGGGCTAGACTATATATTGTGGCTGGTTGCAGCAATTTCCCTCAGTACAGTCACAGCACGAAATAAAGCATGAGTTACATGTACTCTGTTCATGTCTTCATTCCTGTGTCAAAGAACCCACTATTTAATAGTGGCGACAAGGGTGGGATCCTGCTTCACTGACTAAAGAGCTGAAGTCCACGAGGGAAAGGCAGCACCTGCCGGAGGGAAGAGGCATTTCCCGCCCCCCCCCTCAAGGCCGGCTAGCAAGCTACACTAGCAGCCTTGTGCTCAGTGGACTCATTCCCTGAGCCTAGAAGCAGGATCCAGAAGAACGCAGGAACCAGCAAGAAAGGATGCCATAGGTCGGTAAACTGAGAGAATTTGACGTGAAACACCCGGATGTGTTTATTTATCGCAAGTAGAAAACTACCTCAGAGCCAATCAGATCGCGGAAGAAGGACTGAAGGCCGCAACGCTACTCTGCATGTGTGGCCCGGCAACCTTTGATTTGCCCATGAACCTTTTCACACTGACACCAATCAAAGCGGTGTCCTACACAGATTTTAAAAAGAAGCTAACCGGGCACTTCCAGCCTAAGATGTCTGAGATGGCTTGGCGGTTCAAGTTTGACCAAACAGTGCAGCTTCCCGGGGAGTCAGCTTCGGAGTTCATAGCGGGCCTAAGGCAGGCCGCACGCCTATGCAAATTCTCAAATTTAGAAAAACGACTAAGAGACCAGCTCGTCTGCAGCCTACGGGACAGGACACTTCAGCAGAGACTATTTGCTAGGCCAAATTTAACGTTCTCTGAAGCACAGGACAAGGTGATGGCCGACGAAGCTGCCGGGGGCACCATTCAGACAGTTCAGCCTGCCACATTGACAAGGGTCGAAGAAACGGTCCACAGTGAGGACGCCAAACACACCGGAGATTCTTCCGAGGAAGAAGAACCTGAAATCAACCGACTCTAAAAGCAGCCCAACACGCAACACCGAAAGAACTACCAACGGGAGGACAGTTACAAGACAGTTCTCTTACCATGATGTAAGGGGTGCGGTGGCAACCATGTTCGCGCCATTGCAGATTTCGTTCAGCCATGTGTAGAGCTTGCGGAAGGAGAGGCCACATTGCAGTGGTTTGCAGAGCCCACCAGAGAGACCGGCCACCCAAACACCAGTTGGAAGAACTGACTAGGAGAGGTACTGGGGCCCAGGGTCCAGTTAGTGTGGGATTTTTCATAAGCCGTAGAAGCGTATGCCGCACCGGGGCTCGATGCCCCTTCAAACCCAAACTTAAGCTCATGGTAGAGCTACAAGGAGTTCCATGTAAGATGGAATTGGACTCTGGCTCTGCAGTCCCAATCATTTCTCAAGACACTTTTAACTTCGTGTGTAGGCACAGTAACAATTGGGCCTAACTAAGACCCTCAGATATAATCCTAACAGATTTTCAAAACGCTCATGTTAAAGTCAAGGGAGAAGCCACCTTGTTGGTAAAGTTTAAAGGGTTTTTGGGGCACCTGGATGTAATAGTAGTAGGGGGCCAGAGAACGAGTCTCATTGGACTCGATTGGTTTGATGCCTTAGGTATTCAGATTACTGGCATAAACCGGACACAAACTGCAGACCTCGTGTCAGTGTGCGAGGAATACATGGATGTTTTTGATTCAACCCTAGAGACATACACAGGCCCACCTATTTCATTTAAGCTAGATCCCAACATAGTTCCAATCAGGGTTAAGCCTCGTAGGGTCCCCTTTGCCTTAAAACATAAAATTGATTTGGAAATTGATAAGCTGGTAGAACAGGGCATATTACAGCCTGTTGATGGTGGGGAGTGGGAAACTCCTATATAGTCACTCCACCCTATCTTATTAAGTGGGGTTGGAGGGAAGGCGAGTTGTCAGAAGACACATTGATCAGCTCAGGAAGCGGTTTCCTGAATGGCCACTAAAAGAGGACTGCATCATAAGTCCCTCCCAAGGTCCTCAAGCTTGTGGCCAAGGCAGCCCTCACATAGATTACCAGGATTTTTCCTTCCTAACTGAGATGGAACCAGAGGGAGAACTGGGGATCTCTGCAGTGCAACATGGACCCCCTGAAGGAGCAAGCCAACCAAACCTCAGTAACCGCTCTGCCTACTCTGCTGAACAGTCTGACTTGGGGTGGGCCAACCTGGAGAGGCCAGCCAGAGTGCATCGAATCCCCTTGACTCAGGAGCACAAAGGGACACAAGTCTACTCAGCCCACTGGGTAAGCTGGTAGACCACAAAGTGATGGGAACTCTGAGACGTTCCTCTAGGGCACACAAGCCTCCTTCATATCTTGCAGATTGCATTGTAAAATAAAGAGCTATTTGTTGTTGTAAATCCTGTTGCCACTAAACTACAGAACTAATGCTATGATATAACTGTATAAAAGTGCCATTTTGGTACCCTATTCATTCAGATGTTGTTTAATGACATTATAGTCCACATTATTTTTTTTATTATTGCTTTTACTTTAATATGTTTGGACATTGAGTCTTGACCGTTGTTGAGACTCATTAGTGTTATTATGGTCTGAACTAAGGGGGGAGGGGTGTTATGTACTGGGCTTTTTGAGGGAATACCACATGGGTTGCTGGAGCAGCTAATGGCTCTCCAGCAACCCAGACTACCAGTCTCCTGTGCTGCAATTGGCTATCCCCAGGTGGCAATGGTTGATTCAAACCTATTGGCTGCCGCCTAGGGGCTAGACTATACAGTATATTGCGGCTGGTTGCAGCCATTTCCCTCAGTACAGTCACAGCATGAAATAAAGTATGAGTTACCTGTACTCTGTTCGCGTCTTCATTCCTGCGTCAAAGAACCCACTATTTAATACAGATTGTACACTACTTCAAAGTCTCATTTAGAGTAGCTGAAAGCTCTGCTTCATAACTGGCTAAAGAGTGTCATAGAAAGGCTTGATATTTGAAAAGAAGAAGAAAAATTGCTCATGAGGAACAAGCAAAAAAACCCACCCAGTTAATGGAAAATTCACAACCAAGCCTTTTAATGTTTGAGCAGGAAGGAGAGTAGCATCAAAAAACTCTTAGCTACCTACTGCACAATCAGCAGCAGGCTCCAGCCATACATAGAAGGTCTTTAGAGTTAGCTTGCCGAATACTAATGTCCAAGACAAAAATCTAGCATTCCAAGTAAAGCTCTCCCCTGGCATTTAGCAGTAGCAAGTGAAGAACAGTATCCACCTGAGCAATTAAAATTTCGCTTGTGTAATAATAATAATAATAATAATAATAATAATAATAATAATAATAATAAGAAGAAGAAGAAGAAGAAGAAGAAGAAGAAGAAGAAGAAGAAGAAGAAGAAGAAGAAGAAGAAGAAGAAGAAGAAGAAGAAGAAGAAGAAGAAGAAGAAGAAGAAGAAGAAGAAGAAGAAGAAGAAGAAGAAGAAGAAGAAGAAGTTGGAAGGGACCTTGGAGGTCATCTAGTCCAACCCCCTGCTCAGGCAGGAAACCCTATACCATTTCAGGCAGATGGCTGTCCAGTCTCTTCTTAAAAACCTCCAGTATTGGAGCATTCACCACTTCTGGAGGCAGGTTGTTCCACTGGTTAATTGTTCTAACTGTCAGGAAGTTTCTACTTAGTTCTAGGTTGCTTCTCTCCTTGACTAGTTTCCATCCATTGCTTCTTGTCCTGCTTTCAGGAGCTTTGGAGAATAGCTTGACTCCCTCTTCTTTGTGGCAGCCCCTGAGATATTGGAAAACTGCTATCATGTCACCCCTCACCCTTCTCTTCATTAAATTAGAAGACATACCCAATTCCAGCAACCGTTCCCCATATGTTTTAGCCTCCAGTCCCCCAATCATCTTTGTTGCTCTTCTCTGTACCCTTTCTAGAGTCTCAACATCTTTTTTACATCGTGGTGACCAAAACTGGATGCAGTATTCCAGGTGTGGCCTTACCAAAGGATTGTAAAGTGGTATTAGTACTTCACTTGATCTTGATTCTATCCCTCTGTTAATGCAGCCTAGCACTGTGTTGGCTTTTTTGGCAGCTGCAGCACACTGCTGGCTCATATAGAAGTGATTGTCTACTAGGACTCTGAGATCCCTCTCACAGTTACTACTATTGAGCAAGGTACCACCTATACTATACCTGTGCATTTGCTTTTTCCTGCCTAAATGTAGAACCTTACTTTTTTCACAATTGAATTTCATTTTGTTAGATAGCGCCCAATGTTCGAGTCTGTCCAGATCCTCCTGTATTTTAAGCCTATCTTGTGGAATATTGGCTATTCCTGCCAGCTTGGTGTCATTTGCAAATTTGATGAGTTCCCCATCTATTCCCTCATCCAAATCGTTAATGAAGATATTGAAGAGCACTGGCCCCAGAACAGAGCCCTGGGGCACCCCACTACGCACTTCCTTCCATGTAGATGCAGTTCCATTGAGGACCACACGTTGAGTACGGCCTTTCAGCCAGCTACGAATCCATCTGGTGGTGATGCTATCTAACCCACATTTTTCTATCTTATCAAGTAGTAGGTTGTGATCTACTTTACTGAAGTCTAAGTAAATTATATCTACAGCATTCCTCTGGTCCACTAGCTTTGTCACTTGGTCAAAGAATGTGATAAGATTTGTCTGGCATGATCTGTTTTTGACAAACCCATGTTGACTTTTAGTGATGACTTTGTTTGCATCTAGGTGTTCGCTGATTTGTTGTTTGATTATCTTTTCCAGAATCTTCCCAGGTATTGAGGTCAGGCTGATAGGTCTGTAGTTTCCAGGATCTATTTTTTTCCCTTTTTTGAAGATGGGAACTACATCAGCTCTCTTCCAGTCCTCTGGTAGTTCCCCAGTGCTCCAGGATCTTTGAAAAATATAGTTCAGTGGTTCTGAGATCACGTCTGCCAGTTCCTTGAGAACTTTGGGGTGTAATCCATCTGGTCCTGGTGATTTGAACTCATCTAGGCTGGACAGGTGTTCACTTACCATTTTTTTGCCTATCTTAACTTGCGTTTCTATTCTGTTTTTTATGGCACTGGTTTTGGTAGGTTGGACTGTTTTTTCCCTTTGTGTAAAGACAGATGTAAAAAACGAGTTAAATAGTTCTGCTTTCTCCCTATTGCTTGTCACCTTCTTGCCATTTTCCCCCACTAATGGACCAATCATTTCCTTAACTTTTTTCTTGTTTCTTATATGTTGAAAGAAGTTTTTTTTGTTATTTTTGACTTTGGTTGCAAGCCTTAGTTCATTCTGAGCCTTAGCTTTCCTCACTTCATCTTTGCAGGCACCGGCTATTTGCTGATATTCTGACTTAGTTATGTGCCCCTTTTTGCAATTCTTATACTTGTCCTTTTTATCTTTCAATTTATCAGAGAGTTCTTTATGCAGCCATGCTGGTTTCTTTTGAGAGCTGTTATTTTTCTTCTTTGTTGGTATTGTACTAGACTGGGCCTTTATTATCTCACTTTTCAAAATTTCCCAAGCTTCTTGAGTTGTTTTCCCCTTTAGGATTCTCATCCATGGAATTCTTCCCATGGTCTCTCTAAGTTTATTGAAATTAGCTCTTTTAAAGTCCAAGACTCTAGTTTGGCTGTGTTCTATTGCTTGTGCCTCCAGAATGTTGAATTCCAATATGGCATGATCACTTCCCCCCAAGGTTCCTGTGGCTTCGACATTTTCTATCATTTCATCTCTGTTTGTGAGAATTAAATCCAATATGGCTAATCCCCTAGTTCCCTTCTCTACTTTTTGGTAGAGAAAGTTGTCTGCTAGGTTTGTCAGGAATCTGTTTGATCTTCCACTTGGTGCAGAGGTTGTCTCCCAGTTGATATCAGGGTAATTAAAGTCCCCCATTACTATTGTGATGTGATTCTTACATACCTTAGTTAGCTGACTAGCAAAAAGTTCATCTATTTCCTCTGCTTGGTTGGGCGGCCTATAGTATACACCTATGGCAATGTCATTTTTCCCCCTTTTATATAGACCCAAATGCATTCAAGTTTACAGTTTTCGTCATTGTTGTGTGTATAATATAGTCCAGGTAACAACTTTAGAAAAGCAATGTTTGGAGCAGTTTGGCTCAGAATTTTAAAAATAAATAAATTCAAATACTCACTTGGGATTCCGGGAACAGTCTGTGGCAAGACACATTTGATATTGGGGAAAACATAACAGCTCCAGCCAGCATAGAAACAATCACCTATGCTGACCTAAAAAGAAGACTCAAGGAACACTTTGAACCCAGGTTATCAGTCATCGCCTGGTGTCACGCATTTGAGCAACGGGACCAGAGGGCAGGGGAGTCGGCAGGGGAGTTTGTGGCAGCCCTTTGACAAGCTTCCCGCAACTGTGAGTTCCCTGATATGGAAGACCATCTCCAAAACAGGCTCGTTTGCGGGTTGTGAAACAGAGAACTGCAACAATGTCTCTTCACCATCAAAAAAATGAACTTCCAAGATGCTCTGAAGGAAGTCATGGTGGAGAAGGCTCCTGGAGGAGCAATGAAGACTCTCCAGCCCCCTAAAACACACACCAGCCTCTGCAGCTGTCAACCTCGAGACCGCTGAAGGCTCCGCAGAATCCAGTGAGGACAAATAGGTTGAGCGGCTGCGACAAGAGCCACCCCGATGGCCACGATCTTTGGAACAAGCAGCTCCAGCATGGAACTGCGTGAGCTGCGGGGGTCAGCATCAATGAGCGGAGTGTAGATTTCACACAGATGTATGCTGTGCCTGCAGAAAGCAGGGCCACATCACCAAGGTCTGCCGAGGCCAACGGTGGGACACGAAAACCCCAATGCAACAGCCAAGAGGAAAATGGTTCCCAGGGCAGATCCGAATCAAACACTGTTTGGGAAGACTGTGGATCCAAAGCACAGGAGCTAAATGCACTCTCAAGCAAAAGATTAGGGTACAGCTAAGGCTGCAAGGCATCCCATGCTCTATGGAGCTAGATACTGGATCTGCACTGTCCATTATCTTCTCTAAAACCTTTGATCACATCTGCAAGCAAAGCAGACAGTGAGTTCCATTTAAACCATCCAGTTTGGTGTTAACGGACTTTCAGCACTGTAGAGTCCCCATAAGGGGGGAGGCCATCATCAACGTAAATTTCAAGAAATTTGAGGGTCCCCTCAGTATAATAGTGGTGGAAGGACAATGCACCAGCCTCCTAGGGCTGGACTGGTTCAAAGCCCTGGGCATCAGCATTACTTGGCTTGGAGGTAGTAACCGTGAGAGGGACTTTGGAGTCCTAGTGGACGATCACTTAACTATGAGCCAGCAGTGCACAGCAGCAACCAAAAAAGCTAATACAATCCTGGGTTGTATTGTATAAACAGAGACTAATCAAGGAGAGAAGCAACCTGGAATTAAGGAGAAATTTCCTGACAGTGAGGACAATCAACCAATGGAACAGCTTACCCCCAGAAATTACTGGAAGTCTTTAAAGAGACTGGACAATTACCTGACTGAGATAGGACCTCCTGCTTGAGCAGGGGGCTAGACTAGAAGACCTCCAAGATCCCTTCCAGCTCTATTCTATTCACAGGCAAAGCAAAAAAAAAATCATTAAGGGGGACGTGGTGTCAAGTCTTTTTATAGGTTACAGAAGCAAATGATACATTTAGTATACATGTCATAATATGTCAGAAAGCAAGTGATCATACAATAAAAGACATTAATGACATGTCAGACTTGAACAAGAGAAAACATTGATTCTGGATACCGTTCAATGGGTGTCAAATTTATGGATTTCATTAGTCTTGTAATGGCTTGTATCTCTTTTAAAATTTACAAGTACATTCATGGACTTTCAGAATATGCTCTCTATTGTTTAAGGCTGAAATGACAAGTTCTTGCATATCAAAGGAAAAGTCCATGGAGAAAAGCATGTTTTTCTTTAGTTAATCTCCAATAGTTAAATTTTGGATCGTTTGCTCCGAAAATTCCTCTCTGTTTTGAAGATTAGTTGCGGATTTTGAAACACGCATGTGCGGTAGTGCCGTCGATTTTTTTTTTTGGCGATATATCGCTAGATGGCGGTGTCCGTCCACAAGCCTGTCGAGTCAGAACGGTTACGGCTCCGACGTCATTCTCGCAGCACGTCCCACCCTCCTTTTTCTTCCCTGCAGGTAAGGCGGCTGGGCGGTGTCACTTCTAGTTAGGAGAGGAGGAGTCCGAGGGAGGGAGTAGCGGTTGTTCGCGGCTCTCCGCCGTGGCTGGGGCTGTTCTCGGAACGGCTGCCATCCGCCCGTCGCTGCTACTTCGAATTACTAAGTGAAACGCGAGGCGAGGCAAGGCGGGTGCTTTGGCTTAACAAGCGGAAGGGAGGTAAGAAGAAGGAGAGAAGCCGCGGGCACTGCCCTTCTCGCCATCGTCTTCTCGGACTTTCATTGGCTATGAGTCCGGACCAAAAGCCGCCGCCGCGGTCTTCCCGCAATAGCCGAGCGCCTCCTCAGGGGCAGCGCAGGGGGCTCCTGACTGAGATTCAGACGTCCCTTCTCACCGAGCCCTTCGAGGCCCGCTATACCCTCAGCCCCGGCCGCGAACTCGGCAGGTAAGGCGGGCAGGGGAAAGACCCGGACGGTGCAGAGGGCGCTCTTTTGCCTCCGCCTGTAGTGTGCTAGATGGTTTGGGTCCTGAAATTACCGTGGGGTACTTAATGGCAGCGGAGTCTCCGCCCGAGATGTAGCAAAAGCGAGAGACCTCGAGAGAAGAACGGGAAAAGACGGTGAGGGACAGGCGGTGGAAAGAGGGCGGGGAGCCTTATCAAAGTCTCCTTATTCGGGGAGAAGACCAAAATCTCCCCGCGGCGCGCTTGCCACAGCCCACTGTCAAGGTTGTGCCCGGACCCTATCCACTTTGGACGCAAGATTACTTTCCTCAAACGTCTAGCAACCCAAACCTCTTTTTTACACAACTTTTCTTCGGCTTTTCCTTACCGTCTCTAATTGTCCGTACTGGAACACCCAAACATAGGTGTTCTTCATCTTGAGAAGTCTGTAAACCTGAGCAAGGCTGTCTCCTCCTGCGTATGGAGACAGGTATGTAAAATGCAATGGGGCTTTCACAAATCTGTATATTTCAATGATTGAAGGTTAATTATTAAGCATTTTTGAAGTAGAAAAATGTAACTTGCTAGTTGTATTATCTTTAGTCTTAAACAGAGACAAGTTTTTTCTATGTCTAGAGAAAGGCATCTAATATAAAAAGAATGCTTTATATGGCAGGGCTCCCCAACCCCCGGTCCATGGACCAGTACCGGGCCACAGCATGCCAGCAACGCACAAACAAGCAAAGCCCCATCCGCTGGGGGGGGCAGCATGTAAAACCATACCCCCTCCGGTCTGTGGAAAAACCTTTCTCCATGGAACCGGCTGGGGACCTCTGTTATATGGTATTATATATTTCTTTCAGAGGGATCTCTAAAAGTGTGTGATGTCAGAAACTATAACAGTCTGATCAGGAACCTTTCTCTCATTTGCTTTAAATATCCAAGTCTGAGGTTATTCTTTACTGATTCAGACTTTGTTCAGGCCTTCAGCAGTTGTCTAGTCATTAATGCCTAATGTCTAGTCATTAATGCCTCTTGTTAATTAAAGGGCTAAAGATAGAGACAACCTTGAGAGGGTTTAATCTGAGTCAGAAGAAATAAATACAGCCAGCATGGTATTTTTAAAAATTATTTGTAGGGATCAAAGTATGGCTTTAGTTTGTTTAAAGATTATGTTTACATATTTCAAAAGAAGATAATGTTTGTATATTAAAGTTACTCATAGACAATATTTCCATACATGTTTTTGTGTGTGGGGGGTTATATTTTAATTATATATGTGCTAATATAAACACATTTCATTTGGTTATCTGATTTGCTAATTGATTGTGCTGTCTATTTTTTGACATATTAAATCACTAAAAAAGTTAAACTGATGCACTACCACTTTATAGCATAAATAAAGCAGAAGCATAAATAAAGGTAAAATGATCTTTGATACTGGAAATGATATACATCTTACTAAAGCAAATTATAACGATCATGTATTTGAATTTCAGACAAGTCTACAGTCAGTTTTATGGAACAACTTAAATTTTACAATGCATGGTTATTAAATTGCTGCATAATAATTGATCTTTTGTGGATACGTAATAAGTGACAGTTCAGCTTCACATAAAGTTTAAGAACAGATTGACCTAAGCTATTGGCCATGAAATGATCATGTTTTGCTATTAGAATTTTAACTTAATCTATACATTAATACATTATTTGTATGGGCTAAATTTTAACATATGTAGGAATTCATGTTACAGTTGTAGAAAGAAGTTAAAATTATATATAGAAAGCTGACAAATCAGTGTATGTGTAAAACTAACTTGTAATTCATCAGTTATAATTTATAGCTTGATATCTAATAGTTACCACTTTATGACAAATCTTAAATGTATGTGTTTTGATGATTTATATCAGTTTAGTAGAAGTATTTAAATCTAAAATAGTAAGAGTTTTATTAATTAGTATGTTGAAAGTATGTTGCTTTTACTTCCTTACAAGTAAATTGAATGGAAGCTCTGTTACATTACTGATAATTTCAAACACACTTAATATTGCAATAATAGCATAATAAAGCAATCAGTGTGTCAGTTTTCCAGATGGAAGTAGAGATAATTAAATAAAAATGACACATTTTACAACTTGAATTTGGCTCACTACTTTTCTGTGGCAAGTAAGAATCTCTTGCCTCGTCACAACCACTTCTACTATTTTCTTTCTTGGGATTCTTTCTTGGGGTTTGATAATGAAATATGGGAAAAAAGTAAAAAAAGAGAAATTGGAGGCTATCTAAGAAGAACAGGAAACACCAAATAAGGATAAGGGAAGCATAGCTAGAATATCACAGAAAATATATATATTAGCCACTACAATCTAAAGTTAACTCCATCCTTGCACATTGCCTGCTCACCATTCCTTGTTCTTCACTCAAATGACCCTATAACTCCATTTTTTTTAAAATTCAGATTACCAGGGAGAAGATAAATGGATGTTTAGATGTGGATTATTATAATATCTACATGGAATGAATGAGTGAACAAAGGGGCAATTTCTGGGGAAAGAGAAAAGAAAGAAAGAGAAAAAGAAAAAGAAAGAAAGAAAATAAATAAATAAAAGTTCTCACTGTTAATATGCAAGCCACAGTAATTTCCCATAGAAAACATGCAGTCCTCATTTAAAAAAAAGATTTTGTACTCCAGATTCAAAGATAACGCCTCGAAATGCGAAGCGTATAAATTTAATAAATACATACATATATATATATATATATATATATATATATATATATATATATATATATATATATATATATATATATATATATGTATTTTAGTTATAGTTTTGCATTGGTTAATTTTGATTATATGCCTAGGTTAAACAGCTATATATCACACTGTGATAAAATATAATGTAGTTGTTAAGCTTTGGTTTCCACCTGCACCTGTAGAAGTTCATTTTAAGTCTGTGTTTCTCTTTCTCTTTCATAGGATTGTTGGGAAAATATGTGTAAGCACTTATCAATTTTTTTAAAAAGTACACCAAATGTTAAATACATGGAAATCAGAGCCATCTGCCAGTTCCACTCAGTAGGCACAGTCTCTGCATGCGGGGGTAATTTGTCAACTGCTAACCTCCCCGTCTCCTCGGCTGGGAGTCTCCTTGGTGGATGTAGACTCTGCTGCCAGGCCGCTGTTGTGCTGCCCCTGGGTCTGTCTTTCACAAGAGTCTTGAGCCAGTGACTGGTTCACTAGCCTCCGGTGCAGTTGGTCGATGTGCCAGTGGAGCACTCAACCGTCTTCTAGGACCACTTCAGAAGAGAGTGACCCTGACACCTTAACAATCACAGCTACCACCCACAGTGCCCCTTGACTGTAATTCCATGCCCAAACCCGGTCACCAACTTGCAAACTTTGTGGTGGTTTTGGCTGTGCTGAGTCTGAGGCAACTCAGTCTGGATGCAGCCGATCTAGCTTAGTGATTAAGAGCTGTCCCCATCTAAGTTCTGCTTGGCTTCTGCCCGTGGAAGTGCAGGGAGTCATGCATTGGCAGAGTAAAAAGTCTGCCAGCCTGTGCTGCCAGTCACCGGTTACAATCCTCTTTAAGGATTCTTTGGCAAATGTGGCAACTATGTACTTGGGCCTCAATATCTTTATCTAACCCCAGCCACCATAGGTAGCTTTTTGCAAGTGCCTTCATCTGGACTATTCCCGGATGTCCCCTGTGCAGACACTCTAAAAACCTGGGCCTCAAGGAGCTCGGGACTATGACCTGACTCCCCCAAAGAATGCAGCCTTTGTGAGCTGACAGCTCATCTTTCCTCTTATAAAAATTCTGAAAGTTTGGCCCCGGACTGATGTCCGGCCATCCTGTGTACACCCAGTTCAAAGCGTGACTTAGCGTCTTGTTGGAGGCTGTCTTGGCAGCCACGTCCCCAGCATAAAGGGGAGACTCCAGCAAATCCTGGAAAGCCAGGATGTGTGCAGCCGGAGCGGGGTCTGGCTCTAAGTGTGGCAGGGGCAGGTTGCTGAGGCAGTCCGCATGGCCCATTTCCCTGCCCAGGTTGTGAATTAGCCTGTAACTATAGGCTGAAAGTAAGATGCACCGTGGGGAAAGGATCTGAGATGTTTGTCCGAAGTGTACAGGCTCAGAAGTGGCTTGCAGTCTGTGAAGACTGTGAATGGGTGGCCATACAAGTAGACATGAAATTTTTTGATACCGGCCACTATGGCCAGTGCTTCCTTATCTATTTGGGTGTAGTTGCATTCTGCTGAAGACAGAGTCCTTGAATAATAAGCTATGGGAGCTTGCCTCCCGTCAGCCATAAAATGGCTCAACACGGCCCCTATTCTCTACGGGGATGCATCATATGCAATGCTGATAGGCAGCTGTTCCTTAAAATGTGTCAGTACTGAGTGTGATGACAGCAGTGATTTCACTGCCGAGAAACTTTTCTTGTGCATGCTCGTCAACTGCCACTGTGCTTTTTTGTCCAAGAGCCTGTGTAAGGCTCTGCGGCCTTGTGTGGAAGAAAGGCATGATAAAAGTTGAGTAGCCCTAAGAATGCCTGAAGCTCCCCCTTTGACTTAGGACTGGAAGCCTGCTGAATTGCTTTAAGTTTGGATTCAGCCGGATGAATGCCTGTGGTATCTATGCGGAAACCAAGGAACTCGGTTGAATCTACCCCTATTTTGCATTTCTCCCTCTTCAGTTTCAGCCCCGCTTTGCGGAAACGCTGAAGGACAGCTTTGAGCCATTCTGCCAAGATTTCTACTGATTCCCCAGGTATGAGGACATCATTGGAATAAAAGCACACACCTGGAATGTTTTTTAGCATGTGCTCCATCACACTCTGAAAAAGCCCTGGGGCTACACTGACCCCGAATTGTAGGCATCTTACCCTGAAAGCTCCTCTGTGGGTGACTATGGTCTGAGCTTCTGCTGTGGCATCATCCATGGGCAGTTGCTGGTAGGCTTGGGCCAAATCTAATTTGGCAAATATGCAACCTCCCTGTAGAGACGCCAGAATATGGCTGACTACAAGGACCGGATATACATGTTGTTGAAGTGCTCTGTTTATAGTGCACTTGTAATCTGCGCATATGCGCAGCTCACTGTTGGCTTTAAGTGGTGTAACTATGGGTATCTCCTACACACTGCTATCTACTGGCTGCAACATGCCTTGTTGCACCAGCTTGTCCAGCTCTGCATCTATTTTTGGTTTGAGGACAAAAGGCACCCTGCGAGGCTTGATCCTGATTGGGGTTACGGTTGGATCAAGGTGGAGGGCAATTGGAAGTCCCTTGTACTGTCCTAAGCTAGGGCTGAAAACATCAGCAAATTCCTGGCAAACTGCCGACAGGTCCGCTGCTTGCGTTCTGTTAATGCCAGTCACATGGATGCCCAGGGCATCGAACCAGTCTAAGTTGATGAGGCTTGTGCGGTGGCCTTCAACTACCACAATGTTCAGGGGACCCTCAAACTCTTTGAATTGAACCTTGAGTGTAGCTTCTCCCTTAACTGCTACGTGGGAATTTTGGAAATCTGTTAACATAGACATGTCAAACTTGTGATGTCACGTGACATCACGCAACATATCGGGACAATTTTGCCATTGCCGGCAATGAGGTGGGCACGGCTTCCACATGACACATCCGGCCAATGGGCACCTGTTCTAAAAACTGGAGCAATAGCCAACTCTGTTCTGCCCTGAGGCCCCTGTACCTTTCCTGGGGAATTCTTCGTGTTGAACATCCCTCTGGCGACCTTTACAGATGGTGGCAATGTGGCCTTGTTTGCCACATGCCCAGCACATTGCTATACGGAACCTGCAATCCGAATGCCTGTGTCTGCCTCCACAGCCCGCACATTGAGTGAAGGGAACTGCCTTCTCAGATGGCCACTGCCTTCTTTCTGGCAGCTTCCACAGCCAGTCAATCTCATTGTCCATGTCAGGATTGTCAGCTCTTTCGGCGTCCTCATGGTGGACGGGTTTTGGGCTGGGAGTGTTCTTGGAGGGACATAAGGCTTTGATGGCTCCCCCGGCAGCTTCTTCGGCCATTATCACTTTCAGGGCATCTTGGAACGTCAAGGTTTCCTTCGCAAACAGCTTCTGCTGAAGGTTCCTGTTCCTCAACCTGCATACCAAATGGTCTCTCAGTCTCTCTTCAAGTTCTGTGAAATTGCAGAGCCGGGACGCCTGTCATACCATGGCTATAAATTTAGCAGCAGACTCTCCTGTTTGCTGCTCCCTTTGTTCAAACGAATGTCTCCATGCAATAATGGAGAACTTCGACTCAAAATGTTCCTTGAGCTTTTTCTTGAACTCAAAGTAGGAGACCGACTCTAGTGTAGCTGGAGCGACTAAGTTTTCGGCTATATTGAATGTCGCCTGGCCACACATCCCCAGTAGTGTTGCGGCCTTTAAGCCATCTTCGCTAACTTTGTTAGCCCGCAGATAGTTCTCAACTCATGAGACGTACGAGCTCCACCTCTCGGGATGTGACATGTCGAAATCCGACAGCTTGCCGACCTTGCCCATGGTTACCTGTTGCTGACCTCTCAATGCCTTGTGCTGCTAAGGGCTTCTGTGTTAATCCTGGGGACGGATCCCTTAGGATGGGGTTGCCTGCAGTGTGGCTTGCTGGCAGGCAGAGGGGGGAACATGATTCCTACCAGGGCACTGATGCCTGGTCTTATCCCTAGTGACTTTTGGCTCTCTCTTCCTCAGCAGCATATCCCACCTTCGTCGCCACTGTTAAGTATCGGGATTGGTGAGGCATTGACGAGGCGGTGGTGAAAAACAACAACACATTTATTAAGTTAACACAGAAGCAGCACGAACTGCTGCTAAGCTTCTATTTATATGGACCACCGCTAGGCGGTGGCCAATGGAATTAAAGCTCAAAACACAAGTAACAACTCTGGACACAAGCAGTATGGAGTTTAAACAGACACAGTAGTTAACAATAACGGTTTGAAAGTATTTTACACCAATACATAACACGTTGGCTCCATCATTGTTATTTTTCCATGCTATGGGTCCCTTGTAGAACATTCTACACCCTGAAGTTAAGCTTGCTTCTTCCCTGATATCATTTAAGAAGTCTTTCATGTATGTCATCAGGTCTGGAGGTCTTTGGGAAAAAGACATTTTTAGATGGCTTCACTCTGATTGACATTCTTGTTCTGTCTATGGAATTTGTACTTTTTTAAAAAAATGATAGAGTAAGGGGGGAGAGAGAGAGAGAGTGCAAAAGAGGCACATCTTTGGAATGTTCCACAACATAAATATAATTAGGTAGTGGGGAGAGAGAGAGAGATTACCACTAGAAATCACCATCACTATAAATTTTGAACTTGGAAAAAGTTAAATAAGTCAAACCCCACCCTCAAACTTTCCAGGAAAGTACATCAAAGGATTGATCCATGTGAAGCTTCTGCTAAATCATATCTACCGTACTTGAGTTAAAGGAAGAATAACAACGTTTAATATTGTTAGAAGCTCATTCATTCTATGCAATCCATTCTGGACTGGTACATAGTAGTTGGAACATCTGTAATTTATAAAGCATAATTAGTGTTAACATCATAGTATTGATTGTTATCAAGGAAATAGATTTATAATTAGACACAGCAGAATCTGGATCTAAAATTTGTACACCATTTCCATTTTTATTTCAAATAGATGACTCAGAATTTTCTTGATGTTTAATAACAACAATCACATACTAAATCTTTCACCCTTTTCATTATGCCTGATTATGATTGCCAGTGTAACAGAAATGTTTCTATGGAACTGTTAAATACAGATTTCATACGGATCAAATATCTAAATCAGAAAACAATAATTACAGAAGAATTTAACTTTCTCCTCCATTTTATTTCCTATATTATATTTATTTTTTATTATTATTTTCTTTTATACAAAACACAAGTAATAATTTAAAATATTTTAGTGTTTCCTACCCCCAAATATAGTAACGTAATGTAATGAGATCAGCATTAATATATAATTTTTCCATCAAGAATAGGACTTCTTTTAACTTTGACAATTATTATGAATGAATAGTATTTAGAGCAGGGGTGTTAAACTGCCTGTTTGACATGTCTGATTTAGTTTGACATGTCTGATTTAGAGAATGATAGTCAAATTAATAAGCATCAAATGGATTTGGAAGAACCTTCGAATTAAGTTTGTATTAAAGGAAACAAGAAGCCAGACAATATGATTTCTGCATGGTTTATGTTTAACTAGATGCTCAAATAAAAAAAAGAATCACAATGATGAAATGAGAAAAAGTTACATAAGTTCAATAATCAAAGAAAAATATACATTTCTACATTTAATTTAAATGTGAGAAATTTATTTTGTTATTTTAGCTGTTTTATTTAATAGAATTCAAAAAATCCCATTGGTGATGGGAATCTTTATTTCTTTGTTTAGTACTGTATGGGTTTCTTCTCAGCATATAGTTCTCTTTAGATATTTTTTAAAAAAACAATATACTCCATCACAAAATACAAGTATATTTACCTATTTAGCATACATGGAAAAATACAAACATTAAAAAAACATTAATTGTAACACACTTTTTATGTTTACCAAAATTATATTTAGAAGAAAATAATTAGAAAAAGAGTTATGTATTACTGTCTGAAATTAGTGGACAACATGAGAAACTATTATTTAATCTTCTGATTTTGTACTGCACTAAACTGATAGCCTATTAATTATTTTTCAACTCTTTCAAATATTCATTTTATACATTAAGAGTTGGTTTTATGGACACTATATGAATTTGTAGTAAAAATATATAGCAAACCAATTGTAATTACCCTTTTATAAGAGAAAAATCTTTGCAATTAACAGTAAATTCAGTTGAATTATTCTTTGTCTTGATAGATATACTCCTGCCCAGCAAATCTTTGTCACCAAAGAAGTTATAAAATTGTTTTCACAAGGAAGATATAAAAAATTGAAATATTTAAGATACTGATGCTAGCTGTTGCTTCCATCTTTGCATAGAAGCAGGGATTATGATTGCCCCTATTTATTAAACCTAATGTTCAGCTCAAGAATGGGCAAATTATAGGCCTCATATGCTCCCCAACAATTACTTTACACTACCAGACCATTTCCAGATAATTTTATCAAAATTAAAGTGGATAATGTGATTTGGGCATTTTTGTTAAAATAATTAAAAATATATACATAAAGCTATTGCAAGAATTAATTTTGCCAGTTAAATTCTTCAGATTAAAGTTTTGTTTTTACCTCTTTTGTTTTTACAGTCACATTACATGACATGAATCCTGCCATTCAAACACATGAAAACAAATGACACACAAAATAGCTTCCCAATCTGGATTTTTTTCTATGTGTTTTGAAGTTATAGACAGACAGATTAAGGCTTTTCTTATGTATTTGAAGAGAAAATTAACAATTGTGCATGCTTCTAGAGAAATATTTTAATTTCTCTGAGTCACAATATCCAAGAAAGTTACTAACATTGTCATCTCCACAATCCTTCTGTGTTTCTCAACTAATTCCTCCCCAAAAGATCTTTTAAAGTTCATTAATTAGGAGTACTCTGGTGGACTGATCATACTTTTAAGTTTGCATTCAGTTTATCTCTTGTCCTTCTCTCCAATTGTAGGGGGAAATTTGCAGTAGTAAGGAAATGTATAAACAAAGAGACTGAAAAAGAGTTTGCAGCAAAGTTCATGAGGAAAAGAAGAAAAGGCCAAGATTGTCGAATGGACATAATTCATGAGATTGCAGTCCTGGAATTAGCACAATGCAATCAATGGGTTATTAACTTGCATGAAGTATATGAGACGCCAACAGAAATTATTTTGGTTTTGGAATAGTAAGTAATACCTTTTTATGCTTTAGTATAGTATGTTTAGACTTTTATATATGCTTGATGAAATAATTTCAGTTTCCCTCTAATTTATTTTGATTTTATTCTGCTTATCTCTGGAGCTCTGAACCACATCCAAGCAGTGAACAAGCCAAGAACAAAGAACATGGGAGAAGATAATATGAAAGTATAGAATAAGGTTTCAGTTTTGGAACAGAAAATTATGCCAGAAAGATTGGAGTTTACTAATATGGTAGCAGAAGCAAAGTGCCCCAGATAAATGACTTGAATTACTTTTTTGGTAGTATTTTTATTAAGATTTAGATAGAACAATAAAATAAAAATACAAGCTAATAAGGAGAAAGGGAATAAAATTTTTGTTTGTGTGTGTGTATATCCTCAAGAATATGATATCCCACCCTCATCATGACAAATAAAAACAATTTCATAATCTCTTCACCTTCTCTTATTAAAAAATGTAACACACTTCATTTTACAACACATCCGTTAACAGTAGGCAAATTAAATAAACAAATCTTTTCCAATCCAGTTATCAACAAAAAGCCCAGAACTCTAAAATATTAGAATTAATTAGCTGACTGGTTGCTGTAAGTATAAAGAGGGAGATTCCCTTTTTTCTCTCCTTTTTCCCCCTGTATGTCCTATATACTGTTTAATTCATGCTTTCTGTGTTCCTGACTATTTCGTGCTTTTCCTTTCTGTGTGTATGTATGTGTATGTATATGTATGTGTGTGTATGTGTGTGCATATATATACACACACACATGTATATACATATATGTGTATGTATGTATGATGTATGTATGTATATGTGTGTGTGTGTGTATATATATATATTTACATACATATACACACACACACATACATATACATATACATATACATACACACACACACTATCTTTAATATATAAAATACGAATCCCGGGTACATTCATGTTGAGAAAAATAGTCGAACACCACGATGAATATAAATGAACTGTTTAATAAAGTTATGTTGGCTAACTGCCGATGCCGGAGGTTTGGGAGCTTGCTTATGAAACTGGCTGTTTTTGCGCTCTGCTCATAGAGCGAGTTACCGGTCTACCCGCTTCGGTTGGCTGTATTATTTCTAGTTGTCTCGCATCCGTCCGTGTGCTTTTGGATTCGGGAATTGTTGCCCCTCTTATTGTAACTCTCCATGCCGGTCTCGTTCATGTCTGAATACACATTACTGCAAATTGGCCCCCTAACATCTCTTGTCCTACGGCCGCCCCCCCTGTTGTATATGTGCCCAGTGTCCTGACATAAATTTTTGCATAGGACACATTGGTGATTTACCCCCTTTACTGGTCATAGTTCTTTTCTGTAGCATGGGCCAGCAGTTCAGATCTTGCGCTGGCAGTGCTCATTGCACTTGTAAGTTGTTACGTTGTTCCTCCCACTTCCTTAATGCCTGATAAGCAGGCAGTAGATCTATGTGGCGGTTAACCGAGTGCTCGTCTGACAGCCAAGCCTCCTTCAGCAGTCAGCCGCCCTTGGTGGAATCCTGGAAATGGCTTCTGCACCTGCAAGTTCGAACGTATGGTTGTGGCTGGCCATATGGGCCCATACCTGTGATCGTTGTTCATGCCATCTAATGGCCAGCTCACGTTCATGAATCCTGGTTCAGAGCCATTTGGTCATCTCCCCAACATAGTTACAGTGACAGTCCTTACATTTCCTTCTATATATCACCGAGGATCTTTCTTCATTGGAAAGTGGCTCTTTGGGGTGCATTATTTTGGCACGTAGGGTTTGGTTCGGTTTGTGGGCAATACTGATGTTGTATGGAGCTAATATCCATGCCGCTGCCTCTGACACACCATTGACATACGGCAACGTTGTCCATGCCATTGGTGTGCCTGTATATTGATTCTTATGAGGCTCAAATGGTTAGCTGTACTGTCTAATGAAATCCACTGGATAGCCATTTCACCTGCAGACATGATATAGATGACTCTTCTCCTTGACTCTTGCCCTGTCAGTGTTGCAGTGAGCATTAACACGCTTGATACAGCCGATTTTACGCAACATAGGATGATTGCTCCTGTAATGCAAGATTCTATCGGTATGCATTGGGTTTTGGTGGACGGTCATATGGAGGGTGCTGTCCGGCTGGTGGCTGACCAGCACATCCACAAAAGCAACTGTGCCATTATTCTCTTCCTCTGCTGTAAAATGAATGTCTGGGTAGACCGAATTTAATTCCCTCATGAACCTAGTGCTGTCTTGCCTCTTGATGATCACAAATGTGTCATCCACATATCTTACCCAAAACTTGGGACGATGCATGGACATCAGTTCAGCTTCAAGTTGTTGCAGGACCACCTCTGTGATGATTCTCAAAATCAGGGATCCCATCGGCGTGCCTTTCACTTGCTCATAGATGGCGCCCTGGTACGTAAAATATGTTCTAAGATATGGGGTCATGAGTTGTATAAGGTCTTCGGTGCGGACTGAGTCCTGGTGTGGCCCTTCCTCTTGTTGCAAGTGGCTCCTTATTACCATGATGGCCAGGTCTTGCGGGATCGAGGTGAAGAGTGAGGTGACATCAAAAGACACCATAACCTCATCCTCCTCTACTCTTAAAGATTTTATCCTTCCCAGGAACTCTTCCGATGATTTCACCATGGTCTTGCTTGTTCTCCACCAGATGCCCAATTCGACCACTTAACCATTTAGCCAATCCCAAGGTTGGTGTACCTCTAAACAACACAATGGGTCGCAGAGGGATCCCTTCCTTATGAATATTCAGAAGCCCATAGAATCTAGCCATGGCTGGGTCTCTGGGGTGTATTGTCTTCAATACGTCATCACTGATTTTACCGTCATTTGAATTTCTCCACCAATTTATTCAGCTGGTTTTTGAGAGTGGTCATCGGGTCCTTTGCAATTGTCCTCATATACACATACATATATACACATACATACATACACAAACCAAAATAACAAAGAACAAATAATTTCTTTTTTAAAAGGCAATTCACCAAACCTCCTTACTCTGAGTAATAATACATTGGGATGCAAAGCTAGTTTGAATGCTACAGTTAGGATGTCTAAAATAATTATTGTGGTAAGGACTAAAATGTTTTATTAAATGTAAACAATTTCATTTTTCTAGTTATCAGCAAATACAAAAAAACTCCAACTACAATACAGTAATCCTTGACATATGACATAATTGGTACTTAAATTTCAGTTGTTAAACAGTGCAGTTATTAAGTGAGTCATCACATGGCTAGACTCAATTGTACAACCATTTTTATTGTAGTCATTAAGTAAATCACACAGTCATTAAGTGAATCTGACTTTTTCAATTGACTTTGCTTATCAAAAGCTACCTGGAAAGGTCACCAATTGTGATCACATGATCCTGGGATGTTGCAACTGTCATAAATTCAAGCTAGTTGACCTCAGGGTAGTGCAACAGTCGTAACATTGAGGATAGACCATAAGTCACTTTTACTGAGGAGTCATTACTTTTAATCATTGTTAAACAAATGATCATAAGCCAAAGACTTGTAACAAAACAACCTGACCCATTTTATACCAGCTTTCTATTCCAATCTTTCTTTATAGTTCATACATACAATTGGTAATCCTTGTTACAGATTTCTTTAGTACATTTAACCATCTCTCAGTAAAAAGAAATTATTCCAATTGTCTTCTGGGATTGTCAAAAACAATTTTTCTTTCTCACAGCATGTATTTATACTTTAAAAATAACATCAAGGTCTTAATATTCCAGATTCTATATTCCAACATTTTCTGAGCCCCAATCCTTTAAACATTTACTGTAGTAAAACTTGTCTTGTTTTTTTTGTCTTGCTGTTTATTTAAATTATTAAATAATTAAGAATTATAAGAATAGATCTTCACATTAAGGATGGAAGGTTCTCACCTGATAATTACAGTCTTGTCACTTTGAAGCTAAGTTGAAAGGTAATTTCTGAAGGTGGTTTTCAAGAAAATGTGCAAACTTCATGTCCTTTGAAAAGGCTTAATTGTGGCTGGAGCAATTATCGAAAATGTTCTCATCTCCCAACTCCTTCCCACCTTTCCAGATCTCTTCATGAGGAGCAACTATAAGGAGAACAGTTTGGGCAATCTCATCTCCTCTCTTTCTTAAAAGGGTTATAGGAGCCAATCTATGATTGGCTTCCTTATTAATGGCTGCAAATATAAACTCCAGACTGTTTATATTTTCAGAATATATGCATATATAAATATTTGAGGAAAAGCTATACAACAAGGCTAAAAAAATATTTCTGCACTTCTATTCAGGAAAGATTGGAATATACAGAATTATATTCAACTGACTGTAATATAACTGAATGTTTAGGATTTGAAAATTTGAAGACTTAATGCTGTGGAATTACTTTCTCATACACTTGGTATTCATAAATTACACATACTAAACTTACTTTTTTTTTCTTGTGGATTATAAAACTCCATAATTAATATATATACAAATGCATTGTGCAACTTGGTTGCATCTGAAACTTACTGTGATTAATGCTTTCTTTCCCACTGCTCAGATTGTGGCTGAAATTATTATTATCTATTTGTTATTTTGAAAAATAACTCAAGATGGTGAACATACCCAACACACCTTCCTCCTCCTATTGTCCCCACAACAACAACCCTATGACGTGCATTGGGCTGAGAAAGAGTGACTAACCCACAGGTCGGCATCCTGCAGCTCCCAGTCCTCCGCCGCCACCATGTGTAGTCCAGAAAAAAAAATGGGACTAAAAAAGTTCAACCAATCAATTCAAACTTCTCACAGAAAAAAAACCTTGTGAAGTTTGAATTGATTGGTTGAAGTTCTTTGGTTTGTGGGACTGCCCACAAACCTCTTTTTTTCTTCAGACTGCACGTGGCGACAATGGAGGAAGAGACTGGAGGACTGCTGGAAAGGTGAGTGGGTCAGTCAGATGGGTTGTGCGGTGGTGGTGGTAGTGGAGTTTCTGAGCAGCATATGGACTTGGGCACTGCCAGACCCCCTCCTTCTTTTTCCCCTTTTCTCTCTCTCTTTCTCTTTCTCTGTGTATGTGTGTGTGTGTGTGTGCATGGCACCTCCAAGTCCGCTGATTTACCAGCGAGCCACCGCTGCCTCATCTCCTGCCCTTGCTGCCTCTCCTGTGGAGACACGTTTGCATCTCTCTGTGTCTGTGTGCCACTCAAAGCCATCCTGTAGTGGTTCCAATTGGCCCCAATCGGCCCCTTCATTGCCAAGCATCCCCATGGAAGTTAGTGGAAGTCCACGGCGCCTCGAAAGGCCAGCCGCGGTGCCTCCAGGTCTGTTGGTTTTACCGGCGAGCCACCACCACCTGCAGCTCTGCACCACCTTCTTCCACTCTGAACCGTGGCCTGCGAGGATTCCTCTCCCCACAGCTGCCACGTCTGTTCATTCATTGCCCTGTTGGTGCCGTGAGCTGCGAGCCACAGGGACGCCTTGTCCTGATGGCATCGCTGGCCCGCCTCCGCTGGCTCTTCTGTGCTCCGGCTGTGCCGACGATGTCAGAGCCACGCCAAGCTGCTCGTTGAGTCTGGCGGCATCCCGGAGATGACTTGGGCGATGGCCACGGTCCACACGGTCTGCTCATCAGGCCACCCAGCTTCCTGTCGGACCTGTGGGGAATGGCTGGTAGAGGCAGTGGCAGTCCGGCGTTGTTTTCCCCCCTTGTGAGTGTGTGTGTGAGTGTGTAGGACCTGCAGGGAATGGCTGGTAGAGGCAGCGGAAGTCCGGCATTGTTTTCCCCCCTTGTGAGTGTGTGAGTGTGTGGGACCTGCAGGGAATGGCTGGTAGAGGCAGCGGCAGTCCGGCGTTGTTCCCCCCCATTCGTGTGTTTGTGTGTGTGTGTGTGTCAGACCTGTGCAGAACAGCTGGTAGAAGCAGCGGCAGTCTGGCCTTGCTTCCCCCCCTCGTTCGTGTGTGTATATGTCGGACCCATGGGGAACAGCTGATAGAGGCACTGGCAGTCTGGCATTGTTTCCCCCCCTCATACATGTGTGTGTGACAGACTCATGGGGAACAGGTGGTAGAGGCAGCAGCAGTCTGGCATTATTTCCCCCCCTCGTTCGTGTGTGTATGTGTCAGACCCATGGGGAACAGCTGATAGAGGCACTGGCAGTCTGGCATTGTTTCCCCCCCCCCCCGTGTACATGTGTGTGTGACAGACTCACGGGGAACAGGTGGTAGAGGCAGCAGCAGTCTAGCGTTGTTTCCCCCCCTCATCCGGGTGTGTATGTGTCGGACCTGCAGGGAATGGCTGGTAGGGAGGCGGTGGTATGGCATTTTTCCCCTCCCTCCTCTGTGTGTGTCGGGCCCACACACACACACACACACACACACACACACACAGAGACACACAAGGGGAAACCACCCCGGACTGCTGCTGCCTCTACCAGCCGTTCCCTGCGGGTCTGACACACACAAGGGGGGGAAACAACATGGGACTGTCGTCTCCCTAGCAAACCTCCCCTGTGGGATTTGCTGCCAGGAGGCTGGGCGGCCCAATGAGGAGGCCGTGCGGACCATCAGCCGAGGCCGGGCCACCTCTGGGATGCCGCCAGAGTTGAATAGCAGCTCAGCGCGGCTCCAATATCATCGGCACGGCTGGAACACAGAGGAGCCAGTGGAGGTGGGCCAGCGACACTGCCGGGGCAAGGCATCACCGTGGCTCGCAGCTTGCAACACCAACAGTGTGAGGGATGAACTGGCGTGGCAGCTGTGGGGTGAGGAATCCTCGCGGGCCGTGGTTCAGAATGGAAGAAGGTGGTGCAGAGCTGCAGGAGGTGGTAGCTCGCCAGTAAAACCAACAGACTTGGAGGCATCGCGGCTGGCCTTTTGAGGCGCCGTGGACCTCCATTGACTTCCATGGGGATGCTTGGAAATGAAGGGGCCAATTGGGGCTGATTGAAACCACTGCAGGATGGCTTTGAGTGGCACAGAGACACAAAAAGACACAAACGCATCTCCACAGAAGGGGCAGCAAGGGCAGGAGATGAGGCGGTGGCTCTCTGGTAAATCAGCGGACTTGGAGGCACCATGCACACACACATACACAGAGAAAGAGAGAGAGAGAGAGAGAAAAGGGGAAAAGAAGGAGGGGTCTGGCTTTAAGTGCAGGATGGCTTTAAGTGGCAGAGAGAGAGGCAGAGAGATGAGAGGCAGTAAGGACAGGAAATGAGGCGGTGTCAACCTATGTGCACATGTGCAGACTTAAACGGAGGCTTCCAAACCTGACAAGCATACACATGTGGATATCTGCAACCAGTCGTTGCAAAAAATAGGAAAAAAAGGGGGAAAGTGGGTGTGACTATTTAAAGACCCCCACTTTTCCTTTCCTTCCTCCACTTTGGCAGTGTTGACTTCTGCTCCTCCAATCCTGGCTGCTCCTCGCGGTCCCTGCCTGCCAGCCACTGCATTTAACTTTTATTTGATTGGCGGACTGGGGAGAGAGGCACTCCCCAGCTTCTTTCCACTCCTGCCGGTGGTGATTTCTGAGAGCAGGGAGGAGCTGCCTGCTGGGCAAGCCCCGAAAGCTTTCTTCCTCTCCCCGATTTTGCCTTTCTTGATCGCCCTCTGATGTAGGCATCTGCTGGGTTTCCTCAACCTCCCCCGCCCATTTTATTTTAATCCCACCACCGCCTCCCTCTTTCGCAAAGCCTCAAAAGATTTGCCACAGCAGCTCCTTCTCCCCATCGGCCTCCTCCTCCGTTCCCTCGGAACCTTTGCGCCAAAAGGTGGAAAGAAGAAAGTCCCAGAGAGGGAGAGCGCAGGGTGGGGGGAGAGCAGTCTTTTCCGAGGGGAGGAAAAGCCAGGAGCCGTCCATACCAGAGGTGGATGGGGGCAAGGCCGGTGCATGTTTTGCCTTAGGCTCCATTCTTCAATGAAGCGCGCGTGCACATTTTGCAGCTCCCAGTTTTTTCTTTTCTGAGGGAACTGGTTCCGAGTGGCTCTTTCACTGTTTCAGGCTGCTGACCCCTGGACTAACCCAAGTTCACCTGGCTGATTTCATGGCTAAGGCAGGACTTGAACTTCTGTTTTCTAGCCTGGTGCCTTAACTACTAGACCAAACTGATTCTTGAATATGAAACAACAGCTCAAAATATTATTACATTAATAAATGTAGTTGTCATTAAAAATATAGTAGCTGACTTCATTTTGCATTTAAATTTAGATGTTTTAAATTAATGATTCCCTGGATTAGTCCTATGGCACCTATATCAATTTCCTACTAGCATTCCCTGCAACTAAGAATTGTTTCATAGAATTATGAAGTAAAATACAAATATACATCTTTACAGTATCATCGTAAGGATGTGATAAGGAACCTACCAATAGCTTCATCAAGAAAAGGTAGTTATGGCAGGTTCATTGTTGAATGAGACACAGTTGACATTTATAGTGTTCTTCCTGACCCTTTGATTATATGCCATACAAAGCCACTCTTGCAAGAAGCCTTTATTCTCCCTGACTTAATGGGAGTCCTGTTTTAGTTGTTTCAGATAATATAAGGACCTTGCCACTGCTAGTTGATCATTACTAAAAAGCAGCATAAAAGATGTTGATGGGGGAGGGCCGCAAGGCTGTCAAGATACTGGATTTGCTTTTAATATATTAATCATATATTGCTATCAAAGACAGCGGCCTGCTGAATCAACAGTAAGAAGTTATTAAGCAAGCATCTATCCTTGCTTTAACATTGCTGTTCCTGCACAAGTACTTTGTTGGAAATCTTTGGGTTTTACCTGGAAACAAATCCATTTGAGACTTGGTTCTACATCTTTGTATTTGATGATAAGTCCTCAAGATAGAACAAGAGTCTTCTAATGTAAATGTTCTACCCACCCTGTTCAATCTTTTTTAAAAGATTGAATCAATAGACAGCTGACTAAATCAATCTGGAATAGTCTTGAAAATATCAGGGCTATTTTTACTAGGTTGTGTGGCTTGGGAATAGCACATGGCAGTGCACAAGAGGTGCACATGAATCAGGAAAGGCATGCGGATGACAGTGCAGACAGGGAAATTGGACGGAGATGCCCAAGAAGTGTTGCATGGGTTGGAGAAGACATGTGGGAGGTGGTGTGGACTGGGGAAGGCACATGAGGGCAGCACAGGTGGGAACATGCAGAGGATGGCATGGATGGAAAGAATATGCACGGGTTCTCAAAGGTGCTTTTTCAAAGGCAACTGGATTGCATTTCCTGGAGAAAGAATGAAGCTTCTTGGATGAGAAGCAAAACATCGTCATCTTCTTCCTCAAGGAAAAACAGTCTATTTGAAAAGGCACATTTGAGACAACCATGACCTGCATGATTGAGAATCTCTGTAGACATTATTGAGGGGTTTCTTCCCCCTTGCTTCTCCTCCCTTTTCCCTTCCTTTTCCAGTTGGCAGATAAATAGTTACTAATGGGGGAGGGAGGAAACAAGGAATGGTGAGACTGGCTCGGAAACTCTCATGAAATGTTTAAAATGATGATCACATGATTGCAGCAGCAGCTTAGCAGGAGCCAGTAATACTGAAGCCAGCCACAACTTTCCTTAATGTCATTCCCTTGGGAATCATGGGTCTTGGATTTTGGAGACATTCTGTAAGTTGAATACTTTGGTTCAAAAATTGTGGCCCTAGGATACACTGTTTAACCTAGCTAGAGGTCATAACAATGGGAGTTTTAGTAGTATATTGATATCTATATCTTATTAAAAATTGAAATTAGGATTTTAAAAAATATTTCTTTATTTGATCGCATGAACCCTCTGAAAGAAAACTGCTCTGAGAATTGCTTCACTTGGTGGTCTGTTGACCCCATTAGGTAGAGCAGACCAGGAAATCAATTCCACTGGAAGGCTAAAACTATTTCTATAATAACAGAAACTTGAAGGTCTAATAAAGCTTCCTCCTCCTTCTATTTAGTAAATTAGGGAGGCATTTGCCTCTTCTGAATGTTGCTTCATTTGTGACTCCAAAAATGCTTTAGTTCCTTTTATCTAGTCAATACTGTAGATCTTGTGACTCCACTTCAAAATCATCTTCCTTAATTTATACATAGCCTCAATAGCTGAATCTAGATATGACACTATATGCACAACTCAGTTAAAATTAAGTAAAGTGAAGTGTTAACATGATGTTAAGTGAAGAAGGTAAATGATCACATGACACCTAATTTGAACATACTGCATTATCTATCTATCTATCTATCTATCTATCTATCTATCTATCTATCTATCTATCTATCATTTGACTTCTGTTGTCTTCTATGTCGCCCATTTCATTGAGGCATTTCTAGGCAGTTTATAGTCAAGGAATTAAAATACCACATAAAACATTAAAACGATAAATCAGAACATTCAAAAACTCAGGTACAATCAGTCTATGATCTGCCAGACCCAATTTAAAGTATGTGATAGGGTTGGGCTCAAGTATTTCAAATGTTGCCCCCCCAACACTATCCAGTAGAATAAGATTACTCAGAGAGGCATTGCCTGTAGTTCCACTGGTAGATAATATTTCTTTTTATTGATTATATGCCTATCCTGAGCTTTTCTAGAAGGAAAAAGAGTATATTAATTAATTATTTCTAGAAAAAGTACTCTCTGTAACACTTCTTATACAAGGAAAGAAAAAGATTAATGCAGCATAGCATAGCCACTGCTTGTTACAAAGAAAACTTACTCATCTGGTCTAGATATATTATTTTAACTATGGAAGGATTTAATGAAACTGATTATTTGTTTAATTTTTATTTTCAGACCAATTGTCTTTTTAAAGATTAGGGATACGTGATTTAAACTTGAAAATAGGATATTTCGTTTATGAGGGTTTTTAAAATAAATATTGCTTAGTGAGATATTGCAAAGTGTTTCTCTGGCACAACCTTTATACTTTTCTAAAGACAATCCATGCATAGATTGTTAACAACAACTAAAAGGTTCATTTTTGATATACCGTAAGTTTATTTTTCATTTTTATTCTTCCATTTTTACATCAAAAAATCTCAAATATAGTAGCTGAGTTCCCTCTTACTAAACTGAAGTGTAAACACTCTATTTAATCTAAGAACCTAAACAATGATATATTTTACTTAAATAGTTTGTGGTGGTTGTTATAAAACTTTGAACTTCCTTCCAAAGGAGGTTTGGTTAATTCTACATTTGCTGACAGGCAAATATATATTTCATTCAGTTCTGATGTTGAAATTGACTTGCCTTTGAACTTGCTCTAATCTGTTAAGTCTTTTGATTCCCATGGGTGTATTTTTATTTGAATTTTAATTAAAATGCTTTAACTTATTAAAAATTACCTTAAGCATAATTTTTAATATATAGATGAGATATAAATATATTATTAAGAGTGAATAATTGGAAATTTAAAAACAAATACAGTATCCTTATTCTCAGTGCTGCTGGTGGAGAAATCTTTGACCAGTGTGTAGCTGAAAGAGAAGATGCCTTCAAGGAAAAAGATGTTAAGCGTCTCATGAGGCAGATTTTAGAAGGAGTTTCCTTTTTACATCAAAATAATGTAGTTCATCTTGACTTGAAGGTAAGATAATGATTCTGAAGAATTGAAGCAATATTAAGAATCCATTTTCCTCTTAAACTCTTCTTTATATTAAAAGTTGTTTTATTTTTTTTTAGATGTTCTGATTGCTTTTTTGAAGAATAGACAGAGACGTTTTAAAGGTTTGATTTTTGGTGGAAAAGACTTCTTCCTATTTAGGAACTTGCTTATGCCTCTGCCAAACTGTTCTTCAGTTGATACCAGTATGTACTGCAGGTTATTTTAGCTCTGGGTTTTTTCCTGATAATCAGCTGTACATCCAAATATAATGTTACGCAATTGTGTAGAGTCCGAACTGACAATCTTCTAATATTGCATACTTTAGTACATATTCATTGTGCACATGTGAAACAGCTTTTGTCTTGTTCCTCAATTTCTTGAAACACTAAAATAGGAAATCTGGCGTACCTGCCAGGTCAGGTACTGGCAGAGGGAAAGGGAGCGTATTTATGTAACTGCAGATTAAAAACTACAATTTCAGGTAAATAATTGGATCTACATGGTTTTTGTCTATTATGCGTATGGGGTGATTAATGTTTACCTCCCATATGATAATGTAGTGCATCATGCCAAAGAAGGATTGAGAGAAAAAAAACTTTTATCAAAATGATGTTTGAATTCCTACTTGATGAAGGTTAATGTTTGAAACTGTAATGTTCTCTTGCAGCAGTCTGGTTAAGGAACACTATGTTGTATATAATGGAAAATGAAGATGCATTCATTTTACACTGATTCCTAGACAAATTGATTCCAGTTGACCTACAATGTTACAAACCAGTGTTATTGTCTGAACAAAACATGAGTAATGACAGGCAAATCCTATTTGGGTTCCCCATATAAGAAAGTCTTGGAAACCAATAAAATATTACAGTGGAGTGCCACATAAAGCTAAAGAAGATTGCACATCCAGAAAATGCAGAAAAGGAAGGCAGGAAAACTATGTATAATATTGGCATATGGGTAGATCCATGATCATCTTAGAGAAAACAGTAGCATCTGATGTGAAAACCATACTTTTACTTTGGAATTTCAAATAGTTTCATCAGTTTTGCTGTCACAACATGTGCTGTTATTAAAAACACCGATTTCGGTATCAATATCCAGAGATCAACAGTTACCTGTGATATGAATGTTAGGACAAAATAGTTGATATATACAGAGATATAATCTTGCTGTAAGACATAAGGCATTATTAGAATAGAATAGAACTGGAAGGGATCTTGGAGGTCTTCTAGTCCAGGGCTTTTCCACCGGTGGTACGCGTATCACCGGTGGTACATTGGCACCTGGCAGGTGGTGTGCGGCCTTCCTAGCAGGGGAAGGGAATGAGCTGAACTGGCGGCAGCACAAGACTGAACAAGAGACGGCTGGAACTGCAGGGCTGTCAGGGCTCAGCAGAAGTGCCAGGATCAGCGCCGGGATCCAGCTGATTGGCACTTCTTCTGATTGGCGCTTCTTCAGGGCTCAGCAGAAGCACCAGGATCAGCGCCCGATTCCAGCTTTTTCCTTTGCAGGGAAGGGGGCAGGAGGGGGGTTGAGGCTTCCACATTCCTCAAATCTGGGCAAAGCAAGGCAGTGAGAACTGGAAGTTGCCACTCGCCTGCCTCATGCTGCCACTTGGAAATCTCATGACATGATCACTGGATGAATACCTGGAAATTTTACTTTTTAATTAAGTTCTCTTCTTATGTGCCTTTTTATCATTTTCCATCTTGGGATGTATAGCATCCTGTAAGCTTTTGTTTCAAAGTTAAGGCCAAAAAATCTAACACCACCAAACTAAAGCAATATTTACATTGGTAAAAAGTGCATGCTTTACATAATTACAGGTTTTGCTGTCTGTAAAAAAATATATTTAATTTGAAAAATGAGACTTAAGGCCAAAAAGATGTTATGCTGACTAATCAGATAAGCAAAGCCTTACAACACAGTTACAGTACAATGTACATATAAAAGGAGCTCTATTGGACTCCCTGTAGATATGCTCAGATCAAGTTGTATATACTTTTGTAACATGACAGGTGTGGAGAGCAGATTTGCTGTATCAAGACATTCTGACCTGTATCCCAGTTAAGATAAGGATTTGCATCACTAGTGCAAGATATGATTCAGGTCCAACTTGGCAGTTCTATTTTAATTTAATTTTAACTGGCTGCCAGATTAAACTCTAGGTCTGAGTCAGAAATTAAATTCCCACTTACTGATCTTCTGACTAATCAACAGCCACAGAACTTTAATGAACCCTGCTATTAAAGGATAGGTTTTTCAAATTTGATCCTTGCCTATATTAAACAAGATTACTGCTACTACTTCTAACAAAATTCTAGGATTATTGAATATGTAACTTCAAATGTGGACATCTTTCCTTAAGATTGTCTATGCAATGTAGTACACATACACATAAACACACACCCTTTCTATTTTGTGAAGGGAATTACTTCTCTATTTTCCTTTTTAAAAGGTCTGGATTTTTTTAGTTTGCCATATTATATAAAAAAGGAATAAAAACTGATGAAAACAACAAATCTCAAATGTCTTTGCCTCTTCAGAGGCTGGAACAAGTTGGCTGGAACAAACTGCATATTAAATCCACAGAGCTGAAATAGTGGCTCCTGAAAACATGGTCACCCTCTCACAGTGACCAGGATCTCAGGAAATTTATAGTACTGTGATATAAATTCTAGTGAAGTAAAGGATTACCATTGTAGCAAACCACTTTGGCAAGGAAGAAAGAACTATGCTAGTAAAAAGTAAAGCCTTCACTTGGATTGAGACCAGGATATTAATATACTGTTAATTGGAAGAAATACAGAATGACTTTTCTGAGTTGACACAAAGAGCCAAGCCCAGAATATTTGAAGAGTGTTATTGTTAAGATATCTTGGAAATGGTTGTATTGATATTGCAGGACAACTAGTTAAAGATATACTTTGAAACATAATGTTAACTACATTAGAGAGGTTGGTGAACCTCAGCCGAGCACTAGTAAGTGCTCAGGGTAAGGTTGCAGCATAAAGAGAGAAATCTATTGATTTCTCAAATCCACCTGGTGAAAGTACTGTCAGTATATATAATTGATACTCTGTCAAATTCAAACTTTTTAGTTTCGAAAATAAATTCTTGATGATGACCAGAATTACAAGACCATTCCAGAATATTCAGAATTCTACAAAGCTTGATCTGAACTATAGCCTTCAGGAACAACTTAACATATTGGAAATAAATATTGGAATTGTTGTAATCATTAAGGTAGTGTAATAAGAAAAGCAAACCTGCAGTTTCCTGAACAGATACTGTAATGATTATCTGTTCAGGACAAATGATATACAAAATAATCTTTGGTTCATGTAATAATCATCATCTTAAACTGATGATGGGGCAGACATAAATTAATGAATGCTAGGTTGACAGCAGTGACATTTGTCCTAAATAGGTGGGTAGAAATGTAAATAACATATGGTAAAATCCAAAGCTTTGATGGGAAGAAATGTTACATGCCTGATAAGAAATCATCACGTTTTTCTTATGTTTTCTCTTGAAATTTGAGATTATTTTTTCTCTGAAGCTGAGCCCAGAAGGTGGGATTTACATTCTTTTCCCAGAAAAAAGGCACAAATTTAGCCCCAAGCCAAGTCTCCAAATCAGGAAAACAAGGAAAGTCTGGTGGTGGTGGTGGTGGGGAAACCAGTAAGAATAAAAGTTATGACTTTGTGAAATCTTAATTGAAGATGATTTATAATTGGCTTGTGCATAGCTCAATGATTTAGGAATGGAAATAGTGTGCTTTGAACATGAATTCTCACTGTGAAATACTATCTATCTGAATTATCTATAGATATTCATTATTTGTACTGTTTTTTGTGATTCTGGGATAAATTGGTGGATTTAGTTGGTTGCTTTCTCTCCATGTTCTTCTTAAACTTATGATGGAACAACATAACGGACTGAATCAATGGGAGACAGAATCAATCCAGAGTCCGATAAAGACTCTGTTCTGATGAAGGATAAGTGAATTGTTCCATTATAGATGAGACAGATGTGACTGAGATAGTGATAAAGTTGATAGCATAAATATTGTTATGGATTGAAATTCCTTCTCCTACAATAAGCTTAGAGGCAGGAGATTTATCCCTTTTTGCCAATTTTCACAATCTTGAACAGTGAGGCAGAAATCCCTCTCTTCCATTCACAAAAGGAAAGAGAAAAAACAGTCCAACCTACCAAAAACAGTGCCATAAAAACAGAATAGAAATGCAAGTTAAGATAGGCAAGAAAATGGTAAGTGAGCACCTGTCCAGCCTAGACGAGTTCAAATCATCAGGACCAGATGGATTACACCCCAAGGTTCTCAAGGGACTGGCAGACATGATCTCAGAACCACTGAACTATATTTTTCAAAGATCCTGGAGCATTGGGGAACTACCAGAGGACTGGAAGAGAGCTGATGTAGTTCCCATCTTCAAAAAAGGGAAAAAAATAGATCCAGGAGACTACAGACCTATCAGCCTGACCTCAATACCTGGGAAGATTCTGGAAAAGATAATCAAACAACAAATCAGCGAACACCTTGATGCAAACAAAGTCATCGCTAAAAGCCAACATAGGTTTGTAAAAAACAGATCATGCCAGACAAATCTTATTACATTCTTTGACCAAGTGACAAAATTAGTGGACCAGAGGAATGCTGTAGATATAATTTACTTGTACTTCAGTAAGGCATTTGATAAAGTAGATCACAACCTACTACTTGATAAGATACAAAAATGTGGGTTAGATAGCATCACCACCAGATGGATTCGTAGCTGGCTGACTGGCTGTACTCAGCGTGTGGTCATCAATGGAACTGCATCTACATGGAAGGAAGTGTGTAGTGGGGTGCCCCAGGGCTCTGTTCTGGGCCCAGTGCTCCTCAACATCTTCATCAATGATTTGGATGGCGGGATAGATGGGGAACTCATCAAATTTGCAGACGACACCAAGCTGGGAGGAATAGCCAATACTCCAGAAGATAGGCTTAAGATACAGGAGGATCTGGACAGACTTGAACACTGGGCGCTATCTAACAAAATGAAATTCAGTGGTGAAAAAGTAGGGTTCTACATTTAGGCAGGAAAAATCAAATGCACAGGTATAGCATAGGTGGTACCTTGCTCCATACTAGTAACTGTGAGAGGGATCTAGTTGGACAATCACTTCAATATGAGCCAGCAGTGTGCTGCAGCTGCCAAAAAAGCCAACACAGTGCTAGGCTGCATTAAGAGAGGGATAGAATCAAGATCATGTGAAGTACTAATACCACTTTACAATGCCTTGGTGAGGCCACACCTGGAATACTACATCCAGTTTTGGTCATGATGTAAAAAATATGTTGAGACTCTAGAAAGAGTACAGAGAAGAGCAACAAAGATAATAATAATAATAATAATAATAATAATAATAATAATAATAATAATAATAATAATAATAATAATAATAATAATAATAATATAAAGTTGGAAGGGACCTTGGAGGTCATCTAGTCCAACCCCCTGCTCAGGCAGGAAACCCTATACCATTTCAGGCAAATGGCTGTCCAGTCTCTTCTTAAAAACTTCCAGTGTTGGAGCATTCACCACCTCTGGAGGCAGGTTGTTCCACTGGTTAATTGTTCTAACTGTCAGGAAGTTTCTCCTTAGTTCTAGGTTGCTTCTCTCCTTGACTAGTTTCCATCCGTTGCTTCTTGTCCTGCTTTCAGGTGCTTTGGAGAATAGCTTGACTCCCTCTTCTTTGTGGTAGCCCCTGATGATGATTGGGGGACTGGAGGCTAAAACATATAGGGAACGGTTGCTGGAATTGGGTATGTGTAGTTTAACGAAGAGAAGGGTGAGGGGTGATATAGCAGTTTTCCAATATCTCAGGGGCTGCCACAAAGAAGAGGGAGTCTAGCTAGTCTCCAAAGCACCTGAAAGCAGGACAAGAAGCAACGGATGGAAACTAGTCAAGGAGAGAAGCAACCTAAGAACTAAGGAGAAACTTCCTGACAGTTAGAACAATTAACCAGTGGAACAACCTGCCTCCAGAAGTGGTGAATGCTCCAACACTGGAAGTTTTTAAGAAGAGACTGGACAGCCATTTTTCTGAAATGGTATAGGGTTTCCTGCCTTAGCAGGGGGTTGGACTAGATGACCTCCAAGGTCCCCTCCAACTTCTTCTTCTTCTTCTTCTTCTTCTTCTTCTTCTTCTTCTTCTTCTTCTTCTTCTTCTTCTTGTTCTTCTTCTTCTTCTTCTTCTTCTTCTTCTTCTTCTTCTTCTTCTTCTTCTTCTTCTTCTTCTTCTTCTTCTTCTTCTTCTTCTTCTTCTTCTTCTTGTATTTGAAACCTTTCTCTTACACTAGAGTATTTGCAAAATTGAGCTATAAGGCTGAAAGAGACGCACAGAGGAAGAAGATAATTTTTTATTTATTTATTTTTATTACATTTATATCCCGCCCTTCTCCGAAGACTCAGGGCGGCTTACAAGCTTAGCAGTAATGTCCATAAACTCACAAGAACTAACTTACAATTTTTTATAAAGAAAAATTATAAAAATTATAGCAACAACCAATTTAATTGTGTCTATGAATCTTACAATTTTCCTTCATCAGACCCTGCAGATATACTTCTGTTTGTCAAACCATTTCTAGCTATTTATGTGAAAAAGTGCACATACTCTTATTTCTGTTTTTAATGGCTGAAATATTTTCCAGTAAGCTTATTTCCCTTTATATGTTTTCAGCCACAAAACATTTTGTTAACTTGTGAATCGTCATTGGGAGAAATTCGGATAGTTGACTTTGGACTTTCCAGAGTAATGAAAAATAGTGAAGAACTAAGAGAAATTATGGGAACACCTGAATATGTTGGTATGTTTGTTATTTATGTGATATTCAGAGCAAATACCTTGCAGCATATAATGTAAATGTTTGAGTTATGTGATATTTATCAGAATTTAAACAAGGTATTTAATATTTAAGAATTTAATGTTTCATATCTTACAATATCCAATTTTTATTACAATAGAAATTCAGAAGAACTAATAAAACCTTTTCACAGTTTGTGTGAGCATAACCTACATTCATTAATTAGCATTACATTGCTTAGATTTCATTTGATTCTTGCAGCTGGGCTGGCAAAGCAGATTTTCCAGCCATCTTTTTCCCAAGGTAACAATAGTAATAGCACTTAGACTTATATACTGCTCTATAGTGTTTTACAGCACTCTCTGGGCAGTTTACCTCTGAAGGATGGAAGACTGAGTCAACCTTGAGCCCATTAAAATTGAAATCCAGGATATGGACAGAGTTAGCCAGCAATACTGCATTCTAATCACTGCAACACCTGGGCTTTCATAAAGTAGTTCCTCTAATTCTGTGAAAATGCTTTGTAGAATATTGAAAGCATTTTATCTGCATGTAAAGTAAGTTATAGGAAGGACACTTGTGAAAAATCAAGTAATTGCACTTTCATTACCATCCATTCCTGTAAACTGAGTTTTTGGAGATTCTCCTTACACAGTATGTCCCAGTACTATATAATTTCTTAGAAATCTCAAAAAAGATAGTAAAATACTATTTAGTCATGATCACAATAAGAAAATAATTAGGTTTTAATAAATTGCTTCCAGAATGCAATGCTCATTTTTTAATATTCAAGATTTATTACAAGTTTGATGTTTATACAATTTGCCTTTGAATGTAAAATTTGCTTAGCATGTGTTACACTTCAACATCTCCAAATGTAGTTTATATATTCTATCCCTTTCACATTCCCTTTCACATTTGTTTCTACCAAGTAATTTGTACGTCAAAAGAAATACAAACCACCATCTCTTTGCTTTCTTATTGTTGTCTTTTTAGCAATTTAACTGTATTTTTTCTAATAGCTCCAGAAATCCTAAGCTATGATCCAATCAGCACTGCAACAGATATGTGGTAAGAAAAACTCTTTATTGAAATGTTAACTCAAAACCACATATTTTTCTCTCATGAAGCTTATACATTTTTATTTTGTTTTTCTTATTTAGGAGCATTGGAGTGTTAACATATGTCATGCTAACAGGAGTGTCACCTTTTTTGGGGAATGATAAACAAGAAACGTTCTTAAATATATCTCAGATAAATGTAAATTACTCTGAAGATTTTGATCTTGTATCTGAATATGCAGTAGATTTCATCAAATCTCTTTTGATTAAAAAACCCGAGTAAGATGTATTTTAATTATTTTGCTTCATGAATATTAACCTATGCAAATGAAAAAAGAATTGCAAATGTAAATGATTAAAGTTACTTTACTCTTGGCGTAATATATTTCACAATGACATATCGTGATTTTGCATTAGCAGTAAAAACAGGTAAAGGTTCCCCCGCACATGCGTGCTAGTCATTTCCAACTCTAGGGGCTGGTGCTCATTTCCGTTTCAAAGCTGAAGAGCCAGCGCTTGTCCGAGGACGTCTCCATGGTCATGTGGCCGGCATTTCCCACCGTAGTGGTGGGAAGCAGTAGATTTAGCTAAATTTGAATGATTCTCAAGATTAAACTGAAAAAATAAAACTTTATAGGTATGATTTTATTACATGTAATTTAACTTTTCTGGAGGGAGATTCACAGGTTGGTGTTCAGGGCTACTGTGATATAATCTATTTATTTCATCCTAAAATAAAAAATAAGCTGTGATGAAAATGTAAGCTCTAAAAAAGAATTTGACTACTCGCAATAGATTGTATGCTAACATTTGAAAAACATAGTTCATGTGAAGTTGAAATATTCTCAAAGCTAACAGGATCCCAGAGAGGCGTTTTCTTCAAAATGATCAAAATGTTCATCCAGATAAAATAACTGTCATAATGTCACTACTGAATTATTCTTAGTTGTGATTTATGATTATTCAAATTATGCAGTTTAATTTAGTATATAATTTGCAGTACAAGTCAACATTTAAAATAATGTGAAATAGATTTTGAATGTCATTTTAAGCTTTTAAATTTTGTTGCCAGACTCTTTTAAGTCAATTTCTCTCTTTTTCTGTTTAGGAAACGGGCAACTGCAGAGGAATGTTTGCTGCATTCTTGGTTGGCTCAAACTGATATTGCTGATAAAATATGCTGTATTAAAAACACAGAAGATGAAACAAATGCCATTATTGTAAATGAAGTGTCTACATCTGAAAATTCTACAAATGGAGAAAAAACAGAAGAACCAATAGTAAAAGAAGAGCTTATTTTAATGGCTTCCTATACACTGGGTCAATGCAGGCAATCAAAAAAAGATAAAATTGTTACACACAAAACTATTTCAAAATTATTTAAATTTAAGGAACCATTCCTCCATGAAATACCTGGAGTTTACTGAAAATACTGAATACCTGCAATTTATTGAATTGCAGCTTGCTTCTTCTTTGACCCCTAACTTGCAAGATTGGCTCTTTTCTGTTAGATCAGTTATGTACAGCCAAATAACATTCATATAAAAATGTTCTTGTAAAGTAGAAGGAAAATGTTAAAAATCATCTGCCAAACACCTTAATATTCTATGGACTTGATAATATTGGAAATACTTAATACAGAAAAAAGTTGAAACATTAGTTTATTTTAAAATATCCAATACATGTAAAGCATTGTTTTAGATGTTCTGTTCAATTATGTATTCATGGTAGACATTTCAGTTGCCTGAATAAAACTGATGTATTTTTTCAGGTGCATAAAATAGCAACAGTTAGAATTTGAATACTAGTATATAATCCTGTTCAGTTTCCAGATTTCATTATTTAATATTATTTCTGATAAATGCCTATCTGTACTCCTAACTTTGATTTTAATGTTTGCCGTTGGGAAGTTTTTTAAAAATATGTATATTATTTTTAGTATTTAATTTATATACTTATCATTTCTTCAGTTATTAGGTAAAAAATGCAAAGTATTTTTAGTTTCTAGTATGTTTAGATCGAGTTGTATCTAATTTGGCCAGTGGGCTTTTACTAATCCTATTTTTAGCTTTGCTCCTAAATTTATTTTATTTCAACGCTCCTAGTTTATCAAGATGTTTTGTCTTCTTTAAAAAAAATTGATCACAGAAATAGATATCTTGCTATTTTGCAGATTATTTTTTCTTCTATCCACTTATAAAAGGATAGCTGTGCTATAACTCAAAGGATCAAAGACCCCCAGAAACCTACTTATATGCAGAATGTGCATCATGCAGTTTATCTTATATTTGTTTGCTTCTTAAAATTTGTATTCTACATTCATGAAAAGTGCTTTATTTCTAATAGATTCAGAACATATTTAGATTGTATGATTCAAATAGAATAAATTGATTAATTTTCTGTAAAATTGCACTAAAAACTTGAAGAAATGTTCAATATAAAGCTAGTATATTAATTTATATTAAGTATAAATGCAAGTTTCTGACTTCATACTTCTTTATAAGAAATTGTGAGGCTCTAGCAGTGCTTCTCACAAGTTAAAAATGGAATTTTGAGGAAACATTGATTTGGTGCTTATTATTAATTAATGCAATATTTGTATTTGTGTCTTTCCATATTTCAATTCAGGTGCATTCTTAATATATATATATTTTTCTTAGCTCGTAGTTGTGAATCTGAAAAAACTAGGCTTTTACAATTATGAGTTACCTATACACAATGAAACCATGATTTATTGTACTTGGATACAGAGGATGTCTGTTATTTTCAATTGCATATTAAATTGGACACTATGTCATCCACAGCAAGATCATTACACAAGTGATGTGAATTATGCTATTTGTATTATTTTTGTTACTGTGTGATTATAAAACGATGACAATTTACCAATGACTGTAATGGACCCTGTCCATTATGGTTGCATGTTGCAAGACAGCCTCACTACATAGCCCCTTTCCCTTCTCTCACTGAAGTGTTCATTAAAAAAATCTTATCATTTCTTCTAGGCAGCTTCTAGTTGGAAGTATAGATAAGGACTTGGACCTTGGATACTTTGATCATAATGCAGCACAGTCAGCAGAAAGTAGGAGTACCAAATAGTGTTATGAATAGTAGATAAACACCATGTCTTTAAATAGCTAAGCAATTTTATAAAATCCTGATAGGTGCACTATGATTATGGAAACACCGCCTTTAAATACTGCAGCCCAATTGGGTTCTTCCATTGGCCAATACAAAAATTATTTCTTTCATATGATAAACTGGTTTTTCTGGTTCTTTGATGATCTTTAGAATTTGCATATCATAATTTTTTTTCAATTCCCAAAGAGGAATATTTGTAATGTTTTAAGGAAATGTTCAAATTCTGAAATTGTTTCCTGCTTTCCACTTAAAAGAAAAATGTCATTCCATTCCAAAGAATTTTCATTAAATAATACTACCAATGTCTTAATTGCTTCATAATTTTTGCTGTGTCTTAACTGAAAAATTATCTCCCATCACTAATAATAGTATTTGTTTTACTAGTATAGTCCTGAAAGCCAAAAGTACACTTTCATAAGAGGCAACATTTTGGTAGTTCAACTCTAAATGGTCTATTACATATTAAAGTTCAAAAAATCAATGAGATTATGCCAAGCTCCTAATTGACTTTGTAGTTGTGTCATTCATTTCATCAAATTCATTACTATAAGATGAAATAGTTTTTTTCTCTAGTGGGTAAATTTTTTGTTTGACAATTTTGTTCTCTGAGGCATCAATATGTAATTGGAATTCACAAGGATTCATTTAGACCTAGAAGTTTAATTCCACTTCCTTTTTCCTTGCAAAGTTTACTAAGCAGTTCTCAATTATAAAAAGTACTATTTTTTCTTCATAGCTAAATTGGGCTTCCAAAACTATTTGATTTGCTTGTAATTGAGACAATAATTATACTGAAAAGCATTAGCAGTTGAAGCTTAAGAATTGATTTCCAGAATATTAGCTATGCTACTTGAGCTGATAATGATAATACAATATTTTCTCTGATATGTATGCAAGTGTCAAATGTCCAGCTAGCAAATCCAAGAAAGGAACTCCTGGGACATAGTTCTTCCCCAAACTAATTTTTTTATTGAAAGCACATATTGGTAAAAAAAAAAGACAAAACCAGTTCTGAATTTCCCACTTAAATGTCTACATAATTAAACTTGAATCCCCCATTTGGCCATCCCCTTCAGTCCATTGCAATGTCCAATCACACACGCTTCTTTTGTTATGGGAACTGCCTGGATCGTTCAAACACCTGTGCAGTGTGGCCTTGAAGGGAGGAGCAGGGTCTCACGATCTGCAGACAGATTCTTGGCATTACATTCCCACCCGATGCAATTTAACTGCCCCCTCCCGACTGGTATCAAGTTGAGAGTGGAGAAGAAACTAAGTGAAAAGCGAATTACTCTTGATATTTGTTCCCATTTTGTAAACAATATCAAAACAATTGTTAAAAATGGATTTGTTTTAATAAAAACATTGATTTGCTTGTATATTCTATGGAAAGCAATGCAGTGTGATCAAATTTTTCTGGATAAAGATTTTACATCAGAAGTTCCTCATTTAAAAGGTAGACACTACTTTTATTATGAGAGATATTTCTTCTTAGTTTAATTATGTCCTTAACATATAGTATTACAATTACAGATTAATATTCACAGAGGCAGGTCAATATTATGCTAATAAAGGAATAATGAGGGAACAAAAGCAATGTATCTTGCTTTTCCCCCACATACTGTGTCCTCTTTGCAACAATGTTGAGAAAATGATGTTGTAAATTATACTAGTGGTCATTCAAAATATTTTATGACTAAGAATAGATATAGAGCCTTGGTGGAGCAGTGGGCTAATGCCTCCTTAAGTAACACCAGCTGCCTGCAATTAGTGCAGGTTTGCATCCCACCAGGCTCAAGGTTGACTCAGCCTTCCATCCTTCCGAGGTAGGTAAAATGAGGACCCAGATTGTTGGGGGCAATAAGCTGACTTTGTAATAATGCCGCTTGGGGTGTGTGTGAAAGCCCTAATAAGCAGGCATATACATAGAATGAAGGCTACTGCTAAGCTTGTAAGCCGCCCTGAGTCTTCGGAGAAGGGCGGGATATAAATGGAATTAAAATAAAAAATAAAATAAATATAGACCAAACTATCCTTATTTCCAATCAGTATTATGGGAGATAAGTTGGCCAAGACTAGCAAATATTTCCAAGGCAGGAAGGGTAGCTTCGCATTCCCATTGTTCCTTGAGCTTGGATTATTAAATGAATTTAGATACAACTTTAATGACAACAGAATATTGGTATGTGGGATGCCGCAAGGTTTGGTACTCTCCATACCTGTTTTAACATCTGCCACAGGATAAGTTTCATTGCTTTGGGGTAAAGTATCAGTGTGCTCATGAAAGCCAATTATGTATCTCCACCCTGGCAATGTTGATGTCTAAGTGCCAGGAGGCTTCAAGGGTGTAGAAAAGGAACAATAGGCTTCAAGTGAACTTTGGGAAAACAGTAGTTTTTAAGTTTTGTCTTTCTGGATCTGGGACTTCCTTTGGTACTAGAACTACTCCCAATAGACATGATACACAATCTGGCGGCACTTCTAGACTCGTGACCACTGCTTGATGAGAAGGTGGCACTCATGGTTAAGATGGTCTTTGTGTAGGTTTGTGTTGTGCACCAGTTGGACTCTTTTGGTTCCGGAGACTGCTCATAACCACTCATGCCCTGGTCACCTCCGTAATGTGCTATATATGGGACTGCCCTTGAATAATATCCAAACTTAAATTATGCAGAATGTGGCATGGACAGTTACATGTAGCCCTAGCATGTCTCCCAAGTAGACAAGAAGGAAACATGATGAGTTAATTCAACTTTATTATATGGATACATTAACAGATTTTGTAAATCTTAAAAATCCAAATCTGCCATTTCTTCACAATCATATTGTTGTGATTCAGTGTCAGCCTGTGCTTTCAGCAGCTGAGTCTGAGGAACCTGAAGAGGAGGGGTTTGGAGAGCCTTCAGTGTCTGAGGGAGGCTCTGATGCACTGCAGGACTCTCAGCCTGGCCCCTCCAATCGTGTTGCTCATGAGGCTCAGCTGTGTGAGGAGGAGGGGTGGGACTCAGGAGTCACAGCTGAATCTGTTCAGAGACCCTAGAAGCAGAAGGCAATCCAGCAGAGCAGAGCAGAGAAAATCTATGAGGCAACTCAGTGAAAGGAGAAGGAATTGAGAAGCCACGCCTTAGGACAGATAATAAAAGGGGAAGGTGTGGGCGGTGCTGGTTGCTGAAGGCAACCATTTGGAGACATTCAAAGAGAATCTTGGTCTGTTCTTGACTCTTGTTTGTTGACTCGTTTGATGTTTTGAATCATTTATTGAAGAAAATATTCTGCTGCTTTTTTGTTTGAAAGACTTGGGTTGGGTTTTTTCCAGCCTATTAATTTGTCAAAAGTAAAAAGGGGTTGTCCCTGACACACAAACAGGGCTGGTCATAGGCTGGAACAGAACACATATCTACCCATCCCATCAAATCTAACAAGAGGGATATGCTGTGGGTCTCAGCTGCTAAATAGTTCTTTCTGATGAGACCCAGACAGTATGCCTTTTCTGCTATGATCCAGCTCTCTAGAACAGGGGTGTCAAACTGCTGGCCCCCGGGTTGGTTGCATCGTAGGGAGGCCGTGCCCACCCCAGCAATGTACAAGTCGCACGTCACATCACGTGACACGGCGAGTTTGACACCCGTGCTCTAGAACATCATCTCCCCACAAGGTGAAGTGAGCCTTTACTGCTAAACTTTCACAAAATATAGTTTTTCCAATAATCTTGGGGATCCCATAGTTAGCTTGCACAATGGTTATACTATATTTAGATAGATGCTCTTCTGCAATCTTGCTTTTATCTTTTAAAGATTTTAATAGCTGTCACATTTTAATGTTTTTATGTTGCCCAATTATATTCAGTGAGATGGACAGCCATATCAATTTGTTACATAAATGTGGGTCTGCCTGTAGAACTATCTTTGAGTAAGAAAGGTTTTACTGTCTTAACCTTACATAATTTATGAGATCAGTACACTAAATGTTTATTTAAAGTTGGATACCTAGAGGTAAGCATATGTGTTTGTAAATATGATACATGGTTGATGTTAGCATGGAGGACAGGTCCAAAGCTTGTCTAAAAGGGCAATATTTTGGCCATTTACAAACTTTCTATTTTTTCCCCCTTAGGGCAATTTGTATGTGCTTATACATATTAAGTGCAACACTGCATTTGTGCAAAATATTTTATTTTCAAGAGCACAAAACTCAGTATTTCTCCTTCTAAAAGTTATACAGTTAGTCCTTGATTTACAAATATTAACTTAGTGACTGAGGTTATAATGACACTGAAAAAGTAACTTATGACTGTTTTTCACGTGACCATTGCAGCATCCCTATGGTCACATAATCAAAATTTGGATGCTTGTCAACTGGTTCATATTCACAATGGTTTCAATATCCCAGGGTCATTTGATCTGGTTTTGTGACCTTCTGACAAGCAAAGTCAATGGTGAAGTTAGATTCACTTAACAACTGTGTTATAACTTAACTGCAGTGATTCATTTAACAGCTGTGGCAAGAAAGGTTGTTAAATGGGTAAAATTTACTTAGCTGCTTAGCAACAGAAATTTTGGGCTGTACATTGTATGATGCATAACTACTCAGAATGTATTTATTAAACATATTTCTATTTCACCACAATCCCAAAAATGCTGTTAATGGTAGATAGGGTTGGACTTGAACCTCTCCTGAAAGTGAGAAACCTTTCAGAATAATTTTTTTATTAATATATTCTATGACTTTATTAGGCATTCAAAATCTTAATTCATATTATTATAGTAAATCCTGCCTATTAATTGTGGAAGAGGGATACAGATGAAAATATAGCAACTGAATACTGCTACAGTGGTGCTAGGAGCACCAAAGCAATTGATTGAAGGACTGAACAATAACATCACCATTGCCTGGGGAGCACCCAGTTGGGGACTCCTTTCATGTACCCATTAAGATGCCCACTGATGTGGTACCCATCTATCTACTTGCAGTTGCCAACTTACGAACTGCTGGGTCAGCAGAAGCTGGAGCATATGATGGGAACTCACCTAACCTCATGTCAGCAATGGGTTGCAAACACGAGCCTGCTAATTGTTAGCACACGTCCTAATCAGGTGAGCCACTGCACTCCTAGCATTTGAATAGCTTTTTTAAAAAAAATTATGAACCATACACCAAATACTATATTTCAAAAATTCATGCCTATTCTTTGACTGTACAGTGCATTGCAGTGTTGAAGACAAGTAGCATTTATTTATTTTTAATTATTTATTTTTATTTGTTAGATTTGTATACTCCCTTCAAGAGCTCAAGGCAATATATACAGCACAGTCTCCTCCAGTTTTTCTACATTACATTTGTGTGAAGCAGGTTGGGCTGAAATAGCATGATGGCCCAAAATTATTCAATGAGTTTCCATGGTTGAGTCTCCTGCTCTAACACATTGCCTGCTAAACCACTCTGGCTCATTTATAAGACACCTGAAATCAAAAATTATTAGAGAAAACATTTTGGATCTTACAAAAATATATGAGTACAGCACTTTTTGGCTACTAATTAAAGCAGTCATTCCTTTTTCAAGCTGCCACATGAGAAAAATACTCAACAATTTTAATATCCTGTCTCAGTAATATGATTTAGTATCTTTTTTCAGGCTCCCAGAGAACACCACAGAAAATCATAGTTGCTTTAATGAATAGTAGACAGGTGCTGTGCTCACGCAAAGTATGAAACATTAATCTCAAATTATTTTTAAGCATTCACAGCCCTAATGTGGAATACATGTGGAATACATGTAAATTATTTTAAAACCATTCAGTATATAAAAATCCAAGCCAATTAAAATCTAAGTATGCCTTTATATGCCTTCACCTGCTTTAGTCTAAACCCCAAAGAGTCAGTTAAGCAGTGTAACTATGTGGCAGCCAGGAAGTGTACCTCCTCAGTGATGGCTCCTGCCCATTGGAATTATATAGCCCCTGCACAGCTTCTACCCTTTTGACTTTCTGCAAATTGTTAAGTACTTGGTTGCAAGGATGATGGTCAACTTCATCCCCATGGGTTTTTTTTATTGTGTCTTCTGTACAGCTACATTCTTGTCACTAACATATGTAATCTTATTTTACATTTCTTTTACATTTGTAATTGTAAGCCATTCAATGTAGTTCTGAAGGCAAGCAGCCTTAAACTTTAAATAATAAATGATTCATATGTTTTGGATGTCCATTAGAATGTTTATGGAATTTCAATATACTAATACAAATATAATAATATTAAAATGATGATGATGGATGACAACAACAACTCAGTTCTATATATTACATCTTTTATCTAGAAACAGTCTTTATAGAAGAAAGATACACTGGAATTCTGTCGCCATTGCAGAGCTGTAGCGTGACTTCCTGTAGACTCCAGCTAACACAAAAATTTGTTAGAAATGATATAACTGAACATGGTAGAAATATAATAGTTAATCTAGAATAATTCATTGCTGCAATCCTCCCAATACATCATTTGTTTTAGGTCATTTAGGTAAATACTATTAAGGATAAGCCATTAATTTTATAAAAAAGCTTTAAATTGTTGATAATCCTAATGAATTAATATTTTTTTAAAAAATACTTATTTTTGTATCACCCAATCTGGTTCCCAATGGATAAATTCCTACTATCTGAGGAAACTATACAGTCTAGATGCAAATCAGTGAGAACCTATGTTAGTAGATGGATGTAGTAGACCACTACATGAAACACTTTTGGAAGTCTATATTAGCAATCCAATTAACAACAGGTCTTTATTTACATCAGCATTTTGCACTGGTGGATATAGAAATAGATTGCAAGATATACACAGTTCTGAACTTTATCAGTTTCATTACCCATTTTTTAATCAAACTGCAATACCTCTTCTAAAGCTATTAAATATAGTACATTATTTAATGTAGAATAACTATTATACATAGTATGATTGTTCAAATATCCAATATTTTTGTTCAAATATCCAATATTTTTTAAACACTATCTTTTAAAAATTACCTGTTGAGAGAAAAATCCATTTCTGAAATAACATGAAGATAACCGCCTGATTTTTTTCCAGATATTGGTATTTTTACCTATAAAACAAATCCTTTTGGTCAACTTTCACCAAATGTGAATCCTTTTGAAGTTAACATTCTTAATTCAGATTTAAAATGCAGTGTCTGAAAAGTCTTAAGCAAAAGTTATCTTCATTCAATCTGATTTAATACACAGGGGCTTCTTTATACATGTACACACTGAGTTTATACGCAGACTAATTCTTTAGCTGGCTGAACTATAGATTCTATCTATCTATCTATCTATCTATCTATCTATCATCTATCTATCTATCTATCTATCTATCTATCTATCTATCTATCTATCTATCTATCTATCTATCTATCTATCTATCTATCTATCCTTTCCCATTTTTCACTATAATACCCCAAAATGGAGTACTTTTCATGATTGCAGTGAGGACTTCCAATTCTACAAAATCTGTATAGATAGTCCTTCACTTAATAAACATTCATTTAGCAACTGTTTAAAGTTATAATGGCACTGAAAAAGGTGACTTATCACTGGTTTTCACACGTACAACTGTTGCAGCATCCTTATGGTCACATGATCAAAATTTGAGTGCTTGGCAACCAATGTGTATTTAAGATATTGCAGCATTCCAGGGTCATGTGATTGCCTTTACAACCTTCTTAGCTGGCTTCTGACAAGCAAAGTCAATGGGGGAAGCCAAATTCATTTAACAACTTCAGTGATTTGCTTAATAGCCAAGACAAAAAAGGTCATAAAATCAGGCGCAATTCACTTAACAACCCCCTTACTGATTCTGATTCCAACTGCAGTCATAAATGGAAGACTATATGAAGTTTTTTTTTTAATCTTTCAGATCAATGGTGGGAATTGTGTCTTCATCCAATTGTTTCCAAATGTTTAACAGCCATAATTAACACAGCTGATAGGGAGTTCAGAAGGATTTGGAGGAATAAAAATCCTCATTCTTGAATTCTGATCTAATCAAATCAGCACCTAATTCATCACATGGATATCTAGAGATATAGACAAAGAGGTTCTTCCCATTTGCAAATTATCCATCCACATCAGTTGAAGCCAAATTAGTCTTATATAGAATGAATCTATTGACTGAAGTCTACTCACATAATTCCTGAAACCTAAGAAGGATATCTTGCTATGAGATTTTTTTAAAAAAAGAAATTAGTAGGGGACATAGGCCAGGATCTTTTAAATGCAAGCATATATTCTACCACTGAGTGGTGAATCTCAGCACTGCTGCACTTCCAGTTCAGTTGTACCTAAAATCTTCCTTGTTAGATGGACAAGTTATGCTGAAAGAACCAATTTCATTTTCCTACAATTGCAAATGATTTTCATATACTTTGGTTATTATTGTTAATTTTCCAATCAAATTAATATCAACAGTGTTGAATCCAATGATTTGGGTCCTAGCCAAAGAATTAAAAGTCATGGAAGTACTGCCATAAAATGTATACTGTGCCAAGGTAATCTTTCGCAAATTTAGGGACAATAAAATCAATATGAGAGGTAATTTTTTATTACTACTATAACTACAAGTACTACTGTTTTAAATTACTGAATAATAGCTCAATAATAATTTCAAACTTTCAGGAATCCTGGAAATCCAGCTACTAGCATAGTGTCATTTTCTGCATTGACTTTAAAAACATCATATAAACCTAGTCAAACTGAAACTTTTTTGTTTTTGTAATGACTCCTGTTTCCTTACTTCCCCATCAGCTCTTAATGTATCTGCTAGTTACCTGCGCTGTTGACTTATCAACGTAGTTGCTCTTGTCTCTCAAGCTGATGTAGTGAACTTTCAGAGGGGGAGCACCAAGTGCTTCTAGGGCTAAGGGGTCTGCTTGAAGCTGATTAAGAGCATCCTTATAGTATTTTGTTCTAGAGAAAACCCCTGAATAAAAAGCAAAAAAGAAAAACAGTAAAAAAAACCAGTTCTGGAGCTGAAGAAGCTTCTTAGATGAGAAGCGAAACTTTTTCAAGGAAAAACAAAGAAAGTCCAGTTGCCTCTTGAAAAAAGCACCTTTAGAACAACCATCACCTGGATGATTGAGAATCTCCGTAGACATTTCCATTTACAGATGCTAAAGAGGTGTCCTTTAAATATTAGAAAATCATTATGCATTGACCAAATGGGGTGTTCTTAATTGCTCACCCATCCCAAATGTGCAGGGCCTAAGTAAATAAGGATTAAACTGCTAACTTCCCAGCTTGGAATAGAGAATTCAAAAATCTCTGGGGAGCTAAAGTCACTGTTGCTAATCACATTCTTTCCATTTCAGGTCATTATTTCATTGCCCTTTCTATCAAGAGTACCCTGTGCTGCTCTCTGCTTTAAAGTTGTTTATACATATGTATAGACTGGGAGATGACTCCCCAAGACTAAGACTCAAAGGCCTCTCAGAAGTCAGGCAGAGATATTTTAGATGTACCATATGGAAAAATTCCTCATTCGTGAAATGTCTCTTAAGAAATGAGGCAGGAACAAAGTACACCAGCATCAGAATTGGATTTTTGTTAATTTCCTCCACTATAACTAATGAAAAAGGAATGAATATAGCCTTGAAGAGCAACATTTAGCACAAATGTAGATCCATGAGGTTCAGTTAACCTGACTTGACTGGTTGAGCAATAATTTAAACCTGTATTGAAGTTTTAAAAATCTATTTGTAAGCAACTTTAACCCCTGAAACTAGTATTTATACAGCATGCCTTATTTTTTATAATTTAAGAGACAAGCACAGTCAATCAGATACATATTCATACATATTAGATTTGTAAATATCAGTGTTTCTTCCTTAGAAGCACCATATATAAATGAAATGCTTTTAAAATTAGCAATTGTTTCACCCCAGTGGGATTGGCCTGCCTTACCTGCAGCAGCAGAAGGAGGGTATTCCGGACCCCATCGGTCAAAGAATTCCAACTGGCAGGTCCAGGAGAACCTTTTCTGCCATGTCTTTTGCCCTCTGGAACATTGTGCCCCCAAGGTGAACTCAGTCCCCCCCTTTGGCCTTCCAGGAGAGTCATAAAACCTGGCTCTGCCAATTAGCTTAGGGTCCTGATGAGGGACATTCTGTATTGGAGCTGGTGAGTGGACTGAGAAAGTTTTGTCTCCAACCTGTTTGCATTTTCCTTTTTTCTTCAGCCATCTTTGCTAATTTTAACATTTTATATTGTTTTTATTTTATTGTATGCCACCAAGAGTTGCCTGATGGCAAGATGGATGACATATAAATTTAATAAATAAAATGTTTGAAGGTCAAAGTCCTCCAATTATTAGTAAAATCAGAAATGGTTTTGGCTGGATAGTATAAAAGAGGATTCTAATTAGAGAAACACTAAGTAGATGAAGCGTTGGAGATGGGGTCTAGAGAGCAGTTGGAGGTCCAGCCGATCCGAATCTGACCGATTGCAGTTAAGAACCTTTATAAGGTCTTATCTTGCGGTGATGAGGACGGCGAAGGCTAATTACTTCGCTGCCCTCATCGCGTCCGCAGATAATCGCCCGGCTGCCCTGTTTAGGGTGACTCGCTCCCTTCTTAACCAGGAGGTGAGGGAGGATCCCTTACAGGGTCGGGACGAGGAGTTTAGTCATCATCTGATGGACAAAATCAATCAGATCCGGGCCGGTTTGGACTCTGACTGGGCAGAGTCTGACGTGGAGGAATCGGACGGTGTTGAGCATGTTATCTGGACTGAGTTCGACCCTGTTTCCCCTGATGATGTGGACAGGATTATGGGGAGGCTGAGCTCCACCAACTGTTTATTGGACTCGTGCCCCTCCTGGCTGGTTTATGCGGCCCAGGAGGAGACACGAGGCTGGTTCCAGGCAGTAATAACTGCTTCTTTGAAGGAGGGTATCTTCCTCGCCGCCTTGAACGAGGTGGTGGTGAGACCCCTCCTCAAGAAGCCTGCCCTGGACCCGGCTGTTTTAAATAACTATCGTCCGGTCTCCAACCTTCGCTTTTTGGCGAAGGTTGTTGAGAGTGTGGTGGTGCATCAGCTTCCTCTGTTCCTGGAGAAAACTGATTATCTGGAACCGTACCAATCAGGTTTCAGGCCCGGGCACAGCACGGAGACAGCATTGGTCGCGCTGGTGAATGATCTCTGGCGGGCTCGGGACAGGGGTTGTTCCTCTGTTCTAGTCCTATTAGATCTCTCAGCGGCTTTTGATACCATCGACCATGGTATCCTACTGCGGCGTCTCAGGGGGTTGGGAGTGGGAGGCACTGTTTTACGGTGGTTCTCCTCCTATCTCCTGGGCTGCTCATAGTCGGTGTTGACGGGAGGGCAGAGATCCACCCTGAGGCCTCTCGTTTGTGGAGTTCCTCAGGGGTTGGTTCTCTCTCCCCTCCTGTTCAACATCTATATGAAGCCGCTGGGTGAGATTATTCGTGGTTTCGGGGTGGGGTATCATCAGTATGCTGATGATACCCAAATTTTTTTCTCCACCCCGAACCAACCCAGTGATGCCCTCACCGTGATGTCCCGTTGCCTGGAGGCGGTCCAGGTCTGGATGGGGAGAAACAGGCTTTGTCTCAATCCTGCCAAGACTGAGTGGCTGTGCATACCGGCATCTCGGGTTAACCAGACTATTCCATCTTTAACGATGGGGGGTGAGGTGTTACCCCCCGTTGATAGGGCTCGCAACTTGGGCGTCGTCCTGGATTCACGGCTCAGTCTTGAAGATCACATAGGAGCCGTGACCAGAGGGGCTTTTGCCCAGGTTTGCCTGGTGCGCCAGTTGCGACCCTACCTGGACTGAGATGCCCTACGCACAGTCACTCATGCGCTCATGACCTCCCGTTTAGACTACTGCAATGCTCTCTACATGGGGCTGCCCTTGAGGACCACTCGGAGGCTTCAGCTGGTGCAGAATGTGGCTGCGGGAGTTGTGATGGGGGTACCCCGATACTCCCATGTAACACCTCTACTCCACGAGCTGCATTGGCGTCTGGTTGCCCTCTGGGTGAGATTCAAGGTGCTGGTGATGACCTATAAAGCCCTAAATGGCTTGGGTCCGGGATATCTGAGGGAACACCTGCTGCCGGCATCAAGTTCCCTTCGTCCTGTGCACTCCCACAGGGAGGGCCTTCTCAGGGTACCGCCGGTAAAAGATTGCCGGTGGATAACACCCAGGGGGAGGGCCTTCTCTGTGGGTGTGCCTGCCTGCTGGAGCTTAGGACTGCCCCTGACCTTCGTTCATTTCGACGGGACCTGAAGACCTGGCTTTTCGAGCTTTCCGGCCCAGGCTGAGGGTTTTATTTGGGGTTTTTATATTTCTTCAGGGATTTAATTTAATCTTTTTAAATTGTTTTTAATTTTTGTATCGTTGTTTTAAGTACCTTGTAAACCGCCCTGAGTCCTACGGGAAAGGGCGGTATATAAATTCAATAAAATTCAAAATTCGAAATATTTGGTTGATCCTTATAAGAAAAGGTGGGGATATTATTTTTAAAATCTCCCCATTTAAAATCTTATTACAGATAGAAAACCATATTTCCAAGGAGAAATGTTAGTTCAATTCTTTGTCCACTATGCTGGCTTTCTGTTTGTAAAAAATTTTGACCATGGAGAAATGAACAGGGATCCTATACTTACAGTCTAAAAGGGTGCAGTTCAATTTATCAAGTTAATGCACAGACACTCCCTTTATAAATCAATTTTGATTGCTAACTATGATGGAACTTACTTTGTATGTAGTAATATGTAAAAGCACCTGCTGCAATACATTGAACACCCATAAAGAGAGCCATTTGCTGAAATTTTCTTAAGGACATATTTTATTTCCTATGGAGAAAAAAGTTGGAAAATGAATTATTGTATATGAGAAAAACCAGGTAATTATGTTGATGTATTTTCAATATTTTCATAAGACTACCCTGAATAAAAGCCCTCTACATAGCATTCTGTATTGGTTCTCTCAAGAGAAAGTCCCAAAGAAAAAATGAGCAGGCCAAATCCATTTATGAATTTCTTTCAGGGATGTCACTTTTTCACTAATTATTGGGGATAAAATGATATTCCTGTATGGCTAACAGTCAGAAATGTAGCCTGATGCTCCTGTGCCTTTGCATATACATTGAATAATACCGGAAAGCAGGGAGGACAAATATTATTCAGCCTTTGGAGGAAGGGTTCAATTTATTTCAAAATGCAATGCCACCCATTGCATAGAAATCAGCTAGAAGAACTCATAGAGGGAAAGGAAACTCAGTGACATCATCAGGAAATAGGTTGAGTAGTCAGTGAGAAGAAAGGTGGCCTCATTTTTGAGTCATTGAAATACAGACAATATGATAATGGAAGATTTTGCAATAGGTTATCCATTCCATGTTCTTCAATAAACCTGCCTATCTGTGCAAATCAGGTTGTTTTTGTAACATTGTTCTGACATATGGGCAGATGACAAACATCAGAGAAGAAGTAGAAAGAAAAAAATTCAGATTTTTTTCTTTTTTCTTTATCTTTCACATATTTACCTGATATTTATCTCAATGATGATACTGTATCTCCTCTCTCAGATGCTGTCAAGAGATAAATAGAGCTGGGATGAATATAAGACTTTGGAGATTCACTTTGATAGAATGGTATGAGTCTTAAATCATAATAATCAGAACAAGAGCATAAAAACAATATGCTGCTTTTTTAATCCTTTGAATGTGGATTTAAACACATTGTCACAAGGAAACATTTACCAAATAGTAACTATAACAGCACATGTAAGAGAGTATTAGCATTTTAAAAGTTATCTGCCATCCTATATTGTTCTATGAAGAGATAAATCACATCACCAATTTTGCATCTGAAGTGGCATGAGATCAGATTTGTTCACATTACTACAATTTTCAACATTCCACAATAGAGATTTCACTTGCTAAACAACACAATAATCAAATAATCTGTTCTGAAATGGTTTGTATAATCCCATTAATTTGATCAGGATTTGCTTAAAAGATATTTTCAAAAGATCATGTGTCAGGATGATTAAGAAGCTCTGATTATTCCTAAAAGTGACAGCATTGTAGCCACAAACAGGAAAACCATTTTGGCAAAATGATTAAATGCTTCTGAAATCTCTCTTTTTCTAACATTTCTCAGCTAAAACCTGACTTAATCTACTGAGTCAGATTTTAAGTGAATAAACAGGAGGGAAAGTGCAAATATTTTGCATATTTAATGTGAGAATGCTCAGGAACATGATTATCCATTCTTTTGCTCCTTCCAAGATGAAGTGTTGCAGCCTTACACATGCTTTTACACATTAGTAAAAATGCAACAATAATCTCTAAATATATAGCTTGATCTTCTTAGGATATTCCTGAAAGAATAGGTTGCCATGGAGAAAACCTATATAGTTAAAAAATTACCGTATTTTCCGGTGTATAAGACGACTGGGCGTATAAGACAATCCCCGACTTTTGAGAAGATTTTCAAGATTTTTCGTCTTATACTCCGGAAAATACTTACATGCCAGTTGCCAAGTGTCCGACACAAGCCCGATTCAGCCCCGTCTGATGCAGATGGTGCAAAGCCTCCCTTCTGAAGCCCAAAGGGGCTTTTCCTTCCACCCACCCTTTGGAATAAACGCAAGAGCTGCGTTCACACGACGCGTTCTTCCAGGCGAGACTCTGCAAATGGCATGCCAGAAGCCGCAACCACCGCGGAAACTCCGAGTCCCCGCCTTTCGGCAGCCTGCACAGCCGAGCACAATCCGGCTTTGAGAGCACATTTGCAGATGGAGCATCCGCCGTGTCTGGAGCCAAGCCCCACCCAGGAGGCGGCCAGGCGGACCCGGAAGACACGCTGGAGAGCTGGGCTTGGGGCGGCCATGCCGAGGCCGGCTGGCGAGGGCCGCTGCATGGTCTGCGGGCGAGAGGGGCGCCAGGCTGCCAAGTACCGCTGTCCAGACTGCCGGGAGAGATAGCGGGTAGCAGGGCGCGCTCTGCTTATGCTCAGATGCCGCTTGGGGGAGGGGCTTCCTGCCACTCCCGGGGTCTGGCGTTTGCAAGGGGGAGGGGAAGGGGCTTAGAGGCTCTTGGGGGTGGGAAGGGAGAGTCACGTTGGAGGGGGGACTGGACTAAGGAGGCTTGAAGTTGCTTTGCAAGAACGGGGACACTTGATTGATTTATGTACTATTTTCCGGCGTATAAGACGACTGGACGTATAAGACGACCCCCCAACTTTTGAGAAGATTTTCATGAGTTAAAAAGTCATCTTATATGCCGGAAAATACAGTAGTCATAGTGCATAGTCAATCAATCAAATCTAATGACATTATAGCATATTTTGTCAGGCTCTGCCCATGAAGTTCTTTAATTGTCTTGGTTAAGAAGAATTATTCTGAAATTTAGAAATAGTTACATACAACAGTATCTTTAAGTTCCTTTAGAATAGGTCTGAAAAGATGGCATAGTATTTTCCTCTTCTCCTACTATCCAGTATTACTCAATTTGGTGTCCTCTAGTTGTATTGAGATTAAGACTCTCAGAATTCAAGACTTGCTTTGCAAAAAATTATGAACCAGAATATTTTGCAACATCCATTTTAAAAAATGTTTTCCGGCTGATGCAGCTCTAGCAATTGGAAAATAATACTCTTAAAATGGCCAAGAAATTGTTCCCTGGGTGTTGAACATCAGCCCTGGCCACCACGGCCAATGGAGAAAAAAATGTAATCCAACATCTAGAAAGTAAAATTATCGATTCCTGCTTAAAATTGTGAAAATGACATATGATCTCTATTCTATTAACCGATTGAGCTTTCCAAGGCTACTTTTCCTCTTTAACCAGGCCTATCTCTTCCCCCTTTATCTGAGTTCCAGGGTGTCTGGGAATAATTGCTTCCTCAGGTTGAAAGCTTTCCACATGGAGTAGGTGGTAAAACTATTTCCACCTTTTCCTGAGTGGGGAGATTGGCCGATGGGTAGACTGGTTTGCAGCACTTAAAGTGCTTCAGTTAACTAACACTGAGTAGCATACCATTACCCAAAATGTAATTTGGGTTAAAAATATATAATTGAATAAATTAAATCCAAAAATGTGCAATATTAACAGTTATGTAAATCAAAGTCAAACATTCTGAAAAACACAATCAGCAATCAAGTAAAACAATTAAACAGATATAAAAAATCACTTTTTAAAAAAAACGTATGAAGATAAATATACAAAGCCTGGGCATAAAAGAGGATAAGACAACAATGGAGTCATCTAAGCATGTCTCTGACACACCAGCACTTTGAATGGACTTATGAATGACCCAGGATAGGCTCATGGCTGTCATGGAAGCCATAAACTCTAGAGCCACCTCATTTCAAGGTAAGGCGGCTTAAAGTGCCCCAGAACCACCTGCCAAAAGGAGTGCAAGCTGAGAGGCCACCGTGCAGCAGGGGAGGCTGGCACTATAATAGCCCCAACTGATCTCTATAGCCCAACTTAATGAACAGGGTCACACAACTGATGATCTGTGGAACAGGGTCCCTGAAAGTTGTAAGAAATTATGAATTTTCCTGATGAATTACTATTGTCACAATGCAATAGAAATAGCAGTAGCACTTAGACTTATATACCACTCCATAGTGCTTTAATCACTGAGTGGTTTACAAATGTCAATATATTGCCCCAACAATCTGGGTCCTCATTTTACCAACCTCAGAAGGATGAAAGGCTGAGTCAGCTTTAAGTCCATCAGGATCAAACTGCTGCTGTGGGCAGTTAGTCTGCAACACTGCATTCTAACCACTGTATCACCATGGCTCAATTGTAAACCAGCTGGGAAAATTTCAGAAAGGGCAACTCCCCTTTTAAAATCCACATAGGTAAAGGTAAAGGTTCCCCCACACATGCGTGCTAGTCGTTTCCAACTCTAGGGGCCGGTGCTCATCTCCGTTTCAAAGCCGAAGAGCCAGCGCTTGTTGGAGGACCTCTCCATGGTCATGTGGCTGGCATGACTAGACGCCAAAGGCACACGGAACGCTGTTACTTTCCCACCATAGTGGTCCCTATTTTTCTACTTGCATTTTTACATGCTTTCGAACTGCTAGGTTGGCAGAAGCTGGGACGAGTAACAGGCACTCAGTTACGCGGCACTCAGGATTCGACCTGCCAAACTGCCGACCATCTGATCAACAAGCTCAGCATCCTAACCCACTGAGTCTCAGTAATACAGATAGTCCTTCACTTACAACCACAAATGAGGCCAAACTTTATGTTGCTTAGAAATTTGTTGTGAGTTTTGCCACATTTTATGACTTTTCTTGCCACATTTGTTAAATGAATCACTGCAGTTATTAAATTAGTAACACGGCTGTTAAGTGAATCTGACTTCCCCATTGACTTTGTTTGTCAGAAGAGCACAAAAGGTGATCACGATTCTGGGACACTGCAACTGTCATGAACCAGCTGTCAAGCATCCAGATGTAAATCACGTGACCATGGAGATGCTGCAATGGTCATAAGTGTGAAAATATCATGTCATTTTTTTCAATGCTACTGCAACTTTGAACGGTCACTAAATGAACTGTTGTAAGTCAAGGACTACCTGTATATGCCAAGTCTGTCATCACATTATTGATCAAATCATTGATGAGAAAGGCCTATTACACACTGACTTGGTATTCAGTAGAAGCAGCTGGAGGCCAGGGCTGCTAAAGGTCCACTGACAAAGCATTGGGGCTAAAATCAGGTAGCCGGAACATGGAACTGTTATGAGACAACAGTTTTGCAATTTCTGAAGGTGGTCCACTTTTGTTTTTTGTTTTTGTTTTGTTTTGTTTAATCCCATTTATATCCCGCCCTTTTCCGAAGACTCAGGGCGGCTTACAATCTAAAGCACAAATCAATGTGCTTAGCAAAAGCCTTCATTCTATGTATATGCCTGCTTATTAGGGCTTTCCCCCCCCCCCCAAGCGGCATCTCACCATATCTCCTCTTGCCCGATACCACTTAATTCTATGGCCTGTTCTCCCACCAATGGCAGCCCTGTCGCGGAACAATTAACAGTCCGACCAGAGGTGGATGGACCGTGGTTCATCTGCATGGTCAATATCAAAGAAAAGAAATCCAAGACATTCTATAGTAAAACTTTTAATGAGAAAACAAAAGACCTAGACTGACCACATTCTTTCATCAGGCAGAAGAAGAAAGTAAAACAGAAACTGAACTTTTTTTAGGCCTGCGCACAAAACAGTTTAAAACCAAAACATTGGCTGGACATAGCTAGAGTCACTATGGTTACAAGATAAGATAAGGTGCAGAGCAGAAAGAGATGTACACTTAGGAATGAGCGAAGCTGGCAAAACTAAAAAAACACGCAGTGACATCCCCTTCTTTTGTCAGCGAAGCAGAAAATCAGATAAGGCACATCTTCTTGCGCAGATACTCGTGTTGGGCTGTAGGAAGTGGTTTGTTCAGCATATCAGCAATTTGGTCATGTGTAGACACATACTGCAATTTGACAAAACCTTGTTTAACTGCTTGTCTTATATTTTGGTAACGGATGTCAATGTGTCTAGACCTGGAACCTGTAAAACGATTCTCAGGTACATAGACCACAGATTCGTTGTCCTCCATCACAGTGATTGGTTGAATCGGAGGTGTCCAGATATCTGTGACTAAAGCATCAAACCACGTTAGAGAATTACATGCATCTGAAACACAAGCATACTCAGCTTCTGTAGAAGAACAAGAAACAAAATTCTGTTTACGCACATGCCAGTAAACAGGACATCCATTCAAAAACATCATATAACCTGAAGTGCTTTTACGTCATTTCTTATCACTTGCCCAATCTGAATCTGCATAACAACATAACTCTGCATAGTCAGTATGTGTGGGTTCTAACAACAACTTCATGTCTTTGGTGTGTTTTAGATATCTCAATAATTTCTTAACACATGTCCAATCAAACTGTTTTGCCTTGCCTACGTGTCGTGATAGGAGATTAACACTAAGTGCAATGTCGGGTCTAGTCCAACTACTAATATATAGGAGCGACCCAATGACTGAGCGATAAAGTGTTTGATCCTCGAACTCAGGACTCGGTTCATGTGTCAAGTTGTGAAAATCAGATTGCATGGGTATACTCACAGGTTTAGCATCCTTCATGTTGCAGTGATGCAATAGTTGTTCAATCTTATCTTCCTGTGTAAGACTGAACCCCTTCTGAGTTTTGGTAACTTGAACACCTAAATAAGTGTTAATATGTCCTAAAGACCTCAATGTGAAAAACTGTTGTAAAGCTTTAGCAAAACATTCACTCATCTGCTTATTTGGACCAATATAAACAATATCATCAACATAAACAAGAATTATCTCATACCTATTATCAGATCTTTTTGTAAACACGCATTCATCTGTTTCGGACTTAATAAAGCCCATTGAATTTAGTTTGTCAGAAAGACATAAGTACCACATTAAACCAGATTGTTTCAGACCATAAAGACTTTTGTGTAGAAACCAAGTATCCCCTTCTTGCTGTCGGAAACCTGGAGGACCTTTGACATAAATTTCTTCATCAAGATCAGCGTGTAGATAAGCTGTTTCAACATCAAACTGGAAAACTTCTAGGCCAAGGATAGTTGCAGTGGCTAAGGCGATTTTCACACTCTCAGTCCGCAGTGTGAGTGAATAGGTATTTGTATAGTCCTCAGGATAACGTTGAGCGAAAACCTGGGCTACAAGTCTGGCCTTGTACAGCGACTCACCATTCGGCTTCTTTTTAATTCTGTAGACGCAACGAGTGCCAATAACTTTCTTGTTTGCTGGAGGGCTTGCAGGCGTAAACACCTGAAGTTTCTTTAGACTGTCCATTTCAGCCTGCATTGCCTCAAACCATTTATCTTGCTCTGCTTCAGGAAGATGTTTGATTTGTGTGAACGTCTCAGGAGGAAGTATCACATTACAAATCAAAGGTAAAGGTGCTTTTGTTACTTGCCACGAATACCGTTTTGGTGGAATTCCCTTTGTGGTCCTCTTGGAACATCTCGGAACAACTGTCCATTCTTCTTCCGTTTCGTCCTCGTCTTCATCGCCAGCAGCATCGGCGGCTTGCAAAGACGGAACAGTGGATTGAGAAGAACTCGTGGAAGGAACATTCGCCTGTGCATCTTGATCATCAGGCTGCATGGCAGCAGCAGCATCATCTCTAGGAAAATAAACTCCAGGATCGTTAGAATGAATCCTGGACCAGTCAGCATCTTCCTCAAAAACAGCAGATTGTGAAATCACTATTACATGATGAGAGTCAATATATTTGCTCCATTTTGAATTATCATCAATGCCCATAAATCTCATCCTTTTTGCTGCAGGACCCCCTTTCTTTCTTTGGGCTAAAGGAATATTGACCATAGCATAGGAACCAAAAATATGGAGATGTGAGAGGTCAGGCTTGTGTCCATATAACATGAAATAAGGGGTCTGATTTATCACACTACTCCAAGTGTGGTTGATGATATGGTTAGCATATTTGATAGCTTCACCCCAGTATGGAAGACTGAGGTTAGCATCTTCAAGAAGGCAACGCATCATGGTTTGCAGAACTCCATTTCTGCGTTCTGCCACTCCATTCTGAGCTGGAGTGTAAGGAGCTGAGGTCTGGTGTAGTATCCCACTCTTACGCATCCAGTTCTGGAAACGCTGAGACATGAATTCAGCACCACGATCACTCTGAATTCTGGCGATGCTGACTTCGAATTGGGTATTGACAAGATTGGCAAAGTCTTTAAAGATCTGAAAGGTCTCAGATTTTTCTCTCATAGGAAATACATAACCATATCTAGAGTAATTATCAACAATTGTCAAGAAATATCTTTTACCACCAATTGTTGGTGCAAAAGGACCCACTATGTCAGTGTGTACCAAATCAAAAATGCGTGTTGACAGGCGTGTAGCGTGTTTTGGAATTGCTGCTGCTTTGGATTTGGCTTTCTTGCAGACAGCACAGTCCAAGAACACCTTACACCCCTTAAGATCCAAACCTCTTGCGAACTCTGGCATCTTCTTCAGAACACGGAAACTGGCATGACCCAATCTTCTATGCCACTTATGGATACACCTGGAATGCAAAGGTTTACCTGTTAGTGAATTCTCAACATTAGCATTTTTATTAGGAACCTCAGGCTTGCTGTGAGCAACCTGTGTCTTATTTGTCCTTTTATTGGCTTTAGGAGCCTTTGGAGTAGCAACAGGAACTCTCTCTGGGACATCTCTCACTGGGCCTGTGCTCTCCCTTTTTGGAACTGGTATACTTGCCTGCTCTTGCGGCTTAGACTTTGGTTTTAAGTAATAAACACCACCAATCAACATGGTTTCAGCAACAATATCTCCATCTTTAACTACATAACTTGCTTTTTCGAGATGGTGTACCTGGAATTTTGACATCTTAGACAAGTGACTCTGACTAAGCAAATTACTACTGGCAGACGGAACGTAGTAAACATCGGGAATGAATGCACCGAGCTCTTCAATATAAACGGTTCCTTTTCCCATGACCCGAACAGGATGATTTGGAAAAGAGTACAGCTCACGAAGTTCAGGTTCAGGCTCGTGCATCTCTGTGTACAGCTCTTTTCTGTAGGTAACATGTAATGCTGCTCCGCTGTCCAAAGTCCAAAGTAGGCGTCTATCATACTCTGGTTGAGGCTGTGGATCGTTGGTTACAACCAATGTGGCAAGTGGAGCTTGAGGATCACGCCTGGGACCACGACCACGACCTTGTCGTTCGCCTCTACCTCTGCCTCCTCTGGAATCTGTTTCTCTGGGCTGGTACATGGCAGGCGCTGGAAACCGTTGGGGACAATCCCGGGTGGCACCATTGTATCCTCATGTGTCATTTGACACAGAAGGCAGTCAGGCTCCCATTCGTCTGACACAAGATCCCACTGTGGGCGTGCCTCTGTCTTTGAGGAAGAAGGCAAAATGGCGATCCCTTGTGGGTGTGGCTTTGCTTGTGAAGAGGGAGGCAAAATGGCCGATTCTGAAAACTGAATGCCAGCAGAGGCTCTCCCATGCTTTTCATACCATGCTGCACACAACTTTGCGTTTAGCAGATCCTTCTCTAAAATTTCAATTTGTTCATAATAACTTTGCAAAGTCTTCTCATGCACAGTTTGCCCAGGTCTTGAAGAATAATAGCTCACCTCCTTCCCTAGTGTAGCCTTAGGTTTAGCACCAAACCTCTCATAATCAGCCTGATCCCCATGAGCAGAGGCTACAACTGGGGGATCAGCTTGAGAGTCTGTAAAAACAGAAAATGGTGAAACTGACCTTGGCTCAGAGGCTGCTTCTGCAAGACGTGAGGGAGTCTGTAAACTTGAAAGAAGATCTCTCTGTGGAACGGCTGCCTCCTCCTCAGCAGAGAAATAACCGGCCTTCTCCTTTCTCCTTTTCCTTGGCATATTTTTAGCAATGAATAACAGCCTCCTCAGTGCTGGACTAACTGCCTAGTTAATTGCCTATCAATAAATCTTGAAAATAAAAATAAACCATCCTCTGCTACCAAATGTCGCAGAACAATTAACAGTCCGACCAGAGGTGGATGGACCGTGGTTCATCTGCATGGTCAATATCAAAGAAAAGAAATCCAAGACATATTCTATAGTAAAACTTTTAATGAGAAAACAAAAGACCTAGACTGACCACATTCTTTCATCAGGCAGAAGAAAAAAGTAAAACAGAAACTGAACTTTTTTTAGGCCTGCGCACAAAACAGTTTAAAACCAAAACATTGGCTGGACATAGCTAGAGTCACTATGGTTACAAGATAAGATAAGGTGCAGAGCAGAAAGAGATGTACACTTAGGAATGAGCGAAGCTGGCAAAACTAAAAAAACACGCAGTGACAAGCCCCATCCCCAGAACCAAGCTCAAAGGACCCAGTTTATTGAGGTTTATCAGCGCCAACAGGGTATTCAATTGCCACCTCTCTACAAAACACAAAAATAACACTTTCATACACATAAATACAGTTTCTCTCCTCTGCCACTCTCATCAGGTGTTAGAGAATGCTCCCCACCAATTCACCCACCAGTATTTCCTCCCCAAAGCCACTCTCCTTTGCCAAAATTGAGTCTCAACCTTTTCTTTCCAATTCAAACCCCCAAAGTATCTTTTGACTGCATTCCTTCTTCAGTTAGGAGTCAAGATGTAAACTTGGGTATCATCAGGGCACTGGTGGCCTGATGGATGGTATCTTACTGTGGCCTCATGATAAAAGGATCAGAGTGATGCCTCTTCTTTCTCCATGTCTGCCTGAAATCTGAATGGGGCAAAACAAGAGCCCTACTGTTGCCAGTTCTAAATATTTGAACAAATGGCTCCTGGTTCCCCCTTTAACCAAGGTTGCTTTGCTCAGATGTATTTAGAATGCACAGGTTAATAAATTCCAATGTTAGAATAAACAATAAAAAGAAGAATTCTATTTTAATAAGCACAACAAACAAAGAACCTCAGGAATAAGATAACTAAATCATATAATAAAGCCCTAAGTTAATAAACAGCAACCCACAATCAACCAAAAAACAGATACTACTGCATGTATAAACTGATGTATATAAATGTATATTTCTAAGTCCTTTTGAGGACTTAGGATGGGATGCATTCAGAACACTAATTTCAGGCTAGCTACTCCATGAAAGTTAAAAATGTATCGATACTTTGTTCAGGAATAAGGAATGAGGAAAGGAAACTGAATGCTCCAGAGCTGCATTATTTTTTACATCTCTACCAAGTAAATGAAGGGACGCAGTGGCTCAGTGGGTTAGGACGCTGAGCTTGTCGATCAGAAGGTCGGCAGTTTGGCAGGTCGAATCCCGAGTGCCGCGTAACAGAGTGAGCGCCTGTTACTCGTCCCAGCTTCTGCCAACCTAGCAGTTCGAAAGCACGTAAAAATGTAAGTAGAAAAATAGGGACCACTACAGTGGGAAGGTAACAGCGTTCCATGCTCCTTTGGCGTCTAGTCATGCCGGCCACATGACCACGGAGACGTCCTTGGACAAGCACTGGCTCTTCGGCTTTGAAACAGAGATGAGCACCGGCCCCTAGAGTTGGAAACGACTAGCACGCATGTGCGGGGGAACCTTTACCTTTTTTACCAAGTAAAATTTTTACTCATGTGACAGACTGGATAAAAACTAAGGCTGAAAGAAGCCATTTATTCAAAGTTACTTTGTGATTCATGTCTGAGCAGAGATTTACAGCAGATCCAGGCAGCTCCAAGCATGTTCTTCACCAGGCAAGATCAGATTTTACACAGGTTTGCATTTTTATTCAACCCTTCCACTACCATCCTTAAAGTGTTGCATAAGGCCATTGTTAGAAGTAAGTAGTACAAGTTGTCAGAATTATTTTTGCTGAGCTCCAAACACATGCTGCTCTTGTCAACAAGTTGAACAGCACCATAGCCACCGAAGTTTCAGCAAAATCATCACTTTTTCAATAGGACACAAAATAATTTCACGTTTCCCAAATTACTATTATTTTTATTTCGTTATGAAATAGCACAAAACTCAGAAACCATTCAACGTATTTACTCTGAAACCACACCATGTAAATATTATGCAAGAAATCAGATTAAAAATAAAATTAAACATGTATAGATGTAAAAGGAGTGTTCAAATATACTTCTACTCACCTATTTTCAGTACAAAAAGTAAAAAATGTATTATTTATGTCAGAATGCAAATATATCTGATTTTCTGATACAGATAAATGCATAGCACATAAGAAAGAGAAATGGCCCTAATGTACATGAGTCTTATTTGGTTATTAGTTTACAATACATTCTGGCAGTGCCCAGTCCCAGTAGCAACATCTAACCAATATTGGCTGATCTAAAAATGCTAACAGATTGGATGAAGAAATCTTACTGGAAAGATTCACACATAGCTACGCCATAACAATAGTTTGTTTCAGTTGTGAGAGGCTAGACCTTACCATTTATGGTTTAGGAAATCTCATTCTTGGCTCTGCTCCAATGATTTTTTTAAAAAAATATTTTTATATATAATTTTTATTAAATTTTTAAACAAGATAAATACTAATGCAAACTAATATAGAAAGGAAGAAAAAAGAAAAGAAAGCAAAGAAAAATGTGCAAGAAAAGAAAGAAAGAAATAATTAAAAATAGAAAAAAGCAAAAAGATACTAAGTGGCTTTAGATATTTTTCACACTAATTATAGATACAATTACATTTTAACTTCTCTCTCTAAAGTTACAATTTCTTTCTATAATCTATCCTAATCATCAAAGCTATAAATTACAACTTCATTGTTGTAATTTTAAAGCAAGAAGGCTATAACAGATTTCCAGTCACCAATAAATTTAGAGACTGTCTTTCCCTAATTAAAGAAGTTAGTTATGCTAATCGGCAAGCCTTGTCAATTTCATCAACCATTCCTGTACAGCAGGTAGTGTCAAAACTTTCCATATTCAATAGCCTAGATGCAGTTATTACATACTGAAGGAGTCTTTCATGGCTTACTGTGTTCTAATGATTTTCAACATTGTTCAGCTTCCTTCAGTGAGCTCCTATTTCATAACCCACTTGAAAGCAAATCATTGCTTTATGTCAGTGCTTCTCAAACTCTTTCCCTCATTATCCCAAACTCCTTATCAGAAAATCCTTTTTACTGCTTAGCAGAAAGTACTGAGTTAAATGTTCCTGTTGTGATTGGATAATGGGTCCGTGTGTTGTTACCCAAGAAAAACTACTTTGACCCAATTCTGGATGATTTTCCCAGGTTTAGGAAACACTATGTTTATTAGTATGCTTTTGCTGTTTGCAAAGCAACATGTTCCAAAGCTTGGGCCTCAGCTGTCCTCAATTCTCTCTTCAAAAGTTTGTCCAATAATTGCTCAGGCTCTTGGTTGAGTAATCACACCTACAACTTTTCAATGAGTCTATTATCATGTTGTTTTAAAGTTTAATCTTCAATATGTAGGAGCTCTGCCAAATGGCTTAAACTCCCAAGTATATTCTTTATTTCTTCTCCAAGTGAATTCTGCCATTTTTTCTGCTTCTTATGAAGCAGAACCTATACAGAACCCAACAAAAGCAGCCATTGTTCTTCCCTGTTCTCTTCTGTGCTTTTAAGGTGCTTTTCTCCACCAGCTCCACTGACTTTTAGAATAATGCAGGACATACACGGGGGTGGTGGGGTGGCAGGTTAAAAAAAAAGTCATTACTGCCATTGCAGAATGAAACTCCCACCATCCTTTTTTACATGTAATATGTTTTACATGCAAAAGTGATGGGCTCTCTGTTATGTTTTTGTGGATGACATTTTTGTTTTTTATATGCTTACATGAGATAGTTTCTCTTTATAGATATAGATAATAAATATAATCTGATAATTACCTTATTAATTGTAAGACACTGAATACGCTCTATAAACACCACACATGCAGTTATCATGCTGATATAAAAAAATCATAAAATATAGCATTTGGTAGTTAGTATGCAATGTCTCTATATTTCAGATTCAAACTACCATTTTCTTCCCTTCGAGGAATTTATAATTTTTATGAAGAAAACATGGAAATTGTTTTCTAGGAATTTTTGAATTTTTTTCTCTATAGAAAATATGTGCAAGGTAGCACTTAAGGTTGACAGATTTCTGTTCTACAATACATCCATTTCAACCATCTCCTCAGCAGAACTCTATTTTTACCCCAATGACTCACATAGATCTGTTCCTGACAAGGATTTGCAAATATTATTATCCTCTCACCATACAGTACAGGTAGTCCTTGAGTTATGAATGTAATAGAGCCTGCCCATTCAACTTGTAAATCAAAAACTCTTGTAGAGTGAATCTTGTTGGAGGTACGAGATCACTCCCTTTCTCGTTAAAAAGCACACAGCTCGTTAAGTGAATATGAGGTATCTCAGGGTGGAGAAGGCCATCGAAGGCCTAGTGCTGGAACAGGCCCCCAAGGCTCCCGGACTCACTCAGATACCACATGCTTCCCCCTCCCTTCCTGCCGTGCTGGAAAAGTTCCGTCTCCTCTCTGCCACGGTTCCTGCTGCCACCCAGATTTGAAGCTGGGGAATGCTTCTGCGCCCCCCTGTGGCTCAATCAGGCCTGGAAAAGGCCTCCGGAGCCTGGATTGCGCTGCGGGGGGGGGGTATGAAAGCCTCCCCCGGCCTTAGGTCCAGGCCATAGCACCCTGGAAAAGGCCTCCGAAGCCTGGATTGGGCCATGAAGGGGTTGCAGAAACCTCCCCCAGCCTCAAATTCGGGCCGCAGCAGCCTGGAAAAGGCCTCCAGAACTCGGAAAGGGCTGCGGGGGGGGGGAAAGCCTCCCCTGGCCTTAGACCTGGGTCGCAGCACCCTGGAAAAGGCCTCTGGAGCCCCAGTCTAGCCTCCAGAGACACATAGTAGTGAAAGGAATAAAATATTATTCAGAAATTTCTAATGAGTCTAAAGGACATTAGAAGAAGCCACCTGAAAATCCTAAGTAATAACGATTGTCTCTCTATTTCATCTAAAAGTTGACAAGTACAAATGTGACAAGCTGAAAACGCTAACTAAAACCACAAGTAGTGGAAAAATAACACCTGTAAGTTTAGAGCTCAATACATAACCGCAGACAGATAAAAGCAAGCTTTATTCATAGAATAGTAGATGGTGACAGATAGAATGGGCACAAAGGGGACTTCTTGGAAAAGGGTAGGGTAGGGGGCAGTGGTTTTAGGCGGTCCAGATAGTTTATCAGATAATTAGGGAAGGGGCGTTGAGTGGCGATAGGGGAGGGGGGAATCTGCATCGGGAGCAGGATATAGAAATGTGTCAAACAGCTCTGTAAGGTGTGACTGAACTCCTGTGTGGGTTTCAGCTCACCAAGCCTTTGCAAACGCTTCTTTTTAAATAAAAACTTTGTTACTGGAATTCCAAGTGAGTTTATTTGTTTTGGGATATTGAGCCACGTTCCAAACTACTTGTGGGCTCGTCCTGTGATATCAAAACGGTCCCTGGATCCCTGGGAGTGGCTACCCCTAAGGGGACAGGCACCACGTCGATTTCGACGGTTTCCTGAACAACCGGACACTAAATAGTGGATTCCTGGAACAAGGAAGTCAGGTCAAAAAAAATTTGGGATGCCCCGAGGGTCCTGGAAGACTGGCAAGACATACATACACTAAGTGTGAATGTCCCAAGGGTCTGAAGGACTGGCAAGGCAAGGAGGTGGGTCAAGTACCAATTGCCAGGAAACTCTGTGCACAGACCCAGGTAAGAAAATCAGGGCATTTTCATAGTTACCTGGGAGACTGGGTGGGTAGGCTGGTGTGAATCTGAGACCTGTGAGAGGGTGAATGAGATGCCCCGAGAGCCATAAAGGCTGGCAAGGCAGAGTGAGAGTGGACTCCTTTGACCGGAAAAGGAGGAAGCAGCTTGGTGAAGCGTAAGGGGGTCTCACAAGATCAACAACGATAAAGAGAACCAGATGGTAACCACTGATGGGTAAGAGACCATCCAAGAAGCCACAAAAGGATCAAAGAGGGAACTCCCAAGATCAGGGAAAAGGAACTAAAGATGAGGGAAAGGGAGAGAATGTATTCATCCTTCCTCACAGACCCCTGGGGAAGATCCTGGCTGGATGGAATCATCCTCCTAATAGTAGAATGGTACTCAAGCAGAGTTTGATGAGTGCTTCTATGTTGGCTCTTTACTAGGCAATTTGTTTGTAAATACAGACAAAGGAATGGCTAGGGGAAAGGGGTTTTTTACCCAGAAGTGGAGGAAAAGAGGCAGCCAGTGGCATTTTTGTCTAAAATTGACATTTGGGGAAGTCTTGGTGGTTAGCATTTCTTATCAAGTGTGTGTAAACACTTGTTCATAGCAAAGTAGTTGGGGGAATAAAGCAATAATTCGGACACAGAAGCAGCCACTGAAGTAGGGATGGTTGATACTTTTCTATGGTTAATATATGGTTGATTATATGATAAGTATGATATGTAAACAAATACATAAAAAGCTCTATAACATCTAGTGGTGAAGCTATTTCAATGCAGTCTAGTTGATTTTAAATTACCTCAAGTGGGAAATTCCACAATATGAAACTAATGACATGTTTATAAAGAATTAGATAATGGGGCTGTTTTCTGCTTTGACTTTTCTCAGCAAGCAAGGATTGCTAGTCCAGACACCTCCATTGGAGTTTGCTGTCCACAAGTTTCAGCTTGGTGATTGGGTCCTGACAGAAAGCTGGTGTGAAGAAAAACCTACTTCAGCATTGGGTCCCTACCAAGTCCTCCTAACAACTGAAACAGCAGTTCAAAAGAAAGAAAACGGGTGGAGCCAAAAGAGTGGAAAATAATTCCTGAAGAAGACCCACTGTGAATAAAAATTACCAAAAACTGATGTGGTCATTGTGGAGTGAAGAAATAATAGCCTGGGTTTGTTTGTGATTTTTCTCATTGCAGGAGTAGCAGCTTTCTGGCTTTTTCAATCTGAGTGGTGGCTTAAGTTATTCCATCCAAGGATTCCAGAAGCAGCTGTGGACCTCCACATTCTACAAACTTCTACATAATGTGTTGGTTCTGTGATTGCAATTGTGTCACTGAATGTTGTTGTTCTTATCACTGTTGTAATTGTGGACAGTCTGTCCCTGTGAAGAAACTTGTGACACAGTAATAGTGGAGGATTGGTTAAAAATATATAAAGGTCTGACATCAACAGACTCTTTAGCCCACATACATAGGAGAAATTGAAATTTAGACAGCGGGAACACAACCTGATCTAAATTCAGTTATATTGGGAGATAGTGATATTCAAATTCTACGGGATATAGAATGGATAGATTTGTATACAGGCTAATCAAACATAAGAGGACTGGTACAGAGATTAACAGAAACTGCCATTACTAAAAGAATGCCACCATAGAAAAATGAGGAAATGATGTGTCTGAGGGATAATGAGGAGGAAAAACAAGAAAGTGAGATACTGGAAAATTCCAGAGAGGTAGAACAAGAACTATCAGAATGGATGTGAACCCCTTTATAACTGGGATCACTATAGCTTAGGCTTGCTTGCCAACATATAAGTATAAAATGTAATACATATATGCAAAGTGTATTTTTAAATTGTTTATACATTTCTGAAGGGATAAAGAAAAGAAAGGGTGGATTGAAAGGAATAAAATATTATTCAGAAATTTCTAATGAGTCTAAAGGACATTAGAAGAAGCCACCTGAAAATCCTAAGTAATAATGATTGTCTCTATCTCATCTAAAAGTTGACAAGTACAAAAGTGACAAGCTGAAAACGCTAGCTAACCTAAACCGCAAGCAAAGGAAATACAGAAATAACTATAGGAACCGAGCTTTGTTAACAGAAAATTAGATGGTGATAGATAGGATGTGTACAAAGGGGCTTCCTGGAACATGGGAGGGACAGTGGTTTTAGGCAGTCTAGATAGTTTATTGGATGATTAGGGAAGGGGCGTTGAGTGCGGTAGAGGAGGGGGGAATCGGACTTCCTGTTTGGTAGCGTTGAGACAAGCTGGAAAAGTCAGTGCTCGGCTTTCCAGCTTGATTTTTTCTTCGTCTAACGACCCTTAAAGGATCGAAAGTTGCCTTGGAGAGGCAATGAAGGAAAGGGGCACTTCAGGAGCTCAGATCAGGGGGTGCCCAATCAGAGCAAACTGTAAGACCCTCTGCTAAACGAAGATAAAAGGCTGTTTTCTATCGTCAGCCACAGACGTCTCCAACAGGAAGAAGAGAATCACAATTCAGAGGAATTCCAACAGCGTGTTGAATCTGGTTTCATTTCCTTCTCTTAGAAGATTATTAATGTTGAATCCCTGATGATAAGAGCTGGAAGGCAAAGACCCCCAGAAGATTTATGAGTGGCGGGTAATTACTTGGGGTAAAAGAGATTCTCTGTTTAAAATATTGGACATTGATTCTTCGTTTAAAATAGTGAACATTGATAAATAAGCTAAGGAGGACATCTAGTGGTGAAAAAAGAGAAGAAGAATGAAAGCTTTGTAATTCCCTCTGTTGATTGCGTTACCTTGGAAAGAACACCTGCAATAAGATAAAGTTGCTTTGTTATGAGACTGAGACTTTAAGCTACTTTTGTTGAATCTGAATAAGTTTAAACAGACATTGTTTTTGCTACAGACTGTAAACTTCAAAATGACTTCATCTAATATTACTAAACTTACGAAAAAAACTTCCTCTGTACCCTCAGTTGGTCAATCCAGTCCTACAACACAGGGATCCATTGAAGCTATGTTGCAAAGGGAAAAGACTACAGTTCAAAGTGAAACACAGACCTCATTAAAATTTATTCAGGATCTTATGTTGAAGAATCAAGAGACGGTGGAGAAGCATCGCTTGGAGACACAAGGGAACCATAAAATTACACAAGCAACATTGGAGAAGTTAAATGAAGAAATGATAGATATAAAGGGGAAATTGGAATCTCAAAATCAAATGATATTACAAAACCAACAGAAGATAAATAAGATTGAAGAAAAAACAGGTGATAACGACAAAAAGATAGAAATTTTATTGCAAGAAAATGAAAAGTTAGACAATGAAATTAAGATTTTGGAGATGGCAAATGCGGAGTATTATTTGAGATTCCAAAATATTCCTGAGGACAGAGCAGAAAACATAGAAGAGGTTATTATTGATATCCTGGAGGACGCTGTGAAAATAGACAGATCGGAAATTCAACTTGAGCTCGATAGGGCTTTTTGTTTCAACTCAAGTTATGCAAGAAGAAATAAATTACCAAGAGAAGTACATGTACAGTTTGTAAGGAAGTCAATAAGAGATGAAATACTATGAAAATTAAGAGATGAACCAATACAATATAAAAATAAAGAAATTGTGGTTTTAAAACAGATACCCAAGAGAGTTAGAGATTCTCGAAGACAATACCATTTTTTGACCACAAAACTTATGGCTAATGGCATAAACTTTAGATGGCTGATACCAGAAGGCATCTTAATAAACTGGAACAATACAAGATACAGACTTGACTCAATTTGGAAAGCAGAAGACTTTGAAGAGAAGAATAGATCAACTCTGGATGAAGGAGTAAAAAGAGGTCAAGACGAAAGTAAAGAACAGAAACAAACAGAGGAGGAGATCCAAGGAGCAACCGCACAAACAAAAGAACAGAAAGAGGAAGGTCTCCAAAAGGGGGAAGATGAAAGACTTGTTAGAGAACAAAGAACTACCAGATCAGTTAGACCAGTGCTGGGGAGAGCTCCGTAACCCCCAGTGGTAAGGCGTCCCCCCAGGAGCCCCCCAGGGATGTCATCGGACCCCTGGGGTGGGGTCAGAAGTTTGGGCAGATGAGTTGGGCAATGTGCCGCCCGCTGCCTCCCGAATCAGCCGTAAGGGCACCGGGACATCTCCGCCCCGCCGCCTGGGCCGTTGGCGGCCGTTTTAAATGGGGCCAACGTCTCCGCTATGCCTCAACCGCCTGATCTACTCCCGGGCGAGAGCGGCGTCTCCGAGGGATCAAAGGAGACGCCGCAGATCAGCTGTGCGGCGGAGGTGGCGACGAGGACAACAGCGGCGGTGACAGCTCTCCAACCCCCAGTCGATCATCTTCCCCAGGAGCCTAACAACGACGGTGGCGGTGGCGGCGTGGCGTCTCCGGCCCGCCCCCTGAGCCACTACAGCCGTTGCAGCCATCCGAGTGGGGCCGGCAGCTCTGCTCTGCCTCGGCCCCCTGATCTGCTCCCGGGCGGCGTCGGCGTCTCCGAGGGATCAACGGAGGCGCCGCAGATCAGCTGGGCGGCGGAGGCGGCGGCAACGTCGACAACGGCGACGGTGAGAGCTTCTCCGGGCCCTAGTCGGTCGTCTTCCCATGGGCCTGGACACCGGCGGTGGCAGTGGCGGCGTGGCGCCTCCGACCCGCCCCCTGAGCCGCTGCAGCTGTTGCAGCCATCTGGAGTGGGGCCGGCGTCTCCGCTCTGCCTCGGCTCCCTGATCTGCCCCCGGGCAACGGCGGCGTCTCCGAGGATCAAGGGAGGCGCCGCGGATCAGCTGGGCGGCGGAAGTGGCAGCAACGGAGACGACGACGGCCGGGACTGCTTCTCCGGGCCCAGTCGATCACCTCCCAGGGGCATTGACAGCGGCGGTAGCGCTGATGGCGTGGCGTCTCCGGCCCGCCCCCTGAGCCGCTGCTGCCGTTGCAGCCATCCTGAGCGGGACCGGAGTCGCTGCTCTGCCTCGGCCTCCTGATCTGCTCCTGAATAGTGGCGGCGTCTCCGAGGGATCAAAGGAGGCGCCGCAGACCAGCTATGCGACGGAAGCGGCGGCAACAAAGACGCGGGCGGCGAGACAGCTTCTCCGGGCCCCGATCGACCGCCCTCCGAGGGGCCTTTGACAGCGGTGCTAGCAGCGGCGGCATGGCGTCTCTGGCCCGCCCCCTGAACCGCTGCAGCCGTCTTGAGTGGGGGCCGGCGCCTTCGTCCTTCCTCGACCACCTTGACCTACTCCTAGGCGGCGGCGCCTCCGATCTACATCAAAGGAGACACCGCGGACCAGCGGATCAGCGGAACAGCTGTGCAACGGAGGCGATGGTGGCGAGGGCTGCGGCAGCAGCAAAAGCTTCTCCAGGCCCCGGTCAACCACTTTTACCAAGAACCTTTGACGGCAGCATTAATAGACGCGGCGTGGCGTCTCCGGCCCGCACCCTGGGTGCCGACGGTGTCTCCGTGCCGATCTTCAACCAAAAAGACGCCACGATCCAGCTGATCAGTGGAGACAGCGGCGACTGGACCACCGAAGCTGTCATCACCTTGCCTCTACCAACTCTCAACCTCCCTGCCCACCCTCTCCCCACAGGACATGATGGGCCTGGGTGCAAGCCACGGTGGCAGAGTGGCTTGACCTTACACCTGCATCCCCATAGAGGTGAGAGCTCTATAGGGTGTGCTTTACCCAGAGTGGGTTCTGGACCACGCCCGGAAACAGTCACAACCCATCGTGAGAGGATGGGGAGTGGCCTGCTTCTGGGGTTCACCCAGCCAAGTGGCAGTGGCTGGGTGACGGTCCAGATACCCACCTACCCGACTCGACCCTCCTGCCAATTCTCCATCCAGGGGACTGCCTTCCCAAAAAACCCTTGTGACTCTATGCTACTCCAATATTCCAGCACAGACCTACATGCCCTCAGGGGTTCCCCCCTCTCCTGGGTGCGACCCGCCTACGCTACATCCAATCTCGATGATGGGCCCGACCATGGGCCTCTGAGAGATGGCCGGGCAGGGTCAGGGGCCTCCAGCATAAGTCCAACAAGAGGCCCCTGGTTAAGTTCCTAGTTAAGTTCTTTGTCGGGTTAGGGAGGGGGGCGGGAAAAGACTATGGTTGTTCGGCGAAGGGGGGCCTTCCAACTACCATAGCGCAGGCCAGGCCTACGACCGTTCACGAAGGTGAGGAACGAGGGCCAGTCGCCGACAAAGCCCAGTGGCGAGCTGACGGACAACCAATTCCCAGGATGGTGGGGAACGGCAGAAGGTGCACAAGCAGAGGGCCGTATCGACACCGGGAGGGTCATCTCCGCTCTCTACAAGCGGTGAGACGCTCCGACCCTCTGTACTTCCCCCGAGGACCCGGGAGCGAAGATGTGCAGCCTCCTAAGCTCAGGCTGGTCTACCTAAATGCCAGGTCCGTTGCTAACAAGGCTCCCCTTATTCGAGACCTAGTGGAGAGTGAGCACGTGGACCTGGCTTGCATCACGGAAACCTGGCTGGGCCCAGAGGGTGGTGTCCCTCTGGTTGACCTCTGCCCGCCTGGTTTCCAGGTGCTGCACCAGCCTCGGGCCCATGGTAGGGGCGGAGGAGTGGCAGTAATCATCAGGGAGACCCTTAGCCCGCGGGAGACCACCGTCCCTCAGATAGTCGGGTGTGAGTCTCTCTTTCTGAGATACGGTCCGGGGGCGCAGTTGGGCCTGCTGCTGGCGTACCTTCCACCTAATCGTGCAGCGGCAGCCCTGCCTAAGCTACTCGATGTCCTCTCAGGGTTGGTGGTTGAATTCCCCAAACTCATGGTCTTGGGCGACTTCAACCTACCGTCCCTGGGAGGATCGTCCGAACTAGCTCGGGAGTTCATGGCTTCCATGACGGCCATGGACCTGTCACAAATAATTTCTGGACCGACTCATGAGGGAGGCCACACCCCCGACTTGGTGTTCTTATCTGGACGGTGGCGTGATGATATTGGTGGGGGCTCCACAACTGTTACGCCCGTCATGGACTGATCATCACCTCCTACGGCTAGACTTCCCCTTTGCCACCCCCCGCCGTGGGTGCACGGTGCCAACCAGATGGTACCGCCCCAGGCGCCTAATGGACCCTGATAGGTTCCAGGCAGCGCTTGGGAACCCACCTGCACTCCCTGCTCACAGCTCGGTGGACGCCTTAGTGGAAGCCTGGGAAAGGGCAGCCACGGAGGCTCTGGACCGAGTTGTACCCCTGCGGCCCCTGACCCGGCGCAGATCCCAGCGAGCCCCATGGTTCACCGCGGAGCTCCGGGAGATGAAGTGTCGGAGACGGGGCCAAGAGAGCCATTGGAGATCCAGTCGATCCGAATCCGACTGATTGCGACTAAGAATCCTCACCAGGTCTTATCTCGCAGCGATAAGGGTGGCGAAATCCAATTACTTTTCCACCCTCATCGCGTCCGCAGATAATCGCCCGGCTGCCCTGTTCAGAGTGACTCGCTCCCTTCTGAACCAAGAGGTGAGGGAGGAACCCTTACAGGGTCGAGCCGAGGAATTCGGTCAATATCTGTTGGATAAAATCGCTCGGATTCGAACCGGCCTGGACTCCAACTGGGCAGAGTCGGAGGAACAGGACATGGACAGTCTTGTCGACGTCATCTGGGAGGAATTTGATCCTGTGACTCCAAAGGAAGTGGACAGGATTATGAGGAGGTTGAGCTCCTCCACATGCTTACTGGACCCGTGCCCTTCCTGGCTGGCTTATGCAGCTCGAGAGGGGACACGAGGCTGGTTTCAGGCGGTCATCTCTGCTTCTCTGAGTGAGGGTCACTTCCCCACCTCCTTGAAGGAGGCGGTGGTGAGACCTCTCCTCAAGAAGCCCACCTTGGACCCAACCTCATTGAATAACTTTCGTCCAGTCTCCAACCTTTGCTTCCTTGCGAAGGTTGTTGAGAGTATGGTGGCGCATCAACTTCCTCAGGTCCTGGAGGAAGCGGTTTATCTAGACCCGTGCCAATCGGGCTTCAGGCCGGGCTACAGCACGGAGACGGCATTGGTCGCTCTGATGAATGATCTCTGGAGGGCCTGGGACAGGGGCCATTCCTCTGTCCTAGTCTTATTAGACCTTTCGGCGGCTTTCGATACCATCGATCATGGTATCTTGCTGCGGCGCCTCAGGGGACTGGGAGTGGGAGGCACGGTTCTGCGGTGGTTCTCCTCCTTTCTCCTGGTTCGCTCGCAGTCGGTGCTGGCAGGAGGACAGAGGTCGACTCCGAGGCCTCTCGTTTGTGGAGTCCCTCAGGGGTCGGTTCTCTCACCTCTCCTGTTCAACATCTACATGAAACCGCTGGGTGAGATCATTCGTGGTTTTGGAGTAGGGTACCATCAGTATGCTGATGACACCCAGCTTTTCATCTCAACTCCAAACAGCATCAGTGATGCCCTCGACGTGATGTCCCGTTGCCTGAAAGCGGTCCGGGAATGGATGGGGAGGAACAGGCTTCAACTCAACCCGGACAAGACTGAACGTCAAGCCAGGATACTCAGAACATTCCATCCCTTAACATCGGGGATGAGTTATTACCCCCTGTTGATAGGGCCCGCAACCTGGGTGTCCTCCTAGACTCACAGCTATCCTTGGAAGATCACATAGGAGCTGTGACCAAGGGGGCCTTCTCCCGGGTTCGACTGGTGCGCCAACTACGACCTTATCTGGACCTGGATGCCTTACGTACAGTCACCCATGCACTTGTGACCTCTCGCCTTGACTACTGTAACACTCTCTACATGGGGCTGCCCTTGAGAGCCACTCGGAAGCTTCAACTGGTGCAGAGTGCAGCTGCACGAACACTTTTGGGGGCCTCCCGATACTCCCATATCACACCTCTCCTCCGTGAGCTGCACTGGCTTCCGGTTGCCTACCGAGTGAAATTCAAGGTGCTAACAATGACATACAAAGCCCTACATGGCATGGGTCCGGACTACCTAAGGGAGCACCTTCTGCCAACATCAACACCCCACCGTCCTGTGCGCTCCCACAGAGAGGGCCTCCTCAGGGTGCCACCGCTCAAAGAATGTCGGCTGGTGGCCCCCAGGGGGAGGACATTCTCAGTGGGTGCGCCAACCCTCTGGAACTGCTTGCCTACCGAAATCCGGATGGCCCCCGACCGTCGCACCTTCCGGCGCGACTTAAAAACTTACCTGTTCCAGCAGTCCGGCCTGGCCTGATAGCTCTTGGGGTCTCAGTTGTTTTTTACTATTGTTTTTTACTATTGTTCAACTGTATACCTACCTTACTCTGTACACCGCCCCGAGTCCCTCGGGAGAAGGGCGGTATATAAAAACAAATAAATAAATAAATAAAATAAATAAATAAAGTAATGGAAATGGATAAAGAAAGTGGAATTTTTTCAGTAAATATAAATGGATTTAATTCTCCAATTAAAAGAAACAAGATTTTTTAGGAAATTATGGAAACTAAATTTGGACATAATTTGTTTGCAAGAAACGCATATAAAAGCACAACATTATAAACTATTGGAATATCCAAAAATTGGAAAACTTTATTATGCATCGGCACAACAAAAAAAGAGGAGTAGCTCTATATATTAAAGAGACAATAAATTTGAAAATGGTGTATTCAGATGAAGAAGGAAGAATATTAATGGTAGAGATTTATTTGCATCAAAAACAAATATTATTAGTGGCAATATATGCACCAAATAACAATCAGGACAAATTTTTATAAAAATCTACATAAAAAATAATAGAAATGGAGTATCAAAATATTTGTTTACTAGGAGACTTTAATGCAATAATAGATGGAAAAATTGACTACAAAAGTAACAAAACAAAGAAAATTGGTAGAGGAAGACTACCTAAGACATTTTTGATATGGCAGAGGAAATTGGAATTCAAGATGTTTGGAGGGAAATAAACCCACAAAAATTACAATATACTTTTTACTCAAATAGCCAGAAATCCTGGTCAAGAATTGATATGATTTGGATGACCGCGGATCTGAGAATGAATGTGCAGGACATTGAAACAGAAATAGGTACATGGGCAGATCATAACCCATTGAAAATGTCTTGGAAAGAGATACAAAAAAGGCTAAGATGGACTTTAAACCGTTCTATATTAAAAGAAAAAGAATTTATAGAATTAACAAAAAAAGAAATGGAATTTTTTAAAAAGAAAATAAAAAAGAAGATACTAAGATACAAAATTTATGGGACACAACTAAAGCCTATTTCAGAGGTATAGCAATATCGTACATGGCAAAGAAAAATAAACAGAGAAAACAGCAGTATACATTACTAAGAGAGGAATTTGAAAAATTAGAATTAGAATTGCAAAAAAATCTGCAAAAAAAGACTTTACAAAGAGATATGGATATGATAAAACATAAACTAAACTTGTTAGACTCAGAAAAAATGGCAGAACAGATTAAAAGAGCAAAGCAAAACTTTTTTGAAAACGCCAACAAACCGGGAAGATGGTTAGCTTATAAACTTAAAAAAGAAAAAGAAAAAACAATAATATACAATTTGCTGGATGAGAAAGGTTATTTACAATATAAAAATGAAGAAATAAAAAAGATAGTTGAAGAATTTTATAAAGACTTATATGATAACAAGGAGATTCCGAGAGAGAAGACTGTAAAATATTTAGAAAATAGTAATCTTCCAAATATTTCAGAGACATTTAAAAATATGTTAGACGAAGGAGTTACAATGATGGAAATAACACCGAGGCTATAAAGAGACAAAAAAAATGGTAAAGCTCCTGGCCCAGATGGACATCCGGCAGAACTATATAAAAGTTTGCAAGAGATACTAAAGATGTTTGTAATGGACTTTTAATAGAAGCTAAAATGCCAGTAATGTGGGTCGAAGCAAATATTTCTTTAATACCAAAAGACGATTCAGATCTGACCCAGATCAAAAATTACAGACAGATTTCACTACTTAATGTGGATTATAAAGTTTTTACTTCAATAATGGCGGAGAGATTGAAGAAATATTTGGTTGAATTTATACATCTGGACCAAAACGGCTTTTTACCAAAGAGACAAATTAAAAACAATTTAAGAATGATAATAGATATACTGGAATACTACAAATTACATCCAGGGAAACAAATGGCATTAGTATTTTTAGATGCTCAAAAGGCATTTGATAATCTTTCATGGCAGTTTTTAATTTATCAATTACAAGCAATGGATTTTGGACAGAACTTTGTAAATATGGTAAAAACAATACATAGCAAACAAACTGCCAAAGTAAATGGAGATTGTACTGAAAGTTTTGAAATAAGGAAAGGCACAAGGCAAGGATGTCCTCTGTCTCCTCTGCTATTCATTTTTACTTTGGAAGTTTTAAATCAAAATATAAGACAAGATACAGAAATTAGAGCTTTGGAGTTAAAAGGTGAAACATATAAATTACAAGCATTTGCTGATGATTTGGTATTCATTTTGGAAGATCTTTTGAAGATGATTCCAAAATTGTGGAAGAAATTGGAACAATATGGTGAAGTAGCAGGATTAAAAATTAATAAGGAAAAAACTAAAATAATAGTGAAAAATGTTACGAATAAGCAAAAAAATCGAATATCAGAGGTGATAGAGGTACAGATAGTGTAAAATATTTGGGTATATATTTATCAGCTAAATGTTCAACATTAAAAGAAGACAACTATATAAGACTATTGAAACAAATAAAAGTTAGACCTGGAAAAGTGGAAGAATTTGAAATTGTCCTTACTAGGAAGGATAGCTACAATTAAGATGAATATATTGCCTAAGATTCTATTTTTGTTCCAGACAATCCCGATAAAACTTGGGGGACTTTTTTTAAAGAGTTGGATTCTTTAGTTTTGAAGTTTATATGGCAGGGGAAAAAAGCTAGAATAAAAAAGAAAACTTTGCAAGATACTAAAGAAAATGGGGGTTTGGGTTTACCTGAGTGGACTTTGTATTATCAAGCATCAGTATTGACATGGGTGAAAGAATGGATAATGCTTTGGAATAAAAGGTTGTTATGCTTGGAGGGACATGATTTACAATTGGAATGCACACGTTTTTATGGTATGGGAAAAACAAAATTCATAGATATTTTCAAAACCACTGTATTAGAAATGCTTTGATAACTGTATGGGGAAAAATCAAAATGAAAATATATTTAAAAATTCCAGGGTGGTTATCAACAATTGAAGCTTTTTCACATGTAAACTTGTTAGATTTTGAAAAAATGTGGACATATAAAGATATTTTAACTATTGATGGGACATTGAAATCGAAGCAAGAACTGGAATATCAGGGTATCAACATGTCATGGTGGGTATGTTTACAAATACAAAATAGATATGAAAAAGATATGAAAATGTATGGATTTTATAAAGAACAAAATGTGTTTGATAAGATATTATTAATGTCTGATGAGAAATTAATTAAAAAATTGTATAACTTTTTGTTAACTTTAGAGATGGAAAGTGAACAAATTAAAGGGACAATGACAAGATGGGCGGAGAATTTTGGTTATACTATAGAGAGAAGAATGGCAAAAACTATGGGAGAGAAATTATAAATTGACAATGTCAACTGCATATAAAGAAAATCTGTATAAAATGTTTTTTTATTATTATTATTATTATTATTATTATTATTATTATTATTATTATTATTATTATTATTATTATTATTATTATTATTATTTTATTTGTATACCGCCCTTCCCCCGAAGGACTCAGGGCGGTGAACAGGGCAAACATATAAAAATAAAAAAATACAAAAGTTAAGAAAGAATTAAACGAAATGCCCAGGTTATAACAATAGGTTAAAATACATTTAAAACAACAATAAAATCCAAACCCATCCCCCATCAGGCCAGGCCAGCTTGTTCGAATAAATAAGTCTTCAGATCGCGTCGGAAGGAGCGAAGGTCGGGCACCATCCGGAGCTCAACCGGCAAACGATTCCATAAATCCGGGGTGCCCACAGAGAAGGACCTCCCCCTGGGGGCCACCAGACAACATTCTCTGACCGGTGGCACCCTGAGGAGGCCCTCTCTGTGGGAACGCACAGGGCGGAGGGAAGTTGACGCCGGCAGCAGGTGTTCCCTAAGGTACTCCGGACCCATGCCATGTAGGGCCTTGAAAACCATTACCAGAACCTTGAATCTCACCCAGAAGACAACTGGGAGCCAATGCAGCTCACGGAGCAGAGGTATAACATGGGAGTATCGGGAGACTCCCAACACAACTCTCGCAGCTGCATTCTGTACCAGTTGGAGCCTCCGAGTGGTCCTCAAGGGCAGCCCCATGTAGAGAGCATTGCAGTAGTCTAAATGAGAGGTCACGAGCGCATGAGTGACCGTACGCAGGGCATCCCGGTCTAGATAGGGCCGCAACTGGCGCACCAGGCGAACCTGGGTGAAGGCCCCCCTTAGAGAACAGCTGTGACTAAAAAGAAAACAATCTGGGCTGCAGACAAAGTGAGACTTACAAACTTCAGGCAACAACAACAAAAAAAGCTTTTTTGAATTTTCTGGATTACAAGTATCTATTTAACTCTGACCCCAAGCCTATTTACAGAGAAAAGAAAATTTGGATTCTTGGTCATCATGGAAAATCAGAGATTTATAGAAAAAACCTATCAAGAAAAAATAAATACTTTTCAAGAGGAGACATATGATATGTTGCAACTAATTCAAATAACAATGATTTCAAACCACAAAGAAATCCAAAATAACTTTGAAAATATAAACCAATTCATCTCCAATTTAACTTTGCAACAAAAAAAATATCCCAGGAAACAACAAGAGAAGGGGCAGATAAAACAGACAACTGAATACAAACTTGAGGGTAGAGACTTAAAGATGGAACCTAACAAAACAAAGAAGTATGATTTAACCCAAGTGGAAAAACATTTACAAGAAATACTGGATTTGGAAAAGACAACTTATACTTTAACACCACAAAACAAACTTTAGTATAAGAAAAGAGATTGGGCAAAATGGACTGCAGAGATGCCAGGAAAAACATTAGAACTGTAGAGACAAAAAGTGATAAGAGAAGCAGAGAAAAAGAAAGAAAAAGATTTTCAACCTATTTTATTTGTCTTACCTTTTATATCTACAATAACACCTACAAGAATATGGAAAGATTCTTTGATTCAGCAGAACACATCAATTAAGAAAGATACTGGGTAAAAGAAAAAGGCTAAAGTGAAAATTAAGAAAATAAATGATAGGGCCTAAGAGAGAATATTTAAAAAAGAAACACCTGTTTGAATATGATTAAAGAAATAGAAAAAAATTGGATATGAATTTGATTTTAAGAGGGAAGAGCCCCTCAAGTAACATAGTGCTTTCTTTTTCTTCTTTCTTTTTCTTTTATTTCTTGATATGAGTAATATAAAAGAGTTGGAATGGCTTATATAAAGGAAATGTTTTAGATATTTAAAGGTGATTGATTTTTAAAAAAAATTACAATGGATTAAAAATGTTTTCAATAAGAGTTAAAAGACTAGAGGACTAGATTTATTAAATGGAATATTTAAAGATTAAATATATTTTTAATTATGGTAAAAAAGAACAATTTTTTTGGAAATATGTATGTTTATAAGAAAAAGGGATTTTAAGTAGCATACTATCTTTTTTATTCTTATTCTTTTTTCTTTTTTTAATCTTATTTATTCCTTATGAAAGGTAAAAGTATTGGGTTGGCTTACATGAGAGAAAAAATAGACTTAAATATTTAAATGTAATTAACTTTGAGAAAATCTTAACCAGTAATAATGTTTTGAACATTGTGGAAAAAACAAATGTAAACAAGAACTGTAAACAGGATCTATGATGAGACAACTAGAATGACTAGATAGAAAAGGAATATTATATTGATGTGATTATTATCTATAGATATATTAGAAAACTTTTATACTTAATTGTCATTCACTAAAATAACAAGAATTGTATTAACTTAAGGTTAGTAAGAGAACATTATGGGAAAAAGAGGAAATCAAGTAAAATTATGTGTACTATATATTATAGAAATCAATTGTTAGTGAATGTTTCTTAAATGTAAACCCAGACAAATACACTGTTTAATGAATATTAAGATGATTATGTTAAAAAATTATATATATATATATATATATATATATATATATATATATATATATATATATATATATATATATATATATATATATATGGTAAAGGTAAAGGTTCCCCCGCACATGCGTGCTAGTCGTTTCCGACTCTAGGGGCCGGTGCTCATCTCCGTTTCAAAGCCGCAGAGCCAGCGCTTGTCCGAGGACGTCTCCGTGGTCATGTGGCCGGCATGACTAGACGCCAAAGGCGCACGGAACGCTGTTACCTTCCCACCGTGGTGGTCCCTATTTTTCTACTTGCATTTTTACGTGCTTTCGAACTGCTAGGTTGGCAGAAGCTGGGACGAGTAACAGGCGCTCACTCTGTTACGCGGCGCTCGGGATTCGACCCGCCAAACTGCCAACCATCTGATCGACAAGCTCAGCATCCTAACCCACTGAGCCACCGCGTCCCATATATATATATATATATATATATATATATATATATATATATATATATATATATAAGAGAGAGAGAGAGAGAGGGGGGGGAGAGGGAGAGGGAGAGAGAGAGAGATAGATTAAAAAGACGCAGCCTTGGGAAGAGGAGTCAGCTGGACCTGCAATGAAAAGGAGGAGGTGGGGAGAGATGATAAAAAACTGGCCAGCAAAGAGCCGATCTACAACTTCGTGGCAGCCATCCATGCCAGGCACACAGAAGTGGCAGCGAAAAACAGGGAAGAAATGCAACTGGGGAAGGATCACACTCCATTAGAATGAAGAAAGGCAGAATCGGCTGGAGGTGACCAACAATTGGCCCTCACCCACTCCAACACACCTGCTCTGGGGGAGGGGATGCAGCGAGCAATGTGAGAGCCTACTTTACCTTTGTCGTGCCACCCAGTCCCCAGCCTGCCCGGTTTCAGTAGGCAGTGGTGCACTCTCTTCACCACATGGAGAGGCTGGGCCGGGCGAGGAGATGGTGAGAAACTGAACCTGCCTGGGTGTGCACAAAAGGAAGGAAGGAAGGAAGGAAGGAAGGAAGGAAGGAAGGAAGGAAGGAAGGAAGGAAGGAAGGAAGGAAGGAAGGAAGGAAGGAAGGAAGGAAGGAAGGAAGGAAGGAAGGAAAGAAAGAAGGAAGGAGATGGGAATGAGAAATAGGGAGGCAGGGAAGGATGGAGGGAAACAGGAAGGAAGGAGGTGGGGATGAGAAGCAGGGGGAGGGAGGGAAACAGGAAGGAAGGAAGGAAAGAGATGGGAATGAGAAGCAGGGACACAGGGAAGGAGGGAGGGAAACAGGAAGGAAGGAAGGAAGGAAGATGGGAATGAGGAGGCAAGGAAGGAGGGGAGTGAGGGAGTAAGGAAAGAAGGAAGTAGGTTGGAATGAGAGGGAGGGAGAGTCAGGGAATCCTGTCTTAGCACTTGGCCACAGCAGCCCTGCTGCCTTTCGCTACCCCTCTGCCCCTCCTCCTGGCCTATCCTAGTGGTCTCCCATCCTAACACTAAGGATGCTTTGGTTACAAAGCTGAGTCTCCTCGCATGGAGAGGGAGTGGGGCTCCCTCTGACCCATGCACTTTGCCCTCCTGAGCAACCCACTAAGAGCAACCTGGTCAAGGAGAGCAAGCACAGCAGCAGGAGCCTCAAGGAGGTAAGTGCAGCCGGGCACCCATTGGGGGAAGTGGGGCTAGACTGGGTTGGGCTGCGGGATCCTAGTGCCCTGGGAGCTCAAGGGCCGTGCTGGGCACTTGCCCTCCACTGCCAAGGGCTCCAGGCAGTCCATACAACCATCCGGGAGTCCCTGCATGTCCCTCCAATAGGGACAGTGACGCCCTCTGGTGGACCATGCCCCTGTGCCCACCCATCCCACCACCCTCTACCAGAAACCCCCAGATCCCCCCCACAGTTTACCTGCCCCACCACAGGTGCCCCATGATCTCAGCAACACTGAGCTGGCCACGTCCCCCCACCCCGGCCCCAATGGTAACAATGCTAATGTGGCCCTCAATGAAATCAAGTTTGACACCTGTGATAGAAAAGGAGGGGGGAGAGGAGAGGATATAAAAGGAGGAGGGGGGATAGTAAAGGATATAAAAGGAAGAGGGGGAGAGAGGAGAGGATATAAAAGGAGAAGGGGGAGAAATTTGTTAAATTGAGTTTTACCCCATTTTATGACTTTTCTTACCACATTTGTTAAGTGAATCACTGCAGTTGTTAAATTTGTAACACGGCTATTAAGTGAATTTGGTTTCCCCATTGACTTTTCTTGTCAGAAGATTGCATGACACTGGGACACTCTGACCATCATAAATATGAATCAGTTGCCAAGCATCCAACAGTCATAAGTGTGAAAAATGATCATACGTTACTATTTTCAGTGCCGTTGTAACCTCAAAGAGTCAGTAAGCGAACTGTTGTAAGTCGAGGACTACCTGTCAGGACCCATTTCAATCCAACATCTTAAGAAAGCAGAAAGCAATTTCTTCCAACAGGAACTTTTATTAAGAGTAGTTAATAGCAGGCATAATAGACAGGATGTGAGATTTCCCATGCAGAGCGATAGATTAAAGTATCCCCAAACAAGACCTCACCCATAGTACGCCCACCCGGTATGGGACGGCCAATCCCCAGGTGTTAGGTCCATCATGGGAAAAGGAGAGATAACATAAGCCTGTCTCCAGTTCATGCAGCGATGGTCTGGTCGGCAGCCTCTTCACACCTTCCTCTGAGAGCATAGAAATAAACCAGGCACTGAGGTTACATTCCTTATTTCCTCCCTTGTTCTAGCTGACAGTTTAGGAGATAAAAGTTCAGAGAGAGAGAGAACGCAGGAAGCAAATTGTTACATTGTAGCAGGTAGAGGAAGCAAAGGCAATAAACTAAGCAAAAGGTTACATTGTAGCAGATAGAGGAAGCAGATGCCATAAGCCCGTGGGCACATCTACCCTCCCCCTTGGGAGTATGGCAGAACCCAGGGAAAGGTGAGATTTGATTTTGGGTCAGAGGGGATAGACAGAAATGAAATAGGAATGGGTTCTGACGCTACCTGTACTTTATCAATTTTTTCCCTTTTTTATTTTTGTCATCAAGTTTTTAACAGCTTGCTAGGCGACTGCTTGTACTCGAATATTGCCATACCCTAAAAGTGGTACAATCTGTGAAAAGGTTGAAAAGCCCTGGCTTAGAAGAGGGCTGATTCACATAACTTATTATTTGCATGGCTTAAAGTTTGTTATATCAGTTAGTGCCAATGAGTAATTATTGTGATGGGTGTAAGGTATTAAAGCTATTAAATTTTATCTGTGATATTAAGATATACATTTTACTTACAATTTGCCAAAAGTGAATTCTTCAAGGAAAGTAAAATACTTGAATTTTAATTGTGAGTTCTTGTCAGGAAAATAAAGAAAGGAAGATGAAGGAACCATGGTCGCACCATGGTTAGAATGCAGTACTGTAGCTAGACTCTGCATTGCCACTGTCAGGAGTTCGATCCTCACTGGCTCAAAGTTGACTCAGACTTCCATTCTTCCAAAGTCAGTAAAATGAGGACCCAGATTGTTGGGAGCAATATGCTGACTCTGTAAAACCACTTAGGGCTGTAAAGCACTGTGAAGCAGGATATAAGTGCTATTGCTGGTGCTATGTTCCACAGGCTTTTCATATCCGTGCAAACCACTTTCTTGTCAAATTTTGGTACAGAGAATAGATGAAAGAGAAGTGCAATTTTAATGAATTTTTTAAAAGCACTATTTCTCCCAAACCTGATTTTGTTATTTACAAGGAGTCCTTAGTGCTATCTGAACTGGGTTGTTTTCTTGTAGATATTTCTACAAGCACTGACGATGTTATCTAGCTTGGGTAATAAAATGTCTGCAAGAAAACATTCTGGTTGAATTATAGGAATGGCTGAGTGCAGTATTTATGAAAACAAACACGTGGTTGGTCTTACTTGGAGCTGCAAGTAGATAAGTTTGAATCATTCTCCATTACTGACACACTTAATCACCTCAATACATATGTGAACCAGACTGAAGTGACCTATATATATTGCATAAGAAATCAATTTTAGCACAATGGACTGTGTTTCTTTAGACAATGGGCAACGGGTCACATGTTAGAAAATATTCTTCTAATTCTATAGCATTAGCAACAAAATGTTGCAAATACAAAAAAGGTTCCAATAAAGGAAAATATTTGTAGCTCAGGGTTGACATGAGCTTGATGGTTTTCTTGCAGACATTTCATTACCCAAACTAGGTAACATCATCAGTACTAGTAGGGCCTATTACCTTTCTGTTAAAACTGATTCAGATTTATTATCTACTTGCAGTTTCAAATAGTATGATCCAAAAAAGACCAGCAACATGTTTGTTTTCATAAATGCTGCTATCAGCCATTCCTATAACTCAGCCAGATTGTTGTCCTAAGCAGTGCTTTTTTCCTTAAAAAAAAAGGTGCTGGAACTCAGAGGTTCTGTCACTGGGAGCGATGCCGGTGTCTTGGTACAGCGTCCTTTGCACCCCTGTCCCTGCGGCTCGGAGCCACATGCTGCGGGGATTCCCCTCCCCACAGCCACCATGGGGATTTCCCTCCCCACAGTTGCCACGCCGCAGCCCGTGCTGAGCCCCCACCCGGAGCTGCTCCGAACCTCGACCCACAGCTGTGATCCTCATGGCAGTGGTCTCTGGCGCCAAACAACCTCTTTCCAACCACATCCAGAAAAAATTGTAACAAACATTGGAATTCTCCAGCAATCTGTTACTGGAAGGAAAAAGCAATCCCTGCTGCGTTACTGATCCCAGAGAAGCATTTGCATGTATGCAGGTATACTTAGGGTGCCATAGTTATGGATGAGAAATATTGGTTGCAAAGTTGGCATTTCTGGATACAGATAATTTGGACTTATTTTTGTTTCTTTGCATGTTTGATATTTTTAAAAGGCATATGCTACTGACTACACTTATGCACATATGTAACATCTTTTGCTAGGATACATGACCACTGCTTGTTCAGAATGTGAAAAGTGAAAGATTGTGACTAAACAAAATTTTAATGTACAGATAATACCACCAGAAATTATTTTAGCCTTTTTAATAAATGTTATTGATGTTAAGCTCACCATGGAAAACATCATATATTGTTATGTATATACTAGGATAATTATTTAAAGACTGAAGTGTAGCATAACTTGATTCTAAATAATCTATTTTTCAAAACGCACAACAGTCCAAACAGTAAAATTAAAGTCCAAATTAAGAATATTTCATTCTTAAGAATTGTTTAATTTAAAGTGGTTTAGTTGTAATAGATGGTTATAGATTCAAAATAGTTTTCAAGAGTGTACAAAAGATACTATTTTTTTCTAGCATCAGCTAAATTAGACATATTACACTGAGAAAAATGTTTCTCATTTCTTTCCTGTTACCTTTATTGATTTCATTGCAGAGATGTTAACATAGGAAATAGATTATTTTGTTATCTAATTTTACCTTCCAAAAGACAGAAGCAGATGAAAAATGTGAGGTTCTTTTCTGTTGGCTTTTTTGAATTAGCTGTTTTAGATTCTAAAAGTTTAGTTCCTAAAGAAGTAACTTTGTAAATAATTTTAATGTCCTCCTCTAGTGCAGGGGTAGGCAACCTTGGCTCTTTTATGACTCAAGGACTTCAACTCCCAGAATTCCTGAGCCAGCATGCCTCAGCTTGGAAACCTCTCTCTTTCCCCTCAGCATGGCTGGCTCAGGATTTCTGGGAGTTGAAGTCCACGAGTCATAAAAAAGAGCCAAGATTGCCTACTCCTAAAGCCAATAGAGGGAGCTTTTTTTTTTTCTCCAAAAAAAAAAAGGTGCCAGAACGCCCTTCTGAGCGTTCTATGAGAAAAAAAGTCCTGGTCCTAAGCCTGGGAATCTTTCTAAGTTGGTGCTTGAGAGACATTGTTGCACAGGTAATGCAGTAAAAAGGGGAGTACCTACTACACTCTGGGTTGGGCTAACCTCAATAGCTTACTGCATAGTACCTAAGACAAGCTTCCGCCTCTGAAAAACATGTTTATCATTCCATTGAACAAATATTCTGTCACAAAATGAAATAGTTTAATTAATTGTTCATCATATCTGGCTGTTGTGTTTAGTTAGCATATTGCTAACTCTTTCATCTTGTTAGTTTACAGAGCTCCAGGTGCACTTCCCAAGTGAGCTATGCCAAGAGGCAAAAAGAGAGAAACACTTGTGCTTATTAGCTATTGGCTCTGGTCTAGGGCAGTTTGCAATGATTTTTCTTCAGATTCACTTTTGTGTATTTAATAAGTAGTGTGACATGCAGTTATTAATAAATGACCAACATATTTGCATCACGGGAAGCCACACTGCACTTTAAATTGCTTATTTCAGACATGTCAAACACAAGGCCCGGGGGCCAGATCCAGCTCGCAAAGTGGTTTCATGCGGCCCGCGAAGCCATCCTGGAAACAGTGAGGGAACGGCCCCCACTGCCTTGGCCCTGGCCCAAAGACTCTCAGATCTGTCCCAGTCCTGCCCAGGCCCCCATAGGCACCCTTGATGTGAACGATGTAGAGCTGGCCATGCCCACCCAGTAGGCCATATGCACTCTAGCCACACCCACCCAGTAGGCCCCGCCCACCCAGACCATACCCACCTGGCCCCCTGAGGGCAACCGCAATGCTGATGTGGCCCTCAATGAAATTGAGTTTGACACCCCTGGCTTATTTGAAAAGTATAAGAGCTAGCCCTGCCAATTCTGGACAGAAAGTTAGTAACTGTCTTGCCAAAGCCCAGCAGAGTTTTCTAAGTGCAGCATTTAAGCTTCTTCATCTCATCCAATGATCCTCCTAATTTCTAGAAAAAGAGCTGAGAATGTCCTTAATGGCTCCTCTGACATGAAAGCCTTCCTTCAGGTTGTGACTTTTCTGGTAAAGCTCACAGAATTTTATCAGCTTCCATGTAGACTTAATAAACTCTGCTTGCCATGGAAATGGGGCAAGTGTTCTCTCATAACAGATAATAATAAGCTTATTATTGTAATATACTTAAATAATGAACATGACCAAGGTTTAAAATGCACAAATGGTTTGAGAACTATAGAAAACAGAGAAACCCCCCTCGGAAACAGAACAGGATAAACTGTTTTGCAAATAGGGTGCAGTTGCAGTACACATATAAAAGATTGATAAGTCACAAAGTGACTGGTGTAATCATGTCCACAAACAGCTACAGCCCTATTTGCTGTTGTGTAAATCTTCATCTAAGTCTTAAGGTGGCAAAGGCTGTGAATTGTGACTAAAGCTCTTAAGTTGGGCAGGACAAACAATTTCATTCCTGGATGATTTTTAGAAGACAACTCATTAAAGATATTGCCAGGACTTGCCTTCTAAGACTATAGTTCTTCTGGCATGTGCAAACTAATGTGATATTTTTTCCAGTGCAGATAAGCCTAAAAGTTGCCATTAGCTTAAAATACAAAGTCTACTTTTAAAGTTTTCATAAGGAGAAAATCCATAGGCTAATGCATGTGAGTTACATTTACATTGAAAAATGGTATCCAACGCTGCATGAGACTCACTCTTTAGGAGGAACAGCTCTTAGCAGCTCAGCTACAAAAATTGAATCCAACAGTTAATGTAGTTGTGATTCTCTCCTTTAATTTAATGAATTCCCTCCTTTAAATGATCTAATATAAAAAAGTCTTTCAGCTGAAAGAATTCCAGATCTACATTAATTAATAAGGTGATTATTTGGGGCACGTGGTCTAAGCTCATCTCCATCCTTTTAAATGCCTCTAAAACTGGAGGTGGGAGAAGTATCAATTTCCAATGGTAATAAGATCTACTTGAAGTCACCTGATGAAGCAACTCTTTAAAGAAAATTCATACATGCAATTTCATTAACTAGCAACACTGGCAGACATTTAAGAATACATTATCAAAAACTAACCACATGAGCCCTGGCATTCCACAAATTTGTGTGAGGTTTCAAATAATAAGTTATCACAAAACATACAAAAATGACAGTAAGTAAAAAGGCATTCTCTAAATATTGAGAAGTCATTCCAGTTCTCTTGAAAGCCAAAAAAAGCAAATGTCATACCAAGAAATGATACAACTGAATTGGATACTGACACATTTCAGTTCTGCCTTCTCTTTTGAACTCAGGCAAGATTTAGAGATTTTCCTTGGCATTTCTTTTCACTTGGCTATGGTCTTCATTTTCAAATTCTTGTTGCATACTCTGTTTTTTCTGGGAATGGGGTTACTTACATAGTACAACTCCAATATACACGTTATCAAGGCAGTTTGAGTAGCAGATCCCTAGGATATGATGAACTACCAGCCAGTTTCTAAATCATAATACGTATGACATCACTGAGGAGAAACAAATTAAACTGAGATTTCAGCTGAATCTTTTATATTGAGGGCTGAGATGGATGGGGAAAGGAAATAGGCTGTCATAAAGATACACAACCTCCTCCTCCCAAATTATTAAAACATTTGGCTAATAAATACATCTGCAATTCATAAATCCCACTCATTAGAGTCTTTATAGACTTCAAGGCAGACTTTCAAGATTCTTTCTATCGGAGAATGGCCACATTTTTAATCTTATATAAACAGGAAAAAGAGGGAGATGGGGATGTTTACAGGATCTGTTTTTGTTCAACTTTTGTATATTTTGTATACATTATATAATTACAGAGCCTTGATGTTCAGGTCTTGAAAGGACATTCTTCTCATCTAGATTTTTAATGTATTTATTGTACACACCTGATCACCAAAACACTTCTGCACTTTCCCTCCCCCCCCTTTGATTTCTTCAACACCTGCTTCTACCATATTGCCCAATACCCATACGATTATATCTTATCACTACAATCTACCTATCCACCCACAGCTTACTAAAAAGACATCAGTGGCAGTAGTACAGGGAACATTTTTTCATTAGAGACTTAAACAAAAATTAATACGGTGTTTAGTTTAAGTTAGCGATTTCCTTTCCTGTAGAATCTCAGAATAATAATTATTTAATGTGCTCCTATTTTAGTTGAACTATGTACATGCTGTTGTTGGTTACTTAAAGTGCTTTTTTCCACCTCTCTTAAATAAGTGGATATGGAAAATGCAAAAAAGTTATTGGTTTTAAGCACTATTCATTAATACCACATTATGTTAATTATTAAACTATAATTGTATTCTTGCAGCAGTCTCTACAATTATGAAGAGAATTTGTGAGTGAACCAAACAGAAAATGCCAGTATGCTTGCATAAAAAGCTTATTGAACATGTAAAAATATAGTAGTATATACATAGGGAGTAGAAAGAGAAATGGGTAGAATAGATTTTTGGTTCCGATTGGGAAGCTAAGTTTAGAATGAGTTGAGGTAAGCAAAGACTGTTTAGCACAACAAAAGACTTATTTAAATATATTTAAAATAAAAAATAACAGGATATTAGTTACTTTCAGCAAAAGCTATGTACCATACAAGAATGTGCTGTACCTGTTCAACCAGTACCACAAGGTTCAGCCAGATTACAGGTTGTATGTGTAAAAGGGAAAAAAGAACTAAACAAACAAAAAGACTTGCAATTGTAATTCCCAATTTGTTCTTTTACTTCTATCAATCATTTTGTTCTCTTGGGAACCATTATGTTTTTGATAAAATGTTGGCAAGCCAACTCTTCCTAGCACAGCCAGTGCAGCAAATACATACTTATTTGGTCATTCCAACTAGCTCTGAGAGGACTGCTCCTAAATAAGACTGCTAGGGTTATGCTAGGGATAGATAAGAGAGGTATATGAAATCTTACTACATTTTAGAAAATGTGTTAACAGACAACTAGCAATATTATGGATATCTTGCCTCTTATATGATTTACCTAATTCTATAACATTTTATCAGCAAAAAGCATGTTTAAAACATTTGTCAAACTATTCAGTGAGTTAACTAATTAATTTAAAAAACTTGTATAGCTGCCTATCTTTTGTAAGATCCTAAGTGGATTGCAAAAACCAGTAAAAACAAGAAAACAACCCCTCCTCCTTCCCACCAAATACTTGAAAATTCCAATACCATCCTCATCTTTTAAATCGAGGCTTGGAGAAATAGCCAGATCTTCATGCCCATTTTTATACTTCAATTACTATAAAAGCAGCAAAAATATTTATGGATTCTAGGTAGTAGGAAAAGAAGCTTGAGAAAAAACTCCATTGCCTTGAAATACATTAAAATATTGTGATAAAACATTAAATGAAATGGTATTTTATTTACACACTGAAACCACCCATTCTTATCTATTATTCTTAGATCCAAATTTAATCAGATTTATGTTAAGTTTAAATGTCACACTAAGCCACTGTTAGTTGGTTTACAGTGTAAACAGCAATGATTTTTATAGCACATTAATCATCTTTTTATCAATCTCAGGTGGGGGGAATTATCAGATGGGGGGAGTTGAAGTGTCCTGCAGTCCTAAGCGCAGACAGACTGCCAAGTGCCCAAATTTTGATTACGTCACTGTGGCAATAGCCAAAACTTTAGAAATTTGTCATACATTCTTTCATTCAGTTGCCTTCATAATTTTAAATCGTTGCTGAACAAATGGTTGTTAAGTGAGAACTACCTGTATGCACAAAGATAAAAAGACCTGGCACTTTCCACTAAGGAGAAATTAAATTTGTCAAGATGGAAAACTCTCTTTATTAGAGAAAGGACAATATCTACATTTATTGATGTCTGAAAACTTATAAAATTTTTGTGCAATGAAAATGAAAAAACTGAACTTGTGATTTATGGTTTTGGTGAATAGAAAGGTTATAAAAAGAAAGGAACAATTATGGAATTTTAGACAGAAGTTTGATTAGAATTGTATGTATAACTGCCAAGAGGAATTTAGAAGCCATTATTTTACAACTCTTTTCATGTTTTTTCTTCTTTCATTTTTTCTATTTCTTTCTCCTTTATTCTTTGTTGCTTTTCTTTTTCTCTTTCACATTTACATCTTTAAATGTAATTATTATATATGTAGAATCTTTTAATTAAAGTTATTTTGTAGAACATAGATGCTTTCAGACATTCATTTTCTTGGTAAACTATAAAATGTCAGTTTTTCTGGTTAATAAAAAGAACCTTTGCAATAGAGATGAATATCTGTAGCTTGGATGTAGGATGAAGGTGAAAGTTCATTCTCTGAGTTTGTGGGTTGGTTTCTGAATGTTTTGTTACCAGGCTAGGTAACATCTTCAGCAGAGTTTAGGGGATGTCAGTGTTCTTCTGTTTATAAGGGCTTCAGGTGTGGGTGTGTCAAGTGAAGGTCTGTGATGGGTCAGGTGTGAGTCATTGGTGAGTCTTGTGATGGGTCTTGTAATGGGGAGGTGAACTGATGACGGTAGGGAGGCTTACGTGGGTTGGTTGAAGGTCAGTGCTGTCTCTGGTTGGTTATGCGGTTGATTTGGATTCTGAGGGGTTCATAAGCTGGTTGTAGGTCAATGAGTCTGTTGATGAAACTGCTTGTGGAGTGCCAGGCTTCAATGAACTCACAAGCATGGTGGGTGATAGCGTGGCCGATGATTTTTGTGTTGCTTCAACCGAATTAATCATATCTGCTGTGGGTGTGGGTAGAAATTAAGGATTTGGAATTGTGGCATTTGACTGCCAGCTGTTCATGGAACCTGTTTTTTAATTGATGTGATCTCCCACGTAGAAGAGTCTTGTGGCTGGTTTGTCGGATCATTGTGAGTTATTTGATAGGTGTTGGTGTAGCTGAGATAATCCACAATGATCTGCCAAAACACCTAGAGAACAAAATAAATGACACCCAAAGAAAATGGAAAAAGAAAAACAGCTAACACCACCAGAGAGAAAACACATGCAACCACAAGACTCCTCCTCATCTAGGTTCTACAGACTCCCCAAAATACACAAGAAATGGGATCCCCTTATGCCCAATTGTGTCTCTGCCTGGAATACCAACACACAAGCTAGCAAAAACCCTGCAGAGGAAACTTAGACACCTGGTCAATGACTCAACCCACTCAATATACTTCCCAGAACAATTTCTCCAATGCATCAAATACACCAATATCAACAAGGAAGAAAGTATGGTCTCCTTCAACATCACTGCTCTCTTCACCTCAATTCACATCGGTCTGGCTAAACAAGCCATATGCCACCTACTCACTAAACACCATACCCACAAAGATGCCAATACAGAACATTCCATGTCCATAGAAACCATCATGAAACTCCTGGATTTATGCCTCAATACATACTTTAAGTTCAATGAGAAAATCTACAAGCAATTACAAGGCAACCCGATGGGATCACCCAGGACTAAGAGCAAAAGGAGTCATGCAATGACTCGAATCCATAGCTCTACCTATCCAACCAAAATTCTGGACACACTACGTCGATGACACCTTTGTCATCATGTTGTTGTTGTTAGTTGCGAAGTCGTGTCCGACCCATCGCGACCCTATGGACAATGTTCCTCCAGGCCTTCCTGTCCTCTACCATCTTCTGGAGTCCATTTAAGCTCACGCCTACTGCTTCAGTGACTCCATCCAGCCACCTCATTCTCTGTCGTCCCCTTCTTCTATTGCCCTCAATCTTTCCCAGCATTAGGCTCTTCTCCAGTGAGTCCTTCCTTCTCATTAGATGGCCAAAGTATTTGAGTTTTATCTTCAGGATCTGGCCTTCTAAAGAGCAGTCAGGGTTGATCTCCTCTAGGACTGACCGGTTTGATCGCCTTGCAGTCCAAGGGACTCGCAGGAGTCTTCTCCAGCACCATAGTTCAAAGGTTTCAATTCTTTGGCGCTCAGCCTTTCTTATGGTCCAGCTTTCACTGCCATACATTGCAACTGGGAAGACCATAGCCTTGACTATACGCACTTTTGTTGACAGGGTGATGTCTCTGCTTTTTAGTGTGCTGTCTAGATTTGCCATGGCTTTCTTCCCCAGGAGCAAGCGTCTTTTAATTTCTTGGCTACAGTCCCCATCTGCAGTGATCTTGGAGCCCAGGAAAATAAAATCTGTCACTACCTCCATTTCTTCCCCATCTATTTGCCAGGAATTGAGAGGGCCAGATGCCATGATCTTGGTTTTCTTAATGTTTAGTTTCAACCCAACTTTTGCACTCTCCTTCTTCACTCGCAACAAGAGGCTCTTTAGTTCCTCTTCACTTTCTGCCATTAGAGTGGTATCATCTGCATATCTTAGGTTGTTGATGTTTCTTCCGGCAATCTTAATTCCAACTTTTGATTCATCTAGCCCTGCCTTTCTCATGATGTGCTCTGCATATAAGTTAAATAGGCAAGGCGACAGTATACAGCCTTGCCGGACTCCTTTCCCAATTTTGAACCAATCAGTGGTTCCGTGTCCAGTTCTCACTGTTGCTTCTTGGCCTGCATATAGGTTTCTCAAGAGACAAATAAGATGGTCTGGTATGCCCATCTCTTTAAGGACTTGCCAGAGTTTGTTATGATCCACACAATCAAAGGCTTTAGCATAGTCAATGAAGCAGAAGTAGATGTTTTTCTGGAACTCTCTAGCTTTCTCCATTTCATGTCATCATGAAATGCTCCCAAATTAAAGAAACACACCACCTACTCAGTAACTTGTTCCCTGGGATCCAATTCACACTCGAAGAGGAAACAAGACAACAAACTCCTAATCCTTAACATTGACATAAGGAGACTAGTCAACAGAGAACTGGAAACCTACAGCACCACAACATTAAGAAAAGCAGAAGAGAAATGACTGCTCGACATCTTTCTCTGTAATGGCTATTCCAAAACCTAATTCTTAAAAATAAAGAAGAAATGATAGAGGGGTTGAAGACACCGGAACCTTGGGTGAAAGTGACCACATCATACTGAAATTCAATATAATGCAAACACAAGTAATAGAAAATAATCTAACCAGTGTCTTAAAGTTCAAAAGATCTGATTTTAATAAACTCAGAGAGAACATAGGAAAGATTCCATGGACAAAAATCGTAAAGGGGAAAACAATTCAAGAAGCGTGGGAAACGGAAAAATATGGTCATAAAAGCCCAGTCCAGCACAATACCACTGAAAAAGAAAAGGAAATTCAAGAAGAAACCAGGATAGCTGCACAAAGCTCTCTCTGACAAAATGAAAGACAAAAAGGACAAGTACAAATACAAAAAATGGAAAGAGGGACACATAACTAAGGCTGACTATCAGTAGACAGCCAGAACATTCAAAGATGAAGTCAGGAAACCAAAGGCTCAGAATGAGGGGGAAAAAAGTTTCTTTCAACATATTAATAACAAGAAAAATGTCAAGGAAACTGTAGATCCACTAAGGAGAGAAGATGACAAGGAAGTAACAGGCAGTAGGAAGAAAGAAGAGCTGCTTAATTCATTCTTTGCATCAGTCTTCACACAAAAAGAAATTATAGCCCAACATACAAAAAGAAACCTACTGTAAAACACAAACTAGAAAAAAAAATAAGCAAGAAAATGGTAAGAGAACACCTATCCGATCTTGATGAATATGAATAATCTGTCAGGACCTGACAGATTAAATCCCAGAGTTCTGAAGGAGCTGGCAGATGTTATCTCAGAACCATTGCACCACATCTTTCAAAAATTCTGGAGCACCAGGGAAGTACCTGAGGATTGGAAAAGTACCTGAGGATTGTGGTTCCCATCTTCAAGAAAGGAAAAAAATGGAACCAGGAAACAAGAGACTGATCAGTCTAACATCAATACCTTGGAAGATTCTGGAAAAGATAATCAAAAAACAGATCTGCGAACAACTAGAAGCAAACAAAGTTATAACTGGTAACCAATCTTATTTCATTCTTTGATAAAGTAACTAAATTAGTAGACCAGTGAAAAGCTATAGATATAGTATACTTAGATTTCAGTAAGGCATTTGATAAAGTAGACCACAACCTGCTGCTTAGTAAGCTAGAAAAAGGTGGGAGGGACAACATCACCACCAGATGGATCTGTAGCTGGCTGACCAACCATACTCAGTGAGTAGTCCTCAATAGTACTACATCCACATGGAGAGAAGTAAGCACTGGGTTACCACAAGGCTCTGTCTTAGGCCCAGTACTCTTCTATATCTTCATAAATGATTCGATGAGGGAACTGAAGGGGAACTCATCAAATTTGCAGATGACACTAAACTGGCAGGAATTGCCAATACGCCAGAAAACAAGCTCACGATCCAAAAATATTTTGACAAACTTGAACAATGGGCCCTATCCAACAAAATGAATTTTAATGTGGAGAAAAGCAAAGTTTTACATTTAGGCAGGAAAAATCAAAGATTTAAGTACAGATTAGGCGAGACCTGGCTCAAAAACAGTAACTGTGAGTCCTAGTGGACGATCACTTGACTATGAGCCAGCAGTATGCAGCAGCCGCCAAAAAAGCTAATACAGTCCTGGGTTATATAAACAGAGACATAGAATCAATATCATGTGAAGTATTAGTACCGCTTTATAAAACCCTAGTAAGACCACACCTGGAATACTGCAACCAGTTTACTACAAAAAAGATGTTGAGACTTTGGAAAAAGTTCAGAGAAGAGCAACTAAAATGATCAAAAACCTGGAGAATAAAGCATATGAAGAATGGCTACAGGACTTGGGTTTGGCTAGTCTAAAGAAAAGAAGAAACAGGGGTGACATGATAGCAGTATTCCAGTATCTGAGGGGCTGCCACAAAGAAGAGGACATCAAACTATTCTCCAAAGCACCAGAGGACAGGGCAAGAAACGAATGGTTGGAAACTGACCAAAGAAAGAAGCAACCTGGAATTAAGGAGAAACTTCCTAACAGTGAGGACACTTAACCAGTGGAACAGCTTGCCCCCAGAAATTGTGGGTGCTCCATCACTGGAGATTTTTAAAAAGAGGTTAGACAGTCACTTGTCTGGGACGGTATAGGTTCTCCTGCTTGAGCAGGGGGCTGGGCTAGAAGACCTCCAAGGATCCATAAACACTGGCTGGAAGTCAAGCAAATCCCAAATCCTTAATCTTTACCCACACGGATACATCTTTCAAACCCCTCAGAATCCAAATCAACCACACAGCCAGAGACAGCAACCAACCCACGTAAGTTCCCCCCTCCCACCAGTTCACCTCCCAATAACCATGACCTGACATAACCTCCCCATCACAGACCCTCACTTGACACACTCACACCTGAAGCCCTTATAAACAGAAGAACACTGACATCCCCTAACTCCGCTAAAGATGTGACCTGCCTGGTAACAAAACATTCAGAAACCTACCCACAAGCTTGGAGAAAGAATCTTCACCCTCAGAAAGAACCTTTTTGCATTTAACTTTTATCTTCTCTCTCTCCTTTTGAAAAGCTGCTATTGTTAATTGTGGCACTGATTAAATCAGACATGTCAAACACAAGGCCCGGGGGCCGGATCCGGCCCGCGAAGTGGTTTCATGCGGCCCGCAAAGCCATCCTGGAAACAGTGAGGGAATGGCCCCCACTGCCTTGGCCCTGGCCCAGAGACCCTCCTTCTGCCAGAGACCCTCAGATCTGTCCCACTCCTGCCCAGGCCCCCATAGGCACCCTTGATGCAAACGATGTAGAGCTGGCCATGCCCACCCAGTAGGCCATACGCACTCTTACCACGCCCACCCAGTAGGCCATGCCCACCCAGGCCACACCCACCCGGCCCCTTGAGGGCAACAGCAATGCTGATGCGGCCCTCAGTGAAATTGAGTTTGACACCCCTGGATTAAATGAATACCTTTAATATGTTATTTTTTAATACTCTTAAATGTTGTTGGTTGTTAGCTACAGTTGCAAGAAAAAGTATGTGAACCCTTTGGGATTACGTGGAGTTTTGCATGAATTGGCCATAAAATGCACTCTAAACGTCATGTAAGTCACAACAATAGAAAAACACAGTCTGCTTAAAATAATACTACACAAACATTAGCTGTTGTCATGTTTTAATTGAATATAACATGTAAACATTCACAGTGCAGGGTGGAAAAAGTATGTGAACCCCTAGCCTAATGACTTCTCCAAGAGATAATTGGAGCCAGGAGCGAGCCAACCTTGACTCCAATCAGTGTGATGATATTGGATATGTTGCTGACAGCTGTCCTGCCCTTTAAAAACACACACCTGTTTTGGGTTTACTGGTCTCAAGAAGCACTGTCTGATGTGAACCATGCCTCGCAGAAAAGAGCTCTCAGAAGACCTACGATCAAGAATTGTTGACTTGCATGAAGCTGGAAAGGGTTACAAAAGTATCTCCAAAAGCCTTGATGTTCATGTGTCCACGGTAAGACAAGCTGTCTACAAATGGAGAAAGTTTAGCACTGTTGCTACTCTCCCTAGGCGTGGTCGTCCTGTAAAAATGACTGCAAGAGCACAGCACATAATGCTTAATGAGGTAAAGAAGAATCCTAGTGTCAGCTAAAGACCTACAGAAATCTCTGGCACATGCTAACATTTTTGTTGACACATCTACAATAAGGAAAACATTAAACAAGAATGGAGTACATGGAAGGACACCACGGAGGAAGCCATTGCTGTCCAAAAAAAATATTGCAGCACGTTTGAAGTTTGCAAAAGAGCACCTGGATGTTCCACAGCACTACTGGCAAAATATACTGTGGACAGATGAAACCAAAATTGAGTTGTTTGGGAAAAACACACAACACTGTGTGTGGAGAAAAAAAGGCACAGCACACCAACATCAAAGCCTCATCCCCACTGTAAAACATGGCGGAGGGAGCATCATGGTTTGGGGCTGCTTTGCTGCCTCAGGGCCTGGACAGATTGTTGTCACTGATGGGAAAATGAATTCCAGAGTTTATCAGGACATTTTGCAGGAAAACGTACGACCATCTGTCCGCCAACTGAAGCTCCGCAGAGGATGGGTGATGCAACAGGACAATGACCCAAAGCATACAAGTAATTCAACAAAACAATGGCTTCAACAGAACAGAATACGCCTTCTGGAGTGGCCCAGTCAGAGTCCTGACCTCAACCCGACTGAAATGCTGTGGCATGACCTTAAGAGAGCGATTCACACCAGACATCCCAAGAATATTGCTACACTGAAACAGTTTTGTGAAGAGGAGTGGTCCAAAATTACTCCAGATCGTTGTGCAGGTCTGATCTGCAACTACAGGAAACGTTTGGTTGTGGTTATTGCTGCCAAAGGAGGGTCAACCAGTTATTAAGTCCAAAGGTTCACATACTTTTTCCACCCTGCACTGTGAATGTTTCCATCTTATGTTCAATTAAAACATGACAACAGCTAATGTTTGTGTAGTATTATTTTAAGCAGACTGTGTTTTTCTATTGTTGTGACTTACATGATGTTTAGAGCGCATTTTATGGCCAATTCATGCAAAACTCCACGTAATCCCAAAGGGTTCACATACTTTTTCTTGCAACTGTATATACTAAAGGAAAAAAATGGGAAGAGAAAAAATTATTTACTAATTTAACACCAGATAATGTTCTATGCCATCTAATTAAATAGTGAGCTCTTTTTCCTTTCTTCACCTGCCTTGTTATCTCATTGGGTATGTAAACATGACAAATACCTTTTTAACAAGAAGCAGGCAAATGTGCTGAATGATATACATTCTTCAGACAAATGTTCCTAAATGTACAAATAATAGTGCATCTCCTGTATTGGAAATAGGATTAGGTATTTGTTGCTGTATCAGTTAAATTGTAACATTACTCTGAGTAACAAACAACAGATTTCAAAATAATTTCATTATTCATTCGAAAGCATAATTGTGCAAAAGCAACATGAAAACATACAGATTTCTGGCAACTGGCAGGGTTCCAAAGAAGAGCCTTTTCTGTCATGGCTCCCTCCCTTTGGAATATCAGACCTTTCCAGGTGACATCTGATCCTACTTTTCTGGCCTTTCCTGAAAACCTGGCTTTGACAAATGGCCTGGGAAACCCATTTTCAAGGTAACTAGTAGGTTAGTAGAAGATAACATTTCCACCCCATCTATGGATTGGTTCTTTTTGGTCCATTTTAATATTAATATTTTAAATTTTAATATCTGATATTTTAATATTTAATACTGTGGTTGTCTTACTGTTATTTATGATATTGTAAACTGTCCAGAATTGCTTGGTAGAGATGGTAAATACAGATTTTTTTATCTCATTCCCCGACTCCCATCATAAAAGATACAATTGAATCAGCTTAAACTTTAAAAACAGATTTACCGCATGAATTTTAACACTTGGATTTCAGATATAAAATGTATATGTAACTAAAGCATGACAGAGGTCTACAGAATTATACTGCTAGATCAGTTTAGCATCTATTAAGTCCAATATCATGGCCTAATTATTATGCATTCAAATAATGCAATGCACTCTACATGAGGCTGCCTTAAGCTACAACTGACTGAATGGAGGAAGCAGATTTCCTCATTACTAGCAGATCTAAGTTACACTGAGTGGAGGCATAAAGTATTTCTTTTGTGTGCGGAATTAATTGAGGACCTTGACAGCTCTTTTATATTGTTTTTAAATCTTGTACACCACCTAGAGTTCTAGGTTCAAGCCATTATTTTTTATGAATTAATGAACATTTTAGATTTTCCAAGAGAATGATCGGATTCTTCCACGATTTTTATCTAATCATTCATATATATTTTTAAATATATAAGAAGTACATTTTATGTTGAGACAAGAAAAATCTAACTATAAGTCAGCTTTTGCTCTTCTACAGTAAATTCATTTTTAAGGTGGTATTTTCTTGTATGATAGTGCTTCCTATATTGTATTTACTCATTCCAAGTTTATATACTTCTCTTGTCTGATGGGTACAAGGAGAATCACTGTAGATTAATAAGATGCTGCTTCCAGAATATCACATTCAGTCTACTTTATAAGTGTTTGCAAAAAAAAAAAAGAATTAATTATATAATCCAATTTACCGCTGAGGCAGTTCAAAAACCATTCAGGAAAAATGGGAATATTTTTGCCATTTGTGTGTTTTGTACAAGCCAAATGGATTCAGGATGTTCTGAATATAGCATTTTAAATTTTAACTATGTCGTTCACAATTATACAAAACCGGATAGAATTTTCTTAAGTTATTATTGCATATTAATATACATATACTTTTATTGTATATTAATATATAATGATGTCATTGAAAGAACACTGTTCTGTCTATCCTGTTATTTTTTTCTTCTGACTTCCAAGATTCTGTATGGTCCTATCATTTAATGGATTATATTCTTACTTAGTGCATAAGTGAGTACTTAATCAGAAGAAAAAAAGGAAAACTGGAAATATTAAATGTCATTTTATGTGTTACACAGACGTTCCAGCTTTTCAAGACTGAGTGCTAGTTTTAGATTTATTTTAAATGCAGGAAATTATTCAACAATGAAAACTTTCTTTACAAATCTTGTTAAGGAAATGATCCACCCTAAAAAGTGCTTAGGAATTTTTGCTATCAGCAACAAATATTTTCTGTCAGCGTTCCTGGAGGTAGTCTGGTTAGCTTTGTGATTTCAGTCCTCAAAGAAGATACATGTAACATATTTAGATGTACCTTCATATCTGAAAAGTACATGATAGAAAAGCAAGTAAAAAGCCAAGGTGTTCTTTTAAATCAGTGTCTAAACAAAATTAATTAAAACACAATACTGCTTATTTGTACCAGATATCCATGTAAACGTAATACATTTAACTGTATATTTAATTTTAAAATGTAGTTTGTTTTGATCACTTTTGCCTTCATCATGCAAGAAAAGTTGCTTATTTGCTATCAAGTTTCATATTTATAGTTGAATGTGAGCAAGATATATCAGTAAGGAAAACCACAAGAGTGTGTGTGTATTTGTGTGCTTGTGTGCATATCTTTAAACATATGTATGATTAAAGGAAAAACTATTACAGGCAGTCCTTGATTTACAGTAGTTTGCATAGTCACCATTTAAAGATACAACAGCACAAAGAAAAGTGACATATGATAATTTTTCACACTTATGACCATTGCAGCATCTCCATGGTCACATGATCAAAATTCGAATGATTGATACCTGGTTCATATTTATGACGAATGCAGTGTCCCAGGGTCATGTCATCACCTTTTGCAACCTTTTGAAAAGCGAAATCAATGGGCAAGCCAAATTCATATAATAACTGTGTTATAAACTTAACAACTGCAGTGATTCACTTAACTACTATAGCAAGAAAGGTCGTAAAGTGGAGCAACAGTCACTTAACAAATGTTTTGCTTAACAACAGAAATGTTGGCCCAATTGTAGTCATAAGTTGAAGATTACCTGTAACTTGACAAATTGTGTCAGTGTATATAAAAAGTCTAATACAATGTTTCCCTAATTGATAATTTATTCTTGAATCATCAGGAATAATTGTTCCTGGAAGTTTTAGTTATGGTATTTATTTGTGTCCCACCTGTATTATTTTTACAAATAACTCAAGGCAGCTGATATATCCAATGTACCTACCTCCGCCTATTAAATTTACATTCACTTTAACCACTTCTACTCTCACCCCAATAATTCAGCACTAAAAATTTTGTATAACTTTATGCCTGGACGTAAACTAAATTTTACAAATAATTCCTGGATTCCTTTCATGAAAGGGAGTTGGGGAGGGTGCATTAAAGTTAATAATGCACTTTATTAACATTAAATAAATGTAATGTTATATAAAAATATAGCAAGGCACAAAAGAACAATATGGTGAATTTTTATAGAATTCTACTAGTAAAAATAATAGACTCTTAAGCAAAACAATTATCTAGAAAAAAACTATTTTTCTCAAATTTATTAGAATATTAATATTTCAAAACTGAATATGCACACAAATTAATTCTTCTTATCTTCCACTCCCAAACATTTGATTCCAAGTTTCATATAATTCTAGATCTTTAGAAGACACACTGGGTCGAACAGTTTTGAAAGCACTCTCAAAATCTTGAAAAGCAATAGTTCGTACTTGTTCAGGTCTAATAGTTGTAATGTCAAGAGACTGAAGGCTGCGTATAGGACCTAGAGAAGCCTCTCGGCAAAGCTGGGTCATATCAGCCCCAGAAAAACCATCTGATTTCTTAACAATGAGATCAATTTCCTCTTCAGTTAGGGAACAATGTTCCTTTGACATTAGACAAGACACTATCTGCTTTCTGGCAGAAACCTCAGGAAGTGGAATGTAGAGTCTCTTCACCAGTCTCCTTCGGGCAGCCTCATCAATCTCTTGTGGTCGGTTGGTTGCACCTACAACTAATATACGATCTTCAGAAGAAGTAGCTGCTCCATCTAACTGGACCAAGAATTCAGTTTTTATTCTTCTGGAAGATTCATGTTCTCCATCTCCACGCTGGGATAAGAGAGAATCAATTTCATCAATGAAAATTACTGCTGGCTGCTGAAAGCGTGCCACTGTAAACAATGCACGGACCATCTTTTCTCCTTCACCAACCCACTTGGAAGTCAGTGAGGATGCACTGATGCTGAAAAATGTAGCCCCAGACTGGCAGGCAATGCATTTGCCAATAAGAGTCTTCCCTGTTCCAGGAGGACCAAACAGAAGAATTCCTTTTGGAGGGCCTCGTAATCCAGTGAAAATGTCTGGTCTCAGCATAGGCCATACTACTATTTCCTTGATAGTTGCTTTTGCAAACTCAACTCCAGCTATGTCATCCCAGTTTACTGGAGGCCCATGGTCCATGATTTCATGCATTATAAGTTCTATCATTTTAGGTTCTATATTCTTTAACCTTTCATCTATTGGATAAGTCAGCTCTGCAGATTCAGTCCCATATGATTTACATGGCATTCCTGTGTTCCCATTTCCATCTTGTTTGGGCAGTGGAGGAACAAACTTTCCAAATGGACCACGGGATCGTCCAGCTCCCAAAGATTTCTTTGTACCCCCGTAAGATGGTAATGGGGTATGCTGGGGTTGATTTTGGAATTTCTTTTGCTGATCAACCCACAGCTGTTCTTTTGCAGTTTTGAAACCAGATGCTTTGTTTTCATTATTTTTCTTTTCATTCCATGGAATGTTAGACCCTTCTATAGGAATCAACTTATGAATGGAACCAGAAGATATATTACTATTATCTTCACTAGACACAGCAAATGTTTTCCTTTTTCCCAGATTGCCCATTCTTGCAGGGAAAGCAGACTGAGCAGAAGATAAATCTTGCCCTGAACGAGAATTATTTGTGGACATCAGAGAACTATTAAATGCTGGTTGATTATTTCTAGTCAGGGTTCTAGAAGACACATCATTCATAGTCACAGGCAAAACAGAACATGCAACTCCTGCTTTAGGCAAGGAGAATATATCATTTTGATAACCCTTTGAAGTTAATGGCTTCTCACAAACCTCTGTTTCTTGAGTTACATAATTTGACAAACCAGCTCCAACCACAGATTCTCCATGACCAGTTGAGAGAGTAAGATTGGGAACATTTGAAGAAACAGACTCAGTGACCTGTTTATCAATGGATACATCTACTTGTGCCTTCAGAGGCCTCTCAAACTTTTTTCCGGACTGCATCATTGCTTGAACACACTTCAATTCCATCAAATTTTCTGTTGTCAAAGCAGACTGCCACTTGTCACTTTCATTCTGCTGATATTTTACCATAGTCAAAATATCTTTAGCATAGTTATTCAAGCCTCTTTCTATATTGTCAGAATCAATAATTTCAGAATATTTTTCTACATATGTTTTGAAAAGGTTGGCAGCACAATCCTGGGAAATATTTGAGTTTGCCCATGCATGCTGAATATGTAAAATTTGTGAACGATATGCATCTGCTTTTTGTCCTGGTGTAGAAGTATCAGAGGTAACAATAAAGTAATTCTTTTGCCACTCGCTCATATGTATGTCAGTTTGCATGATCTACAAACAAATAGACAAACAACAGAATAATCAGAATTGAGGATCCTTACATAGTCTAGGGGGCAGATTTCAAATTACAGTGTATTGATTCTTTTTTCACTTTTATATGACCACTATGTTATGTTTAGCAAATACTCCATATAGCATAGATAAGCAAATACTTCATTTTTCTGCATTTGTTATAGAAAATAAGCACAAATTCACTTAAAATGTTACATGGACAACTAAGTACAACTAACCTATTTTAGCTCCATCTGAAACAAAGGTTAACTAGCTAAGAGTATCTACATTCTTGAATTTTTAGAGCAAAGCTGTTTAGTCTGCCTCTAACATATATCTACGTAAGTATCCTTAAACATTTATTAATGTAAGGCTCATTAAACATAGCAGAACAGATGGCATACAGTCATGGCCGAAATTGTTGGCACCCCAGAAACTTTTCTAGAAAATCAAGTATTTCTCACAGAAAAGTATTGCAGGAACACATGTTTTGCTATACACAGGTTTATTCCCTTTGCGTGTATTGGAACACAACAAAAAAAGGGAGGAAAAAAAGCAAATTGGACATAATGTCAAATAAAACTCCAAAAATGGGCCAGACAAAATTATTGGCACCCTTTCAAAATTGTGGGTAAACAAGATTGTTTCAAGCATGTGATGCTCCTTTAAACTCACCTGGGGCAAGTAACAGGTGTGGGCAATATAAAAATCACACCTGAAAGCAGATAAAAAGGAGAGAAGTTCACTTAGTCTTTGCATTGTGTGTCTGTGTGTGCCACACTAAGCATGGACAACAGAAAGAAGAGAAGAGAACTGTCTGAGGACTTGAGAACCAAAATTGTGGACAAATATCAACAATCTCAAGGTTACAACTCCATCTCCAGAGATCTAGATTTGCTTTTGTCCACAGTGCACAACATTATCAAGACGTTTGCAACCCATGGCACTGTAGCGAATCTCCCTGGTCGTGGACAGAAGAGAAAAATTGATGAAAGGTTGCAACGCAGGATAGTCCGGATGCTGGATAAGCAGCCCCAAACAAGTTCCAAAGGAATGCAAGCTGTCCTGCAGGCTCAGGGAGCATCAGTGTCAGCGCAAACTATCCATCGACATTTAAATGAAATGAAACGCTAAGGCAGGAGACCCAGGAGGACCCCACTGTTTGCCAAAATGTACTTGAGTAATCCAAAATCCTTCTGGGAAAACATCTTGTGGACAGATGAGACCAAGATAGAGCTTTTTGGTAAAGCACATCATTCTACCGAAAACAAAATGAGGCCTACAAAGAAAAGAACACAGTACCTACAGTGAAATATGGTGGAGGTTCAATGATGTTTTGGGGTTGTTTTGCTGCCTCTGGCACTGGGTGCCTTGAATGTATGCAAGGCATCATGAAATCTGAGGATTACCAAAGGATTTTGGGTCGCACTGTAGAGCCCAGTGTCAGAAAGCTGGGTTTGCATCCGAGATCTTGGGTCTTCCAGCAGGACAATGATCCCAAACATATGTCAAAAAGCACCCAGAAATGGATGGCAAGAAAGCGCTGGAGAGTTCTGAAGTGGCCAGCAATGAGTCCAGATCTGAATCCCATTGAACACCTGTGGAGAGATCTTAAAATTGCTGTTGGGAAAAGGTGCCCTTCCAATAAGAGAGACCTGGAACAGTTTGCAAAGGAAGAGTGGTCCAAAATTCCAGATGAGAGGTGTAAGAAGCTTATTGATGGTTATAGGAAGTGACTGATTTCAGTTATTTTTTCCAAAGGGTGTGCAACCAAATATTAAGTTAAGGGTGCCAATAATTTTGTCCGGCCCATTTTTGGAGTTTTGTTTGACATTATGTCCAATTTGCTTTTTTCCCTCCCTTTTTTGTTGTGTTCCAATACACACAAAGGGAATAAACCTGTGTATAGCAAAACACGTGTTCCTGCAATACTTTTCTGTGAGAAATACTTGATTTTCTGGAAAAATTTCTGGGGTGCCAACAATTTCGGCCATGACTGTATGTGCCATCAATTTGTTGTTTATTTTAATTTATAGATAGATACTTTCAAGTAAGGGCACATAAATTAGCATCCACTAGCCAACAAAACATTTTCCTTTTCCAGAGAATAGTAAACTTGAAACAAAACAGTCTTAGATACCTTATCTGGACCTTATTGGCATGCATGCAGCAGAAATATATACATCAGACTTAAAAGAAAGAGAAATTTCAATGCAAGTAAGTATATTTCTTTTAAAGATTTCCCCACACACACAAAGCACATAATTAAACTGCAGTTTGTTACCAATTGTGATAATGGCACCGTCTTTTTCAAAGTAGACTCCCTAGGTTTAGATTATTAATCATAATGAACACTGATAATTTTTACTTTCTGAATTAGAGGTAGCATGCCTTACAAACCTGTTGGCTCGTTTGTATACAATATTAGTTTAAAAAATTCATATAGTTCTCTATCTACTCAAGAAACTCTGGACAGTGAACAGAAATGTAAAAAAAATCAAACCCAACAACTATTAGAAACAGGTCAAGATTCCTAAAAATCACAGTATCAGCTTAACAAACCACATTCACGAATTCCGGTTTGCTGACGCAACCACTGGAAGGTGAGCTTCCATGTCCGATTTGGCACCGCTGGGGGACCCTGGAAAGGGTTGAAAGTTGCCCTGTAGGGGTGACAAGCGAGGGGACCCCTGCTTGATCGCAGAGGTCGATAGCCCTTCTGCTCGATCTGGGCAGCCCTCCAAACTGGCAGACGAACGACCAGCCATAGAAATATGGCCTGTCACTAGGCTGCAGACAACCGAAGTCAAACTTACCACCAGGCACTTATAAAGCAGAGTGGGTGAGATCTGAACCTCTCTTCAATCCTAACTATTTTTTCTACCTGTATAAACTGCCCAAAGTATTTTCCCCCCTGTGGAGAGAGGGAAGGGAAATTCTATCCCAACCTCTAAAAATAGCAGCGACTGACTATCCAGGGGAGTTTAAAACGCTAAAAGAATAACCTGATTTTAACTGGATTTCTATCTTTATAAAATTCTAGGACTAAAAGATTTCTTAGAGTTGGGTTTTACTTACAAAAAAGAAATAAAATTGGAAAAAGGATTATAAAAATTTTGGACTTAAAAAAAATCTTAAATGGTAAGGGTGACATCTTGTGGCTAAACCTGATATTGCAACTTGTTATGTTCTAAAAGAGACTTGGCTTGAAGCCCAGACTATAGATAGGACTTTTGCAACCTCGGCAGATATCAGCTGTGAGAAGCCCAGCTGTGTTCTATAATCAGTGAAAAAATTATTTTCATTCTCTTGATTGTAAAGCTTTTAATTTAACACACCACTAAGAGAACATGGATGAAGATCAGGAACAGATTCCCTTTATGTTGAAAGCAATTTATGAAACTATTCTTACAGCTACTGATGAAATAAGAAGCTACAAAAAAGAACAAGATGTCAGCCTAGATCAGGGGTCGGCAACCCGAAAAAGGAAAAGAGCCACTGGGAACCGGTTCCATCACACATAAAAAAAAGTGGGAGCCGCGTGCGTGCGTCCATGCACGCGCATGCGCAAAAAACGCGTGCGGTTGTTTTTTTTTATGTGTGATGGAACCGGTTCCCGGTTGCGCGACAGTGATGGCCCGTCTGCAAAGCTTTGTAGACGGGCCGCGGTAGCTTTCGCAAGAAGCGGGGCCGCTACCCATTCCGAAAGCGGCAGCTTTGTAGACGGGCCGCGGTAGCTTTCGCAAGAAGCGGGGCCACTACCCATTCCGAGAGGTGCGCGCGCACCTCCCCAAACGTCGGCAGGTCTCCGTACCTCCGCGCGAACGGGCAGCGGCCCCGCTTGTTGCGAAAGCTGCCACGGCCTGTCTGCAAAGCTGCCGAAAGCAGCAGCTTTGCAGACAGGCCGCGGCAGCTTTCGCAACAAGCGGGGCCGCTGCCCGTTCGCGCGGAGGTACGGAGACCTGCCGACGTTTGGGGAGGTCTCCGGACGGCGGCGGCTTGGGAGAGGTGCGCACGCACTCTCCAAACCGCCGCCATCCCGTTTGCACAGCTGCTGTGTTCGTCAATGTTTGACGAACGCGGCAGGTCTCCGGACGGGATGGCGGCGGTTTGGCGAGTGCGTGCGCACCTCTCCCAAGCTGCCGCCGTCCCGTTTGCACAGCTGCCGTGAACGCAGCAGGTCTCCGGACGGGATGGCGGCGGCTTGGAGAGGTGCATGCGCACCTCCACTCTTCGGAAAGGTGCGCGCGCACCTCTCCGAAGGGGCGGTGCCACTCTCCATTTGGAGAGGTGCGCGCACACCACTGCCCGTTCGAAGAGGTGCGCGCGCACCGGGCGGCTGGGAGCCGCAGGAGACGGCTCAAAGAGCCGCATGCGGCTCCGGATCCGCGGGTTGCCGACCCGTGGCCTAGATATACGAACCCAAACTTTGATTACAACTAAAGAATTAACTACACAGAAAATAATATAATAAGTGGAACAATTAAATACTATGATAGAAGATTCAACTGATCAACATAGTTAAAGGGACTGACAACACTGAAAATAGAAAAGACTTTCTATATAAACCAGAAGAAACCTAGGATCAAGAAGAAGAGCAAACCGAAGGGAAGATAAATATTTCAGGACAACTACGTTGAGATGAAAAAATAGACGATTTGTTAGCCCTTCCAAAAAAATGGTGACTGGTTGGCCTCTTTTTTATCTCAAACAATATACATAATAACAGAGGGAGATCTATTTGATGGCCTAAAAGCACAGATATGGAAGGCGAGTTGGCAAAGAAAGAAAGCTAGAATAAGGCTGAAGAAAATTGGGGTTTTGACTTATTAGTGAGGACTAAAATAGAATATACTCAAATAGACATGATGTGTACTTTGAATACTAGATTTTGTTATGAACTGAGATAAAGAAAACTTTGGTCATTTAAAACTTGGAAATATAAAGTTACATTTGAATATTGATTTGTTTATAAAGGTTGAATGTAAAAGCTATTAAGATATATACCGTATATACTTGAGTATAAGCCGAATTTTTCAGCCCACTTTTTGGGCTGAAAAATCCACTTCGGCTTATACTCCAGTGAACAAAAAAAAAAGAACTGTCCCTTCGTTCGGGCCAGGCTGCTGAGAGAAGGGAGCGGCAGAGCCTTGCGGAGCTGCTCCCTTCGGCTCCTCTTTGTTCAGGCCAGGCAGCGGAGAGAAGGGGCAGCAAAGGCTTGCAGAGCTGGTAGAGGAGGCGGCAGTCCGGCGTTTGCGTTTTTTTGTGTGCCGAGCCCCGTGGGCCCGACACACAGGAAGGGGGGAAATGCCGGAATGCCGCTTCCCTACCAGCCATTCCCGTGGGTCTGACACACACACGCACGCACGAGGGGGAGAAACAACGCTGGACTGCCGCCGCCTCTACCAGCTCTGCAAGCCTCTGCCGCCCCTTCTCTCCGCTGCCTGTTCCGAACGAAGGGGCGTCCCTTCGTTCGGGCCAGGTTGCTGAGAGAAGGGAGCGGCAGAGCCTTGCAAAGCTGCTCCCTTCGGCTCCTGTTTGTTCAGGCCAGGCAGCGGAGAGAAGGGGCAGCAAAGGCTTGCAGAGCTGGTAGAGGCGGCGGCAGTCCAGCGTTTCCCCCCCTCATGCATGCGTGCGTGTGGCAGTCCGGTGTTGTTTCCCCCTCGTGCGTGTGTGTGTGTGTGTGTGTCAGACCCGCAGGAATGGCTAGTAAAGGTGGCGACAGTCCGGCATTTGCGTTTCTCTGTGTGTCAAGCCCCGTGGGCCCGACACACAGGAGAGGGGGAGATGCCGCTTCCTTACCAGCCATTCCCGCGGGTCTGACACACGCACGCATGCATGAGGGGGGGAAACGCTGGACTGCCGCCGCCTCTACCAGCTCTGCAAGCCTTTGCTGCCCCTTCTCTCCGCTGCATGGCCTGAACAAAGAGGAGCCGAAGGGAGCAGCTCTGCAAGGCTCTGCCGCTCCCTTCTCTCAGCAGCCTGGCCCGAACGAAGGGACGCCTGGGGACGAAGTTCAAGGCCTGGGGGGGAAGCAGGAGGGGCGCCGGCCATGGTGGGGTGGCGGCTGCCCTCCGGCGCTGCCTGCCGCCCAGGAAACACTGCGCCTCGGGGGTCGGCAGAAACGCGGGAGCAGCAGGAGGGCCGGCGGGGCCAGTCGGGCCTTCGCCTCCTCTGCGACGGACAGGGAGGGCAGGGCATGTAAGTATTTTCCGGCGTATAAGACAAAAAACCTTGAAAAACCTCTTAAAAGTAGGGGGTCGTCTTATACGCCGGGTCGTCTTATACGCCGGAAAATACGGTATATCAAATATATTCATTTTATCAGGATATATTAATTATAATATTTCCTTTTCAGATCTGAGTTAAAGATAGATGAAATTGACAAAAAACTACTGTAAGAATTGAATCTGGAGTGTTTCAGAATGTGAATGAAAGTGAGGCATGGATGTATATTTTTTTCTGTATCAGCTGAACATATGTAACAATATATCATAAAAGTGGTGGAACTAGAATAAAAACTGGTGATAAAATTACTCAAATTGAGTCCCGTAAATCGTATTTCATTACTGAAACTAAAGAAGACATAGAAAAGCTTATTATGGAAGCAGAATGGAAAGTAAAAAATATTATTAAATATTAACTGCTGTAAATAAATCCCAGCTTAGCAAAAATTATTTAGTGTTATTTGTTTATTTATTAGAAGGCATGCTTAGCAATATTACACTTGATGAAGAAATGCGAAGAAATGCTCAAGAACAGATAAAAGATGGATCGTGTACTATAAAAAGAAGAAATTAATCATTGGAAGGAAGGCAATTATGATATGAAAATTTTCAATAGGATAAAATGGTTATGCTTATAAAGATAAGAATATTTGAGGCAACATTTTTACAATGGTAATGCACTACTGTAAAAGTTGGATACTGAGAAAGAATGAGTATAAAAAACATGTTTGAACTAATGGAATGGAGGATCCTTACTAAAATTACCATGCATCAAAAAAAGGATCAAAGTTCAAAATATTTTTTTGCATGAAAGCAGTTTTATTTATAGATCCATTCATATTATAAACCATAATTTCATACAGCTCACAAAACAATAATATAAAAACAGTAAGAGTCAGCCTTACTTAAACAAACCAGACAGGAACATGATCAGATAGGCTAATTCTACTTTACTGTAAAGCAGAATCTTGCAAGTCCAAAAATGCAATTCTTTTACTGTCTCCTTTACAGCCCAAGAAACTAGGAAGGTCTTTTCTAAGCCTTTTGCCTGTCCATTGCTGTCCCTTGTTTGATCATTCCCTAGGCAGCATTTCTTGGCCCCTTCTATCAAAAACGGGCTAAGCACTAACCCTCAAGCTGAGTAATTCACATGCTATCCATCAGCACAAGCAACATGGTTTCAGAATTGTAGCCTGACCTGAACCCTGACTAAAAGGGTCCAGATAATCCATTTCTTCCAGGGCTTTCTGAAACTAAATACTGACTATCTTCTTAACAACTTTCCCTAAAAAGGAAAGAGTGAAGATTGGACATAAGTTGTCTAATGTGGTCAGATCCAAGGATGGCCTCTTGAGAAGGAATTGGATCACTACTTAATTCAAAGCGGGCAGCAAACCCATTTGTATAATGAAGTGTTAATCACCATTTAGACCCAACCATGTGTCACTTATCAGGCCTTAATGAACCCAGGGAGGTGATACCGTTTTCCCGAAAGTAAGACCTACCCCGAAAATAAGCCCTAGCTTGATTTTTTTAGATGACCTAATATAAGCCCCAACCCAAAAATAAGCCCTAGTTTTGGGACGAGGCACATACTAAAAATCAAGCTAAGGTGGAGGTGGGGGATGAGCTGCCCCACATGCCCCACACCCACTTATCTTGCAGCCAGGCCTCTCTTTGCCAGCCCACTTCTTCTGTGGAGTCCCCAGGCCTGCATTTTGCAGTCAGGCCTTTCCAGAAGGCCTCTGCAGCCGAGAACCGAGCTATGGAAATCCATAGTTTGGTTATCGGCTGCAGGGGCCTTCTGGAAAGGCCTGATTGCAAAATGCAGGCAGGAGCTCCATTTCCAGCTGCAGAATGAAACTGCTCCTTTGACTGCAGAAGAAATAGGCCAGCTGGTCGTGGCTGCCGGTGCTGAAGGTGAGTGGAAAAGACACACATGCACCCTGAAAATAAGACCTGGTGCCTCTTTTGGAGGCAAAAAAACCGCAGTCTTATTTTCGGGGAAACACAGAACACACAGGCCATAAAACCTGTCATCAAATCAAATCAAATAGCTTTATTATGGCTTTGAAAATAATAAATATAGTAAAAATGAAAGTTTAATATAGCAATTTGTTATTGGAGAAAGAAAAAAACAAGACAATAAAACAATATATCTAATTTAAAATTTTTGTCCAGTTGTATAAGTTTGTGAAGATATTTTGTCACTTAGTATGTGAGTGCTGAGTTAGCATGCCTTAAAAATAATAAACATAAAATGTAGATGTATGGCCCTTGCATTTGGAAATGATTGGGACAATCAGTGCACATCTTTGGGCATCATAGAAAGGGTGCCATATGGGGATTAGAGTTTCTATCTCCCTACACAAGGGCAAAGTTTCTGTAAATAAGGAGTCCCATGAAATCTTCCCATCAGTAGAGCTGATGGGAGGTTATCAAAGCATGCTCTAGAAAAGGCCCATCTGTATTTGCTTAGAATTAAATTGTGTAGTACCATGCAGTAGAGGGCTTATGACTGTCTTAACATTTGGCAATAGAATTCAGGGGCACTAGTAATATAATTTTGGCAAACAATGTCCCTGATTTTTTCTTTTACTATTGATTTGGCCTTCTCTAGTGTTGATTGGCCTAGATATTTCGGAAAGCCAAGACCACAAAGTCCTGCTATGCACATATCATGTCAAAGAAATTGGTAATTGTTTGACTCTAAATTCTGAGATTAGCATCCTGGTCTAGGCATGAGCTTTTATACTTTCAATGTTAGCTACAAGTCTCAATTTTGCATTGGAGGTACATTTTGGAGTGCCAAACAAGGCCCTGAAAAAATTTAATTGAATGACTTCATAAGCCATTATGAAGGTTTGTGTATGGGCCAAGTTGTATCTAGTGGGCAAGTGTTCTAGTTGTATACAATTTAACTGCTGGGATGTAATTTCCCCCATTGCCTATAAAATTTAATTATTATTTGTGTAGTCCTTTGGGTAGTTGTGGCATAATTTAGTGGCTGTTAATTTCTTCGAAGCCTGAAATATCATGTCCAAGTATTTAAAACATTTAACCTGTTCCAACTCATGGGAATCAATTGTCCACTTGTGCTTTTGTCTTTTCATAGAAAATTTAAGCTTTGTTTTAATTGTTCCTCATTATAATGGGATGCTGGGATTCTTAATGCTTGCTTTAAGGCAAGGAAACAAGAATTACATTATCAACACAAGAGTAAAATTCGGAGATGTTTACTGGCTAATTTAGGAGCATGGATATCCACTCTCTGGAGAATTTTAATCAAAGAATGATGTATGTATGATGTATCCTTGTTTCACCCCTTGACAGTCTGAATAAAGTCAGAAAGTTCCCCTCCCTGGATACATTTTACTCTAAGCCTGGTTTTAGAGTACAGTTTAGGAAATTAGGAGCAGGAGTCTTTTATCTATAGTAGATCTGCTCAGAATGTTCTACTTACTCTTGAGATATTAGCAAAAGCTGCTTTAAAATCAATAAAGGCTGCATATAAATTCAAGTCAAGAGTGGTTTGTATATTATTTGTCAGATGCTGATGTACTAGGAAATGATCTATAACAGAATGTCCCCATTGAAACTCTGCCTTCTCTGGGTGGATTATTCTCTCTATTATCCAGATTTGGAATTCGGTAAATAATTACCTGCTAATGATTGTCAATATTTTATAACTGGTCTATAATTAGCTAGATCAATTCTGTTGCCTTTTTTAACAGAGGACAATTATGATCTCCTCCCAGGCTTTGGTTGTCTCAGTGATGTATGAAAATAAAGAGGCCAATACAGGGGCCCACCAATTTGAACTGGATTTAATTAACTTAGAGAGGATACAATCACTACGGAATGCTTGGTATTTATGGTAGGTTTTACTTCCTTGCACGTGACTGGGGGCCACTGCAGTAACGAGAATAATGATATATCCATCACATAGATACTAGCATGTAGATCCCAACAGAGATCTTAGGTACCTAGATACCTAAGGAGATAATACAACGGAGTCATGTAATGTTACTTGAACAGTTATAGTATGCCAAAATATAGAGGGATTTTTGGGCTTTGTGATTGTGATTACTGTAACCATTTTTTTCCTGTGATGTTGATCTTTTTTTCCAGAAAGCAAGATGTTTGTCTTTTTTGTTCCTTTAGAATTTGGATAGAATCTGGTGATGTTGACCTCGGATAAGATAGCAGAGGATTCCAATAATACTGCTTTGTCAGTGAGGATGTCAGCCCTATTGGACTCAGGTTGTACCAAGTGTGTAGTTAGCCTGGAAGTCATAAAGAAACTAAGACTGAGACTGAGGGTGCCCCTAACCTTCTGCCATTGGATGGGTCAGTGGCAGGGGGAGCCCAGGGTCACTTCGTAATGGAGCCTGTGGAAATGAGGATGGGTAGCCACAAAGAGTTCTTGAGTTTTATAGTAGCACCCGGGATAGAAAGACCCCTCTTACTTGGACTGACTTGGCACCACAAGTGGAACCCTCTTGTGAATTGGAGAAAAAGGCTCCTAAAAATCCGGTCTCTGCCGGATACATATCCCTCATACATAGCCAAAAAAACCAATATGACAAAGGAATTGGGGGCTGCTATACAGGAACTCACCAAGGGAGAAGAGAAAATCCTGAGGGAATACTGGGACTTAAGGGAAGCGTTCAGTGAGACAGGATCTGATGCACTCCTGCCCCATGGACTGCAGTATAGAGATCTTCCCTGAGGCAAAGTTCCACAAGCCAAAAATCTGTTTGGTGACTCCGCATGAGCTAGATAAGTTGTGCATCTTTATTTACAAGAACCTGAAACGAGGTTTCATCTATGCAGGCAGACGTGTGGCTGCTGCAGTGTTATTCTGGGAGGAAAAAAGACGGTAACCCCTGTCCCTCTGCATTGATTACAAAGGATTAAATGCTGTCTGTGTGGAGAATGTTTATTTGTTGCCTCTGATGAAAAATATGCTGACATATTTAGCCAAAGGAGAATTTTCACTGTTGGATTTGAGAGCTTATTACAGAGTTTATATCAAAGATGGAGATGAATGGAAAATGGCCTTCAACTGCCCATTGGGCTGTTTCCAGTTCCGTGTGCCTTGGGTTACAAGAGGCACTCTCTGTTTTCATGCAATTGATCATTGAGGTGCTGCATGAATATCTTTACAAAGGGGTCCTGGTGTACTTAGATGATATTCTAATATATAGGGAGACTATGGAGGAGCACAGGAAGTTAAAGTTAAACTTCAGATCTGCTGAACTTTATGCTAAATTGTCCAAGTGTGAATTCCATCAAGACAAAATTGATTACTTGGGCTGTCGAATATCTCATGAAGGATAGACATTGAAAAGGTGCGGGTGATTTGGGAGTGGGCACCCTCCCAAACTACAGAGCTTCCTTGGGTTTGCAAACTTTTACCAGCAATTCATCCTTTCCTTTGCCAAGATTGCATTGCCATTGCCAACCTCTTGAAAATGAAGGGAAAGAGTAAGCCTAAGCCTCGTCAGCTACTTGAGTGGTCGATAGAACGCCTGGCAGTGTTTGAAAAACTCAAGCAGCTATTTGCTGCCAAGCCAGTGCTAAAACACCCTGACAGTCCGTTTATGATCCAAGCTGATGCTAGTGACATGGCTGTGGGAGCTGTGCTACTGAAGGCGAATGCCGAGGGGTTTTTGCAACCTTGTGCTTACACCTCCAAAAAGTTAACTGAAACTGAAAGGAGGTGGGCAGTCTGTGATAAGGAAGCATTTGTTATGCAATGGGCAATGATAACTTGGAGTCATTTCCTGAAAGGAGCTAAGCAACCCTTTGAGGTGTGGACTTATCACAAAAACCTGGAAGCCTTGAAAACCTCAAGGAAATTGTCCCTAAGCGAGTCTGATGGGCACAGTACTTTAATCATTTCAATTTTGTGCTGAGTTATATCCCTGGGGGGATAAACTTCAAGACTGATGCTTTATCCAGATTGCCTCAGTATTATAATGCTAGACCTGAAGTAATCCGGCCAGTTATCCCTTCTAAGCAGTTGGCTGCTCTGGTGACTACTAGGGCTCCGAAAAAACTGGAGCATGAGCTACCAAGCGAGTTGTGCATAGAGTTGAAAGGAGCATTAAAAGGCGATGAGTGGTTTGTCCCATTCCAATGACTGCTCCATGAGAGATGGCCTGGCATGGATTGCAGCCACACTGTATGTACCCTCCAATCTACGGGGTCCTATCCTACAGTGACTTTATAGTAGAGCTGTTCTAAAGTGGGGGGAACAGTTATTTGTGTCATTACAGATTTTTTTTCTAAACAAGTGCATTTTGCTTCTTGCTCTAAGATCCCATCAGCTAAAACACTTGCTAAACTTTTTATTCAACACATGTATAGGTTACTCAGGGTTCCTGACCGCATCATTTCAGGTAGATTTCAATTCCCAGTTTGGGCAGGATTTCCTTAAGTTATTAGGCTCCGCCCAGGGGTTAAGCTCCACCCATCACCCACAAACTAATGAGATGTGTGAACATGTTAACTCACTTTTGGAACAGTACCTTAGGTGCTATGTGAATTATCAGTAAGATAATTAGGCTGACCTAAAGCCATTGGCAGAGGTTGCTTATAATAACTCAGTGCATAGTAGTACCAGTTTCACCCTTTCAAGGCAGCTTCTAGCCAGGATTTCCCATACCAGAACTGCCCCAAGAGCCGCTTCTGACCCTGTTGCTGGTGGAGTGGATTAAACAGCTTCAACAAATCTAGCCGGTGTCGAGCCCCGCTGGCTCGCCACTCGCCGGAGCAGATACTCACTTCCCAACGTGCCTGCCAGTTCCCAGGCCCTGCAAGCACGCCCGCCGAAAAGCTGATGGCCGCACCGGTGCCTGCGCAGCCTTCCCCAGTGGCTGGGCCTCCAGTACAGGTCTTCGGGCCGTCCAGCAGGCCCACCGCATGGCTGACGGCTGCGCCTGCGCAGCCTCCCACAGCAGTCAGGCCTCCGGCACAGGTCCTTGGGCCTTCCGGCAGGCCTGCCAAGCATCTGATGGCCAGGCCTTCCCAGCACCTGGCTGGCCGCACAGATGGGGCAGAACACCACGGGACGGCGTGGGACGGCTGAGGCAAGCCAAACGGAACATGGCTACGAGACCGGGCCGACGGCAGGAACAGGCCGGACGCGGCGGGGGTCAGCGGGGCCTACGGTGGTCGGCAGGACCAGGCTGGGCGTCGTGGGGGTGAGGTCCCAACCGGTCCCGTCTGGGGACACAAGGCAGGGGGTGGTAGGGACTGGGGGTGTGCACAGCCCAGGTGGTGGGGACGTGGATGACAGTGGAGCGCGAGGAGAGGATCGAGGAGGGGATGTAGGGGCCCGGCTGGGGGGTGCCTGGCGGACTTACTGGATGGTTGCCGCCGTCACGCAGAACGCGGAGCAAGCGCACAGGGGGGAGATGGGCAGGGTCTTTGTCAGTTTGAGGGCGGATGTCGGTTTGTGTTGGGGTGTGTGTGGCTGGGGTGTGACCAGACGATAAAGGAGCGTTGGAGCAGGATGCTGTCAACGCTGACTTTGCTCTGGTTTAGTCGTTTGTTTGGCTGCAAGACGAATAAACATCATTTGTACCTTGGACGTGTCTGTGGTTTGTCGGCAAGGACGCATCATGATAGCCGGTAACATGTAAGGTCTTGGAAGATGCACATCAAGCCCATAAGAAGCAGGCTGATAAAAAGCGGGTGAAGCTAAAAGAGTTCCAAGTAGGTGATAAAGTCTATGTCAATGCTGCAAACATTGACATGTTTTTGCACTGACGATATAAGAGACAGCCTTTTGTTTAAACTGCTTCACTTTGAATCTTGAAGGGAGGGAATTTTCTAACGACTATTTTGAGATGATTAGAAAAGCCTGCGTACAGAATGAGAAGTGAGACCTCATATGTAAAGCTAATTGGATAATGTGATTTATGACGTGTAGATAAGGGTGGGGATTGTATGTGTGTTACGATGGGTTTGGGGGGAGGAGATTTCAGAGCCTGGCATCCCTCCATGAGTGCCGATGTTTCATTTCATTACTAAGACTTTTTAGATAAATAATATGCCTGCAATTTGTTTGAATTGTCTCATTCATCGGAACCATGACAGTCTATTTATCCACAAAGTACTTACAGACTACCCAAAAAGAAAAGAAATTGGGATCTAAATATGTAGGATCAATCCCAATTGTGAAAATTATAAACCCAGTTACTGTGCAGTTGGACCTGCCAAAGAATCTTTGATGGATCCACCCTGTGTTTCACTGTAGTCTGCTCAATCCTGAAAAGGTGACTCCTCTTTGCCGCACTCATCCCACCCTTCTGGTGCCCATTCTGACAGAGAAGGAACAGCATTTTGAAGTCAAGAAATTTTTACTCTGGAAAGTATAAAGGGAAAGTGCAATACTTGGCGGCATGGAAGCATATCCCACCTTCACAATTGGAATGGATGCCCGCAATGTTCATGCCCCTAGACTCCTTCAGGCAATTCACAGGAAATATCCTGATAAACCTGGACTAAGCAATGTTCCTTAACTGACTTTCTGTATTGTTTTCTCTTATGCCTTTTACTCTGTTTTAGGGATAACGCCTATGTTGAAGGGGGAAAAGCGAATGTCAGCCAGATTTCCAGCTTGCAGTTTGTAGCTTTCTTGCTCTTGGCTGCGATAGTAATGGGGGGCGGGGGGGGTTGACATTTGTATTTTTATATACTTGCCCTGTTCACCGCCCTGAGTCCTTCGGGAGAAGGGCGGTATATAAATAAAATTATTATTATTATTATTATTTGGGGTGGAGAAGTGAGCTCGTGTAAAGTGTTCCCATGAGAAATGGAAGGGAGGATCGCTACCCATCAATGGAATGGAGTTGTTACCAATGCCAACTGTTCTGGGCCTATGGAGGTATACACCATGTGCTCAAGAGGGTTTCTCATATCACATTGGACATTGATTGGTCTGCCTGAGTTGGACTCTGGGTGGAGGGATTTGGAGTCACTTTCAATGTGTAACTTTAGCACAGATTTTACTCAAATATTGCCTTGCTTTTGTTACTATCAGTTCATGCTTACTAAAAGTACCTCTTCCCTAAATCCATGGAGCTGGGAGTTTTCTTTCTTAGGATTTGAATGAGGCAGACTTGACAAGTTAACTAAGAGATCATGACACATGTCAAGTATTCTACTTTCTTGTGAGATGGTTGAGTTAGAGTATGACCCTAAATTACAGAAGATTGAAAAATATGTAGTTCCTTCCTCTAAGTGAAACCATTGGGTTATCTGATCTTAAAGGGGGAAATTCTCATCAGGCATTTTAAAAGAGGCCTTAACTTGGTTTCTAATGAGACCTTGTCTAATTTTGCAAATTAAAGGGAGGTAATCACTTTCAGTCCTGGAGATTGTGCCAAATCTTAAAGCAAGGTCTAGATTTCTGGAAATTATTAAATAAACTATGGTAGATAACTAGTGATCTGACCAAAAAGTAAATTGCCCAGTCTAATCATATTGGACAGAGCCATTTAACATTTGTAGCTTATTCCTATTTATGAGACGTAGCAGCCTAAAGCAGCTAACTTTATGTTTTGTATCTTTGTAGGATCTAGACATAAATGGTGGCACAATAGGTTCTTCAGGAGGATAGGTATTGAAGGGTTTATAGAGCAGTATTCCCCAACCTTTCTGGGTTGGCAGCCTGATGCGGGGGGGGGGGGGGGGGAGAGCTGTTTTTTGCAAGGGGCAGGTGCATGAGTGCACAGCTTCATTTGTGTTACCTGTAATTGCGAGATGTTGAGGAGGAATATAGAAATTAATGCACAATCAAGAAAATTAGTCAAAGACAAAGCTGATTCAGCATTTTCAAACCGAGGTAATTGTTTTACATTTTGGACACATACTTTGGAAGTATAAACAGACCAAGCCCCATTAGGTCTGCCACTTCCAAAGCTAGGTTGTACAAAGTCTAGCAGAGAAAAATAGCTGGGATTGAGAATTCACACCAAATACATGTCTCCTGCAAAAAGATTATAACAAATTTAGTCAGGAATCCTAGAAAGTCTGGATCTTTTTGTTTTGGGGCTTACCTGGCTTATGTTCCAAGAAAGGACAGGAAGAACACTGCAGGATGTAGTTGTCAGTTGGCTGGTTCTCCCTCAGAGTGCTGGCTCTGGATAAATGATCAGAAAAATGAACAATTGAGATGAGTAGATTATAGACTGAGGAAGAAGATGAGAACAGACTGCCTGCTGCCAGTTAGGGTGCCTAATCTCCTGAGTCTGTGGCAATTCCATAGAAGAAGTTTCACCAAAAGAACAAGTAGGCCCAGATTGGGGGTCAGAATATGTTAGCCATGTTCAGGGCTCCTTTGAAAAGAGTGCACTTGTGGGACTTCCAGTTTTGCGCCTGTAGCACATGGCCATGCAAAAGGAGACCTCTGCTCCCCACGGCTAATTTTGTCCTGCCAGGGGGACCCTAGATGAGTCTGAAGTCTTCCCAAAGAGGTGACCATGAAGAAATGATGGTGGTTGCTTTGTTTGATCCAGGGGAAGCCCCCCAACCCTACTTGTAGCCGAAGTCCGAGAGCACGAACCTGAATATTGGCGAACAGGGTCTTGGAATTGGTGAGAGTATTGATCTTCTTTTTTCTATCTACTAATTGAATCCTTGAGAAAGATCCCCAAAGCAAGAAAACCTCCAGAAGTGAAGGGAGGGGACTATATCCCCATTCCCTTATAGATGAAAGTGGCAAATTAATATTAATGTGGAAAGAGATATATTAAAATTCAATTTAAAATACTACAGTCTGGACAAATTTAGGAACTAAAAAACTATCAAGATTATACCATGAAGAGTTTTTTATGGAATTCTAAAAATATATAACAAAATAACTTTTTGATTGAAAAAAAATTGAAAAAAGAAACAACTGCTGACATCTAGTGGAGAATCAGAGAATAGAATACTAACAATAAGGACTCAGAAATTGGCAGAATGCCCAAAAATAATAATAAAAAAGCTGTTCCTTTGAATTGCAAATCACCATGAAGACAGCTGGTAACAAAGGAAGAGCCAGTTATAAGATTAAAAAGTGTCTGAAAAGGGGGGGGGGAACCCAAAACACCTGGACAGTTGCTTAAATTTAAGAACTGTTTATGGAAAAGAAAAACCTTGGCCTTTGGCTAATTTTTAGAGGAGAATCTACAGGAAGGATTTAAGGTGGCTTAACACACTGAACTGTAATTTTGATTGACTGATAAATTGACTCTTCAATAAAAACATTGATCATTCGAAGGGGGGGAGACAACATGGTTATCACATACGTGTCAAAAAATGACAGGACGCCACATTCAATATTTTCTACTGAAGGACTTAACCTGGAAAATCAGGGGCCTCTAGAAGTAATACTTGAAGGCATGATGAATACTTTCCAGGAGGAAATATATGCAATATTAGGACAAATAAAAATGACAATAGACTCAAACCATGAGGAAATTCGAAACAACTTTGATGATTTAAATAAGCATATTTCTAATCTAAATCTACAATTAAAAATACCCAGGAAATAACAACGAATGATCAAATAAATCAGATAACAGACCACAAATTAGAATATGACCAAATTGATGAAATAACCAATGAAAAGAATTACAATTTTACACAAACAGGAAAAATTACACAAGATTCTGATGCAACAAGAAAAATGGAATGGATTATAGAACTTCCAAGAGAATCATCAAAGTTTGGGAGAGAAACTATTTATCTTAATTACTTGATCTTTTGTATTCCCAACATTTGCAAAAACACAGGAACCTCGGTAAGTGGATGACATCAACTTGGAAAAATACTCGGCAAAAGACCAGAGACTCGCCCTACCAGATGGACTACTACATAAACAAACACTTGTTTGAATATGGTTAAAAGAATAGAGAAATTTTGAACATAAAGGGGACATATAACAAGAGGGATAAGAGATTTAAGTAATATAGTATGTCCCACAATATATGAAATGTAAAAATAGTGGGTTGATGTAATTTTTATTAATATAAGTGAAATATAAACTGATTAAAAAGGATGTTATACCTAGATATTATAAGACAGATAAAAAGTATTTTTATAATGCATAAAATATTGGGATGATGTACTTAAATGGGAAAATTTGGACAGTTAGATGACTAACATATGAAAAAATTAATGACCAATAAGAATTGGATTGAATATAAGGGAAATTAAGTGTAAACAAAAATTACAAAAATAGAATGGTGAACTAATTATTATTGTATTTTTTTTCTTAGTAAAATGTAAACCAAGACAACATGGTGTACACCAGGCACTGGAGATTGTTATAGTTAAAAAACAACCAAATATTTATATATATATATAAGAAAGTGCACTTGCAGGGATAAAAGGCAGGTTGTAGATGGGGTAGCCATTAGATGAATAGACTCAGGATCAATGCTGAGGGAAACCAGTGGAAGTGGGACTGCACTTTGACAGTCTGTTCTTCAAAGTCCAGCTGTGAGGAAATATCACCTGAGGAATGAGGGATTATGAAGAGATTGTGTTATTTGTTCAGCTTGGTGTTCCCTTCATCTCTCTGGGTTAATTTTGGGCTGAAATGCCTTTTTGGTGTGTTTTTTGGCATTCAGAAAATGAACAGGAGGGCAGTGGTAAAGTGCTGAGAGAACACTGACAAAGGCATTGATTTAACTACCTCAAGTTTGCAGATAATTGTTGATCTTCTGTAGAAAGGGTGCCAAATAAATGAGCTAGTTCATCATCTTTCATAGAGCTGGCTGATACCTGTATGAAATCAAGGGTATTATCCCTCCAGGGCTTAGCTGCATCTGCTCTTGGAGGTGGTGGAGCATACTGCTATGCAGGTCGTTGCTGGCTGTGTAAGAGCTCTGGAGCTTATGCTATTCTCTTATGTGCTTGGCTCTCCTCCCAGAATTTAGCAGAGGCCATACATTGGCAGATTCATCTAGATCAGTGTTTTTCAAACTTGGCAACTTTAAGAGGTGAGAACCAACTGCCAGTATGCTGGCGGGGGAATTCTGAAAGTTGAAATTCAAACATCTTAAAGTTGCCAAGTTTGAAAAATACTAATCTAGATAGTCAGCATTGTTCATCTTCATGCAAAATAATTATGAAAATTCTGTTCCTTGACCCATGTTTATTTCGTTAAAGATATTGCCTCTCCTATCTGCTTTAACTCCAAGACATTCACAGCAATCTTAGTTCTCTCTCAGGTCTTTGCAAGCTAGTTCAATGCACTATGGTAATTGCTATACCATGCCCATGCTTCTTGTTCCTAAACTTAGAAACTTTAAGATATGAGAACCAACTGTCAGAATGCTAGTCTGTTCTTTAAAGTCCAGTTGTGAAAAATATTACCTGAGATATGAATATTAGGAGGGTTATAAAGAGATCGTGTTACTTGTTCAGCTTGGTGTTCTTTTTATTTGCCTGGATGAATTTTGGACTGGAATGCCTTGTTTTTTGGGACTCTGGGCACTCAGAAAATGAACTTGTCAGCATTTCAACAGGAGTATGATTGGAGGAATTCCAGTGTTAAGGGACTCAGTTGCAACAGTCATTATTTGAGTATTTAATTGCCTTAAGTTTGCATATCATTGTTTGTTGGTCTTCTGTAGAGAAAGAAGTGAGCCAAATAAGTGAGCTAGTTCTTCCTCATCTTCCATAGTCAGCTGACATCTGTATCTTTGCTGTAATGAAATCAAGTGTTATGCCTCCAGTGCTTACCTAGATCTGACTTTGGAGTTAGTGGAACTTTCTTCTTTTTTATATATATAGGCCAGAAACAGACAGAACAAACAATAGAGGAAACAACTACATAAGTGGAAGAAGAAAGAGAAGATGAATCAAGAGGATGAGGGAACAGTAAGAGAGCAGAGGATTACGAGATCAACGACCTAAATATAAGTAAATCAAAATAGAGAAGGAAAATAGAATCTTTTCAGTGAATATAAATGGACTGAACTCCCCATCAAAAAGAAAAAAAATTCAACTACAGAAATTAACCATTGATATAATTTGTTTGCAAGAGACAAACATAAAAAAAATCATAAATTTTTGGAAAATCCATAACTTGGAAAACTTTACTACACATCAGCTCAACAAAAAATGAGCAGCTATATATGTTAAAGAGACTACATATTCTAAAATATAGGGACGTAGTGGCTCAGTGGGTTACGATGCTGAGCTTGTTGATCAGATGGTCAGCAGTTTGGCGGGTCGAATCCCAAGTGCCACGTAACAGAGTGAGCGCCTGTTACTTGTCCCAGCTTCTGTCAACCTAGCAGTTCTAAAGCATGTAAAAATGCAAGTAGAAAAATAGGGACCACTACGGTGGGAAGGTAACAGCGTTCCGTGCGCCTTTGGCGTCTAGTCATGCCAGCCACATGACCACAGAGACATCCTCGGACAAACGCTGGCTCTTTGAAATGCTCCGCTGTTTGAAACGGAGATGAGCACCGGCCCCTAGAGTCGGAAACAACTAGCACGCATGTGCGGGGGATATTTATATTCTAAAATGATTTTCAAATAGATTTTACATTTTATTTTTTCCTATGTTAACAACAGTGCACTTTTAATATATACAGTGCACTTTTAATACATTTTATATTCTAAAATGATTTATGTATATTTGGTAGAAATGGTAGAAATATTTTTAAATCAAAAACAGATACTTTTGATAGTAATATATGCACCAAATAACAAAGAAGAATTTTATCAAAATCTTCCCAGAAAAATAGTAGAAATGGAATATCAAAATATATGCTTAACTGGAGATTTCAATGCAATAGTAAACAGGACATTAGATTATAAAAGTAATAAATCAGGGAAACAAGGAAGAAAAAGATTACCTAAGACTTTTTTTAACATGACAGAGAAAATTGGTGTACAAGATATTTGGAGAGAAATGAACCCAGGAAAATCACAATATACATTTTATTCTAATAGTCATAAATCTTGGTCCAGAATTGATATGATTTGGATGACGCCTGAATTAAGGGTTAATATGCAGGAAATTGAAATAGAATTAGATATTTGGGCAGATTATAACCCCTTAAAAATGATGTGGAAAGGAATGCAGAAAAAAATAAGATGGACTTTGAATCAATCTATATTAAAAGAGAAAGAATTTACAGATTCAGCAACAAAAGAAATGGATTTTTTCTTTAAAGAAAATAAAAAAGATACAATATTACAAAATGTGTGGGATACAGGCAAAGCATATTTTCGAGGTATAGCAATAACATACACAATGAAAAAGAAAAGAAAAGAGACGTCAGTTGTTAAGAGGAAAATTTAAAAAATTAGGACTTGAACTACAAACCCACAAAAGAAAATATTGAAAAGAAAAATGGAAATAATAAAACATAAATTAAATTTAATAGAATCAGAAAAATTGGCACTGCAACTTAAAAGGACAAAGCCAAACTTTTTTGAAAATGCAAATAAACCAGGAAGATGATTAGCTTATAAACTTAAAAAACAGAAGGAGAGAAAATTGATAAACAATTTAGTAGAAGAAAAAGGCTGTTTACAATTTAAAAATGAAGCAATAAAAAAATAATTAAAGAATACTATGAGAAACTTTATGTTAAGGAAGAAACTTCATAGAAAAAATGATTCATATATGAAAATAATTTATCAAAAACTCTAGAAAACTTCAAGACTATCTTAAATGGAAAAATAACAATGATGGAATTGACAAGAGGCAATAAAAAGACAAAAAAATGAAAAAACACCAGGACCAGATGGATTCCTGGCAGTTTTATAAATGCTTACAAGATACATTAAGTTTACCATTGAAAGATATATGTAATGAACTTTTATTGGAGGCACTACAAAATCTTCACTTCAATAATAGCCGAGAGGCTGAAAAGATTTTTGACTGAATTTATACATCCAGATCAAAATGGATTTTTGCCAAAGAGATAAATAAAAAATAATTTGAGAGTAATAGAAGACATATTATGAACTGTATCCAGGGAAACTACTGGCATTAGTATTTTTAGATGCCCAAAAGGCATTTGGTAATGTTTCTTGGCAATTTATGATTCAACAACTAAAAACAACGGACTTTGGACAAAACTTTATAAATATGATTCAGACAATATATCAGGAACAAACAGCAAAAGCGATTGTAAATGGGAATTATTCAAAGAATTTTGCTATACAAAAAAGCACAAGACAAGGATGTCCACTATCCCCACTGCTATTTATCTTAACTTCACAAGTTTTAAATAGAAACATTAGGCAAGATCCAGAAATTAAAAGATTGAAAATAAAAGGTGAAACCTATAAATTGCAAGCATTTGCAGATTATTTGGTATTCATTCTAGAGAAGTGGTGGCGAACCTTTTAGAGACCGAGTGCCCAAACTGCAACCCAAAACCCACTTATTTATTGTTGGGTGCCAGGTGGGCGTGGCCCACTGGGTGGGTGTGGCTGTGGTAGTCATGGAAGATTGGGTGGGTGTGGTTACCTCAATGTTGCTCGTGGGGAGGGACACCTGTGGGGGGTGGACAGGGTTGGAGGAGCTCCAGGAGGTCTCTGGCAGGTGGTGCGATAGGCAGGAGACTCATCCTGTGGGGTGGGGTGAGGCAGGCTGGGGGTGCCACTGCCATGGGGCAAGGCAAGGGCTGGGGCAGCTGCTGCCTGACACCATCAGCCTCCGCACACAGAGGCCAGCGAGTGCATGGGGGCCAATGGTGTCTGTCAGTAGCCACAGCCTAACGGCCCTTCAACAGGCGCACTCTGGGGCTCCGCAGCCTGTCGCCAGCAGTTCAAAGAAGCCGCCTCCGAGATGAATGGTTGGCCAACAGCTGAGGAGGTGCAGTGGGTGGTGCCTGGCAAAAGGAGAGCATGCGAGGCCAGGAGGGACAGGATGGGGGGGAGGGAAACCAGCCGTGCCGGGATGCATTCAGCCACGTGGGATCTCGGCAAATTAGCAGTTGCCACGTCTGGGGCATGGCGCGGGTGCCCACAGAAAGGGCTCTGAGTGCCACCTCTGGCACCCGTGCCATAGGTTTGCCACCACTGTTCTAGAGGAACCTTTAGAGATGATTCCTAAACTGTTGGAAAAGAGAGAACAATTTGGAGAGGTAGCAGGATTAAAGACAGAGAAAAAACTAAAGTGATAGTTAAAAATCTTATATAAACAAAAAATGCAATTATCAGAAAAAATAGAATTGCAAATAGTCAAAACGGTCAAATACTTGAGAATATATCTGACAGCAAGATGTTCAACAATAAAAGAAGATATTAAATTGTTAAATCAAATGAAGCTTGATTTGGAAAAATGGAAGAATCTGCAACTGTTGACGTTAGAAGAATTGCTACAGTGAAAATGAATATATTACCAAAAATTCTATTTTTGTTTCAAACAATACCTATAAAACTAGAGAAAAAGATTCTTTGAAGATTTAAACTCTAATTCAAAAATTTATTTGGCAAGGAAAGAAAGCTAGGATTAAATTGAAAATGTTACAAGAAGCTAAGGGAAATGGAGGTTTTGGCTTACCAAAATGGGTTTTATACTATCAAGCATCAGTGCTAACATGGATAAAAGAATGGAAAACTCTTAGAAATAAAAGATTGCTGTGCTTGGAGGGACATGACCTACAACTTGGTTGGCATGTTTTTTTATGGTATGGAAAAATAAAATACATAAATACTTCCAAAAACAATATATTAAAAGTGCACTGTTGTTAACATAGGAAAAAATAAAATGTAAAATCTATTTGAAAATTCCAGGCTGGCTCTCAACAATGGAAGCATTTGTACATCTAAATCTAGTCAGTCTTGATAAAATATGGACATATAAATATATTCTGAAGGGAACTTAAAATCCAGGCAAGAGATGGAAAATCAGGGCATCGATTTAACATTGTGGTCACATTTACAAATGCAAGTGAGATATGGCAAAGATATTAAACAGTATGGATTTTATAAAGAGCAGACTATGTTTGACCAGACATTAGTAACTTCCAATGAAAAGTTAATTAAAAAATGTACAATTTCTTATTAAATCTGAAAATGGAAGATGAACAAGTAAAAGAGACAATGATAGTATGGGCAAAGAATTTTGGATATAATATAGACTTAGAGAAGTGGCAAACTTTGTGGGAAAGAAACTATAAATTGATAATGTCAGCTTCGTATAAAGAAAACTTATACAAAATATTCTATAGATAGCACTTGTCACCAACAAGATTAGCAAAAATGTTTAAAAATATGTCAGAGAAATGTTGGAAATGTAAACATAAATCAGGTACTTATTATCATGTGGTGGACATTTGCTAAAGCAAGGAGATATTGGTCAAAAATTCAAGCACATCCCTGATTTTACATGTGATAACAGCGGCAAGAATTATATTTGCACAATACTGGACGAATGAAGAAATACCACCAGAAGAAGAAATAATTTAAAAAATACTAGACAATGCAGAAATGGACAGACTTACTTTAAGGTTGAAAGAAAAAGAAGAAACAGAATATTTTCAAACTTGGGTCCTATTTTATCAATGGTTAGAGAAAAGATTTAGGGATTAGGAATTTAATTTGTATTAATGAATAACATACTCAGACAACACGTATTTGTTGAATGATTACTATTGAATTCTGTTAAAAAAGTCAATAAAACTTTATACAAAAAAACCCCACAAAGCCTGAAGGAAAAAAGGAAGGATGGAGAAGAAGCTAGAGCTTAAATGAACACAGTAATAATTAGAAATTTTGTTTCTCGAAGTGCACTTCAATTTATTTTAGAAATCCTAGCATGGCTGATCTCTAATTCCCCGGCTGTGAATTGAAGACTAAACTTTAATCTCAATTCTGTGTTTATTTACATTGGAAGTAAAACCGCTCAAACTCACTGAGTCTAATTCTGAACCTGCAAATAACATTATGCCTAAACGCAAAACTTTTAAAATAAAACATCAAAACATTACAAATATTCTCATGGTACCGCAATGATTATGTAATAAAAAATTGAATTTAAACATTTTACCAAAAAAAGCTCACCACGTTCACTTTAGTCTGTCTTTAAAAAAGGTGAAAATGATTCCTGTATGTATCTAAATGTATAGTAAAACTCACCGAATCTTAACATATGTCGCGTGGAAACTAGTCACACTTCCTCCCTGCGAGTAGCCATCTTGAAACATTTGATCACTTTTAGCAACGAGTTTATTGGACGAATTCCTAGAACAGACCCTGAATAATCCGCCTAAGAGGCGGAAGGAGAGATTTCTTTACAGTTTACAGAGGAACAGTTTCATGTTTCCCAGCTAATTGCGGCAAATCAAATTGCTCAATTTGCGGCTTTTCAGGGAATTCGATCTTTATTATTATCATTTTAAGTCACTACAACCCTGGATGAAGGGCAATATGCGTTGGTAGATTTACAGTTATGAGTCTTTGGCGCTATCAGATCTTGTAGCTTTATAGTTCTCAATGTTTTTCAAGTCGACAACTAAGATGCGTGGACTTAAATTCCCAGAATTCACTAGGCGGCTAGGGAATTCTGGGAGTTGAAGTACACGCATCTTAGAATTGTTGACTTTGAGGAACACTGGTGAAAGACAAGGTTGTTGCTAAGCCATTTCTAGGCTACGCTGCTACTTCTCTCCCAGGACGAATAGAAGTTTTTCATGTAGCTGGGCTGGCGGCATAGGTGCTTCCCATTCCTGATCGACCCCTGGTGCCTGTTGAATTTGCGATGCTTACAGTAAGTATCAAGGATTACTAACCAGGTTCGAATAGAGAAAAAATAAATAAATAATTAGTTGCTCAGCCTTAAAATCTTTTTCATTTGGGCTTGCTCTTTCCCCCGAATGACCTGATGTCACCTAACAGGGCGGACTCGAGAAGGCCCATGAGATTTATCTACCAATTAATTTAATCAGTGATTAATAGATTAAACAAAATGATTTAAGGAAAGCTGTTCCTTCTTCAAATTATGTTTTTGCTCGGACTTAAAAATCCAGCCCACACGAGTCGTCAGAGGAGTTAAACCAACTGACAGCTAGGAGACAACACCTAGCTCAGTGTTTCTCAATCTCAGCAACTTTAAAATATATGTACTTCAACTCCTAGAATTTCCCAGCCGTGGCGCAGGAAGTTGTTGAGATTGAGAAATACTATTGAACCTCCAAATTCCAAGTGGAGGCTAAAAGAAAGCCACGGAAATCCCAAAGGGGAACTGAAGTTTCTTAGATGAGAAGCGAAACGTCTTCAAAGAAAAACAATGTCCAGTCGGAAAAGCACCTTTGGAACAACTATGAGCTGGATAACTGAGAATCTCCATAGACACAAAGCCACGGAAATCTTTTTCCGCTTGTCCCCGTAATTCGCCGGGGATCGAGCGCAATTCGATATTAATCCTAATAATTTTCGGTTCAACGGCAGCTCGGTGACTCCGTGACGGTAGAGCCGATTATTGATGTATAGAGCCGGCTATTAAATGTAACTATGGACAGGAACATCGTAGATCGACACTCTTAATTTTTCCAACATTTTCTCCAGGAAAGCTCTGGTCCGAATCAGCCCGATTTAAAAAATGGAAAATGCCATCCGCGCCGCGCGAATATAGGGCAATCATCCCCCTTTGGGTTCCTTCTAGAACTAATCCGATTCTAGTGACTAAGAGGCTTCCAGAGAAGGCCCACTGTTTCTTAGAGCACCAATCAACTGCTGGTGGTACCCCTTAACTCCGCCCATTTATTATCGGCGACTCTTGATTTTACCCTGCCTGGGTTTCACCTGCTGTAGTCTTGAGATACTGTACGTTAACTCCCGGATGTGGGGTTTTCCTTCTGAATTACCACTCAAGAGAGCCGAGAAAGGGAGTGCTTCGTTAGCAGCCATTGGCCACTTCTTGATTTTTGCAAGGGACGACGAAGCAAAGCAGCTGTGCTTCTAACACGGGGTTGATTGTGTGAACGAAAATCTGCCAGGAGCTGGAGCGAAGAGTAAGCGAAATATCCTCTTCTCTATTAAACAAAATTATGTAGCCTTATGTGGTACTTTATCAAACGATGATGCGGAATATCATCCTGTAGAGAATGTGCTTTGGCCGGTGTGTTCGTCATTACTAAAGGATATACCGGTGTGGGGTTTTTCCTTTTCGGTGGAGAGACACAAGACAGATGTTGCCAGGATCCGATCCTGTGCCTTTTGTTTAACATAGGAAAGGAAAATTGTTCCTTCAAGTCAGTCTTAACTCCTGCACTTTTCCTGTCGGTACTTTTGGAAATTGCATTTCCTTATTTCTAGGTCAAGAGAAAGGAACTGGCTCAAAGTCACTGGCTTTGTATCTAAAAAAACCCTTTAGATACTTCTTTGTAGTCTGATACTTTTGTTATTACACTAGTGCCAAGAGGCACTATTGAATATTTTTAATATTTTAATTTGAACTCCAAATTAAAGGAGATGAAAGGCATTTTTTCAAAAGTGGAATAATGAATTTTTACAAGCAATTGCCAATGTTCCTAATTTCTTGCATATTTAAGGAATGCATCTATCATACAAAGAATTTTTTAAGAAAAAGATAAATACATGAAGCAACTATAGTAGAAAACTGGATGAATCTTGTGCAGAACTTGATTTTTGAAGATCTGGGATCTAGGACACGATGGGAAAGGAGTAATCAAAACCAATTGTTCCAGAGATGAGTACAAAAGTGCACATTAGTTCACCTCAATGTACTCAATGTACAAGGGACTAGAGGCTAAAGCATATTAAGAATGATTGCAAGAACTTGGTATGACTAGTCTAACAGAGAAGGATTAGGAGTGACATAATAGCAGTCTTTCAATATCTGAGGGACAGTCACAGAGAAGAGGGGGGGTCAATTGTTTCCTCAAAGCACCTGAGGGCAAGATGAGAAGTAACGTAAGCTTATCAAATATTGATCTAATCTAGAATTAAGGAGAAATTTCCTCTCAGTAACAAAAACTAATCAGTGGAACAGTTTGCCTCCAGAGGTTGTGGGTGCTGCATCACTGGATGAGTTTCCTGCCTATCGCCCCACCTGCCAGAGACCTCCTGGAGCTCCCCTAATCCTGCCCACCCCCCACAGGTGTCCCTCCCCACAAGCAACATTGAGGTGACCACACCCACCCAATCTTCCATGACCACCACAGCCACACCCACCCAGTGGGCCATGCCCACCTGGCACCCAGTGATAAATAAGTGGGTTTTGGGTTGCAGTTTGGACACTTGGTCTCTAAAAGGTTCGCCACCACTGTTCTAGTTTCTATGCAGGAATCTAGGTCCCAATATCTTGTTATAACCAAGAAACTGCATCCTGATTTATCCATAGAGTAGAAGCAATCTATGTTCTCAGCAGTTGAAGTCACCAAATATTTTTTCGAATAGCATTTTTCCTTGGCACTGTCAGTATTCTATTTTCTCTTTTACTGCTTTTATCATGCATTTTCATACTATTGTTTGGCTATGCTACTGCTGTACTGTTTTTATATTTCACATGCTACAGCATTTTCACTTTAATCTGATACTAATGCTAATGAATTTTTGTACTGTTGTTTCCATTTTCCTCTTTTGACCAGAAGTGGATTAGTAGGCAAGAAATTCTTAATTATTTTTTTTCAAAGATTATTTTTTCATTTTTCCGTGTACGAAACAATTTTTAAAGTTTCCATTCACACACCATTGCATGACTCTGCATATAGTTGCTAAATCCTTCCTGTAAGGAACCTAGGATAGCTATGTGACCTCTCTTTAATTCAGAGCTGTATCATGACTTATGGCAGCACTCATGCTGTAAAAATAGATTATAAAATGCATGTGGATTTTAAAATTCTTCCTCGCCCTGCAATTACACTATAAGTTAGTAGGTGGCACTTGTTTACAATAAAAGCTCTATCAATATTGTATTATATTATTTAACATGTGGTGCAGTTTTGTTTAGGAAACATTGCAGCAGACAATTAAAGGAAATAGTATTGTGGATCCTACCTGGCTTGATACAGTTGTGTTGAGGGCAAAATCTGCCATCTGTGCTTTATACTGGTTGACTCAGCATTGGTTGGCAGAAATGAGGAACCTGAAGCTTTTAAAATTTTGCAGCACCACAGTTCCCTGTCACTCTTGCTATTGCAAATGATTATCATTAACTTGTCACAGATGGGCCTAGGCCAGGGGTAGGCAACCTCGGCTCTTTTATGACTCATGGACTTCAACTCCCATAGCTGACTTGGGAATTCTGGGAGTTGAAGTCCATGAGTCATAAAAGAGCTGAGGTTGCCTACCCCTGGCCTAGGACAACTTGATGTGGCCAACTCACTGCAGGACAACTCACCACAGGATAATTCAACATTGTATTAATCGTAACTTTCATTCAATTATTTTTATTATTGGTGACCATGTTTTCATCCAAATTATTGTAATTCTTGTATTTATGGATTGACTTTATTTTATTGTTACTGGCCATGGTTTCCATTGAAATTAATTTAGCTTTTTTTTTAAATTTCCCTGTGGCAATTTGGCATGGCGAGTTATCCTATTCCGTCACAGGTCGGCTACACTTAGCACTGTTCTTTGAAACGCAGCAGATGTCAATAAATCTTGGTCTACAAGATGGTAAAGAAAGCAACCACATCCTTTCCATTTTTCTTGTAATACACAATTCTCCTTGTATGGATAATATTGGAAAAGTTTCTCATTTACTGTTTAGAAAAATATTTTCACATTCCAACTTCAAATCAAGTCAAATTACCAAACTTTTTTTACAATCAATTGGTCAGAAAGAAGCAGGTCTAACAATAAAATAAATAGGCCTGTAATTATTAATTAAACTTTTAAATACATTGCAATAAAATTACATAAAGTATATCATTATAGTAACTGTGATACAAATAGCAGTGGCAATCAGCAAAAATTGTACTAAACTTCAACTGTGGATAGGACAGAAACAAGAAATGATAGTACAAAATTAGGCAATCTGAAAAGATAAGGCAATCTGAAAATTGCCTTATTGAAAATTAGGCAATCTGAAAAGAGATAAAATGTTGGCACATGCCTATTTCAGAAAAACTGATAAATTGTAGAGTTAGACACTAAGTTACCGTACTCTAATTTTAAAAATATCTCAAAAATATTGTTCAAGGTAACTCCTGACATTTTCAAGCCCTAATAGACAGAAGCTTTCCAAAGAAACACCTAAGGACAAGTTAGCCAGGTTGATTTAAAATAGTGTCTGAGGCAGACCCACAGATTAAAAAAAAAGTTTCAATGGAAAATTAAGGAATTAGAACTAGGCTCTGGCACCTGATTTTCTAACTGTAAAATATCATTCTTGATGCATCTTGGAATATCATAAGCTGAAATATGACCTTAGCAAGAAAAACCTGACAATCTTCAGGAATAAAATGTGCCCACTTGATTAGAAGAATTTTAAGACAGCTTTGGGGCTATGCTGGGCCACACAGATAAGACAAATGTGTGTTCCAAGATAAGGAAGCCTGGAATTTCACCCAGCATATTAATTAGTATGTACCTACTCATTTAGCAATTTGCCATTTATGTAACCTACTGTTGTACAAACACTAGACCAGTGAGTTGATCTAAGTTTGAACAATCCCCTTTAAATCCCATCTGTTTCTCATTGAGAACATTTTCACTTTGCACCCAATCCAACAGTTTTAATAAAGATATAGTTACAGTGGCACTGAAAAAGTGAATTATGGCCATTTTCCACACTTACAATCCCAATGTAAGTGCAGCATCCCCATGGTCCCATGATCAAAATTTGGATGCTTGGCAATTGACTCATATTTATGATGGTTGCAGTGTCCTGGGGTCACACGATCACCTTTAGCAACCTTCTGAAAAGCAAAGTCAGTGGGAAAGCCAGATTCACTTAACAGCCATGTTCATATAACAACTACAGTGATTTATTTAACAACTATGGCAAGAAGATCATAAAAAGGGGCAAAACTCACAACTGTCTCACTTAGCAATAGAAATTTTGGGCTCAGTTATGGTCATAAGTTGAGGACTGCCTGTATTAAGCAAACTAATTGGTCTATCGTTGGCAGGATTAAGTCAATTTCCTAAACCTATATTCTTATAGAGAGGGATAACTTTATGACTGTCCATTACAGTTTCAAGTGATGGTGGCTGTTAAGCGAGATGATATGATTGTTAAATGACCATGCAGGTCATTAAATTGAGCATGGTGTGCCTCAGGGATGGGGAGAACTTGTGAAGCCTGGGGCAGGATAAGGCTCACCTTCTCTGGACTTCCCACCAATGCCTTTGAGACACCCCAAGCTCTGCTTGCTGCTCCTCAGGTTCCCTATAGCCTGTAGACCTGCTTTTGTCCTCCCACCAGGTCCACAGGACTTTTCCACCACCAAGTCCCTGCAGGCCCTTCTTCCCCCCACTGGGTCCCCACAGGGCTTGGAACTCCTGCCCAACTCCTGTCACCCATCATGCACTTACCTTTTGAAAATCTCCAGAGCTCCAAGCTTTTCTCAGTACTGCACAGACTGTGATAGAGAAGCAGAATACAATGGTTAATCCTTGGACCATATAGTGGTCTCCTAGAAGTGGCCACCATTTTGGTGTGGCCAGAAATAATTGTTGCCATGCTGAAAATGGTAGCTGTTCTAGGAGGCAGTCACACAGCCTAGAGATAAATAACTTGCCTTCCTTTTCCACCATGAAGTGTAGAGGTTTCAAAATGTAAGGTTGTGATGGGTGACAAAGGATGGGGAGCAGGTCCATGGCCTACAGCATGGGTATCAAACTCACAATGTCATATGACGTCTCGTGATGTATCGTGACTTTTTTTCCATTGCCGGCAATGGGCTGAGTGCAGTTTTAGCATGACACATCCGGCCCGCAGGTCAGCAGTTTGACACCCCTGGCCTACAGGAACCCAACAGCGCAGCATTGGGGGAGGAAGAGGCAGGCGCACTGCAAAATCCTTGCTGTTAGTCATAAGGGTGAATGATCAGAGCGACACTGCAGCAGCTGTAACTTCAAAATATAGTCAGAGGAACATTTTGGGAACAGTTTGTTGTAACTTTGAATCATTGCTAAGTAACCAGTCATTAAGTGAGAACTACATGTATGGCCTCATTCCATTCAAAATGAATGCTGTGCTATTAATGTAAGTTAAAAGATCAGCCAGTATGAGGACTATAAATTTTTATTTTCTTTTAGCAATTTAACAACTTCTGAAGGCAAGCCATTTCAGTGCTTGATCATTAGAGACTTTTAGAAAGAGATTGAATAGCCATTTCTCTGAAATGGTATAGGGTCTTCTGCTTGAGCAGAGGATTGGGCCAGTGGACTCTGTTATTCTGTTATTCTGTTCTGTTAATTCTGAAGTGATGAAATCACCTTGAGCTTTCCCAGATTTCAGTGGTACAATGAGATCCTTAGTCTCAACTATAGACACAGGAGGCTATTCAGGACATGTACCATTGGGTGGGGAATTGCTAATGAATAATTTAATAGTTCTGGATTAAAAATATTCTGAAAATAACTCTCCAAAATAATTGGAGGTATTTGGCTGATGGGACTTATATCATTATCCATAAGAGAGCAGTTAACTAGGCGCCAGAACTAAGCAGGGTTCTTAGCTGCTGTAATTAATCTCCTCCAATTTTCTCTCAGAACTTGTTCCTGTTTAGATTTTATGAGTTCTTTATAAAACATTGCATGCTTTCTGAATGATTAAAAGGAGTCTTATGGGTTGTCAGATCAAAAACTATACATGCAATAAGAATGACAAATCTAGGGAGGACACTTTGGAACATTATTTGCACAAGAAAGAAGACTTAAATCTTAAAGTTAACCTGTTTCCTAATTGGGCTCCAATCTCAAATTTTATTCCTGGAATATTATAAAGTAATTTGAAATAGTGGATCTCAGTTCTTGTTTTTGTAAGGACCTGCCCCAGCTGGTCCCTCAGGAAAGTAAAACTCTTGACTCCATTGCTGTTAATCAAAATAATTTTTATTGAGAGAAAGTGGTTGCAGGAAAGTCAGATGGACTCTGAAAGTCCCGCACAAAGCACAAAGCTATTCTTTCATTTCTCCCAAACCCAACCCTGTAACCAGTCCACCAGCAGTCAATGTGATGCTGCAGGGTTGTTATGAGAATGCGGAGGTGCTGGGTAGATAAAAGGTTACCCTCAGGGCATGACGGCCTTGGAACAAGACTGGAACTTGGGAAGGAGTCTGCTTTGTCTCATACTGCCTAATTCTCAAGCAGTTACAGCAAAAATGAAAGCATGCAAAGAATGCCAGCAACCTTCCTCCCCCTTCTCTGACTGAATGGCAGGACACCAGCATAGTGGACCTGACATGCTGCTCCCCCAAAAATGTTAGTCCTGCAGAAGAAAACATAATAAATAGGGAGAGAAAGAAAAATATGACATTAAGAGAAACATTATTCAGGTTTATCAGGATATTGGTTATGAAAACATTTTACAAGTCTGGAAGCCCTAATGAGGTGGTGATACACCCACTCATTTTGAGCTTTGGGGAAATCATTCCATGCTACTAAATATTGGAGTTCTCCCCTATGTCTGCAGGAATCCAAACTCTCATGAACTTTAAAATGTTGCTTTTTCCCCAGACCATTATTCATTTGGGAGGTGGTGGAAGGCTTGGTCTAAGGGGTGAAATAACCTCAGGTTTTCATAAACTACAATGGAACACAAGATGGACACAATGAAGGGATTTTGGCAAATCCAATTCTACAGTCACAGGGTTTATAATGGGCGTGATGGGAAAGGGGTCCACAAACTTGGGTCCTTGTTCTTTTGAAGGCTGTGGAGACTGAAGGTAGCAGGTGGAGAGGTAGACATGATCACCAGTGTTGAATGGTTTATGTTCCTTGGATTTCTTGTCAGCTTGAGTTTTGTAAGCCTTCCGGGCATCTGCATGGGCTTTTCCCATGAACAGCCATGTATTTCCTAACTGGGACACCCGTTCCTTTAACAATGGCACCAGAGGGTCATTTAGAGGTATTTCAAGCATAGGCTTAAATTCCTGACCAGTAGCCACCCTGAAAGAGTGAATTCTATGCTACTGTGTACCTAATTGTTATACGCCACTTCTGTAAAAGGCAACAAGTCAGTCCAATCATCCTGCTGATAATAAAGCATCTGAGGTACTGCTCTAATATTGAGTTTGCTCATTCACACCCTCCATTCATTCGGGAGTGGTGACTGGAAGTGAGCCTTTTATCAATCTCAATTAAGTTTAGGAAGACCAGCCAAAATTGCACCCCTCTGTCTGAAATGATGAGTTGAGATGGCCCATGTAACTGGTAAATATGATGTAAAAATAATTTGGCTAGCACTTGTGCCGATGGAAATTTTGGGCATGGGACAAAATGTACTTGTTTAGAAAACAAATCAGTCACAACCCATATAGCAGGGTTTCATGAGGGTTCAGGGAGTTCCACAATAAAATCAATGGAGATCTCTCTCTAGAGTGCTGACAGCTTGGCTACTATTTGAAGGAGTCCCAGAGTTTTCCCTTGACATTGTTTGGCTGAGGCACAGACAGGGCAGCTTGCTACATAGCTCTCAATGTCCTTTTTGAGGATGGCCACCAAAATTGTCTTTTTATCAGGTATAAAGTCTTTACAAAACCAAAGTATCCATCTCTTTGGAATTGTCGCTTTTCTCCAAAACTATCAATATTTGGGTTTCCAGTACATAAAGCTTACCCCCTACCCAAGCCAGCCCATCCTCATTCAAGCAGACATTCACATAACTTTGAAACCACATGTCTTCATTTAGTGCAGCCTTAAGGGCTGAGGTCACTCCATTATATATTGGACACTTCCCCTTCACTTGGCTAACTGGTGGGATGAGAGTACTGGTTTGACTCTTTCTGCTTTGGGGCAATTGTACTGAGGCATATAGAATAGCGCATCAGCTAAAAAGTTTTTCCCCCTGGGAGGTAGTGCAAAGCAGTTAAAATATCGCACTTGCATTGGGGATAGTTTCTGCCCAAAAGCAGAAATAGTCAAACCAGTACTCTTGTCATCTCCAGATTTTTCTGATCAGTCCATACTTCAAAAGGTATTTTGCTCCCTTCCAATAAATGTCTCCAAGACAAGAATGCTCAGCACACTGCGTACACCTTCTTCTCCCATATGGCCCACTTTTGTTCAGTCTCTGATAGTTTCCTAGAGGTATAAATACATGGTTGCAACTGGCCACTCTCGTTTTTTCTGTAACAGCACAGTCCCCACAGTTACATTGCTAGCATCTGCTTGAATAAGAAATGGAGCCCTCAGGTCAGGGTGCTTTAGAACTGGTTCAGCTGCAAACAATTGTTTGAGCTTCTCAAATGTTGCTTGGCATTCCATTGTCCATTTCAGGGGTTGATTGGGCTTAGGTTTGTCCCCCCCCCCTTTGGTCTTTAACAGGTTCGTGATGGGGAGGGCTATCTGGGTGAATGGTGGGATGAACTTCCAGTAGAAGTTAGCAAAGCCTAGGAAACTTTGCAATTGTTTCCTGGTCTGGGGTGGAACCCACTCCAACACTGCTTTGACCTTCAGAGGGTCCATTTTAATTTCTTCATGTGAAATGCAATAGCCAGGTAGTCTATTTTACTTTGGTGGAATTTGCGCTTAGGGAGTTTGGCATACAGCTTGGTAGCTTGTAGTTTTTGAAGGACTGCCCTCACTAGCTTCACGTGCTCCACTTTTGTTTCAGTGTAAATCAAAATCTCACCAAGTACACTAGCACCCACTTGTACAAGTGCTCATGCAGAACTTCATTGATTAATTGCATGAACATGGCAGGGGCACCCTATACCCCAAAAGGGAGTACTTTGAACTGGAAACAACCCAGCAGGCAATTGAAAGCGGTCTTCCATTCATCCCTTTCCCTGATCCTCACATGGTAGTAATCCTCCTGCAAGCCCAGCTTAGTAAATATTTTGCCCTTAGTCAAGTGGACTAACATGTCCTTCATCAAGAGTAAGGGGTAGACATTCTCCACACACACCGTATTAAGCCCTCTATACATGCATAGACAAAGGGTCCCATCTTTCTTTTCTTGGAACAGAATAGGGGCTGCCACCTGGGGTTGCACTGGTTGGATGAAACCTTGGGCAAGATTCTTGTCAATAAACAGCTGCAATTCCTCAAGCTGCCATGGGATCATAGAATACAGTTTTGGTTTTGGTAGCTTAGCCCCTGGTAGGATTTCTATAGCACAGTCTGTAGGCCAGTGGGAAGGGAGTTCATCTGACCCTTTTCACTAAACACATCTCTGAGGTCCCAATATACCTTGGGTATGGAGGGAAGGTCCTTTGCCTGTTCAGCTGCCCCCAATTCCCACTGCGGAGTCATTGCATTCTGAATCTTTCCTCGCTTCTGGATTTTTAGCAGCCCCCTCCTCCAGTTCATTAGGGGTTCCATTTCTTTAGCCCAGCTAAAGGGATCAGGCATCATTCCATACCTGGTGCCATTATAAAGCTCTAAGTTTCTATCTTGGCCCCCATTCACATTTCTAAGGGCTCTGTGATGAAGGCTACTGAGATGTCCCCTGCTACTGAACCATCTAGTTGGCAAAAAGCAATTGGGACTTCTACCTGCCTCAGTCAGAACCCCAGTTTTTGACCAGTGCCAGGTTTACTAGGCACCTGGTGCAGCCTGAGTCTAACAGGGCCCTTAAGTTGGCTTTTAACCCTGACTCTTGGAAGCTCAGTTCCATGGGGATTGTTACAGGTGATTGGGCTACTTACTAGGGGGCTGTCATCAGAGTCAGTGTTGGTCAACCCCTGGCCATCAGTTGGTAGGGTCAGACTTTGCTTGGCCTGTGTTGATGACCTCCACTCCCATTAGCACAGTTTCTCTGGTCTCTGGTGGTGCTTTAGTTGCCTTCCCCACAGGGGTGGGGTTCACTTTCTTGGTTGGGTGATTGGCTTTGCACTCGGCTACCCTATGCCTTTCTTGGCCACTCTTGAAACTGGCAGGGAAATGAGTCTGTCAGCTCTGTCTTCTCCGGGAGTGATTTCTTCCATGGCCATGCTGCACAATACTCATTGCATTCCTGGTCAATTTCCATCTCCTCAGCTAGGATGTACCAGTCATTGAGGGTTACAGGGGCCCCCTCAAGTTGCAGGTGTTGTGCAGGTCATTCAATCCATCCTTGAAGCAGCTGATGATGATGTCCTCCAGCCAGTCATTGAGTCAGCATGACAGGTCATGAAACTCTTCCATGTACTCTGCCACTGCTTGGCACCCTTGTCTTACAGATTTGATGTGGTCCCTCACTTTGCGGTCACCTAAGGTATCCTCAAACCAGTGGCGGAGTACTGTCATGAAGTGGTCAAAGTTTCTCAGCTTGGGCATGTTTGTTTTGTGGAGCATCACCATCCAACAAGCCCCTTCCAGTGCCAAGGTGTCATTCCTCACCTTGGTGCCCTCAGTGGGAATCTCCGGCCCATATTCTTGCATGTAAATTAACACCAACTGTTGGGGGTCTCCATCAAACTTCACACCAAGGGGTGGAGTCTTGCACCTCTTGCACCCCCGGGGCATTAGCTGAATGAATCCCCTCAGTGCTTCACCTGCACCTGTGGTGCCACCAACTGGAGTTGCTGAAGCTTCCACCATAATGTCTAGTGGTGATGCTCTCCCACTGTCTTCCTCCTTTTGGGCTTGGTAAATCTCACTAGCAGTTGCCTTGTCATGGGATTCGTGTGCTTTGAGGATCTGGAAGGCATCCATCATAAAATGCATGACTTGCTTCATCATCTTCCAGCTCCGGATGCCATTCACATCATCAGCTGCTGTGACTGCCCCAGGTGAGGGTCACCCATTTGGCTCTCCCTTCCCAGTCATCTTTCTTGCCGATGCTGATGGACCACCTGGGTCTCAATGAGTCTTCCAGGTTGGTGACTTCCTCCATCCACTTAGAGAAGTCCAACCTTGGGGAAGCCCTAAAGGAGGCTTCCCCCCACCAGCATTCAGTTCTCTCCTGGTTGCTGCCTTGAGCTGACACAGCTTGCACAGTTCCCACAGTAGAGCTGGATCCCTCTCCAGGTTCTGCCTAATATAAGGATCTGCCCCAGCTGGTGCCTATTGATGTTAATCAAAAGAACTTTTACTCAGAGAAATTGGTTGCAGAAAAGTCAGGTGGAATCTGAAAGTCCCGTGCAAAGCACAAAGCAATTCTTTCTCCCAAACCCAACCTCCCTCCAACCAGTCCAGTGGCAGCCAATGTGATGCCGCAGGGTTTTTATGAGAACACTGAGGTGCTGGGTAGATAACAGGTCACTCTCAGGGCATGATGGCCTTGGAATCAGGGTGGAACTGGCTGGGAAAGAGTTTGCTTCATCTTCAAAGACAATCCCCCTTCCTAATTCCCAAGTGGTTACAGCAAAAGCAAAAGTATGCAAATAATGCCAGCAATCTTCCTTCCCTCCCTCCAATTGGATGGCAGGACACCGGCATGATGGGCCTACAGTTTCCTTGTTTACTTACACCAATTGTACTGCGTAAATTCCAAAGGTCTGGGCCCCGCCCTCACATTGCCCATTTGTAAAAAGGGCACTCAGACCAATCTTTTTTTAAGTAAGTTCCATGCCAGATGCTTGTACAACAGACTATTTGTTTGGATCGATCTAGAGTTTATATAGATGAGCAAGCAGACTTCAGGACTGGACATTCTATCTAGGTCATGCGCTTATATTTCAGCACATTCTCCATGCATCTAAAGAAGACCTTATATAATATATACTGCATTCATTTATTTTAGACCTGCATTCCATCTAGTTTCCAGAGCAAGTCTATAGATTAAACTTGTGAATGCTACCATTGATAGATGGTTACTGTTGCTTATGTATAATCTTTATAAGGACTCTAAAATTCTATATTTAGTTAAGGCTCACACATAACGACTTTGTAATCCTACTAGAGCAGGGCTTTTCAACCAGTGGTACGGGTACCACCTGTGGTACATTGGCACCTGGCAGGTGGTATTCGACCATCCTAGAAAAGTGGTAGCAAGGGAGAGGAATGAGCTGAACCGGTGGCAGCACCACACAAGCCTGAGCGAAAGATGGCTAGAGCTGCAGGGCTGTCGGAGCTCAGTGAAAGCGCCAGGATCAGCACTTTTTCGGGGCTGTCAGGGCTCAGTGGAAGCACCAGGATTAGCGCCAGGCTCCAGCTAGAGCTCAGTGTTGAGCCCAGAAGAAGCGCCGGTCAGCTGGAACTGTTGTAAGTCGAGGACTACTTGTACTTCATCACTTTTTTCCTTTTTTGGGGGGGGATGTCAGCAAGTTTTTGACACCTTGCTAGGCGACTGGTGGTACTCGGATGTTGCCATATCCTAAAAGTGGTACAATAGGTGAAAAGGTTGAAAGCCCTGTACTAGAGGAGGATTTTATAACACCTTTACATCTCTTGAAAGGTCGTTTCTAAATTCATATGGGCTATATTCCAGATAGCACCTTGCATTCCAAACATAATATTAAGAAGAAAGACAGCTTGTCTAAAATCAAAACATGATACATCATAGCATATTTACTGAAGTTAGTGTCACACAAGTTTGGGTTCTGTCTTTATTGAAGACAATATGGCTCAGGACAAACTCATAAAAATATCAACATCTTGGTTTTCTAGGTAGGCAGTGATGGGTTATGAGTGTGCACTCACTGCATTTAAGCAACTTATTAAAGACTTAGAAGCCCAAAAGGATCTGTCTGCAATACCCAAGCCACATTTTACAAACCAGGGAGATACTTACATTAAATGACTGTTTCCAAATTCCAAAGACAACTAATGTCACCATGCTTCAACACTTATCAAAACTGCAGCTCATGTCATGCTGTAGTATTTTCTCTATAAGGACTCAAAGAACCACCTTATATATTCATTATCTGGTAAAACACTTGGGAAATTCTAAACTTTTTTTATGTACAGTTGTCGTTATCAGATCAATATCAGTCTTATTGAACATAGCTAAACTTTGTTATACTGCTTGTAAAATATAATAAAATTTTGCATACCTTGATGTCCACTGATGAATCCATCATGAATTGTAATATTACCTTTTTATATTTTTATTTTAATATGTTTCTGTTTGCAATTCTGGTTAATGACCATAATAAAAATTATATTAAGTAGTCAGTTTGAATTTTTTCATCTTAGAGACAACTTCTACCTTCACTACTGCTTGACAGAATAAAGATGTATATTAATTAATATTAACAAGGAAGTTTAAGTTCTGAAGATGCTTACAGAGCAATTCTATGAAATTTTACAGGCTTCATAATGCTGTGAATTTTCATGGAATTACTCTGTAAGTATCCTCAGAGTTTAAAGTATATGGCATGTATAGGTAGCTATGATAAAGTTTTATGTTAAAAAACAACTAACAGTTTTTAACTCCCTCTTTACTGAAGTGTTTAATAAATGCATTGAATTGGGTATTGGATTTGATTTAGTTATTTTCTGTAAGTACAGCTTATGGATTTACATATGTGCCAGAATAAAAGAAAAATGCCCTGTTTTTTCCTGTAAGATTTACTTATTATTTTGTGTTCGTATAATTATAATAGAATATTGGAGCTGAAAAGGGGAGTTTATTGGGAAATACAAATTAATTCATCTTAACAGTGAGATTGAATTAATAATTAATAAATAGATTTTATAAACTAAATCTAAATTTGGATTGCAAAAATCTAGACAATGAATAGATGGTAGCAAATAGTTTTTTACCTTCCCTCACAGATCTGTATGAGTTACTAAATTTAATTCTGGCAAGAATTAATACTCTTGTTTTGTGAAGGTTGTTTTCAGTGCCTGTATTTAATGTTGTAATTAATGTTAATTATAAATACAGAAAATATTGAGCTCAATTATAACTTTGACACCTCTCCCCCTATAGCCATGAAACTCTTATATTATGAAATTATTTGAATTTAAAAGTTGCACTTACACTATTACTTTGTATAGTCTTTCTTCTGAAAAAAACTTTAATTTTTTCAATTTTTTCAATTTTGAAGAATTTAAAAATAAGTTTAATTTACCTCTGATTCTTTGGATTGGGATATCTATATAGGCAGTCCTTGAGATACAACCATAATGGATCTGCCCATTATGGTCACATGTGATGGTCATTAAGCAAGAGAGCCTCACTTATTAACCCCCACATGTTCTATCTGATGCACTGTTAAATGAACATGCAGGTTGTTAAGCAGAGGACAGGGTGTCTCGGAGTAATACTCTCTGTAGCCAGTAGGGGACTTCATTTTTTAAGAAGGCGCCATTTGTTTGTGGAATTTGTTGTGGATTTTCCTTTAAAAAATGAAGCCCCCTACAAGGTCATGACAAAAATGCCTGTTTGCAGAGTAGCATTAGGTTTCAATGAGGCAGATAGCCTCTGTAAGAAAGCTGACCCTTGCATTACATTGATCAGATGCCTCTGAAAAATAACCCCAGAAAGTCAAATTGGGATGAGCAAATTATAGACTGAGGAAGAAGATGGAGAGCAGACTGCCTGCTGCCAGTTAGAGTTGCTAGTATCCTGAGTCTATGGCAATTCCAAGAAAGAACAAGTAGGCCCAGATTGGGAGGTCGGAAGAATATGTTAGCCATGTTCAGGGCTCCTTTGAAAAAGAGTGCACTTGCAGGGATAAAAGGCAGGTTGTAGATGGGGTAGCCATTAGATGAATAGACTCAGGATCAATGCTGAGGAAAACCAGTGGAAGTGGGACTGCACTTTGACAGTCTGTTCTTCAAAGCCCAGCTGTGAGGAAATATCACCTGAGGAATGAGGGGTTATGAAGAGATTGTGTTATTTGTTCAGCTTGGTGTTCCCTTCATTTCTCTGGGTTAATTTTGGGCTGAAATGCCTTTTTTGGTGTGTTTTTTGGCATTCAGAAAATGAACAGGAGGGCAGTGGTAAAGTGCTGAGAGAACACTGACAAAGGCATTGATTTAACTGCCTCAAGTTTGCAGATAATTGTTGATCTTCTGTAGAAAGGGTGCCAAATAACTGAGCTAGTTCATCATCTTTCATAGAGCTGGCTGATACCTGTATGAAATCAAGGGTATTATCCCTCCAGGGCTTAGCTGCATCTGCTCTTGGAGGTGGTGGAGCATACTGCTATGCAGGTCGTTGCTGGCTGTGTAAGAGCTCTGGAGCTTATGCTATTCTCTTATGTGCTTGGCTCTCCTCCCAGAATTTAGCAGAGGCCATACATTGGCAGATTCATCTAGATCAGTGTTTTTCAAACTTGGCAACTTTAAGAGGTGAGAACCAACTGCCAGTATGCTGGCGGGGGAATTCTGAAAGTTGAAATCCAAACATCTTAAAGTTGCCAAGTTTGAAAAATACTAATCTAGATAGTCAGCATTGTTCATCTTCATCACACTGGCCTTGATAGTCATTCCCAGCAAAATAAAATTAAGCAGTCTGATATGCCACTGCTACCAAATGATCAGGCAAGTCCTCCTTCATTACCTCTCTAGATTAACTGAATGTATGTACTTACACAGAGTATTGTGTATGAGCAAGACTGAAAGTGAATGGAATAATTATGGACATACCTGGAACAATTATGCAATATAATTATGAAAATTCTGTTCCTTGACCCATGTTTACTTCTTTAAAGATATTGCCTCTTCTATCCTGCTTCGCAGCAATCTTATTTCTCTCTCAGGTCTTTGCAAGTTAGCTTAATGCGCTATTGTAATTGCTGTACCATACCAGTTCTTCTTGTTCCTCACTTCAGCAATGTTATTCCAAACTCTTTTAGTTCAGTGTGAATGAATATGAATAGGATTGAATGGCTGGAATATCCTGATTGGTAAGCTTGTGTATTTCAGTTTAGAGAACTTTTGAATCCAGCCTTTAATATTACAAATTACTGTACATTATGTATAAAGCAGTTTTTCTAAATGAGAAGATAGAAATAGAAATTCAGTATATGTGATAGGCATCAAACAGGAAATGAGTGTTTTTGTTTATTTTCCAAGACAAAAATGCAAAAAGGGTGGGTTGAGAACCATGGTTTATAAGATGTTTGAGAAAAGGAATTAAATAATAAAAAAATCTAACTATTGTAAGAAGAAAGATCATTACACTCAGAGCAAGGCCTGTATGTTTCATTGAAAATAGAAAATACAGTTCTGGACCAAAATAATAAAACACCCAGCCAGTTTATATGTTTTATTTGTTTCTTAAAAATAAGCGCTATTATAATGCCCCAGGGCTCTGTTCTGGGCCCAGTGTTCTTCAACATTTTCATCAATGATTTAGATGAGGGAATAGATGGGGACTTCATCAAATTTGCAGACAACACCAAGCTGGCAGGAATAGCCAACACTCCAGAAGATAGGCTTTAAGATACAGAAGGATCTTGACAGACTTGAACATTGGGCGCTATCTAACAAAATAAAATTCAATGGTGAAAAAAGTAAGGTTCTACATTTAGGCAAGAAAAGCCAAATGAACAGGTATAGTATAGGTCAGGGGTCGGCAACCCGAAAAAGGAAAAGAGCCACTGGGAACCGGTTCCATCACACATAAAAAAAGTGGGAGCCGCGTGCGTCCATGCATGTGCATGCGCAAAAAATGTTTTGCGCATGCGCAAAACGGGTTTTTCTTGTGCATGCGCGGACGCGCGAGGTTGCCTTTTTTTATGTGTGATGGAACCGGTTCCTGGTTGCGCGACGGTGATGGCCCGTCTGCAAAGCTGCCGCTTTCGGCAGCCTGCAAACGTGCCACGGCAGCTTTCGCAAGAAGCGACGCCGCTACCCATTCCGAGAGGTGCGCGCGCACCTCTCCGAACGACCGTAGGTGGTCGCGCACCTACCCAAACCTCCCCAAACGTCGGCAGGTCTCCGTACCTCCGCGCGAACGGGCAGCGGCCCTGCTTCTTGGGAAAGCTGCTGCGGCTCGTCTGCAAAGCTGCCGAAAGCGGCAGCTTTGCAGACGGGCCGCGGCAGCTTTCGCAAGAAGCAGGGCCGCTACCCATTCCGAGAGGTGCGTGCGCACCTCTCCGAACGACCGTAGGTGCGCATGCACCTCCCCAAACGTCAGCAGGTCTCTGGACGGCGGCGGCTTGGGAGAGGTGCGCGCGCACTCTCCAAACCGCCGCCATCCCGTTTGCACAGCTGCCGTGTTCGTCAATGTTTGACGAACGCGGCAGGTCTCCGGACGGGACGGCGGCTTGGAGAGGTGCACGCACACCTCCGCCCTTCGGAAAGGTGCACGCGCACCTTTCAGAACGGGTGGTGCCACTCCATTTGGAGAGGTGCACGCGCACCACTGCCCGTTCGAAGAGGTGCGCGCGCACTGGGCGGCTGGGAGCCGCAGGAGACGGCTCAAAGAGCCGCATGCGGCTTCGGAGCCACGGGTTGCCGACCCGTGGTATAGGTGGTACCTTGGTGAAGTGTAGTGGGTTAACACATATAAGACGACGCCAGGCAGTGAATTCAGTTCTTTATTTGTAGAGAAGAACCAGCCACAGAATGGGCTGCCTGTGCCCTTTATATACTCTGGCTGCTGAGCTGACAGCCAATCAATTTAACCAGGCTTTCCCGCCGAAAGCTGAGCCATGCCTTGCGGAACTTATGTACAGCCTCTTCTAGCTGTCATCTGTTAAGCTATTGTTTAATACAATACATACTCCAATACACAGCACCCCTTCCCTCTTAAGAATGAACAATACAACAATATAATACAACTATATATACATTTTTCCAGACAATATGTTGGTTCTTATGGTTGCACATAGTCTTTGAGGTAAGCCGGTGGCCTGTGATTCCTAGCAGATCTTCTCAGAGGCTCGCCCCTGTCCTGAGCCAATGAGTCAGTGGGTGCCTCTGCTCTGTCCTCACCCAGTGTACCACCCCCAGTTCCCAGCTCATTGTGAGCTTCCTGTGCCTGTTGTTGCCTGGGTTATACAGTTCTTTCTGGCCACAGATCCAGTTCCCCCCTTGCGTTCGGCTGGTGATCATACGGAATCGTGGGTGGTACTGACAAGTGTCCCTCATGTTGGTTGCTGGCTGGCAGTCTTTCAGAAACTCGTGACCTGATCTGATCAATGTGTCTTCTTATTTGTTGATCCCCCTCCACCCCAATAATGTAAGACAACGGCCCCGTTTTGTCAACCACCACCCCCGGGATCCATACATGTCCAGGCCCATAGTTCCCTTCCCTAGGGGGGGTTGGATTAATCCGACTCCACAGCCACTCTGTCAGGGTGCAGTCTGTCTAGCTTGGTGATAAGCCTTCTGCCCCAATGAAGTTCCGCTGGGCTCTTTCCGGTAGCCGTGCATGGTGTGTGGTGTGTTGGTTAAGTAGGAATTGGGCTAACTTTTGGTGCCAGTCGCCGCTGATAATTCGTTTTAATGCGTCTTTGGTTGTGAGCACCATGCGTTCTGCCAATCCATTGGTGGCCAGGTGGAAGGGTGCTGATGTGACATGTCTAATTGCGTAGCTCCTCGTGAAAGCCTGGAATTCAGAGGAGGTGAACTGAGAGCCATTATCCGATACTAACACATCCGGGAGGCCATGTGTGGCATAACGTCCCCTGAGCACTTGGATTGTCCTTGCTGTGGTCATGCTCATTACTGGAACTACCTCCAACCACTTGGAATGGCTATCTACGACCACTAAAAACAACTGTCCCTGGAATAGCCCTGCGTAGTCAATGTGGACACAGGACCATGGGGTGTGTGTGGCCTCCCACTTTTGAACGGGCGCATGTGGCATCTCAGGTCTGGACCTTTGACACACATAGCACCCTTTTACTTGCTCCTCTATGGCCTTATCTAGGGCTGGCCACCACAGGTAGCTTCTGGCTAGTGCCTTTATCCTTACTATTCCTGGATGCCCCTCATGTAGAGATTGGATGACTCTGTTCCTTAGCTTTTCTGGAATTACCACTCGGCTGCCCCACAATAGGCAACACTTGTGCATGGACATCTCATGCCTGTGAATAAAATACGCCTGGAATTCTGGCCCCGGGCTTTTCTCCTGCCACCCAGTTGCTACCCATGTTAAAACTCTGCTCAGGATCTTGTCTGCCACTGTCTCAGCAGTGATATCCTTTGCCTTGAGTGGGCATTCTGGCAGGTCCTGAATGGTCAGTAGTTGAGCTGCTGGTTCCGGATCCGCTTGCTTTAGTGGCAACCTACTTAGTCCATCAGCGTGACCCATCTCCTTCCCTGGCCTGTACACCAGTTTACAGTTATAGGCCAATAGGAAAATGGACCACCTGAGCATTCTTGGGGATAAGATCTGGGGAGTTTGCCTATCTGATGTGAACAACCCCAGTAGTGGCTTGTGATCTGTGGATATTGTGAATTCTCGGCCGTAGAGGTAATCATGAAACTTTTTAACCCCAGCCACTATTGCCAAGGCCTCTTTATCAATTTGAGCATAATTCCTTTCAGCCCCTGACAGTGTCCTGGAGTAGTAGGCAATGGGTCTTTGGACCCCATCCCCTTCCAAATGACTCAAAACTACCCCCACTCCATATGGGGAAGCATCACATGCTATGCAAATGGGCTTAGATTCTATAAAGTGAGTCACAGTTGAATTGCTGGACAACAGTTTCTTTAAACTCCTGAAACTATTTTCATGTATAGGGGTCCAGTTCCACACTGCCTGCTTATCCAGCAACCTGTGAAGGGGCTCAGCAATAGCTGCTTTATTTGGGAGGAATGAATGATAGAACTTTAGTAGCCCCAGGAATGCTTGCAGTTCTGTCTTATTCTTGGGAGTGGGGGCCATCCATCTGCAGGATGGATTCCCCTGGCATCAATTCTGAAACCCAGGAATTCAGTGGCCTTTATGCCAATGCTGCATTTGTCTTTCTTTAACTTAAACCCTGCAGCACGAAATCTTCCTAACACTGTCTCCAATCGGTCAGCCAATACTTCTTCCGTGTTCCCCGCGATGAGTACATCGTCAAAGTATGGACATACTCCTGGAATCCCTTTCAGAGTCCTCTCTATCACCTCCTGAAAAATTCCTGGAGCCACAGTCACTCCGAACTGTAAACAATTAACTTTATACGCTCCACAGTGAGTTACAATAGTTTGTGCGTCGGCCGTCTCCCTGGTAACCAGGAGCTGCTGGTATGCCTGTGCAAGATCTAATTTAGCGAAAATGGCGCCGCCTTGTAGTACTACTACTACTACTACTATTATTATTATTAACCACTATGTTTCTTGCATTACATCATAAATACATTCTTCCTTTTTCATACAAATAATAATGAAAATATAATTTGTATGTCAGAAAATCCTTAGCCTAAATATCCCATCCAGTTATTTATTTCTAATATGTCCAACAAATCTACTAAAGGTGAATTCTGTTTGCTTTCTTTCCGACTATCAGTTATAGAGGATTTATAAGAAAAGAATGTGCACATACCAGCTTGGATAATATATATTATAAACCTATTTTGGTTCTATTTTGCTATAGAAAGACATGAACAGTTTAGAATGTACTTTGGTGTGACTCAAATGAAGTAAACTTTGCAGACCTTGAGAGCTAGGATAAAGCTTAAACATTTGCGGTACTAAGCATTCCCTCTGGTGGTATATAAATCACATAGCAAATATTTGTCATCATCAGAATTAATATAGAATGGTTTCTGTTGTTCAACAAAAATATAGGCACAATTAAAAGCATTAATAAATATATATAAAATCTTCAATCAGACAAAAAGTTTGTTTAGTTTTCTGCTACTGAGAAAATAGAAATACTGAAAATGACCATTTTCAAAACTGTCTTGATTGATAATAGCTTCATTTTCAATTTTCTTGTTAATATTGATACTGAAAATGGCACAACAATTTGGAAACAGGCAAGATAATGCCTCAGGAACCAAATGACTTCTCTATCCAAAAGAAAGCAAGCAAAGATTCATTTGTACTTTTACTTTCTAAAAAAAATAAATTCACTTCTATTCTTAAACTTTTTCTTTGGCACAGTTTCCTTTAATCCTAACCCTTACTTTCCTACACCAAATTACTAATTCAGAAATATTCACATATTTAAAGTATTCTTTTTAACTGTTTGCATATGATGGGAAGGGGACCTCAATTTCCATATATAGGTGGAGAAGACATTTGAAGAGCTAGCGCTATCAATGGAATTTCATGGAGATGGCAGAAAAAGATGGGAATTTGTGGCAGAACGTGGCCTAGAGTACTGCCATCTGATATAGTATAGCAGGTGCCCTCAACCATGACAACTTTAAGACTTGTGTACGGCTGAGGAATTCTGGGAGTTGAAGTCCACAAGTCATAAAGTTGCCATAGTTGGAGACCGCTGTAGTATAGGATGCCACCCCATTATAATAAAGTTCCATCTAACTTTTCTTGGTAATAATACAAAAGGGGGTTGCTTTTGACTTCTGGAGTATTACTTAATATAAAATTCAGCTACCTGTTAAAAAATTTTTGTTGCAAATAATGTTTTTTGAAAAAAGCAAAGATCTTCCTTTTATCCACTGTTATATGGAAGCAAAAGTTTAGGTCAGATTTTACATGGTCAGTGTTTTGTATTTTCTGGTTTATTATAATGGGGTGGCATCCTATAATTTAAGCCTGTCATTCTTAGTTACATCTATACTCACTCAAATTATTTTGAGGGTTCCTCCAGGGTAAAAAAAAACTGAGAAAAGCTGGTCTAGATCAAACTTCAGGCTATCAGAGTGGCCAAAATAGAAGAATGGATTGAAATTCAGAAATATATTTCTTAAACCAGCTTCATTTCCAGCCAATTCAGGTGTGGAAATAAAGTAGTTTATGGCTACTGAGCAAAAATTGCCCTTTTGTATATCCATGTCACATGCAGCATTTGATTTTGACACCTTATGGTCAATTTGCCAAAATTTGGCACACTGAGTTTTGAAGTCAGAAGAACAGCTGAAATCATGATCAAAGGTTTCAAGAAGTTGTTGGAACAAGAGTTGGATGAAAAGCTCAGAAGTTATCAAGAAGAAGCTGATAAAGATTAAAACATTTTGTAGTGATTATTAGAAAACCAGGAAAAATCATAGCAAAAGACATTCTGTGAATAAGAGAAGTTTTTAAAATAATTCTGGAAAAATATAGAAGGTGAACGGACCAAGAAACAGGTAAAAATAAAGGGAAAACAATACAAAAAATAAAATAGAGATGGGTGGAAAGAAATGCCTGACAAATTTCTTAACAACTAAAGAAGAACTGGAAAGAGTTTTGAACCTTTTGAACATTCTAGACTTTGTGGAAAGTCCTTCACTTATGACTATAATGGAGCATTTACACTACCTATTATGGGAACAATTATTATCCCACAACCTGAAGCACCCTGTTCTCCACTTCATACCCCTCACAGCCCCTGCAAGCCTTGGATCTCCTTTCCTTCTCCCACTGGGTGCTCACAGGTTTTCAGCCTGCTTCTCATCCAGTAGTGGGATTCAAATAATTTAACAATCGGTTCTCTGCCCTAATGACTGTTTTAAATATAAAAAAATGATATACCAAAAAGTAGATTATTATTTCATGCAGTTTAATACTTAAATAAGAACAATAAAAGAGGTACACAAAATTAATTTTTGTGTTTGTTGGACCCGTGTCCCTCCTGGCTAGTCTATGCATCTCGGGAGGTTACACGAGGCTGGCTCCTAGCAGTTATCAATGCCTCACTGAGTGAAGGGTACTTCCCTGCTGCCTTGAAAGAGGCGGTGGTAAGGCCCCTCCTCAAGAAACCGGCACTGGACCCAGCTGTTTTAAACAACTTCCGTCCTGTCTCCAACCTTCGCTTCCTTGCGAAGGTCGTTGAGAGCGTGGTGGCACGACAGCTCCCTTTGAACCTGGAGGAAGCTGAATATCTAGATCCGTACCAATCGGGTTTCAGACCAGGGCACAGCACGGAGACGGCATTGGTCGCGCTGGTGAACGATCTCTGGTGGGCCCGAGATAGAGGTTATTCCTCTGTCCTGGTCCTATTAGATCTATCAGTGGCTTTTGATACCATCGACCATGGTATCTTACTGCGTCGTCTTGAGGGGCTGGGAGTGGGAGGCACCGTTCTGCGGTGGTTCTCCTCCTACCTCTCGGACCGTTCGCAGACGGTGTTGGCAGGAGGGCAGAGGTCGAGCCCTAGGCCTCTTAATTGTGGAGTCCCTCAGGGTTCGGTGCTCTCGCCCCTCCTGTTCAACATCTATATGAAGCCGCTGGGAGAGATCATCCGTAGCTTCGGGGTGAAATATCATCAATATGCTGATGATACCCAGCTATTCATCTCCACCCCGAACCAACCCAGTGATGCCCTCGATATGATGTCCCGTTGTCTGGAAGCGGTACAGATTTGGATGGGAGAAAACAGGCTTCGACTCAACCCGGCCAAGACTGAGTAGCTGTACATACCGTCATCTCGTTTAGTCCAAGAGGTTCCATCTCTGACTATAGGAGGAGAGATGTTACCTCCCATAGATAGAGCACGCAATCTGGGCGTCCTCCTAGATTCACGACTCAGTTTTGAAGATCACATTGGAGCCGTGGCTAGGGGGGCATTTGCACAGATTCGTCTTATATACCAATTGCGCCCCTTTTTGGACCGAGATGCCCTACGTACAGTCACCCACACACTCGTTACCTCCCGTATTGATTACTGTAATGCTCTCTACATGGGGCTGCCCTTGAAGACCACCCGGAGGCTTCAACTGGTGCAGAATGCAGCTGCACGGGTTGTGATGGGAGCTCCCCGATACTCCCATATTACACCCCTCCTGCGTGAGCTGCATTGGCTACCAGTTGCCCTCCGGGTGAGATTTAAGGTGCTGGTACTTACCTTTAAAGCCCTACATGGCTTAGTTCCGGGATACTTGCAGGACCATCTGCTGCCGGGAACAAATTCCCATCGTCCAGTACGCTCACACAGAGAAGGCCTCCTCAGGGTACCGTCAGCTAGGCAATGTCGGCTGGTGACCCCCAGGGGGAGGGCCTTCTCTGTGGGAGCGCCAACCCTATGGAATCAGCTCCCCCCTGAGCTTCGGATGGCCCAAAACCTCCAATCCTTTCGCCGTGGCCTCAAAACACACCTGTTCCACCAGGCTGACCTAGACTGACAGGCATTTTAATTAATTTATATTTAGTATTTTTAATTCATTTTTTTAAATTCTCTAATTTTAATTTACTGCACTGATGTTCTCAATTTCATTTTTATCTTGATTTCTGTACTTATTATATGTTTTGTTGTTAGCCACCCTGAGTCCTTCGGGAGATAGGGCGGGATATAAATCCCATCAATAAATAAATAAATAAATAAATTATGCTATAAGAATGAATTTTAAAATATTAATGAAAAAATATTAAATAATACCTGACAACAATAAAATTGTTATTTAAGATATTTCCATATTGATTCTTGACTGGCGTCCTCACTTGCAATTCTCTTCACTTTTATCTCTGTATAGCTAGACAGGGAAAAGTTCCAGAGCCACAACCCCAGCTAATACATTTATTTATTTATTTTATTTGTATACCGCCCTTCTCCCGAAGGACTCAGGGCGGTGAACAGGGACATAAATATCAAAATGCCCAAATACAGAAATTGAAAACAAATTAAACCCTAGTGCCCAAATGCAGAAGATAAATTACATTAAAATAATAATTAAAACAAAACCATCAGACCAGGCCGGATTGTTCAAACAGATAGGTTTTTAGGTCGCGTCGGAAGGAGCGAAGGTCAGGAGCCATCCGGAGCTCAACCGGTAAACGGTTCCACAGGTCAGGCGCACCCACAGAGAACACCCTCCCCCTGGGGGTCACCAGACGGCATTCTCCAAATGGCGGCACCCTGAGGAGGCCCTCTCTGTGGGAGCGCACTGGGCGGAGGGAAGTTGATGCTGGTCGCAGGTGCTCCCTAAGGTACTCCGGACCCATGCCATGTAGGGCTTTGTAGGTCATAACCAGTACCTTGAATCTCACCCGGAAGGCAACCGGAAGCCAATGCAGCTCACGGAGCAGAGGTGTAATATGGGAGTATCGGGAGACCCCCAACACAACTCATGCGGCTGCATTCTGCACCAGTTGGAGCTTCCGAGTGGATCTCAAGGGCAGCCCCATGTAGAGAGCGTTGCAGTAGTCTAATCGAGAGGTCACGAGCGCATGAGTGACTGTACGTAAGGCATCACGGTCTAGATAGGGCCGCAACTGGCGCACCAGGCATAACTGGGCGAAGGCTCCCCTAGTCACAGTTAATATATGATCTTCTAAAGAGAGCTGTGAATCTAGGAGAACTCCCAAGTTGCGAGCTCTATCTACGGGAGGCAATAACTCACCTCCCATAGTGAGAGATGGAATGATCTGAGTTTCCTGAGATGCTGGCATGTACAGCCACTCCGTCTTGTCAGGGTTGAGCCGAAGCCTGTTCCTCCCCATCCTCGCCCCCTTTCCTGTATGCACCAATCGGGAAACTAAAGAAATAAAGCGCCTTCTCCTGAAATTACCTCTGAGAAGCACCACCTAGTTTTCACCTGAGTGACGTGATTGAAGGTGCCGCATCTCCGTCCATCGCTCCTCTCTTGGACTTTTGGGGAGGGTTTTTTTCCCCCCTCCTGGAAGGAACTTGAATGAAAATCAGACATGTTCCAAAAAGCACAAATTTATCATAACCAGATGGTTCTGTCGAACTGGTGCGAACCGGCTGAATCCACCACTGTTCTCACCCCAATGTTGTTATTTTTACTGACTACACATGCTGCAGCAGCCATGTTATGGGCATTGCACATTAATAGTTAATATGATAGTCAATTTGTTGATATTCCAGGTATGTGCAGGTTGAGACTGAATGGAATTGTATGTCTAAAATATTATAAATGGATGGTAAATTATAAATGCAATTATCTTGCATGAATATATAGCAGAAATTACTGCATGGTGATCCCTGTGGAACAACAGCTAAATGCTGAAATCCTGTTTTGAACAGTTTCAATGAAACAAAGTATTTAAGAATGAGGGCAGTAATCAACTGAATAACAGCAAGGAAATTGGGCAACAAAAGCAGAGTTAAAAGTCTTTATTGTGCAGCTCAGGGGCAGTAACTAGTGTACAATAACTGACCTTGAAAAAAACCTAAGCAGACACTGAAACTAAGCTGGGACATCACCAAGGAATAGGCTGTAAACTATACCAGAGAGGTTGAAAAAAATCATCCTCAAGAAAGGCATAGTGTCACTTTTGTATCATTGCTAAAAAGCCTGCACAAAATTTATGTTGTTACCAAGAGGATGCATTTTACTTTTTAAATTTGTTTTTACAGTTTTGATGGTTTCTATTTCAGAGAAAGACTGTAAGAAGTCTGTGAACATAATAGTCCAGAGTCTCTTTACTCATAAATGTACCCTTCATTCAAAGTTACTCAGTCAAAATCCAACTACTCTGACAAATTTAGGGACTATTGTGTAATTCTATGAAGCAAGAATTTAAATCAGATAAACTAAAAAAGACTAGCACAGGTAGTTCTCAACTTATCACCAGTCATAAAACCATTTGAAATTACAATGGACTTGAAGTTACTTATAACTTATAACTTCAAAGTTATGACTGCTGCACCACCCATGCATTGCTTATTCCATGCACTGGCTTGCATTTACAACTAGTTACAGCATACCATGGTCATCTGATTGCATTCTGCAAAATTTTCTATTTTTCAGTAAAAACTGACAAAAAATGTACATTGTATGAATTACATTTGGAGTTACAATCACATGTATTTCTTAATGTACCTATTAAGTCATTTGTCTGAAATGGTATAGGGTTTCCTGCCTGAGCAGGAGGTTGGACTAGATGATCTCCAAGGTCCATTCCAACTTTTATTATTATTATTATAATTTAATTCGTTAAACATGAACTTCAGTCAACTGAACATTCAAATTGACTGGCACTAATGGTTGACGTGGGTTGCTGCCAGCATCCTAGGTGTCAACCAGGTATTTCCTTAAAATGTAAGATGTTCCACGTCGCACAGTTTTTTGTAGCTTTCTTGAAGTTATTGCAGGAAGCTGCAATTTCTTGATGTACTTTGCAAAGTTTTTGGACATAGTTCCCAGTGCCCCAATGACAATGGGTATCACTGTTACACGTTTCATCCATAATCATGCAGTTTTGATATTTATTATTATTATTATTATTATTATTATTATTATTATTATTATTATTATTATTATTATTATTATTAACCATGTGAATCAATTAGTGGCTGCAGTGACGTGCTTAATGATTGTCACAAAATCACGTGTCATATGATGACTTGACTTAGCATTGCAACAACTTGTGACCAAAATTCCAGGCTCAGTTGTGGTTGTAGGTTGAGGAATATCTACAAACATTGAGCTAACATTTGAAAAGCAAAACCATTGCTTTTTCTATTTACTAATGGAAAATCTCAATGATCTTTTCACTGAGATGTAGAGCTATCTATATTAAAGACATTAATATAGTTACATAGGCTGCATTAACAGAAGGATAGAATCAAGGTCACTTAAAGTGTTAATACCACTTTACAATGCCTTAGTAAGACCACACTTGGAATTTTGCATCCAGTTTTGGTCACCACGGTATAAAAGAAGACATTGAGACTCTAGAAAGAGTGCAGAGAAGAGTAACAAAGATGATTAGGGGGCTGGAAGCTCAAACATATGAAGAATGGTTGCAGGAATTGGATCTGGCTAGTCTAGTGAAAAGAAGGTCTAGGGAGCAACACGACAGCAGTGTTCTAATATTTGAAGGGCTGTCACAAAGGAGAGGGTGTCAACCTGTTTTCCAAAGCACCAGAAGGTAAGACAAGAAGCAATGGATGGAAACTAATCAAGGAAAGAAGCAACCTAAAAATAAGGAAACATTTCCTAATAGTGAGAACAATAAACCAGTGGAATGGTTTGCCTTCAGAAGTTTGTATTATAAAGAAATGATGTTATAAGGTCCAAGGTAAGCATCAACATCTGACTGATATTTAGGCAGAATCTAAATGATGGGCAGCATACAAATTTAATAAATAAATAAGAGGAAAACGTGACATAGCTTAAAATAGCAAAATAGATGTGGTAATATATACATAAAAAGAAAGATCTCTTGTGGAAAATAGTTAATCAGGAAAAGCAATAATTCATTTCAGATAGTATCCATGATAGAATGAAAATTAAAGGGACTTGTCCAGGCAGTCCCTTTAACTGACTGGAAGGCAAACTGCCCCCAAACTCTTTAAACTAGCTTTGAATCAAACACTTCAAAGTACATAACTGTTGCCTTTTGAACATAGAGTTAGTCCTCTTAATCACAGATATCTGTGAATATAAAAATTAATAGGAAAATTCCCATTGATAAAAGAGACAGTAAACTGTGAGTTGATTTAAACAATGTCTTAGGCTATTGGTAGGTGGTGGTATAGATGACTTTTATAAAAAATAACAGCATACGGTAATTCTCCATGATTTTTTAAACTGATAAACAAATGGAAATTATGTGTTTTTTTTACAATTAACCAAAATTTCTGAAAGTTTTATTATGAAAACTTTCAATGAAGAAGCGAGTGTGATTTCAGCTGGGAAAAATGAAGTTTTCTGAAACCAGCCTTCTTTTTTAATTACAGTATAATAAAATAATAGTATTATAGCATTATAGAGAACAGAACTCATGATTTTTAAAGAAAAAAACACCTAGTTTTTTAAAAAGTAAAAATCATATTACACTTTCGTTGGAACTGTGTCCTGTTTTAACAAAAAAAAACAACAACCCTGGATTTCTGTTTGACACTCATGTACTGCTTCTGAGTGATAACAAGTCAGTTGTATTTAACTGAAGCAGATTAAAGTATGTAGAACTTATCTCTAGGACACAGAAAAAGTAGATTAAGTTGAGACTCAACTCTGAATAATATTACTTTCAGTACTAACTCTGATATTCTTCTGTATGTAGGAAAGGCACCTTTTGTGACCTGCCTACATCAGTTCAACAGAAGGTCTCACCCTGTTTGTCCCAGGTATATACTTCTGTCCATGTTTTATGATTCTTGTTGGACCACCTGCTTTTTTTTTTATACTGTTGCCTCACCTCATCCAGAAAATTGCTGACAGAGTGCAGGAATGGATGGAATATTGGAGAGGCATGCTGCTGGCCATTTAGCCTAATTTTCCTAACACATATGAGGAATTTAATAAAATTATTCTCAATCTTTTAGAAGGATGATGGGTACCACTTAGGCAAGTTGAGTAAATTTAAAAAGTTCCAGAGAATCTTTTATATGCCTGCTTGTAAAGGCTGTCCAGAAAATTAATAGAAACTGTTCTTATTCATTCACTCCACATGTAAATTGACAGGAAAGGGGGTACTAAATAAAAAAGGAAAAGTTAGTGTATAGATAAAAATAGCAAAGAGAGAAAAGGAAGAACAAACTTCTGAAAAGATGAGAAAAATATTCAAAGTTTAGAAGAATGTGGTAATTACAGTTATGCAATTTCACCATTAAAAGCAAATAACTGCATTTCCTTGAATTATGTCTTGAATTGGTTTTTTATGCTTGCCTTAGCAGTAGCTCAAAAGCCAGATACTTTTTCATATATTTTTTGTTACTGTTCCTTTCCTTTCTCCTTTTTCATCTAGAACTGGCAATGTTTGGAACAGTAGTGGTTGGAATTGGAATTGCTGGATCTGTACGAATCAGAGATTTGCTGAATCCTTTGTCTTCCAGTCCTGCTGAACATCTTAAATTATTGGGATTTGTTTCTAGGTGAGAGGGGCCTCTTTATTTAAGTTAACTAGATGCATTGTAGTCAGACAAATGTATGCCTTGAATTGACTATGGAGTCCCATAGTTTTTAGAACCCTCTAGCTTTATTCTCATTACCTAATTGAAATATTAACACCGATTTCATAATCAGAATGTAATGGTAGAGCTGAGTGAATTAAATGGCAAAACATAGAAATAGTTGTGAAGTAATATGATTCATTTAATGCAGAGTAATGCCTGGATTCTTAAACTTGCACTGTCTTCTATATTTATATCACCATTGAGAGTATTTGTGCTAGAAATCACAAATCCTGTTTTTCCATATTAATATTTGTAATGTATCTCTCACTGAATGAGGACAATTGTATTTTTCAGTTACTATTGCTAATTTTCTCCAAATATTGAAGAGTAATAGCATGCAAACAATTTCAAATTCACAATCTATTTTAAATTTGTAAAAACTACTCTGGCTTTCAGATAGGCTGTTTGAACGGTTCTATACTTTTTCAATGTTGTAACATACTTTTATAAGATAAGGTCAACATTTTCAAAAATGTTGAAGTAATCAATTTCATATCCAGAGCAATGTTTTTCAAACTTGAAGCAACTGTTTTGAATTCAGGTTTCCACTGTTTTGCTATAGTAATCAAGCTGGCTTTCAATTTTAATACTAAGCAATAGCTGTACTATATGGCACATGTGTTTTTTTCAGGTTTACTTGTGAAGTCCTCCCAGAAATAATTCCATAAACTGAGAAGTATATTGTTAGAAACCTTATCCTTGTTAATATTTTAACCTCATACAGTATATGGATCAGAACAGGATTTTGAAACAGGACAGTAGGCTAAAGAAGAGAGGCATCAATTGATCATATTATCAAAATTAACAAACACATTGAAACTATACTTGAAAGAATTTCAGTTAGGACTTCCTAGATCTAACCATTAAGATGTTAATACTTCTTCTTGTGCTGTTTTATAATCTGGGAATTCTCATGGAAGTCTTTCTTAGAATTCCTTTCTTTTTCTGCTAAACTAGAAGAACTCTAGATGATGTTTATCAAGTCAAGCAAATTAGTCTGCAAGAAGCTCTAGACAACCCAGAGGTCCATGCTGCCATCATCAGTACAGATAACCAAAACCATACTGAAAGTGTAAGGTATTGCCTTTTGAATTCTTAATATGAAAATGCCATTAGAATGTTCATTAATTAATTACCACTCTAAACAGCAAAATAGCCAAGGGGGAGATCAAAATTTTAAAACATGACACAAATAATATCATAATCAGGGCAAAATTTTAGAAGGCAGCAAACTATTATTTATTTGCAAAAAAATTTACAACTTTCCAGAGAATCTGGACATTCTAGCTTTCCTATAGTTACAGTCTGTTGATACAATTGACAATTAGTATCCATTAAAAGATTTAAAATAGACTTAAAATGAAAAATACTTGGGTGGGTTTTTTTATTATTTGTGTATAGATGTGTGTGTGTGTGTGTGTGCACGCACGCGTGCATGTTTTTTTACCTTATTTTCATTATCGGCAAGGTATACAGATTTTTTATCTAGTGGAAAACAGAATAGAAGCCACTAACATTTTCTGCTGTATCAAACTGGTGATAATCAACAACTAGGCATCCATCAGTTACATTTTAGAACCAAATTCTGAAAAAAAAATTAAGCTTTACATTCAGATGCAAATCAAATATCACAATATTTAAATTGTACCCTTTCCCAGCTTTCAAAATTATGATAGTGAGAAAAGCAGCAGAATAAATATACGTGTATCATACTGGGAATTGCTTTCATTATTTACATGTGTATAACAAATGAATATTGGTCCATGCTGTCTAGTGTCTACAGTTATGGCTTTAAATGTGTTTACTTAGACTAGAGGAAGACCAAAGTGGGCTTTAGATATGATAGTTTTCTAAGACTGCTGATAATAATTGGGGGATATCTATACACTGCTTTCATCTTCCTAAGGGAAGTATAAATTTTTTTTTCTTTTCTATAAGAAAGTTCCTAGAGGCTGGCAAGCATGTCCTTGTTGAGTATCCTTTGGCATTGTCTGCAAAGGTAGCTCATGAACTTTGGGAGTTGGCAGAGCTGAAAGGTAATATATAATACAAATCCACATCTATTGTTTAAATGTTGATACTCAAATTATTTTTTTTAATCTCCTCTTCCCTCTCCCCCCAAAGTCAGAATTGTTTAAGATAGAACTTTAAATAGTAGGTAGCATCTTAAGTAATGTTATCCATTTAGAACCTAAGCATCTATAACCTTAATGGATTCAGTTCTATTCATATACTAAATAGGGATATTGTATTACTGAGTGAATCTGAAGAGTCTAATCAAATTTTTTATTTTGGAATTTAGGACTTTGTAATGTAGATTGTAAGAGAGCCAATTTGGTGTAGTGGTTAATAAACTGAGAGACCATGAACTGTAGTCCTGCCTTAGGCACAAAGCCAGCTTGGTGATCTTGGACCAATCAGTTTCTCACAACTCTAGGAAGGAAACAATGGCAAACCACATCTGAAAAACGTTGCCTAGAAAACTGCAGGGACTTGTTGACACAGTCTCTGAGAACTGGGCATGACTGAACGGAATAAAAGAGTGTACATTATAGGACAATACAATCGTAAATCTGTTTGGTTCTTTATCAATAGTTGAATAAAAATGAGAATATGAGAAATGTTGCTTTTCTTTCCCTTGATATAGCATCTTGATGCAGGACAACAGAATAGCTAGTTCTTGCCTCTTTCCTAAAAGTTACTAATCCCTTATCTAAAGAGTTATGACTTTCACAACTAGGAGATAAGAAATTACAAACATACAATTTCTTTCATGACTTCCCAATACAGTTAATGTAGTGACAACTCTTTTGGGGGGATGTTCTGCTATTCTTAAGTATTAATTGCTTTGTGACCGTAACAAGTAAACTGTCCAAATATAAATTGGCTCAATGTCAGGCAAGATCCTCCATGTGGAACATATTGAACTACTAACAGAGGAATACAAACAACTGAAGAAAGAGGTGTCAGGAAAGGAGCTTGTGAAGGGAACATTACATTTCACAGGTTAGTCCTTTGACTTCATATGTCACCCTGATTTGGAAAATATTTGTATATCTAGGTTTGTGTCATGAATGGATTGAGTCATTTCATACTAAAGGTAGAGAAAGGGTATTTTGAATAGTATTTATTGTGAACATAAAATTGCAGATCAGCCCTTTGAGGACAACTATGCCCTTTGTTTGCTATGAAAAAATAAATATTTAGAAGGAGAACAACCAAAAGTATGATATTCTGTATTTGTCAATTATAGCTTAAAGTACTACAGTTCAGTCTGCCACTTATATATGTAGATCACGTCTCATACTTTCTAGTCATTTGTAATATAAATTCTGTATGAAGATTTAAAATCTTCTCTTTTCCAGCTTTTGATTTCAAGTTTTTTTTATTATTCCTCAAGGGGGTCCATTGGATGAAAGATATTCAGGATTTCCATCTTTTAGTGGCATTGCTCGCCTCACCTGGTTGGTGGATCTTTTTGGAGATCTCACTGTCACTTCTGCCACAAGAGAACAACAGAAAGAAAAAAACTACTTCAGAATGACAGTACATTTTCAGACAGCAAACAAAAGGTTGGTTTTGTTAAGCACTAGAAATGTTAATTAATCAAAATAAATTTATTCTGGTTTCTACATCATTAGAGAAACAACGTTTTTATCTTGGCAAAAACCTTACAATGTATAGGATTTCATTCACTCATTCATTCATCCATCCATCCATCCATCTATCCACTCATTTGACTTTATTAGCAGCCCAACTCTAATACACTCTGAAATTAAGACCAGATCATTTTGCTAGGTAAAGGTAAAGGTGAAGGTAAAGGTTCCCCCGCACATGCGTGCTAGTCGTTTTCAACTCTAAGGGCCGGTGCTCATCTCTGTTTCAAAGCCGAAGAGCCAGCACTTGTCCGAGGACATCTCTGTGGTCATGTGGCCGGCATGATTAGATGCCAAAGGTGCACGGAACGCTGTTACCTTCCCACCGTAGTGGTCCCTATTTTTCTACTTGCATTTTTACATGCTTTCGAACTGCTAGGTTGGCAGAAGCTGGGACGAGTAACAGGTGCTCACTCTGTTACGCGGCACTTGGGATTTGACCCACCAAACTGCCGACCTTCTGATCGACAAGCTCAGCGTCCTAACCCACTGAGCCACCATGTCCCTATCATTTTGCTAGTCATTAGTAAATATTTTTTGAATAAAGTTGATCTTTCCTTATTGTAATTATTATTGTATTTTTCCCACTAGTCATATTATTGGTTCTTGATGTTTTCCCTGGCAGCATATGATCTGTTTCTTAAACTTTCCACTTTTGTTCTACTTTATTTATTCCATGCTCTTTCATTTATGCTTCAGGACTTCTAGTTCTTGACTTAATACTATGATTAGTATTGATTGCTAAGTAATTTAAATATGCTGCCTAATATTCTACCATAGTTTCACTGACTTCATCGTAAAATGTTCATAGACCCAGGGCCAAATTGCCGCTTTAGCAGTCAGTTTAACTGAATCTGAGGAGCAGCATCTGTAGCCGAGTTCCTGAAATGGTACCCTTAAAGTCAATCATTACTGATCTGCAAAAAGAAAAAAAAAGAAAAAACAACAGAAAAGAAATAAAAATAAAAATGTGGTAAAGAAAAAGAAAACAACTTTATAAAGAAATTATTTCTCCCTTTATCACAAGTATAAACAATTTATAATATCACCTTCTTTTAAAATACAACAAATGATTACTTCTTCCCATATCCCATCTCTTTTCTATAAACAAATCTTTAAAACCTTGTTAAGTTCTGATCAGCAAAGTTCTGTCAAGAGTTATCAGAGATAAATATCTATTTTAGTCTTGATCAGATAAACAAATGTTACACTGCTTCCTTTTATTTTTAACAATCTTAATTTGTAGTTCCTTCAAATAATGCCTTAGAATTTGATTTCTTTTCATTTTTTCTTTGTCCATCTCACAAAAGTCTTCAAATCTTTAACAAGTTGTTTTTTGTAACTCTAATACAGGAAAATAATCCAGATCAAACCAAATTCTTAATTTGTTATTTGTATATCCTTGTAATTTTTAAGATGTTTAAGAAAAAAACCTTGTGTACAAAAAACCCTCAAATCAACTACATCTATCATTAAACATAAAATATTAAACATAAAAAATTCCACCCCAGCTGAATGCTGAAAGATGCATAAAAATGAATATGTTCTCCTATAATTAATTGTAAAATCTTATTTCAAATCTATCTAGACCTTGCAGTGAGATGGGTTGCAAATAAATAAATAAATAAATAAATAAATAAATAAATAAATAAATAAATAATACAATAGTCCATTTGTAACTTTTCAAAGTTTTAATTATCCTTTTGCTGTTTATTTAAGTAGTTAAACTTGTATTTAAAACTTCTTTCACTAAGGATTCAAGAAAACTCACCTGGTATTTTCAAATTTGTTAATCAAATGTTTCCTAATAGCTGCAAAGTAGTTAACCAATTTTTAAAAGGATCAGAAAAGGAAGTATGGAAGTTGAATGTCCTTTTGAAGGCTCTAAATGGCTATTGCCACAACTCCCAGAGCTCTGAATCTGCTGAAGACCATTATCTTTCAGTCTTCTCACAAGGTGCAACAGCCTGGAGCACATGTCGGTGATCTCAAGTTCTCTCCTTGTCCAGAGAGGAACCACTCTACTTGCTGACTGTTCATTCCATCATAGTCTTCAGTTCTCTATTTGTTTCCTGGAAGTCACACCAAGAATGTGTCTTGAGGGGATGAACTACTGCTTTTTTCAAAGCTGGCTGAACTACCCCCTCCCATAAGGTGGCATTTATCACAGTTAGATGTAACCATGTGCTTAGTTTGACACTGGGAAGGAGAAGAGAATAGATCGAAAGGTGAGACAGAGAAAAATAATTTTTAAGTCCTCAGAAGAAAAGGTATGAGAAAGAAATGCAAAGCAAATCTGCCTTCATTATATTAGAAATCTGAGTAAAGCTCTGACAAGCTTCCAAAATTTTATTAACGCCATAACCATGTGCATTTCAAAATTCTGGTTTTGACTGTCATTAAAGCCTGACAGTTATTTTGATCACACTGGATAACTCATGACCCATCTGCTGGCTTTCTTCTTTTCCAGTTTCCAGGCAACATGGTCTGGTGACTGAGAATGCCTGGTTTTCCAAAAACTCCCACCCTATTTCCCCTGAATTTTGTCTGATAATCTGTATGAAAGAGTCCCTTCCTGATGCATTTTTGCATTACATTTTTTGTCTTTACTATTTACTGATTGGGTTCATACAACATAGTAACTCTAAACCCGGACTAACAGAACACAGTTGCTATATTCAAATGGAATGCTGTGTCTAAGGAAAGCAACTATGTTATGGTTTAAAGTGATTCCCTGATTCATTCAATTTGATAGATCACACAAGTTCCTGAACAAAAAAATATAGAATCCTATTTCAGCCTGCTTTGGTGAGCTGTGCAAACCACTCATTACAGAGAAAGAATTAGCAGACTGACACCTAATATCTGATCTTCAACATCCTATACATCTATTCTGAAATCACTCCCATTGAGTTCACTGTGGCTAACCTTTTGAAGCAGGATTTCATCTGAAGTTCATTTTTATAGATATAATTTTATTAGTTTGTTAAAATATAAAATAGATAGATAAATGAAAATAATGGGAAAGTAAGGCAGGGTAAGGGAAAAGAAAAAGTATAGGGTAAAAGTGAAGTTCATTATAAAAAACCAAGAGCTGTTAGATCTAGACTTGAAAACCTAGCACTAAAACTCTGCCAGTTGTGACTTGACTTAATTCTATAATAATTCTGCAAACCTAAAGAGTGGGGGGGGGAAGACAGTGGAGACTAGCAGGGGTGAGTTTTGTATCGATTTTGTAGGTCTTGGGTTTCTAGTTCAAACAGAAAAGTCATATAATAAAAATTAGCTATTTAGTCACTTTCCATGAAACATAAGCAATATTAGCATGTGGTGCTAAGAGATAGGCAAAAGTATCCAACACTGAAAAAATGATGAATTGCATATTAACATATACACAAAGCAGTATTTTGAATATTGCAGGATCTGTTGCCAGCTTATCTAGGACAACAATATCTACGTTGTCTTTGTAGAGCTTATGTAAACAGTTTCCGAATGTCATACTACCCTCTTAACTTTTGTCTGACATACTGTACATATAGAGCTCCAAATCTATTCTATTCTATGGCAGTTTGCTACTGGCATTATTTCAGTGATGTTATCTATCTGCAGTTGCTGAATATTTGGTAGTTCTTATTTATGGGTGTGTAACTATGAGCGAAGCCTACATTTCAACATCTAACATGAGTGACTGATAAACATAAAAGTATTGTTGATTTATTCCTGACCAAACACATGAAAATTCTTTTGGTGAGGGCACTGCAAAATGCACAAAAACAGAAGGACTAAATCAGCATGGAGAATGGCTGATGAGAATGACTGAATTAGCAGAGATGACAAAATTGTCTTGTTTAATTAGAGAAAAGACAATAACTATATTTATTACTGACTATTAAAAAAATCAGTTAGTAATATTTATTTATATATTATCCTTATTTCCTTTTCTTTCCTTTCTTCCTTGTCCGTTTCCATTTTTCTTCACTTACTTTCCTTTTCTTATTTTTTCTCTTTCAAAATTTGTATGTTTTTTATTATTTTAAAACATTTATTTAATAAAATATATATATACAAGAAAATGTCTTTGGAGAAGCATAAACTGCAATGTGTTTTAAAGGAGGCATCACATCTAAATTAATATTCCCACAAACATAAAGAATCAGAAGTGGCCCATGAAATACCCATGAAATTTCATGATAGAGTATTTTGCTGTACTTTGTGATAAACCTGCTGTGATAAGATGCCCCTTTTTCAAAAGGTATGTTATCATTGTACATTCTTTTCTCTATTTCCTAATAAAATATTCACAATCTATAGTCTCTCAAAACAGTTAACAAAAATAGATTGCAATCCCAACATCTCTTGAATCCAATATAGAAAAATATAGGAATGTACAGGTGAAACTCGAAAAATTAGAATATCGTGCAAAAGTTCATTTAAATGAAATGAACCTTTATTGTCAAAGTACAACTATGTATACATTGAGATTAGCAGAGCCTCCCTTTGTACTCCCACCCCCCAACACACAGTGACAACAAACCCTCCATCTTACTACACCATGTGAACCAACTACACCACACACCGGCCTCCCAAGTCAATTCTGCATAAAATTCACAAAAGTTATTTCTCATTCAAAAGCCTAACAGCCCATGGATAAAAGCTGTTTTTCAGCCTGTTGGTGTGGCTGGCTATACTCCTATATCTCCTACCCGATGGTAGGAGTAAAGAGATACTGTCCAGCGTGTGAGTCATCCCTGAGAATTTTCCTCACTCTTCCAAGGCAATGAGCCCATGCGATGTCATCCATTGGTGTCAGGGGACAGCCCACAATGTCTTTTGCTGTACTCACCACCCTCTGTAATGCTTTCCTATCCGCGGCTGTCAGACCAGCATACCAAACCACAATACCATACGAGAGGACGCTCTCTATAGTAGACCAGTAAAAGAGGGTCATTAGCCGTTGTTCTACCCTGTTCTTCCGCAAGACCCTGAGAAAGTGAAGCCTCTGTTGGGCCTTTCTAGCCAGCTGGGTTGTATTAACTTTCCAGGTCAGATCTTCACAGAGGTAGACTCCCAGAAATTTAAAGAAGGAAACTCTCTCCACACAGTCCTCCCCGATGTAAAGTGGAGCAGGTTCCTCCTTTTTTCTCCGGAAGTCTAGCACCATCTCTTTCATCTTGCCGATGTTCAGGTGCAACTTGTTGTTACTACTACACCATATGGATAGTTTTTGTACCTCCGCCCTGTATGCTGTCTCATCCCCACCTGTAATGAGACCCACCACAGTTGTATCATCTGCAAACTTAATTATCACAGTGGATGGGTCACATGATACACAGTCATATGTGTATAAAGAGTACAGGTAGGGGCTAAGCACACAGCCCTGTGGCGAGCCGGTGCAAAGCTTCAGGGGGGTGGACAAAGCAGACCTGACCCTCACTGTTTGTAACTGGTCCCTAAGAAAGTCTTGAATCCAATCGCAGATGGCAGGAGAGAATTTCAAGTCAGTCAGCTTCTCGATGAGAATGCTCGGCAAAATGGTGTTGAAAGCCGAGCTATAGTCAACAAAAAGCATCCTGACATAACTTCCAGGTTTCTCTAGATGACTTGCTACAGAGTGTAAAGCAGTAGCTATGGCATCGTCTGTCAACCTATTTCCCCTATAGGCAAATTGATGTTTATCAAAATCCAGTGGGAGGCATGTCCTGAGATGTTGGAGAACCAATCTTTCGAAGCATTTCATGACTACAGATGTTAATGCAATAGGTCTGTAGTCGTTCAGGCACTCAACTGCGGTTTTCTTGGGGACCGGGACAATGGTAGCTGCTTTCAAGCACGATGGTACACATGCCGTTTGCAAGGAGATGTTAAAAATCCTTGTCAGGACCCCTGCTAATTGGTCGGCACAATTCCTAACCACTATCCCCAGCACCCCATCTGGGCCTGCGGCTTTGCTGGGATTCACAGCCTTCAATACAGTTCTCACTTGGTGTTCACACAGGGTGAGTGGCTGAGAATCAGAAGGCTGGCCAGCAGAGGCTACGGGGTCTGGTCTTTTTACCTCATACCAAGCGAAGAAGATATTCAGCTCCTCAGCTAACGAGGCATCGGTGTTAACCATGCTCCTCGTACTGCCCTTGTAGTTGGTTAAGTGCTGCAGTCTCTGCCATACTTGCCTCAGATCGTTGTCTGCTGAGTGGTTCTCCACCTTGTGTTTATATTGTTGTTTCGCCATCCTAATGCCTCTTTTGAGATTTGCCCTGGCCTCTCTGTATGTGTCCCTGTACCCTGCCTTAAGGGCAGAATCCCGGGCTCTCAGGAGTGTTTGTATCTCTGCAGTCATCCAGGGTTTACAGTTCCCGTAAACTCTAATGCACTTATCTGTTGTTACACTATCAGTGCATGTTCTAATATAAGAGAGTACAGCATCTGTATATGCATTCAGATCATGTTCTTCGAATACACTCCAGTCAGTGGTTTCAAAGCAGTCCTGCAACTGGCTGAGAGCACCCACTGGCCAGGTTTTGACCCTTTTTGTGACTGCCTGAGTTCCTCAGAGGGACATACTTTGGGCACAACAGGAGTGAAAGATGGTCAGATGTACCCAGGTGGGGGAGAGGGAAAGCTCTGTATGCCTGTTTCAGATTGGAATACACGTGGTCTAAAGTGTTCTTCCCTCTGGTGGAAACTTGCACATATTGTACAAACTTGGGGAGAACTGTCTTCAGACAAGCTTGATTGAAGTCCCCAGCGACGACAAGAGTGCCCTCTGGGTGAGTTTGCTGCTGCCTGGTGATGATGTCATACAGCTTGGAAAGTGCCATGCTGACATTGGCATCAGGTGGAACATAAACAGCTGTAATAATTACCGCAGTAATTTCTCTAGGCAGATAGAAAGGCCTACATATAACAGTCATCAGTTCCACATCTGGGGAGCAATACGTGTACACCAATCTGCTGTTGACACACATTCACAGTGTATATACACACAGTAATGCAACTTTATTTCAGTAATGCAACTTAAAAGGGGAAACTAATATATGAGATAGACTCATTACATGCAAAACAAGATACAGTAGTTCAAGCTGTGATTTGTCATAATCGTGATGATTATGGTGTACAGCTCATGAAAACCCCAAATCCACAATCTCAGAAAATTAGAATATTACATGCAATCAATAAAACAAGGAGTGTACATAGAACAATATCAGACCTCTGAAAAGTATAAGCATGCATATGTACTCAGTACTTGGTTTGGGCCCCTTTTGCAGCAATTACTGCCTCATTGCGGCGTGGCATGGAAGCTATCAGCCTGTGGCACTGCTGAGGTGTTATGGAAGACCAGGATGCTTCAATAGCAGCCTTCAGCTCTTCTGCATTGTTTGGTCCCATGTCTCTCATCTTTCTCTTGGTAATGCCCCATAGATTCTCTGTGGGGTTCAGGTCAGGCGAGTTTTCTGGCCAATCAAGCACAGTAATCCCACGGTCATTGAACCAGATTTTGGTGCTTTTGGCAGTGTGGGCAGGTGCCAGGTCCTGCAGGAAAATGAAATCAGCATCCCCATAAAGCTCGTCTGCGGAAGGAAGCATGAAGTGCTCCAAAATCTCCTGGTAGATGGCTGTGTTGACCCTGGACTTAATGAAGCACAGTGGACCAACACCACTAGATGACATGGCTCCCCAAATCAACACAGACTGTGGAAACCTCACACTGGACTTCAAGCATCTTGCAGTGTGTGCCTCTCCAAATGAGATGCAAAAGTTGCTCTCATCAGAAAAGAGGACTTTGGACCACTGAGCAACAGACCCAGTCTGTTTTTCTTTAGCCTAGGTAAGACACTTCTGACGTTGTTTGTTGTTCAGGAGCGGCTTGACAAGAGGAATACAACATTTGAAGCCCATGTCCAGGATCCGTCTGTGTGTGGTGGCTCTTGATGCACTGACTCAGTCCACTCCTTGTGAAAGTCCCCAACACTTTTGAATGGCCTTTTCCTGACAATCCTCTCCAGGCTGCGGTCATCCCTGCTGCTTGTGCACCTTTTTCTTCCACACTTTTCCCTTCCACATAACTTTCTATTAATGTGCTTTGATACAGCACTTTGGGAACATCCAACTTCTTTTGCAATTACCTTTTGAGGCTTTCCCTCCTTGTGGAGGGTGTCAATGATGGTTTTCTGCACAACTGTCAGGTCAGCAGTCTTCCCCATGATTGTGATTCCTACTGAACCAGACTGAGAGACCATTTAAAGTCTCAGGAATCCTTTGCAGGTGTAATGGCTTAATTAGCTGGGACACTTTGAGCCTAGAATATTGCACCTTTTCACAATATTCTAATTTTCTGAGATTGTGGATTTGGGGTTTTCATGAGCTGTATGCCATAATCATCACAATTATGACAAATCATGGCTTGAACTATCTTGCTTTGCATGTAATGAGTTTATCTCATATATTAGTTTCCCCTTTTAAGTTGCATTACTGAAATAAATGAACTTTTGCACGATATTCTAATTTTTTGAGTTTCACCTGTAACTGTTTTGTTGTATATTTAAAGCTGCACTAGTATCATTTCTTTTTATCTGCTTTCTGGCCCCTGGGTTCCAACTACAGCTCAGGCTCACTAATCACTGTGACATGACTTTATGATTTTGTTTCAGCTTGACCCACAGTGACCAGTTCATGACTCCCACTGACAAAGGCATAACTGTACTAGTTTGGCAATATCTTTGTTTTAAAACCAGTAATTCATAGAACATCTTCAGTATACATTGGCAAATGCATTATGTACTCCTATCCATCCAAGGCTATAGAATCTATCTTTTTCTCTCCTGCTATTGAAACCACACAAGCAAAGCACACAAGTAAACATAAAGGCAATGAACCATAGCAGTTCTGTATATTCAAACAGTACAAATAACAAACCAAGAAATGAATCTCTCCCGCTAGATGGCAATTCTTTACATAAAGTTCAAAAGCTTGGACGAATTAATGTTGACAGTTTTGCCATCTTTGTGACAGTAAGACAAATGGTTTTCTTTTAAACAATTGTTTGAAAAGTTTGGTTTCTTTCTTTTTTTAAAAAAGTCTTTCTGCTTTAACTAAGGCCTCTGACTTGGATTGAAGAAAGGGCTCCCGGGATGAAACGGGATAAGAAGATCAACTTCTGTTTCAAAAGTGGATGCTTGGAATGTCTCCCTAATGCTCCACGTTCGCCAGTTGGCCTTTTCATGCAAGATCTGATCATTTTTGCCAAAAAACTTTTGGGACAGATCCCCAAAGAGGAACTGACAGCTGAGAAAAGGCGGATTCTACTGTGTCTAGGTCTTGCCGAGGAGATTCAAATGCACTGTGAACAGCCAACAAAATTCTACTCTTGAAAGTATGTGAAAGTACAGGGTTCACCATTTTAAACTCTTTCTTGTACTACCTTTTTAACACGTTCTTTTTCTTATTTCCAGCTTCTCTATTCTATTAAGCAATATTTTTCTAACAATGTCAGGATGAATTTAATCTGGCAGCACACAAAATATATAGATTCTGTCTTGCCTTACTGCAAGCAACTTTCTAATCAAAAGCTAGTAACTGCCTGCATTTCTTCTAGAGATGCAATAGCAAAAGAGTGTCATTTTTTGCAGTATTTATTGTTGAGGAAAAAATAATCTCAGCAGTAAAATATTTCTCTGAAACACTTTAAATTCTGTATTTAAGCCCATCTATATATTAGTTAAATGTTTAAACAGACATTAGAGTGCTGAACAGCTTTTTAAGTTTATTTTTAGCCTCTGTTCAGTATAAGTTGCTCTTTAACCCCAGTTGCATGAAATATTGAAAATGGTGCCCTTTGTTATGTTCATCTCCAATTTTTAGCTGAGGACTACAACTTAGCTTTTACAAGATAAGAAACTATATTGAAAGATTAATGAGTGAAGGAAAATTTCTGATGGGAAGGTTGTCGTTTTTTTAAAAAAAGATGTCAACATCTTTATATATCATACTGACCTGGTTTAAATATAATGTTGTGAATTATAAATTAGTCAATAAATATTATTTTAAAAAAATTGACTTAGTATAATACATGACCAACCCATTGTGCTTTACCTTGAGAATCCTAAATCCCTATAAATATAGAATCATAATTACTCTTCCATTTTTTTTTCAGACTGGATTTATTTATGAAATGAAGAGTTATGCTTCAGGCTTGACATTGTTGCAAAAACTTAGATGTTTCACTAAGTATGCCTTATACCAGGGGTAGGCAACCTCGGCTCTTTTATGATTCATGGACTTCAACACCCAGAATTCCTGAGTCAGCTAGTCATAAAAGAGCCGAAGTTGCCTACCCCTGCCTTATACTGAAGTAACAGCTGAGATTCCCACATGTTGACGTAGCTACTTTTATTCCTGCAACTAATTCTATCTGAGTTTGAGACAGATCGTATTTTTATAGGAAATGGAGAAATTAATAGTTATGTCACTATTTACAGCTTGCTATGCCTATAGCTACCAAACTGAATTCAGCAAAAACAAAAAATCTCTAACTGTGTTTTTATTAGGCACAATGTTTAATAATCCTTTTTTAATTTTTGCTCTTTCCCATTTTGATCAATAATTCATTTTTATTTTTAAAAATCAAGTATGCATATTTAAAATGCCATTCTATATTTAATCCACATCAATATAATAATTTTTTTTAAAGTGTGACTCTCTAAAGCTGATACCGTACGAGCAATTTCCTCTTGCTACCTTGCCATCAAACTTGACCTGAAGAATTACTAAGTGAAAAATATGGGATCAGTAAATTTCCATATACATTGGATTTTTATGTCTGGCTGGAACCTGCATTGTCAGTAGTAATGACCTCCTCCTCCTCCTCCTCCAGATAGATCTTATTAAAAGTCATAGTTTGTAATTACTTCAGATCACCTCAGGCTTAACTAGAATAAAGGTAAAGGTAAACGTTCCCCCGCACATGTGTGCTAGTCATTTCCAACTCTAGGGGCCGGTGCTCATCTCCGTTTCAAAGCTGAAGAGCCAGCGCTTGTCCGAGGACATCTCCGTGGTCATGTGGCCGGCATGACTAGACGCCAAAGGTGCATGGAACGCTGTTACCTTTCCACCATAGTGGTCCCTATTTTTCTACTTGCATTTTTTACGTGCTTTCGAACTGCTAGGTTGGCAGAAGCTGGGACAAGTAACAGGCGCTCACTCTGTTATGCGGAACTCGGGATTTGACCCGCCAAACTGCCAACCATCGGATCAACAAGCTCAGCGTCCTAACCGACTGAGCCACCGCGTCCCTATTTAACTAGAATAGGAGTAAGTAATTAAATAGCAAACTGAATATTGCATTTTCATTGTCTCCAATGAAAAATGTCTTTGAGAAAGAAGTGTCATTTCTTCTTGATTTCATGTATCTGGGAAAGATCATCATTTCTTGCTCCACCTAGTAGTTTGGCAATAATTGTTTGTGCTTTTATGATATCTTCCCAATACATTTCTCAATCTGATACTCTACAAATTAGTTAGGTCTGTAATTCCCAAAATTCTTAACCAGCATAGAGAAAAGTTTATATCATATATGGAAGGTGAATGTTTGAAGAAGGCTAATTGAGAAAATGTACTTCCGCAAAAAGACTTATATTTTCTATGACAAGAATGTTCATTTTCATAAATAATTTTAGAGGGAGTATTGTTTACTGCAGTGATCCCCAACCTTTGTGGCTTGGTGGCCTGGTGGGGGGGGGGAGGAAAACCAGGTCATGCAAGCAGTGGGCCACATGCATGCACATGCAGCTCGACTGCAAGTTGAGCTGCATATGTGTGTGCACATTGGCCCACCATGTGTGAATCAAGCTGCATTTGCACATGTGTGCACAGCCTGGTTTCAAATAGGCCATGGCCTGGTAGTGAGCTGCAGCCTGGGGGTTGGGGGCCCTTGGTTTACTGGATGTCATCAGTAGGTCAGACCTGCATTATTAATACTCACGATATAGAATTTTTGAATGAACAATGTATGTCATGTATGTATGTCATTTAATGGGTGAAAATTAATATTTGTAATTTCTTTCAGTGAGGGGGTTCTAAAAATATGTGTTTTTACACCAAGAATTCAGATCTGCTGTTATTTTTACAATTTCACAACTTTTAGCTTGGTAAATCCATGTCTGATCATGTATCTCACAAAAGGCTCTTGCAACCCAAATACTGTTAACATTATCTTCTCAAAATAACACCTTGTACTACAAAAATTAAAGTTTTTTTCTGCATGAATCTTATTTAGCTAAGCAAAACATCATCCATGCAATCATAAACTAATATCAGAAAACAATTATCTGAGTTACAAAAATGTTTAAGTGAGTTTCATCAAGTCTTGTTTTGATTCATTCTTTGACATCAGCTGCTAACTTGCCTCTTAGACTCTGATATAACCCTCATGTTTCTCATGTGTATATACTCTACTTGCTGCCTTTGTGAGCTGTTTCACACCTCTCTCTATTGACTGGGCATGACAGGATCACTCTGGTACTTGCATTGGTTCATCAATGAACTTCTTTATTTCCTCTGTAGTCAGTTTGCATGACAAAGGTGGCTCATATACACCTTCAAACCAATCAATCAACTGTAGAAGAGTGGATGCTTTGGTGTTGATTAAAGGTATTTTTCTTGCACATATTGTAAAATCTCCCAGCGCCTCATCATCTGCATCCCTCAAGTCAATGATCTTTTGCACACCAGCTCTCGTATCTTGAATATCATCTGAACACAAGAGTATCTGGATTATCATTTCATTGAAAGCATACCATGCTGAGCGCTGAATGGTTGGTAAAACGTGATCTAATACAGCGTTCTTTTACAGTCTGACTTGCTACAGCTGGAACAACACATGTGCTGGGCCTTCAATCCAGGAATGTTTTACTTTAATGTTAAACCAACAAAGGTAGTGCACACCAATGATGTATTCCACGATCATTCTTAAATTTTTGGAGAGTTTTGCCTTTAAAGCCTTGCCATCTAAGCTGGATGCAATCACGTCAACCATAGCGGCTGGGTCCAGGTATTGATATGAGGCGGTGGCTGCCTCGTTGATCATCCTGATCACTGGCATATGGGGAATGGGAAGGTTGCTCTCCGCTTCTCATCTCTAGCTCCTTGAACTTTTCCACCAACTTTTCCACTGACTGACTACGAGCTGTGGACAGGTATTTCTACTCACCTGAGTCCTCAGTGGCAGACAATTTGGTAGTTCTCCACCGATCTGGGGAATGCGATATGCGGGATCTCTTCGTGGTAGCTCAACCTCATCTGCTTTTGAAGCACTTGAGGGTGCCAAGGCTGTCTCAAGTGTCTGGAGTCTCCATTGGGCTGGGTCCATCAGCTGTCCTCGCAACTTGGCTTTTGCCCCAGCTGGGAGTCCTGAAAAAGCTCCTTCTCCACCAGCTCGCTGGCTGTCGCTCCCCCCACTGGAGTAGCAGCTGCTGCTGTGGTGCTGGCTTCAGGCGTCCTCTCTTTCTGCATGCTGAAACCTTCCCCGAATATTTGTTGGCTTATCCCTCTATTCTAGGGACCTTCAGTTTTGAAGATCATATAGGAGCCGTGACCAGGGGGGCTTTTGCCCAGGTTTGCCTAGTGCGCCAGTTGCGGCCCTATCTGGACCGATATGCCCTACGCACAGTCACTCATGCGCTCGTGACCTCCTGGTTAGACTACTGCAATGTCCTCTACATGGGGCTGCCCTTGAGGACCACTTGGAGGCTTCAACTGGTGCAGAATGCAGCCGCGCGAGTTGTGATGGGAGCTTCCCGATACTTCCGTGTAACACCTCTTCTCCGCGAGCTGCATTGGCTTCCGGTTGCCCTCCGGGTGAGATTCAAGGTGCTGGTAATGACCTGTAAAGCCCTAAATGGCTTGGGTCCAGACTATCTAAGGGAACACCTGCTTCTTCCCATTGTCCTGTGCACTCCCACAGGGAGGGCCTTCTCAGGGTACCGCCGGTTAATGAATGCCGGCGGATTATTCCCAGGGGAAGGGCGTTCTCTGTGGGTGCACCTGCCCTATGGAACCAACTACCTACGGAACCTAGGACTGCCCCCGACCTTCGCTCATTTCGCCGGGACCTGAAAACTTGGCTCTTCAAGCTGTTTGGCCCAGACTGAGGGTTTTTTAATTTAATTGGGTTTTAGATTTACTTTTGGGGCTTGAATTAATTGTTTTAATTGATTTTAATTTTTGTATTTCATGGTTTTAACTGCCCTGTAAACCGCCCTGAATCCTATGGGAATAGGGCGGTATACAAATTCAATAAATAAATAAATAAATAATGTTATAGGCTGCGTTTGTTGCTCTTTGAAGTCTCCTATTTCAGTGTTAATTTCCAGTTCTTCTCTTTCTTTTTGGGTTGTCAGTTCATCATTTAAGGTCAAAGTTTGATCTGGTGGCTTTGAGTTGTCAGGTTTATCATGCAATTTGGCTTTAATTTGCTCAGTTATAGCCAAGATTGTGTCCAATATCAATTTGTAGTTAAGTGGTGGGATATAGTCAACCATTTCGTTAGTGTTTACAGCTAAGTCTTCAATGGAGGCTATTTTAATAGAAGTCAGTAAATTTCCACCTCCAATGCTCCTAAAGGTTGTTTTCAGTGCCAGGTGTTCCCACACTTGTCTTTGAAGATAATATCAAGGACAACTCTGTTATTCAGTCAGCTGTCAGAATAAGCAAAAGGTTTACTTGCAATTCCAGGTTTAGTCACAGGACACGGGTCGGCAACCCGTGGTTCCTGAGCCGCATGCGGCTCTTTGAGCCGTCTCCTGCGGCTCCCAGCCGCCCGGTGCGCGCGCACCTCTTCGAACGGGCAGTGGTGCGCGCGCACCTCTCCAAATGGAAAGTGGCACCGCCGTTCTGAGAGGTGCGTGCGCACCTTTCCGAAGGGCGGAGGTGCGCGCGCACCTCTCCAAGCCGCCACCATCCCGTCCGGAGACCTGCCGCGTTCACGGCAGCTGTGCAAACGGGATGGCGGCGGTTTGGAGTGCGCGCGCACTCGCCAAACCGCCGTCATCCTGTCCGGAGACCTGCCGTGTTCGTCAAACATTGATAAACACGGCAGCTGTGCAAACGGGATGGCGGCGGTTTGGAGAGTGTGTGCGGTCTCCATACCTCCGCGCGAATGGGCAGCGGCCCCGCTTCTTGGGAAAGCTGCCGCGGCCCGTCTGCAAAGCTGCCAAAAGCAGCAGCTTTGCAGACGGGCCGCGGCAGCTTTCGCAAGAAGTGGGGCCACTACCCATTCCGAGAGGTGCGCGCGCACCTCCCCAAACCTCCCCAAACGTTGGCAGGTCTCCGTACCTCCGCGCGAACGGGCCGCAGCAGCTTTCGCAAGAAGCGGGGCCGCTGCCCGTTCGCGCGGAGGTACGGAGACCTGCCGACGTTTGGGGAGGTGCGCGCGCACCTCTTGGAATGGGTAGCGGCCCCGCTTCTTGCGAAAGCTGCCGCGGCACATTTGCAGGCTGCCGAAAGCAGCAGCTTTGCAGACGGGTCATCACCGTCGTGCAACCAGGAACCGGTTCCATCACACATAAAAAAAAGGCAACCGCGCGCATCCGCGCATGCACAAGAAATGTTTTTTGCACATGCACGTGCATGGACGCACGCACACGGCTCCCACTTTTTTTTATGTGTGATGGAACCGGTTCCCAGTGGCTCTTTTCCTTTTTCGGGTTGCCGACCCCTGTCACAGGATGTCATCAGTAGCATACAGAATTAGTTGTAAATTTCTTTTTTTTTCAAATTAATATAAAGCTTTTATATAATTAGTTCATTCTTTTTTTCCTTAGTTCACATGTTAAACAGAAAATAGGGTAGTAGATCCCCACAAAAATATAAGATTTTTAATAGGTAGGAATAATATTGCTTAGTTTCTTTGCTTAATCAGATGGTATTGTGGTTTTTTCTTCTTCGCTTTAAGGCTTAAAATGTTATTCCCCCAAGTATTTAAAAGCTGTTTTTTCAAAAAAGGGGGGGAGAAAATTTTCAGAAAAGTCCCACAGGCAGGCAATTAGGGGGATAAGAAAGGAAAGGTCTCACCCAAGTCATCCAGATTGCTTTGTTGTGCTAGATAGTACTTTTGGCTTTTGGCAGGGAATGGCTTAATGATGGGCCATGTTCATGGCCGGTCTCTTCTTCTTTAGGCCAAAAGGAGCTGCTCCAGATTCAGGTGGAGGGCTGCCACCCTTCCACAATCACAGGAGGGCCTCCTTGTGGTGGTCACCCCTCCAGGGCGACTTTGGACCCTTTTCAGGGTCCTTCAAGATTGGACGTCAGGGAGGGAGCTCTCTCTGCACGTCCGAAAGCACCGCGTGTGCAAACCAGATGTCCACTAGTTACAGTATTGTTATGTCTAATTAAACTCCTATGCACATTCCTCCTCCTTCCCCACAGTATCATCTAATTCTAACTCTAAGAGTAAAACACAAGAAGGAAAATGGTTGCAACTCCATGTTGTCAAAGGAAAAAACATCTGATGTTAGCAGCGTTGACACTTGATTCTAGAATTCTTAAAGGGAAATTGCAGTACTTAGTACAATGGAAGGGATATTGACCATCTGAAGGCACTTGGGTGAAGTCTAGCGATGTGAAAGCTGACAGACTCATTAAAAGGTTCTATAGGAAACACCCTAACAAACTGAGAGGCAGTCCCTAACATATGCTTTTGTTTACATTACAGGATCTGTCCTTTTTGTAAAGGGGGTTGGATGTCAGTGCTGCTAACATCGGATGTTTTTGCTTTGACAACAGTTAGAGATGCAACATTTTCTTCTTATGTTTTACTTTTAGAGTAGATGATGCTGGGGGGATGAATGTGCATGAGAGTTTAGTTAGACATAATACTGGACCTAGTGTGTGAACCAAGGTTAATGAAATAAGAGATTATAAGAATTGGCAAGCTGGAGAACTGGAGGGAAAGCCTGCATTTCAAAGTAATTGGAGAATGTGATTTATGACTGTTAATTGGAGGAGGGAATTGTGCTTTGATAGTATGTGCTCAGGGAAGGGGAATCCAGTTTTTGGCTTCGATTGTGTTAGTGCCAATGCTATGCTTCACAAATAAAGATTCTTTAAGCCAAACAATGCCTCGAAGTTCTTTGAAGAGTTTCATCTGTCAGAACTATGACAGCCAAACCCCTGGGCGGACTACACAGAGAGCAGTTTCATGCTGCTGCAGATGACATACCTACCACCTTTTGGCCGTTGGAGGAATTATTTTTCTTAATTTTTTCCCCTCAAGTGTTTCTTGGGGGGGGCAGCATGTGCTGCCTCTGAGGGATGCCCCCCTCCCCTCAGGAGACAGCAACTGAGTCTAGTGCAAGTCATGCCCCAGGACTAACCACGTGCCGTTCCCCTGTTGGGGCAGCAGAGGCCAGGGGTCTTCTCCCCAGAGCAGCGTGAGCTGAGTGAAGAGCCACCTTCACTAGTGTTTCCGTGGAAGTTGAAAATCCATTGGAAAAAAGTTGCCAGAACACTGTTCCATGCGTTGTATGACCCCCCCCAAAAGCCCTGCTTCTCTCAGTTCCAAAGTAGACAAAACATGTTTAATTAACCTGCAATAACTATAAATCACAAGCAATCCAACTTCATTTTCACTTGTCAGTACTTTAAATATTGAAAATATATTATCTATTATTATTTATTAAATTTGTTTGCCACCCATCTCACTGTGAGGCAACTCTAGCTTTATTTCTGATAAGCTAATTCTGAATATGAAGGGAGGAGTTGTTTTAAGAATATTTACTTACGCACCCAGGTTTAAAGAAAATTGCATTATAGGCTAGGTAGCTTCTGTTCTACGCTCTTCCAGCTGTTTCTTCAGAAACTCTAGTCTGGCTTAGAAATGGGTCTATGCTGGTGCTCATTCCTGTCTTTGGCCGCTAATTGGACTGGTCCTTTAACTACTTCTTTCTCTTCCCACAGTGTCTGACCTTTTCTTTTTCCTCTTCACTGATCCCTATGCCTTTCCAGATGTTCAAATATAGATGGTTTTACCTCCCCTTTTAAATATCCTTTGAGACAAATGCAAAATCTTTCTTTGCTCTCTTGTTCCTTTATGAGACCATTGTAGAGCTGATAGTACAAAGGAAGAAAATAAGGAACAGATTGGTTCCCCCCCCAACTATTTTCTATAGCTCCATGCAAATTGTGGAATAACTGGTAATTCAACTTCAGAAATACAAATTAGCAACATTCCAATGTCATAACTTAAACATGTTTTAAATAGAAAGAAAGGAAGGGAAGCTTTGCCGTACTATGAGCAGGCACTGGGAAACAAAAGGGAACATATTTCACAGAATTGAGTACTGGCAATCCTCAGCTTACAAACTTCATTTAGTGACCATTCAAATTTACAACAGCAGTGAAAGAAGTGACTTATGTCCGTTTTTCCCACTTACGACTGTTGTGGCATCTTCCATGGGTCACGTGATCAAAATTCAAATGCTTGGCAACTGACTCATATTCCTGACGGTTGTATTATCCCAGGGTCATATGATCATCTTTTGTGACCTATCAAGCAAACTCAATGGGAAAATCAGATTCACTTAATGATCACATTACTAACTTAAGAACTGCAATGATTCGCTTAACAACTGTGACAAGTAAAATGATTAAAATCTGCAAAACTCACTTAAAACAGAAATTTTGGGTTCAGTTGTGGTTGTAAATTACTACCTGTAATTGTCAAAAAGTTATGTAACGGCAGTTATAAAGGATGAATGGAGCAGGAACATCTAGGATTGAAAATAGCTCATTAACTGACTATCATCTTTCCCCAGCAAACTTCTTCCCAGTGCCAACACATTCAAACCTCACAGTCACCTCTCTAATTAGTAATCTGCATCTTGCATCCAGCATTTAGCAAGCTAGTGGAGGTTCATTAGAGTGGACCATCAGCATCCAACTAATCTAATCCACTGTGTGGGACGGTGCCTATGGAGAGGGACGTAGAGTGAGGGACTAAAGTGAAGCAGCAATTTCCTAGGAAGGAGGGAGCATATTCCAAGGAGGAGGGCAATACAATCTAGAGTATGATAGGAGATGGAGGAAGAAGAGAGTTAGGATAACTATTCTCTGGAATCTGCCAGGTTATATCATTTGGGGTGCTAGTAGTAAAGGATTAGTACTGTAAGATTCTATTGGATGTGAGCTAATAAATTGCTAAGCACATTTGATTTGTGCTTAGATTGTAAGCCGCCCTGAGTCTTCGGAGAAGGGTGGGATATAAATGGGATTAAAATAAAATAAATAAATAAATAAATATTTCAACTTTGGCTGGATTCTTCTATGTTGTTCTTGGGCTGGGTCTGACATCCACTCACCATCCACTGCTGAACGTACCTCTACATTCTCATAAGAAATATAGACAAGGCAATATCAGCAATAGACATCCAAAAGCACTGATCATCTGCCATATTCCAGAGGCCATTTCAAAGCACCAGGTTTAAAACTTTCCTTTAACACCAAATTATGCATTGTAAAGATCGCTTGGAGGTGAGAGATACTTCCAATGTAATCTACCAAATCCCCTGCATGGATTGCCACTGTGACTATGGAGGACAGACGTGGAGGAAGCTAATCACTAGACTGCAAGAACACCAGTGAGCAGTCAGACAAGCAGACTCAAACTCATTGGAAGCCTCACACTGCAATGAACAAGGACATACATTCTACAGCTACTAAGATTGTTGGATGAGCAGGCACAAAAGCAGCCAGGGAAGTGATTGAAGCCTGGGAAACAGGCCCCTCATCAGTCAACAGGAGTGCTGATTTACCACCAGCCAATCAAGTACTTAGAAGGCAAGGGCTGGGCAGCACAAGCAAACGACAGCCAATGACTTAAAAGCCAGCCATCAACACACCCCAATCAACATCTAAAAAGCCACTTACAACTGGCACCATATAAATACCACACACAGAACAGCACACACTCTGCTAGAGAGCAGCTCCCTGAAGATGGGCTCCAGCATGAGTCTGAAAGCTCGGAACACAAAAACCTCTGGGCGCAGTGACTGACCAAGGTTGGATCCAGATACACTATTTTATCTTACTCTTATCTTCACTCTCTCTTACCGATTATATTTTATTCTATGTTTTTGCAGTGTAACTATTTTATCTCATTACATTGTGTCTTATCTCATTTTATATTTTACTGTGGCTGATGCTCATATGGTCAACTGACTAATCAATAAAGTATATCATATCCTATATTCTGAAGTTGCCCAAGTTTGAAAATTAAAATTGTTGGATTTCAGTAATTAAGACAATAAATAAGTATAATGATACAGCTTCTGATCTGAAAACCTGAATCCTCTCTTATTAATGGATAATTACATTTTCTCTAAAGATTTTCCCAGAATTGAAAAACCTCAATACCTGGAAAGATTCTGGAAAACATAAGCAAGGAATCAGAGGCAAAAAAGTCATAATCAAAAGCTAAGGTCCAAAAGAACCTTACTTTTTTCACCACTGAATTTCATTTTGTTAGATAGCACCCAATGTTCAAGTCTGTCAAGATTCTTCTGTATCTTAAGCCTATCTTCTGGAGTATTGGCTATTCCTGCCAGCTTGGTGTCGTCTGCAAATTTGATGAGTTCCCCTTCTATCCCTTCATTCAAATCATTGGTGAAGATGTTGAGGAGCACTGGGCCCAGAACAGAGCCCTGGGGCACCCCACTACACACTTCCCTCCATGTAGATGCAGTTCCATTGAGGACCATACCATGAGTACAGCCGGTCAGCCAGCTACGAATCCATCTGGTGGTGATGCTGTCTAACCCACATTTTTCTATCTTATCAAGTAGTAGGTTGTGGTCTACTTTATCAAATGCCTTACTGAAGTCCAAGTAAATTATATCCACAGCATTCCTCTGGTCCACTAATTTTGTCATATGATCAAAGAATGCAATAAGATTTGTCTGGCATGATCTTTTTTTGACAAACCCATGTTGGCTTTTGGTAATGACTTTGTTTGTCTCTAGGTGTTTGCTGATTTATTTATTTATTCAATTTCTGTTTGAAATGGAGAGTTTTATGGTAGTTTCACAGGGCAATTCTATACTTTTTTTACTTGAAAAAGATCAACTATGGAAAATTATAGTTAGGAATGGAGGAATTATATACAGTACTATAAGAGCTGAGATAAAGAAAAATGCATCTTTTTTCATCCTCCCAGTATTTGGCCACTCAGAGTTGCTCAGTCCACTCTGCTTTCCCCTGAAAAAAAGCACTATTTTGAAGTACAGAGTGGTTTAATTCAGGGCTTTTCCTGTGGTAGATTGGCACCTGGCAGGTGATAGCGGGGGAGGGGAATGAGCTGAACCGGTGGCAGCACCGCACAAGCCTGTGTGAGAGATGGCTGGAGCTGCAGGGCTGTCAGGGCTCAGCGGAAGCGCCAGGATCAGTGCCTGGCTCCAGCTGGAGCTTGGCGCTGATCCTGGCGGTTCTGCTGAGTTCAGAAGAAGCACCGATCAGCTGGAATGTGGCGGCATCTCCAGAGTCTTGTGATTCAGATGCTTGGCAACTGATTCATATTTATGATGGTTACAGTGTCCCAGGCTCATGAGAAGTGACCAAAACCTGCTGCAACCACCCAGCAGACGGGGGGGGGGGAATAAAAACCAAACACTTCACCCCCATTGCCAATCCTCAACAGAAATGCTCACAATGAAAACCTCAGACAGGAGGAAGAGCGCTGCCGGGTGGACAGGCAGGTGTCTTGCTCAGCTGTGGCTCGGGGGGCACTTTTTTCAGTGCCATTGTGCCATTATAACTTTGAACAGTCACTAAGCGAACTGTTGTAAGTCGAGGACTACCTGTACTTCATCACTTTTTTCCTTTTTTTTGACACCTTGCTAGGCCAGAGCTTTTCAACCTTTTCATCTGAGTACCACCAGTCGCCTAGCAATGTGTCAAAAACTTGATGACCAAAAAAAAGGAAAAAAGTGATGAAGTACAGGTAGTTCTCAACTTACAACAATTTGCTTAGTGACTGTTTGAAGGCACTGGAGCCTGGCACTGATCCTGGTGCTTCCGCTGAGCCCTGAAGAAGCGCTGATCCTGGTCCTTCCGCTGAGCCCTGACAGCCCTGCAGCTCCAGCCATCTCTCGCTCAGGCTTGTGTGGTGCTGCCACCGGTTCAGCTCATTCCCCTCCCCTGCTACCACTTGTCTAGGATGGGCGTGTACCACCTGCCAGGTGCTAATGTACCACAGGTGTTACCTGTACCACTGGTTGAAAAGCCCTTTGCTAGGCAACTGGTGGTACTCGGATTTGCCATATCCTAAAAGTGGTACAATAGGTGAAAAGGTTGAAAAGCCCTGGTTTAATTTCCTATTAGTGGATCAATGCTGAATATCCATGCTCAAAATTATATTTGTCAGATTCAGAATTTGTCAAGTGCCTGACATCCATTGAAATTAATAGGAAAATTTATTCATATTTATTGCAAGCCATTTCATGTGTAGGTTTTTCCTGAGAACTATTGCAGATGTCAGGAACTGATCTTCTGAGTTTGTTCTTGTCTAGAGACTCAACTAATTATGTATAATATGCCTGTACCAAATCCTCTTTGACTGCAGGTGGAAAGTTAATCTTTTAAAAATGCACCCTTGTTAAAAGAATACTGTTAACATAGTATTTTCCAATTGACTTCTTGATTATACTTCTTATATTTTGCTGATATTTGACTACTATTCAATACTTAATATTACTGATCATTGGTTTATCCAGTTTCTCTGTCCAAAGGGAATCAGACAGGGAAGTTATCCCTGTCATCTGCTGCCTGGCCAAACCAGTTTATGAAATCCAGGGGAGTGAGGATGAGGATGATTTAATGTTTAGAAGTGTAGATGCAAACAAGCCCTTAAGGAGTCTGCACAATCAATAGCTACTTTTACAGTTTCAGTTGCCTTATGTTGATGAGATCAAAGGCTCAACAGGGTTGTATCTGGTTAGCATTTGAATGGGAAACTTCAGTGATGCTGAGTATACTAGTGTTTGTGTGTGCCTCCCAGTCAACCTCAATTGCTGGCAACATGCACTTTTCTTGGTAAAATATTTTTGGAACTGGTTTGCCTTTGATGGCTTATCTAGGATTTAGAAAAAGTGAATGTTCCAAAGTGTCTTAGCTGGACTTCATGTCAGGCATGACTAGAACTTAAAAGAATATCCTGGTTTCTAGTTTTGTGCCTTTAACTATTACACAAAATTGGCTCTTGCAGGCTAAAACCCATAAAATACTGGCATTACTTTATAGTGTCTCAGAACTTATATGAAAGTCAGCCATCTATATCAGCCAACAAAAACTATAGCTATCATCCATCAAAGCATGATTAAATAATCTGATCTTCAAATACCAGCAGGGAAGGGGCAAGGCATCACTCCTAAGTTAGGAGTTTCCAAAGCATGGATGCTATTATGGTCTTTGGGCCCCAAAATAGCATTTTTAATTGGACGTCGAAATCTAGCAATAATGAACATGGCAATGAGAGATAAGTTTTATATTGTATTAGCAGTGAGCAACATGAGCTAGCTTATCTTACTGCAGTTTATCTTACTGCAGTTTCTTGGCCATTTTCAAAAACTGGTGGATATACAGAAAAAAAATTTGGGGTGGGGGTGTTAGCACTGATTCCTGTTAACTGCCTGGACAATTCCCTGCAGTTTTCTTGACTTGATTTCAGAAGTGGCTTGCCATGGCCTACTTTCTAGGGCGGAGAGTGAGTAACTGGCCCAAAATCATCCAGCTGATTCTGTGCTTAAGGAAGAACTAAAACTGATAAGTCTCCTGATTTCTAGCCTGATGCCTTAACCACTACATCAAAGTGGCTCTCCATAGAGGATGGCAGGAATTCTATTGTGTGGTTATGAGAATGGGAGTTAATATTAGTCAGATTTCATGATCCAGGTGGGGCCACAACTGGCAGAACATCCTGAGCTGGGCAAAGGTTCCTATCTTGACTGCTACTTCTTATTTCACCAGAAGTTCAGAATCCAGGGGGATTTCTAAGTTCAGAATATGGCTTAAGGTTTTCCACTTAGCCTCACAAACCTCTCTGCACTACTCAGAAATTTCAAAGAGCCAAAAGAAACTCCTGAACCAAGGTTCCAGAAAAAACAACTTTATTTTGGCCAAGATAGAGTTGGGTAACCTTCTCCCTCTTCGTTGCTGCTTAGAGATGAAGGCACACCCAGAAGAGATTTCTTCTACCTTTTATACTTTTTCAGAACAAAGAGATCCAGGTCTCCTGTACTAGGAGCAAGGAAGCACCCACACACAAAAAACAAATTCCAAGATGATGACTCATCTACATCAATTCAGGTTCCATGTAACTCATTTCCCCCCTCATTTCTTGGACCACTGAACCTTACCTTGCTCTTTTCATGTGAGCAATCTCCTGAATAATTTCCTGTATGGCTACAAACTAATACTACTAATGTCAAACATAATAAAACAATAAGCATAATAAAATCATAAGTACAATAAGGTCCCTTCATGTTCCTTCAACCCCGTTACCTAGCTAGCAAGAAGTATCCGAGTTTATTTTATTATTGTAATATATGTTAAGAATTAACATCTATGTAACTGGAAATTTTCCCGTTCCCCATCACTTTGTATATAACCGCGCAGGAGAAATGGTAGGGATGAATTAATCTGCTGCACAAGGTCCCTTTCCCCACCCGCCCACTGTCTCGTCTTGCTGCTCTTTAATTCCGCGTCCTGGGCGGTAGGTCGCGCGCCTCCTCCCCGAGCCCTGGTTGCCGCCCGCTTTTTCTACCGAAGTAGGTGAAAGCAGTCCGGTGGGCGAGCGAAGCAGCTACTGCTTAGCGAACTCTGCGAGGAGGTCCCGGGGCGGGCACTTTCCATCCTACAAATCCTGCCCTGAGATTCATTCCGTTTCCGCCAACTGCGTTGCGGCCTCTCTTTGTGCTGTTCTAGGCGGTCCGCCTGGTATAGCCTTCCCGCCCTTGCTGGTCACTGGGGATTGCTCCCGTAGCAGGATCAACGTCCGAGGGCATCAATTATTGGAGACATGCCGTAATTGGTAACTAAATAAGAGGCGTTTTCCAGCGATTGTGGAAATCAGAAGCTCTAACCAGGTTCGTTTCGTCTCTCCTGGAAAGTGAGCGATCGTTTCCTGTTCAAAGCCAAGCAAAGAAATGAGGATCCTGTTGTCTCTCTGATCTTTACTTCTCCTTTCTCGCGTTCACCGGACCACTTGGGGTCTTTTGCCACCACCACACCTCGTCCCTATCCCGTTCTTGAGCCATCTCTTCCTTTTTTGCACCCTTTGAAGGCGGAATGCTGGAGGGAATGGCGCTCCTACTAACAGCTTCCAAGTGCCTCTGAGAAAACCAGGCAGAAAGAGGGAACCTCGACTGACAAAAAAGGAGAAATGAGCTCTTTTCAGCAGGGAATATTAGTGTTGCTCTTCCTATTCCTGGAGGTAAGTTGAAATGGCCAAAAAATGACCTTTGTAAATGTAATTCTTAATCATTTGAAAATGTTCTATATAGAAGCATTGTGGTGGGAGTGAGCTCTGAGGCTTGCAGAGATTGGAATCAGGATAAGGCAGCCAAGTTGAGGGGAGACATCAAAACATTTCTCAAACCAGTACCCAGGATTCGAAAGAGAAGGGTTCTTTGTGCCAACATTGTTTTCACTTTTGAAAGAGGGGATGCTTGGTAGAGTCTGAAGTTATTCAGCTCACACATGGTTTGCCATCTCAGACCAGATTTGTATGTTATTTTCCAATGAATAATTCTTTTTCTCCCAGAAAAGTAGTGCTGGGAAATGTAATGAAACATAGAAAGCGCTACTTAATGTTTTGAGGCAATTTTTCCCCACCAAATCCTCATAAAATGAATAATAAGGCTGGTTAAGATTCCAGGCTCCCTTGCATAATTGATTTGCTATTTTTTCCAAGTTGCCTGAAATGCACATCTTTGCCTTAAACAATGAGTTTAACTATGTGGTCTGTCCATGACTAAATTAAATTTCAGTGTGAAATTATAGAGAAACCTATCCTCTCCTCCAATTATTCCTCTTTTTCTTATTATACACTTTGGTTTATGAAGTGCACAAGGTAACTGAGTGTTGAAGAGGCAAATCACATAAGCTTTTATCTCTAATGGCTGTGCTGATTATGAAAGAATCTCCATTACAAGTACTTTTTATGGGGAAGGTCACAATCTCATTGGTATGTTTTAAACTCTCTAAAGAGGCTGAGTCCTAAATGGGCCAAAGGCCTCCTTGTGTTAAAAGCTGTGTGTATATAATCCATATGTCTGAAGAGCCTGCTGCTGGAAGGGCACATTTGGCAGGGAAGTGTCTTTCCCCCATAGAAATAGCTGTGAGGGTGTGACCATTGTGTTTATTAAGGGTGAGGTTAATAAACTGCCCTCCTGCCAGTTGCAACATATGGTCAGGGTTGCTGTACTTGTTTTGATATGTATTTAATTCTTGTACATTTCTCCCAAAAGCTGAGTTATGTAGGTTAAATTCATCAGATTATCATTAGATTTTGGACATTCTATGTGCTGAAAAGCTCTATTTGCAATTTCAGAAAAGTAAGGATAGGTAGAAATTATGCAATTAAGTTTATGCTCGGGACCATATTTAGGTTTCAGGAAGCCAAGACAAAAGACCAAGTTCTTTAGTTAACCTGGGCTGCCCTCAGGCCGGATGGAACTGAACGACCAGGACTATTCATAGGTCAGGTCAGGTCACAGCTAGTACTTTTGGGGCAAATGAAATGCATGATTTGGACTTAGATGCTGCTGTGAAATTGTTTTTTCCAGAAATTAATGGAAGAAAATTCAGCTAGTTTTTCTTAACCACTTTTTCTGCTAGTAGTCCTCTCTGTTTTTCCCTGTTTTAGGAAGAGTGAAAAAGCAAATAGGCACATTAAATTGACATATTGACACACACATTTTTATGGTTACCTGGAAGTAATTTTTACTTGCCACATTCATTAAGTTGAGGTTCTCTATACAAAATGAGTGCAGAGTAGTGATGTTTCTTTAAATATATAATGGGGAACAATAAAACTACTGTTTTATTTTTTAGAAGAAATGAGAAAATTATGCAAAAAAGAGAGGAAAATGATATTTCACTGTCTTTAGTGATATAAAATTAGAGAAGATCTCCTGTGCACAAACCCATGTGGTTCTATGATTCTATTTTGGCTTCAGATTTTTTTTAATTGGACAGTTTTTGTGTAATAGTAACTTCTATTTTTATTTTTATTTTTTGCCAACTTTGCAAAGATTAGCTTTTTCTTAAACATTTGTTAATTATTATTAATACTTAATTTGAGAGGAAAATATTTAAAATAATTGCATAAGAGAATCCCACCTCTTCCACTTTCCAATTAAGACGACAGTTTGGTTTTGAATAAACTGAAATACCTTCCTGATATTTAGGCATTAGCAGGAAATTACAAACATGTCTTTTAGAAAACTCTAGCATGGAATTCATGCATGGGGTGTTTAATTTAGTTGTAGCATGGTCCTCTCCCTGTTGGGAAGAAGACCTGACTGGACAATAGTCTGTTAGTTTCATTAACATCCTAGGGTTGCTTTGTAATGAACTGAAGGAAAACATAATGTTTATTTTGTACATGAAACATTACATTTTATGGCAAATGATGATTTAACCTAATGCCTTTCAGTTGCACTGAAAGGCATTTCCATTCTGCAAAAGGATCATGCCACAGTAGGATATTTGAATGAAATACAGAAACCCAAATTCTGTTTTGTTCTTTGGGAAATCACCAATGTTTCACTGGAAAATGGACAGCACATACTTTTAATATATTATTATAGTTGGTCAAGATATAGAATGTTTTTCGTATTTTTATCCATCTGTTGAGTTCTTCCCTAGAACCTGGAATAAGTAGATATTGTTGTCTGATTGTATTAAAGATATTGACATTGTTTTGAATAAAGCTGCCTTTTGCAACTGACTGATGGTGATTTTTATCAAAGTTGATAAAATTGAAGTGGTGCTTTAGGTGTTTTGAGATTGCACCCAAGGCACCTATTACTGTTGGTGTTACTGTATGTTTGCTGTCCTTTGCCACAGTCATTCTACTTCTATTTGCACATCTTTCTATTTTGTGATTTTCTCCAGTTCTTTCTCTTCTCTTCTGCTGTCTCCAGGAGCTGCTACATGTGTCAGGACCCACTTCAATCCCATATCTTAAGAAAGCAGAACTCTTGGAAGCAAATTCTTCCAACAGGAACTTTTATTAAGAGCAGTTGATAGGAGGCATACTAGACAGGATCTGAGATTTCCTGCGCAGAACGATAGGCTAAAGTATCCCTAAGCAAGACCCCACCCCATAGTCCATCTGGCCAGTGTGGGACGACCAATCCCCAAGTGTTAGGTCTATTGTGGGAAAAGGGGAGATAACATCGGCCCATCTCCAGATCACACAGCGATGGTTGACGGCTCTTCATACCTTCCTCTGGGATCGTAGAAATAAACCAGGCACAGAGGTTACATTCTTTATTCCTTCCCTTGTTCTAGCTGACAGTTTAGGGAGATAAGTTCAGAAAGAGAGATAGCGCAGGGGAGCAAATGAAAGCAAAAGGTTACATTGTAGCAGACAGAGGAAGCAGAGGCAATAAACCCACGGGCACATCCCCCCTCCCCCTTGGGAGCATGGCAGAACCCAGGGAAAGGTGATATTTGCTTTTGGGTTAGAGGGGATAGATAGAAATGAAGCAGGAATGGGTTCTGACATCCTGCTCCCTTTAAAAATAGGAGAGATCCACCTGTAGAGAAGAGAAAACAGGTATATAGTTAGTCGGGTTTGTTGGGGAATTCTGTATGAAACTTTTTTAGCATTTTGGGTGCTCTAACATGATGTTTGTGGACACACTTGTTCTGTGAAGAGGGAAGGTGTTTCCACGCTACTAGGTATTGGTTTGCCCCATGGTACTTCCTAGAATCTAGGATTTCTTTTATTTTGAAGTGTTGTTCCCCTTCAACCATGATTGGAGGTGGTGGTGGTGGGATTTTTGGGTGTAAGGGCGACTGTTGTTCTCATTTCAGCAAGCTGCAGTGAAAGATTGGGTGTATTTGTCTGAAGTTCTTCGGTAATTCTAATTCCTGGATGAAGCGGACTATCTGGACTCGCACCAGTCTGGTTTCAGGCATGGTTACAGCACAGAAACGGCATTGGTCGCACTGGTAGATGATCTCTGGTGGGCCCGGGACAGGGGTTGTTCCTCTGTCCTGGTCCTACTTGACCTCTCAGCGGCTTTTGATACCATCGACCATGGCATCTTGCTGCGACGGCTCGGGGGGTTAGGAGTGGGAGGCACTGTTCTATGGTGGTTCTCCTCCTACCTCTCGGGCCGCTCGCAGTTTGTATTGGCAGGGGGGCAGAGATCTACCCCAAGGCCCCTCACTTGTGGGGTGCCTCAGGGGTCAGTTCTCTCCCCCCTGCTGTTTAACATCTATATGAAGCCGCTGGGTGAGATCATCCGTGGCTTTGGGGTGAAATATGCGGATGATACCTGTTATGTTATGTTATGTTATGTTATGTTATGTTATGTTATGTTATGTTATGTTATGTTATGTTATGTTATGTTATGTTATGTTGTTATGGGGTAAACCGTTGACAGCTCCCTGACAGTTCGAAGCCAGGCAGCAAGAGTCAATTGGACAGCGCACACACGGCAGCTTGTTGACAGCTCCTAGCTGTCAAAGCTGCCGCTGGCTGATTGGAGAGAGTTCCCGCGGCGGGCAAATACGTTGTGGGGATTGGACAAGGGTTCGCCGGCTCCTGTATAAAAGGGCGACCAAAACACGCTGTCAGCTGTCCGGTTCCTCACTTAATAAATTGTTCTCCGTGGCATGCCAGCTCTCTCTTCGTGGTCATTAAGCCTGTGCTACATTCCAATACCCAGTTGTTCATCTCCACCCCGAGCCAACCCAGTAATGCCCTTGACGTGATGTCCCGGTGCCTGGAGGCGGTGCGGGTCTGGATGGGAAAGAACAGGCTCAGGCTGAGTGGCTGTGGATACCGGCATCTTGTATTGTCCAACATGTTTCATCTCTTCTGATGGGGGGGAGGTATTGCCCCCCTCAGAAAGGGCCCGCAACTTGGGTGTCCTCCTGGATTCACGGCTTAACTTGGAGGATCATCTAACTGCTGTGACCAGGGGGGGCCTTCGCACAGGTTCGCCTGGTGTGCCAGTTGCGCCCCTTTTTGGACTGAGATGCCCTATGCACAGTCACCCATGCCCTTGTCACTTCTTGCCTGGATTACTGCAATGCTCTCTACATGGGGCTGCCCTTGAAGTGCACCCGGAGGCTTCAGCTGGTGCAGAATGTGGCCGTGCGGGTGCTTATGGGAGTTTCTCGATACTCCCATGTTACACCATTCCTGCGCGAGCTGCATTGGCTTCCGGTTGCCCTCCGGGTGTGATTCAAGGTGCTGGTAATTACCTTTAAAGCCCTACATGGCTTAGGCCCGGGGTACTTGTGAGACCACCTGCTGCCATTGTCAACCTCCCATCGCCCAGTTTGCTCCCACAGAGTCGGCCTCCTCAGGGTTCCGTCGACTAAGCAATGCCGGCTGGCGACCCCCAGGGGGAGAGCCTTCTCTGTGGGCGGCCGACCCTCTGGAATGAGTTGCCTCTGGAGCTAAAATTTTCAGTGGAGAAGTTGATTTTCAGTGGAGAAGTTGAATTAACCAAACCAAAACCATGGAGGAACTGTGTTTAGCTGTTGATGGCCCTTTAGCTTGACTAGTTGCAGTGTGGAAGTATTTATCACATAACTTTATCTGATACCTCTGGGATACTTTGGGTTTGGTTTAATGATTTTGGGCAAATCCAGAACAGAACGGAGTTGGAAAGGGACCTTGGAACTCTTCTAGTCCACCCCTAAAAGGAGATCCTGTACCATTTCAGACAAATGTCTATCCAATCTCTTCTTAAAATCCTCCAGTGATGGAGTATCTACAACTTCTAAAGGCAAGAGATTCCACTGGTTTATTGTTCTCACTGTCAGGAAATTTCTCCATAGTTGTAGATTTTCTCCTTCATTAGTTTTCATTCATTGCTTTTTGTGCTTTGGAGTAGAGCACTGGTGCTTTGAAGAATAGCTTGGTCCTGTCTTCTTTGTGGCAGCCCTTTAGGTATTGGAATACTGCTATCAAGTCACCCCAGTCGTTCTTTTCACTATAAACTAGACATACCCAGTTCCTGCAATCGTTCTTTATATGTTTTAGCCTTCAGCCCTCTGATCATCTTTGTTGCTCTTCTCTGCATTTTAATGCAGAAATTTTAAAAAATGTACAATACAGTATCTGTACAGTAGTATTTTTTTCTGCAAATCCATGTATGTAGTAAAAAAATGTACATAATGTACAAAAATGTACAAAATGTACAAAAATGTGCAAAATTCTGAAGCACTCAGAATTAAATTTGCAGAAATCAAATCTGGAAGGGTTACCAGAATTAAAATCAAATTTGGATATTCAGGTAGTCCTTATAACCACAATTAAGACCAGAATTTCTGTTGTTAAGCAAGGTAGTTAAGTGTTAAGTGAATCACTGCAGTTGTTAAATGAACCATACAGTTGTTAAGTGAATCTGGCTTCCCCCATTGACTTTGCTTATTAGAAGCTGGCTGGGAAGATTGCAAATAGTGATCAAATGATCCCAGTTATCATAAATATATGCCAGTTGCCAAGCACCCAATTTAGATCATGTGACCGTGGAGATGCTGTGACAGACAAGCGTGAGGAACAATTGTAAGTCACTTTTTTCAGTGCCATTGTAACTTCAAGCAGTCAGTAAATGAATGGTTTTAAGTTGAAGACTACTGTGTGTGGTTTATCATTTTGGTTCCTCCTATTTTTAATAACGTGATTCTTATCTATAATCTTGACATTAGGATATCATAATCTATTTTTCTATCATCCTTTCTTTACATCTATGAGATTTTTATTTTGCACTCATAAGCTGTTAATGGAATTGTGAAGTGGCAAGAGGACTTTTGATTTCATTGAGTTTTGAAGTAAATCTTTCAGAAAAACAGTAAGAAGATATTTCTTTTCTGAGTCTGAAAGAAAGAATTCCCCTTCTGAGTCTGAAAGAAGTAAAAGGTAGGGATAAGACTAATGATATGCAGAATTCCCAAATCAGCAAACAATAGAATACTGAAAGCTATTTAGTTTATCTTGAACAAGTGGGAAGTTAGAGGATCTTCCAGGAAGAAAGCTTGCTAGAAGCCATAATGAAACAGATAACGTGCAGACCACAGAATTCTGGCAGAGAAGATCTTTAGTGCTGAGCACAGGCCATTTGAGAAGTAAAAACAAGCTGTCTTGGGGCATTTGCTGCCTTTGCACAACTCCCAGAGAAAGAAGCAAGTTAGAGATAATTATGTGTAGTCAAGGCAAAGTTGCTCTTACCTTAAGTTAATTAGTGTTTGTTCCTAAGTGCACAGGAAGCTGATACAATATGGTATTTATAAGCAACTTGATAAAATGCTTGCTTGCTTGCTAATTTGTGCCTTCTGCTGTATTCCGTGATAACAGATCAATGAAACTTCAAAACACCTTTAACTATTAGTTATTGGATTAAGGGAATTCCCTTTATGAAAGCAGGATATGCAGTGCTAAGAGCAAGAAGACAGGACAATATTATGTAGCACAATACCTTCTTTCTTTTTGCTGTCTCAGTTGAACAAAGATGAGAAGAAAAATTATTAGAGTAGATAGGAGCAAGATCTGTGGGCCTGATGAAAGAGATCCTGAACTGAACTGAATAAAACACATGTAATTTCCTTATGTAATTCCTAGAGAAAATTCAAGAAATAACATTACAGTGTAGATAGCTATGATCTGCTCTCCTCTCTCCCCATATTAATGTAGGTTCCTCGCTTGCTTTTCATTGAAAAGGTAGATTGGGAAAATATGAAGGGATGTGCCAATGTATTCCAAATCAGTTTCCTTCATCTTCTCCATAAACATTTTCTAGAAAAAAAGAGTGATACTTGAAGGTTTAACTACTTCAGATAAACTATGCTTGTTATTTTAGTGTTAAAGAAGGTAAATGTATGTCAATCATTGTCTGCAGACAAAATAGTTAACTAATAGATTTGGGTCCTACAATTATTGATGACATAACCCCCCTAATGAGGGCCTTAAAGCCACATGAAACCTTTACATTGGTTAAAGCTTAACTAAAATCAGTGGATATATTCTTGAACCTAAAAGAACAACAATTTACATTCTTTACTAAAGTAGATTACAAACTTTAAAGCTTAGATTTCAAGCTGTGGTTATAGAACATTGTTAGGAATATTGGTATATATGTCTGCACATACATACATTTTGATACTTTTTGGAGTCCCCACATCTATTCTTAAGTTATTTAAGTATTATATTAGTCAGGGGTGTCAAACTCACTACATCACATGATGTGTCACGGTTTTGCCATGATGCATCCAGGTCGTGGGCTGGCAGTTTGATACCCCTGTACTAGGTGAACTATTTTGAATGTCCCTCCTCCTTATCATTAGCATCATCATCATTCTCATCATCAATTTTGAGATGGCTTTGATAAATAAATTGGAGAATTTTCTATATAGCACCATCTGTATAGCACCATTCTACCAAATGTAAAAAAAATCCAGTTATTTGGAATTATTTCATGTGAGAATCAATTAGGATTATTTCAACTCAAATCTATCCTTGGTGGGGAGAGATTGTCTTTAACGTTTGCATATAGATCAGTCACCAAATTGAATGAGAGAATGGCAGATTAAATGTGGCAGACTAAAAAAAAGGCAACATGATGTCTTATTGTGACAAATAGCAACAGCACTTATATACTGCTTCACAGTGCTTTACAGCCCTCTCTTAAGTGGTTTGCAGAGTGAGCATATTGCCCCCAACAATTTGGTTCCTCATTTTACCAACCTCAAAAAGATGGAAGGCTGAACCAACCTTGAGCTGGTAAGAATCGACTGCAGGCAGCAAAAGTAGCCTGCAATGCTGCATTCTAACCACTGCATCACCACGGTTTATTAAAAAACAAAATACAATAATTTCAGGGAGGCGCAATGGCTCAGTGCTTAAAGACACTGGATTTGTGATGCAAATGCCACACAAGGGGGTGAGCTCCCATTACTTGCCCCAGCTCCTGCCCACCTAGCAATTTGAAAGCATGCAAATGCAAGTAGATAGCACTTTAGGGGGAACATAAGAGCATTCCATGCACCTCAGCATAGTCATGCTGGCTACATAACAGAAATATGCTGTTTCTGTTTCAGACAATACCAATACTTGCAACGGATACTCCATTTAAACAATGGCAGAGAGATATTTCCAAGTTTATACGGCAAGGAAAGAACCAAGAATTAAATATAAGTTATTGCAAAGTGCTAAGGAAAGGGGGGGTTTGGGCTTACCAGATTTGAAATTGTGTTTTGATGCATGCTGTTTGGTCTGGCTAAAAGAGTGGGTGAACCTCCAGAACAAGAGGCTACTCCATCTGGATAGGTCATGAATTAAGGTTTGGATGGCATGGTTATTTATGGAATGATAAAGTAAATGTTGACTTTAACAATCATTTTATTAGATGTGTCATATTAAGAGTTTGGAATAGATACAAAAGAAGGTTTTCTATAAAAATGCCTCTTTGGGTGTCTCCCCAGGAAGACTTTTTTAGAAAAGAAATGGCGGTGAAACTGGACTGGTGGATTTATGGTAAAATAATATCTTTTAATTTCGGTGATTCTACCCTCAAATCTAAGGAAGAGCTAGAATCAGAAGGGCATGCCTCCTCAGGGTACCGTCGGCTAAACAATGTCGGCTGGCGACCCCCAGGGGGAGGGCCTTCTCTGTGGGAGCGCCAGCCCTGTGGAACCAGCTCCCCCATGAGCTTCGGATGGCCCAAGATCTCCAGTCCTTTCGCCGTGGCCTCAAAACACTCCTTTTCCACCTGGCTAACCTGGACTGACAGGGATTTTAATTATGTTTTTAATTTTTTAACTCTAATTTTTAATTTATTTTAATTTTAATTTATTGTACAGAGGCCTTTAATTTTAATTTTATCTTAACTTCTGTATTTATTGTATGTTATTGTTGTTAGCCGCCCTGAGTCCTTTGGGAGATAGGGCGGCATATAAGTCCCAATAATAAATAAATAAATAAATAAATAAATGTCTGTCATTGGTTGACATACTTACAAATGAAAGATATAAAACTATATTTAAAAATTCATAGGTTTCATTTTGTTAAAAATGAATTGGAAATTTTATTATGTGGTAGTGAGCCTTGGTGGAGCAGTGGGCTAATGCCTCCTTAAGAAACACCAGCTGCCTGCAATTAGTGCAGGTTCGCATCCCACCAGGCTCAAGGTTGACTCAGCCTTCCATCCTTCCGAGGTAGGTAAAATGAGGACCCAGATTGTTGGGGGCAATTAAGCTGACTTTGTAATAATGCCGCTTGGTGTGTGTGTGTGAAAGCCCTAATAAGCAGGCATATACATAGAATGAAGTCTACTGCTAAGCTTGTAAGCCGCCCTGAGTCTTCGGAGAAGGGCGGGATATAAATGGAATTAAAATAAAAAATAAATAAAAATATATTATTGCCAAGGTCTGCAAAATATTATTAAAATATATATTATATTATTATTTGGAAAGTGAAGATGTAAAACACTGTATGATTCAGTGGGCAAGGAACTTTGGGTATAATGTGATGCTTGAATAATGGGAGAATATGTGGATGAAAGGCTTAAAATTCACATTAAAATACAATCAAAAAGAAAACTTTAATAAGATGATGTATTGTTGGTATTTAACACCAGATAAGCTATCTAGAATGTATAGAGGAATCTCAAATGAATGTTGGAAATGCAAATGTAAAGAAGGGACTTTTTATCATTTATGGTGGACAAGTAATAAAGCAAAGAAATATTGGAGTAGGATCCATATTTTAATGCAGAAAATTCTTAAAGTGAATATAAAGATTAAACCAGAAACTTTCCATATGGGTCTAATGGAAAAAGACTTGGAAGAAAAATTGGAACTCTGATTTTGGGAATGTATGATGGCAACAAGACAAAAATGGAAGGGTTAGGGTTTCGATTCCCACCATGGACAAATGGCTACTAAAGTTGATGGAATTAGCAGAGATGGCTAAATTGACTGTTTTGATAAAAGAAAAGAATATAAGTACTTTTGTTTCTACTTGGAAACTGCTTCTGAACTTTGTGCTTGAGGTGGAAAAAAATGATATTATGATTTGGAGTTTTACTGATTAGATTGATTTGTTGATACAGAGATGGCTAGTTCATACTACTATAGAAATGTAAAATGTTCAATGTTAATGCCTTATTTTACTGTAACAGAGGGAGTTGGAAGTCAACACCTTTCCCCCGCACCCTTTCTACACTTCTCTTTTTCCCTTTCTTCTACCTTTGTTCCCTATTATTTGCTTTTGTATTTTTGTATTTTATGCTATAAGTGAATAAAATCATAATAATTATAATTAAAAATGCTCATACTGTACTCTTAATTTAATCTTATTTGTCCCTTGTCAAAAGTGTAGAGCTGTTACCTGTACTGTAGATAGGCCTGTGATTCAGTGGACAAAACAAGTAATTCTGTCAACATCCTTCTAGACTAGAGTAACTGTTCAGTGTGATATTCAGTTGAGAATTAAATCAGTTCAAACTTGCAATGATAGCTTGCATTTTACAGTCCAACATGTATCTTGTTTATATTTACATAGTGTGGAAAGAAGAGGAACATCAACAGAATGAGCAAACTAAAAAAAAAAGTCTTATTTTGAACAAGAACATGACATCCCAGTTCCACACAGTTGGAGATGTTGCCAAAGAAATATTGGGTAGAGTAATTCAGGATACAAAAAGTTCTGAACCTGTTCAAAGCAACAGTGAATAAGGGAAGCATTCTATCTGTTTTAAATCTAGCCCTTCCTCAGTCTAAGGCCCTTCAGATATGTTAGATAACAATTTACAAAGGTCTTGCTTGCTGGGAGTTCTTGTCTAGCATTCCTGGAAAAGTTTATTGTGTAAAACTGGAAGAAATGATGTCCAAAAATTAAAAAAGGTACTCAAGTAAGAGAAGAATTCCCTGTAAAATTTTGCACTCCTCCACCAATCATACTCCCTTTCCACTGGACTAATTCTTTCCCTAATCCCTGCAACTAAGTTGGCCAACTATGTAGATGATGGAGGTCTGATGAAATTTGACTTTCAGAAATTCTGTAGTTGGTTCAGTCAGATTTACTTCAAGATTAATGTTTTGATCAGAAACAACGTACTAGCAGGCAAACCTAACTTGGCACAGTAGGAAGATTTCCTTCAAATAAAGGGGGAGAATTTCACTGCAAATGTTTGCATATGCTTACAGTTTGTGATAAGAGAAAAGGTTATAATTTGTGTAGGATTCCTGGGGGAAAAGCAGATATAGTGACAAAAGATCCTTGCCAACTCTTTTTTTCCTTTTTAATGGCAAGAGCCGTGAAGAAAGATGTCGAAGAAAATCAATGGTTCAGAGGGAACACTTAATTCTTTCTCAAACTGGTAATTTTTATTATCCTAGGATTTATTTAAAATTATTTTTATTCAACTCCACATGCAAAATGTAAGAATTTCTGGAAATTATACTTCACTCACATTTAGATGGTATCACGTTGGAAAAACCTGCCTAGAATATAAATGAAATTGTAATACAATGTTTATTATGATTATATAATATATATAATGATTATAATGATTCATGCTGGCATCTGATGAACAATGCTATATTTTTTCTTTCTTTTCAGGATTCAGAAGCCAAAAAGCAATGCTGGTACTTTGAAGGGGTGTATCCTACAAATTATATGTAAGCGATTCTCCTTTTTTCTTTCTGTTCATTGGTCTGTATGAGTGTGCCGATGTGGAATAAAAATTTCAAGTCTTCTTCCTAGTGGCAATGACTGCAACAGATAAATGAATCAATGGTATATCAATGGAAAGAAAACTAAAATTATGTAATAAACAAAAGCCAATTATTAAAAATTAATAATATATACTATACATTGCATCCATCTTTACACAAAGGGAAAAAACAGTCCAACCTATCAAAAACAGTACTGTAAAAAACAGAAACACAAGTTAAGACAGGCGAGAAAATGGTAAGTGAGCACCTGTCCACCCTAGACGAGTTCAAATTACCAGGACCAGATGGACCAGATGGAGTGAAGAAACTGGCAGATGTGATCACAGAACCACTGAACTATGTCTTTCAAAGATCCTGGAGCACCTGTGGAACTACCAGAGGCTGGAAAAGAGCTGATGTAGTTCCCATCTTCAGAAAAGGAACAAAAATGGATCCAGGAAACTACAGACCTATCAGCCTGACCTCAGTACCTGGGAAGATTCTGGAAAAGATAATCAAGCAACGAATCAGTGAACACCTAGAGGCAAACAAACTCATTACCAAAAGCCAACATGGGTTTGTCAAAAACAGATCATGCCAGACAAATCTTATTGCATTCTTTGATCAGGTGGACAAAATTAGTGGACCAGAGGAATGCTGCGGATATAATTTACTTGGACTTCAGTAAGGCATTTGATAAAGTAGACCCCAACCTACTACTTGATAAGATAGAAAAATGTGGGTTAGACTTCATCACCACCAGATGGATTCGTAGCTGACTGACCACCTGTACTTAGCATATGGTCCTCAATGGAACTGCATCTACACGAAGGGAAGTGTGTAGTAGGCTACCCCAGGGCTCTGTTCTGGGCCCAGTGCTCTTCAACATCTTCATCAATGATTTGGATGAGGGGTAGATGGGGAACTCATCAAATGTGCAGATGACATCAAACACTCCAGAAGATAGGCTTAAGATACAGAAGGATCTTGACAGATTTGAACATTGGGTGCTATCTAACAAAATGAAAATCAATGGTGAAAAAAGTAATGTTTTACATTTAAGCAAGAAAAACCAAATGCACAGGTATAGTATACCTGTACCTTGCTCAATAGTAGTAACTGTGAGAGGGATCTTAGAGTCCTAGTGGACAATCACTTAAATATGAGCCAGCAGTGTGCTGCAGCTGCCAAAAAAGCCAACAGAGTGCTAGACTGCGTTAATAGAGGGATAGAATCAAGATCATGTGAAGTGTTAATACCACTTTACAATGCCTTGGTAAGGCCACACTTGGAATACTGCATTCAGTTTTGGTCACCACAATGTAAAAAAGATGTTGAGACTCTTTCTAGGAGGACTGGAGGCTAAAACATAAGGAACAGTTGCTGGAATTGGGTATGTCTAATTTAATGAAGAGAAGGACAAGGGGTGACATGATAGCAGTGTTCCAGTATCTCAGGGGTTGCCACAAAGAAGAGGGAGTCAAGCTATTTTTCAAAGCACCTGAAGGCAAGACAAGAAGCAATCGATGGAAACTAACCAAAGAGAGAAGCAACCTAGAACTAAGGAAAAACTTCCTGACAATTAGAACAATTAACCAGTGGAACAACCTGCCTCCAGAAGCGGTGAATGCTCCAAAACTGGAAGTTTTAAAGAAGAGACTGGGCAACCATTTGTCTGAAATGGTATAGGGCTTCCTGTCCGAGCAAGGGGTTGGACTAGATGACCTCCAAGGTCCCTTCCAACAAATAATAATAATAATAATAATAATCATCATCATCATCATCATCATCATCATCATCATCATCATCATCATCATCTACCTAGAATACCATCTTTCCTGTTCATTGATGTCTACCTCTTTTGTAGCCCTACTACTCTGCCTGTACAGATTACTCTAGTGCATAGAACTGAAAGCACTACTTGGCTAGGCTATTCTTTTCATCTTTGCTTAAACCTTAGTTTAATTTTTGTTAACAGTCTTTAAATTAAACAAAAATTAAATTAAAGTTTATGCAAAGATGAAAACAATAGCCTAGCCAACTAGTGCTTTCAGTTCTATGTACTCTACAAGCAACTAACATAGAAGAATGTTCTTTAGAGACGGGTGCCATGGAAAAAGCTTGCCGCTTCACAGAGGCTAAATAACAAGGAGGAAAAGAACTAAATCTTATGGAAGACAACAATTGATTATGTGTTTATGGTAAAGTTTTATGATAGTGGATTATTAGAGGATATAATTTCATAATGTTTGTGTTTCGCAGAGCTTCTGAATGGGACAGGATATAATATTTGTAACAACTAAATAAACAAATGAGCCTTGGTGGAGCAGTGGGCTAATGCCTCCTTAAGTAACACCAGCTGCCTGCAATTAGTGCAGGTTCGCATCCCACCAGGCTCAAGGTTGACTCAGCCTTCCATCCTTCCGAGGTAGGTAAAATGAGGACCCAGATTGTTGGGGGCAATTAAGCTGACTTTGTAATAATGCCGCTTGGGGTGTGTGTGAAAGCCCTAATAAGCAGGCATATACATAGAATGAAGGCTACTGTTAAGCTTGTAAGCCGCCCTGAGTCTTCGGAGAAGGGCGGGATATAAATGGAATTAAAATAAAATAAATAAAATAAATAAATAAATGAATATATTCTAGCTAGGAATGGCAAAAACAGGAATCATCTTTTTGGTCTTGTTTAAAGGTGACCTTAATATTGAAAAACTAATTTTCTTTGTTTTGTTGCTTATATCCTTCCTTTATTATCTTTACAAATAATTCATGGTGACATATCCAACACCTTCCTCTTATTTTTCTCTTATTTTATTTTTTACTTTATGCTGATGTATGTATGAATTTCTTTTCATTGAATTCAACACTGACTGCTGTCCACACATCATCTTTGAGCACTAGATGAGCACTAGAGGGCAGCAGAGCCTCATTTGTTTAATTGAGTAAGCTTTCTAGTGGGAAAACGAACTGTTTTCACTTCTTCTGTGCCAATGTACATTTTCAGGGTAGTATTATACTCTTGGTAAAATCATGTCCCAGGAGTTTCTTTTTCTGGAAATGCTAACTGGAGAATTGACATTAAAACAACTCTCCAATGTAACAGCCTACCTGGACCCCACCAGGAGGTTGGCGGCTTCGAGATGTCAGCAGCTGATAGAGGAACAAATAGAGTGATGAGACCAGAGGAAGCTTCCTTTTGTGAAGGCCTGGTGGGGCCCAAGCCAAAACTGGAATGCTAAAGTCGGCACATGCAGCTCTAATGGACTGGAAATAAAATGGAGGCAGGCTGCAGGAAAGAAGGTCTTTGTTTATTTGATAGCCAGAAACGTCAATGACAGGAGCATTTTTCTGGGGCTGCTTTTTGCTTCTCCTTTTCTCCTTCAGGGAAAATATTCTATTCTGCTTTTTTTTAATCTTAAGAATAAAGAATATTTTATTCTGGGGAGGGAGGAGGCTTCCTACAAGGAGTAAAGATAAAGAAGATCTTCTCCTCGCACACAGGTTTTATGTAGCACGTTGGAGTCTCTCAGTTGCAAGTCGGGAAAATCAGAGCAGTGGTGGTAAAAATATAAATGTCTAAGGAAAACAACATCTACCTAAACATTTAACAGCTTATAGCTCTTAATGTAGTTGCTTCATAATAAATCTATATTTCTTGTTGAAGAGTTTTTATTGTAGTTAAATACTTTTGGGCTACAGTGCTTCTTTCTATCTATCCTGAGACTTCACTGTCCATATCATGAACAGAAAAACATTCCAATTACAAGCCCAGTGGAAGGTGATTTTGAGATCTCTCCACTGATGGCATAAGGCCAAAAGAAGAGATTCTACCTGGGAATATTTACAGGGAAATTCTGTAGTGCTAAGCCAGCATCTAACAACTTATGTATGCAGTTTGGGAATACGTGTTTTTCCTTTCCATTTATACTAAATAGAGGAATAATTTGAGAACAGAAAAAATTGTGTGACTAATCATAATAGTAATAATTGCAAAAGGCAGCTTTAGTTGGAACTGCAGCGTTATTTCTTATGTTATTAAACAGCAACATCTGTCTATCCTGGGTTTTGGTAAGGACTTGATAGGTGAAAAAAAATGCCAAATCCAGTATAAACATCTGGATGACTGAGTGCCCAAGCATAATGCTGTTATTTAAGTAATGAAATAATGAATTATTTTAATTTATTTTGGTTTCCCCCCCTCATTTTTCTAGGAAAACTTTCATTTTTGCTTTTTTTGATAGATATGCCTAGATATAGATGATCTCTTAATCCATGTTTTGTGGCTTGGCTTCATCAATATAAATGTCCAGTTTTGAAAATATATTATTTATATCCATGTGAAATTGCAGATAGTTTTGTTTTCTTCTTTCCCAGTGTACTCAGAGTATAACCCCATGAATATGAATGAAAAAAATCAGTTGTATCAACAGCTAAATAATTTCCTGTCCTTGAATCTGTGGTAGTTGATGATGAGTAGCTCTGACTTCTTGACAAGTCCAGTTTAGCACTGTAGTTAGTTTCCAGGGAACACCTTCTCTGTGCCTTTTGCTTTCAGATATCTAATCCCACAAATAACAGTCCTGAAAGTAAATCTTTAAAACAGAACTGTGGACCTTCCAGAATTTGTTATCTAGCAATCATGTTCACAGTTAAAGCAAGGAAACAGAACTCTGGCATTCTGAGTTTCTACTTTCTTGCTAATTCTTAAATCTAAGAAATCTTAAGGTTTTTAGTTTTTACATTTCTGTCCCCATTATACAGATGTCGGTCCTATGAAGATTGTTGTGGTTCAAGATGCTGCGTGAGAAGTTTGTTGGTCCAGCGACTATGGTATTTTTGGTAAGTTGGTAAGCAACTAGCAAGGTTAACGTGATATCCATGAAGCTTCTTTTGCAGTTAAGTGCCTAAGGAAGCACTCCACATCTGATGCTTTCTAAATCAGTTAAAGAAGAATTCCTGTATTACTATGACAGATGGATTCAAGTAATTAATACAGTCTGATACCTGCCTTCATGTAAGTAAGCTTCATTCAGTTCAATGGGCCATAGTATCCAATTAAGTATATGGGTATAACAACAATAGAAGATTAAATCTGGAACAAGAGTCATAGTTCTCTTGGGCATGTAAAGGTTAGAATGAGTGAATAGCATCTCTTTCACACCATGAAGCCTCCCTCTGGTCATCCCTTTTTCCTTTTGGATGCAGTCTCTAACTCCCTAAAAATCAGAAGATCTTTCTCCCCCTCTGACCAACCTGGGATTGAGCAATCCTCAAAGTTTAGACTTGATGGCTATTATGTGAACACGCAACAACTGTTAGTTTCATTGTCCCAGGTTGTTTTTGAGATGTGGAAAGGTTGTGGAAAAAACTTAATGTATTTTCACCTCCAAAATGCTCAAATATTTGGCCAACTGGGGGAAGCTCTAGGGACCAAAAAACTAATGCTAAGCATGTTGAAATTTATATACTCTACCTAAACAGTACTTGAAGTATAATAAAAAAAATATTTCCATTTCCTCTGAGCCATTTAGATTTATTGATCATTGGATTAATTACTTGTACTGGGATCAATAATTAACTATACATTAAATTTTGTAAGTAACCAATTTTTTTTAACTTGTTTCCCTCTTTTTTTGCTCAGGTTCCTTCTGATGATGGGAGTTCTATTTTGCTGTGGGGCTGGTTTCTTTATCCGAAGACGGATGTATCCTCCACCACTGGTTGATGAAACAACTTATAACGTGTCATTCACTCGACCACCTAACTCCAGTACACCAGGTTAGAGATTACAATTGCCCTATTAGGTTTACATCTATTGCTCAATAATATAGTAATTATTTATCTCAATAATTACTGCTATTACTGATTTGATCATAAGGTAATATAATGCATTATCTTATGCAATCTGCTAGATATCTTAAAAGACTTAAGAGGCAGATTGAAGAAGTATAATTTCAACACAAAGTTTGTGCCATAAAAGAATAGTGTGACTACAAAGGATCATACTAGTAATAAGTTAAAAAACAGGCCATCTGGCTATCTCAATGCAAGTTAAAGGCATAGTTGTTCAACTTACATATCTCCAACAAAGGAGAGTCCATCCAAAGCAAACATATTTGCTATTTAAAATTTGATATTAAGATTGTTTTTCTAATATATCACCAGAATGTAATAAAACTGAAGAAACTGTGGGCCATGTAATTAGCTATTGCAAGATCACAAAAACAACAGCATGACAAAGCAGCAACAATATTGCATTGGAATATATGAAGAAAAAGCATTTGCCTGCAAGCAAGAACTTCTGGGGCCACAAAATAGGCAAAAATAATAAAAAATGAAGAAGCTAAATTGTTCTGGGACTTTTAAATTGAAATTTCATAGTGTACCAGGTTGGGGTGGCTGTTTAATGAAAAAGAAGATAAAAGAACAACTGTTTTAAATTACTTTTCCCATGGATTAAAATTATTATTTTTGTAATCAAAGAAAAACACTAGCATGTCTAAGAACACACCAAACACATCAAATGGTTATCAAGCCAGACCCCTCAAAATGTAAATACATTCTTGTTCTATTATATTTCATACAAACTCACACATAGGATTACAATGACACACAGGAAATTATCTATTTTTCTCCTTGTAGTTATTCACATATTAAAATGCTTCATTGTATGTTGAATACAGGTAATCCCCGAGTTACGAGTGTTCACTTAATGCTTGTTGTTCACTTAACACTTGTTCAGAGTTATGTGATGAGCGTCCCTTAGTGCTTACAACCAAGTCCAGCAACAGCAGTGGCTCTGCAATATTCACTTTGGTTATTCCATCCCTCCCCATCCCCACCCTGGGTCTCTCTACTCACCAGGACTTCAATACTCACCCTACGAAGATCAATATCCTTTGGTTTCTTGGCTGCTTCAGGACTTTGGTGCATTCACAGGGAATGAAGGCCTAAAGTAACACAAGATCACGTGAGATCAGTTGGGCGAGATTTCACTCTACTGATCTCACGAGATATCATGGTACTTTAGGCCTCTGTTCTCTGCAACAGAGAATGAAACCGAAGCTGGAGGATGCTTCCAGATGCCTCTGGAGGCTGGATCTGGGCTCTGGAGGCCTTTTCCAGGCTGCAGCCACCTAGATAAGGCCGGGGAACACTTCTCCAGGCTCTGGAGGCCTTTTCCAGGCCATGGGGAGGGTGCAGAAGCATTCCCTGGCTTCAAATCCGGGTGGCAATGGCCTGGAAAAGGCCTCCGCAGCCCGGATTGGGCTGTGTGGTGTGTGTGTGGAAGCGTTCCCTGGCCTCAAATCTGGGTAGCAGTGGCCTGGAAAAGGCCTCCAGAGCCCAGATCGGGCCGCGCAGGGGGGGAGGGGGACAGAAGCATTCCCTGGCCTCAGATCTAGGCAGCAGCGGGAACCATGGCAGAGAGGAGACAGATCTTTTCCAGGTGAGTCTGGTGTGGCAGGAAGGGAGGGGGAAGCATGCAGTGTCTTAGTGGGTTCTATCACTAGGCCCTCCATGGCCTTCCCCACCCTAAGATATCTCATGTTTGATTAATGAGCTGCATGCATTTTAATGAGCAAGGGAGTGATCTTGTTCAAGATATGAGATTCACTGTATGGGTTTTTGAGTTACGGGTGGAATGGCAGGCTCCATTATACTCATAACTTGAGGACTACCTGTACATAATTTTTTTAATCAGGGTAAAAACAATTTGAATAGAAGAAAAGGGAAAATAAATTTAAATATAGTTTAATAGTAAACATGTACTAAACTAAATATAATTGAAGAGGCCATACCTTGAACAAGAAGAGATCTTTAAACATACTGTATACAGTATAATATATACTAGATGCTTCAAATTCAAACATAAACTGTTGTTTTGTCCATGTTTTACTCTGATAGAAGATATTTCTTTCTACTGTTGAAGAATAAGCCACCAGAAATACTAGGTCCCAGTTATGTTATCTACTGACACATTTCAGATTATATTTCAGAATTACGTGAACATCTGTAAATCATGAGGGGAGAGGAGTGAATTGATACCATCAGTGATTTGAAGGGAGTCATGATATCACATCATATAGGATCCTGTGTACTTTCAGAGAAGAGACTCTGAGCCCTACCTGTCAAAACGTATCTTTTGTAGCATTACTCCCCTTTTTAATAGAATTTAAATATAGGACAAAGAGTATGAAATTATTAAGAGAATTATATTGTCCCAATAAAATCTGAGACCATAGCAAATAAAAACAATAAAACTGTACAATAAAAACTTCATCTGTCAGCAGTCACTTTTTCTGCGGGATATCATTGCAGCAATGTTTTCTGGATAGAGCCAGATTACCATGTAAGTGCCAGACAATTGTCCATTGAGTTCTGAAGAATTTCTGGGAAATCCATTTTAATTTCAAAATGAAGGCAGCCTTTCTGTACAATATTCTAGTTTCTGTTTTATTTACTTCAGACATTCTGTGAACTGAACTTGGTTCTGTCTCACATCCTGTTACATAGTCTTTGTCACAGCATATGTATGATAATACATTAAATACTAAGTTGGATGGCTGATTCAAAAAAATGGTGATAGAGGAATGAATAGAAACAAAGCTTGTATATATAATATGGGAAGTGCAGCAATTTGAATATCAAATTAGTAGTTCAAAAAGAAGAAATATTGTCTCATTTCCAAGTTACCAAGAAAAAATATCCTCTTATTTCAGATTGTGAAATCTGATCTTCTTGATGGGGTATTTTTTATATTTAACATTCTCTAAATTATACAATATAAAAAGCCTTGTGAATAGCTTGAAAATCATCCAGTTACTTGTTTAGACATGGTCACATTAATCAACTTCAGATATTTTCTATTGTCTCTCTTTTTTAGGAACCCAGCAACCAGGAATGGCCTATTATGCAGATCCAGAAGGAATTATGATGAATCCTATGGCCATGAGTTACCATGTCCAACCTAAGTCTCCACAAATGAACCAAGTTTATCCCCCTCTACCTTCTTACTGCAACACCCCACCCCCATCATATGAGCAGGCTGTTAAATCTTCCACATAATCTCTTTATTGAAACCAGCAGAACCTTGGTCAAAAAGTAGATCAATCGTGAACTAAGCTAAAGACTTCTCAGAATTCTACCATCCTTTGCTGTTGTTCCAACTAGAATAATTTGGACAATAGTGATGGATTTGCAGCACAGGACAAATTAAGTTTTGACATATTCAAAATGAGAAGAGTTTTTTGTATGCTTCCCTTCCCAAACCTATATTTAAATTCCCTTTGCTGACCTTTTTAATTTATTGTCTTTGTCATTTTGCTGCATATAATAACACATATTTGAGGGAAAGTAGGGTAGCGAGCACAAAATAATTTAAACCTCTAGGAAGATATTCTATCATTTTATAGATGAAAAGAGAGAAAAAAAGATGATGGACTGAAAACAGTTGAATTAATTGAAGCAGATGAACTTAATAAAGCTTAGACAAATAGTTGTTAAAGGAAACTTTGGAGGAACTGTAGTACAATATGTGGAAAACCTTTCATGTCAGAATAAAATCCCTTTGTTTCACTAGCACCAACATTAGAGGGAAGAAGATTACAAAATCTCCTATGCTAACAGTTTGTGGAAGATGGGCTGCCAAAAATAAGAAAATGCATTTTTCCTTTTGGGAGTGCAGATGTCATAGCAAATTGCTGATTTGGGATGGAAAGGAAAACGCTATTGATGGTCAAGAATAATTTACCAAAATGGAGTAATAAAAAAATAATGTGTAGAAAATACTGCTTATGTAAAGAAAAAGTTTGAAGTTTTAATATTGATTCTGGGGATCTTTTTACAACCCTGTTTCGGCATACCGCCCCGAGTCCCTCGGGAGAAGGGCGGTTTATAAAAACTAATAAATAAATAAATATGTTGTTTTTATAGGTATTCCTAATTAATTGGGTGTGAGAGGTGCATCTCAAACAGGAGAACTCAATAAGGAGTCCTGATTACAAACTTGAGCTTGCTTTTATATATGAAAATATAAGAATTGACTGTTAGTACAGGTAGTCCTCGAGTTACAAATGTAATGGAGCCTGCCCATTCCATTTGTAACACAAAAATTTGTAGGAGTGAATCTTGTACCTTGAAAGTGATTCACTCCCTACTTTTGCTAATCAAATGTGTGGGCAAATGTTAAGTGCACTTGAGGTATCTCAGGGTGGGGAAGGCCATGGAGGGCCTAGTGATGGAAAAGGCCCCCAAGGCCACTGATCCACTAAGATACCTCATGCTTCCTCCTCCCTTCTTGCTGCGCTGGACTCATTTACCTTGTAAAATCTGTCTCCTCTTTGCCACAGTTTCTTTCCCTTTGAGGGAGAGGAGAAAAGCTTTGAAATGCTTTTCATGCTGACACTGAAAGCTCCTGGGTGCCATAATATATCACGTATTCACACACCCATTCTCTGCAAAAGAGATCATGGCCTCCAGAAGCTTCCATTCTCTGGGGGGGAGGGAAGTATTTGCTTCATTTGCATGCCTATGGGGCAAAGCGTGGAATCGGAGATAGCTGGGTGCAGGAACCAATACTGCCCGGGTGAGTGGCTCGCTTGCATGCACAGGCCTTAGTTTGAAGACAGGAATGAAGCCTTCAACTGAACGGTGAGGCATCGCGGGGCTAGGTCCCTTGCACCCGCATCCAAGCCGACAATGGTGGAAAACACCTGAGCAGCCATGATCCCCCCTCCCCAGCCAGCCCTTCACCATACCCGACTTATTCCTTGCCTGGCTGGCTGGCTGGCTCTCCTTATCCTTCCCACTCCAGTGGCGGCAGTAGCTTGGGTTGCTTAGCTCCATCCAAGTGGAAGAAAGCAGAGATGCAGCAGCAGAATTGCTCGCAAATCGCTTCATTTTCAAATGCCAGATAGGCACTCACAAACTTTTTATCTGAAGGGAGACCTTGGAAAAACTGGATTCTCCGTCTGTGAGCAAATGGAGCAATTCAAAATGAAGCAATTTGCTTCGTTTTGAACCGCCCTTTTGCTCACAGATGGAGAATCCAGTTTCCCCAAGGTCTCCCTTCAGATAAAAAGTTTATGATTGGGAGCGGCTTGGGTTTCTCAGCTCCATCTGAGTAGAAGAAAGTGGAGGTGCAGCAGCGGGAGTGCTCTCAATAAGGCCAGCGTACACGAGCAAGCAGTACACCCGGGTCTTATTGTTTGTGAACAATCCTGTTCCTGAGCCTGCTTTCTTCCACTTGGATGAAGCTGAGAAACCCAAGCTGCTGCTGCTGCTTGAGTGGGAAGGACAAGAAGGAGAAGAGCGGTTAGGATTTGTGCCAGCTGGCTGGCCAGGGAAGGAATAGGTCGGGCAGGGTGGATAGCTGGCTGGGGGATCATGGCCCGTCAGGTGTTGCCACCGTCGCTGGCTTGGACATGGATGCAAGAGACCTGGCCCTGCAATGCCTCACCATTCAGTTGAAGGCATCGTTTCTACCATCAAACTAATGCCTGCTCATGCAAGTGAGCCACTCACCTGGTCCACAGACGGCATTGGTTCCTGCACCCTGCCAACTATGATTTCACGCTTTGCCTCATAGGTATGCAAACAAAGCAAACACTCCCCCTCTCAGAGAAAGAAAGCTTCCAGGGGCCATGATCTCTTTTGCAGAGAATGGGTGTTTGAACTTGCACGATATTATGGCACCTAAGAGCTTCCATTGCCAGCGCAAAAAAGCATTTCAAAACTTTTCTCCCTCAAAGGGAAAGAAACTGCGGCAGAGAGGAGACAGATTTTGCAAGGTAAGTATGTCTGGTGCGGCAGGAAGGGAAGGGGAAACAGTTGTGAGGAGTGGTGGTGGTGGGGGAGTAGGATGAATGTTGCAGAGCATCTACAATCGTAAGGGTGAACGACTGCCATGGTGCTGCAATATTTGTAATTTTGGGATTTGTTTGTAAACAATAGGGGGTGCTTGTCACATAAGTTCAAATGGGTGTTGAGTAAATGCTCGTAACTCGGGGATTACTTCTATTTCCATTTTGTTTTCAGTTGTATACTCTTTTTTTTTTGACACTGTAGACTTATTTCCACATTATTTTTTCCTGGGGGGTTTTACATGGTGAGTTGTTTATTCAAAGTGAAAATCTTAACTGAAATTGAGATTTGTCAGATACTGAGAAATGATTGCAGGTTCTCCAAGATGTGATAAATGCATCACGTAGAAATCCACAGGTATAAATCTCATCAATCAAATGTATAAGTCTCTGTTTCTATAGATTTCGCTTATTAGGAATGCCCTACATTTGGCTGCTGACAGCTCAGGTTCAACACCTGAGCACTGTGCAACAGGATAAGCTTCTGTTACTTGCCCCAGCTCCTGCCCACCTGGCAGTTCGAAAGCATGTAAATGCAAGATACCACCTTGGTGGGAATGTAACAGTATTCCAAGTGCTTTGGCATATAATCTTGTCGGCCATATGATCATAGAAAATGTTTTCAGACAATGCCTGTTCCCTTGGCTAAGAAACGGAAGATGAGCACTGTCCCCTAGAATCGGACATGACTGGACAGGGGAAACCTTTACCTTTATCGGCATTAGAAATATTTAGGAGCTCAGCTCCTAGATCTGTTTTCACTAAAGGATAAATGAAAATTTCTTGAGATTACTAGGATGTATCTAGGCAGTTTTTCTTTTAGCGAGGCCTCTGCAGTACTTGGAAAGCTAGGCAATTATAAATTCTTCCCTTTAATCTATAAATGATGTACAGCAGGGAGAAGAAAACCAGATGATGCTATATGTATCCATCAATTCATCCACCCATAATATTGGGGTTCCCAGTCTTTAAAAAAATGGGAAATCTCTAGGAAATCTGTAGAACCTGAAGGAGTACCTAAGAGGCACCTCCATTGCAGCACATGGACACCTTTGGAAACTGTATTCAAGTGAGACTTTGCTTTTAATTAATTTAGTACCTTGAATGAATGTATGTCAATTTTATTGTGTATTGGTCAAATGAATATTTTGAAAAAAGTGAGAAACTCTTTGTGCATTTACATTTTAGACATGCCTCAGCTATTTTAAATTTCTGTACAGTATGTAAAGGAATTTGCATCACAGCTGTAATGCAAACATATATGGCCAATTTTTTTTTAAGAAGCAAGACTGCTGGATTGTGTTTTTCTCCCTGGCCTGTAATATTTAAAACTTCCCTGAGGTGATAATCCTTAAAGATAATAAGAAAGAAATTATTGCTATACAATTTCAGTGTCTTGCTTCTGAGTCAAGTGCAGTAAATTATTAAATTCTTGATTATTTGCATTTCATGAATTTTAGGTTTACTTTATTAGCATCCCATGAGTATTTAAACTGGGCTGCAATGAAGAGCCAATTTCATTCTTTAGTTTCGGATGTAGTCAAACCTTTGAACATCTTTTAAACTATACATCTCAACTTTAGCCTTTAATCTGAAATAACTGTTTTATGTATTATTCATTGAATATTACTTTTAGTTTTAATTACAAGGGGCAATTGCTGTGCTAAGTTAGAAACTTTGGAAGGAACAAAGAAAATATAATAACATATATAATGTAATATCAACTGAGGATATCTGAAAACATAGAAGAGCACAATGTTCATCCTGCAGAACTTTCATTCATGGTGAAATAGTAATTGTCAAGCTATAGTGAAAATATATATTGAATGTAGGAAAGTAACAACTACTGAACCATAAAGAAGGTATGAAGTCCGGGGGGAAAAATAACGCCCCAGTTCTTGAAAAAATATTTTTATTGTATATAGATCTTCAATATTTGAGAAAGCAACTACTATTCTTGGACTGGCTTTGCTGCAGAATAAACTTCAGTTAAATTCTTTCTGAAATTCACTGGTTTAAGAACACTAAGTAGTCAACCATAAACTGTGAAAAGTCATTAGCATAAATTAAGTTAATAGGAACCTTAGCTATTATCTTGCAAAATTAAGTCCTAAGGTTATCAAGAGGAGAAATGATCACATATTGAGCCTTTTCCTTTTACCAGGTCATGATCCATTGAGGAGGCTCCAGATTTTTTTTCAGTGTAAAGTAAGATTTCTCTGTTGAGGAAACAAATTGAAGCTACTAAATCTGTAAAATTCAGAATCTGCAGTTGTACAATTTTCAGTAAGAATAGAATAGAGCTGGAGGTCTTCTAGTCCAGCCCCCTGCTCAAGCAGGAGAACCTATACCATCTCAGACAGGTGATTGTCTAGTCTCTTCTTAAAAATCTCCAGTGATGGAGCGGCCACAATTTCTGGAGGAAAGCTGTTTCACTGGTTAATTGTCCTCACTGTCAGGAAGTTTCTCCTTAATTCCAGGTTGCTTCTGTCTGTGATCAGTTTCCAACCATTGTTTCTTGTCTTGCTTTTTGGTGCTTTAGTGAATAATGTGACCCCCTCTTCTTGGTGGTAGCCCCTCAAATACTGGAATACTGCTATCATGTCTTTTCTATTTTTTCTTTTCTTTAGCCGCCGTTCTTCATATGTTTTAGTCTCCAGGTGTTTGATCATCTTAGTTGCTCTTCTCTGAATTTTTTTCAAACTCTCAACATCTTTTTTGTGATATGGTGACCAAAACTGGCTGCAATATTCCAGGGGTGGTCTTACTAGGATTTTATAAAGCAGTACTAATACTTCGTGTGATTTTGATTCTATGCCTTTGTTTATACAACCCAGAATTGTATTAGCTTTTTTGGTTGCTGCTGCACACTGCTGGCTCATAGTCAAGTGATCGTCCACTAGGACTCCAAGGTCCCTCTCACAGTTACTGTTTTTAAGCCAGGTCTTGCCCAATCTGTACTTGTACCTTTGATATTTTTGTCCTGCCTAAATGTAAAACTTTGCTTTTCTCTAAATTGGAATTCATTTTGTTGGATAGGGCCCATTGTTCAAGTTTGTCTAGATCTTTTTGGATCCTGAGATTGTCTTCTGGGGTGTTGGCTACTCCTGTCAGTTTGGTGTCATCTGCAAATTTGATGAGTTCCCCTTCAATTCCCTCATCTAAGTCATTTGTGAAGATATTGAAGAGTACTAGGCCTAAGACGGAACCTTGTGGTACCCCACTGCTTGCTTCTCTCCATGTGGATGTAGTGCCATTGAGGACTACTTGTTGAGTACAGTTTGTCAGCCAGCTACAGATCCATCTGGTGGTGATGTTATCTATTCCACCTTTTTCTAGTTTACCAAGGGGTAGGTTGTGGTCTACTTTATCAAATGCCTTACTGAAGTCTAAGTATACTATGTCCACAGCATTTCACTGGTCTACTAGTTTAGTCACTTTATCAAAGAATGAAATGATTGGTTTGGCATGATCTGTTGTTAACAAACCTGTGCTGGCTACTGGTTATGACTTTGCTTCTAGTTTGCAGATCTTTTCTAGGATTTTCCCAGGTATTGATGTTAAACTGATTGGTTTGTAGTTTCCTGGGTCTGTTATTTTTCCTTTCTTGAAGATGGGAACTTCAGCCCTTTTCCAATCCTCAGGGACATCCCTGGTGCTCCAGGATTTATGAAAGATGTGGTGCAATGATTCTGAGATAACATCTGCCAGCTCTTTCAGAACTCTGGAATGTATTCTGTTGGGTCCCGGTGATTTATATTCTTCAAGGTTGGATAGATGTTCTCTTACCATTTTCTTGCTTATTTTTTTTTAGTTTGTCTTTTGCAGTAGTTTTTCTTTGGTATGTTGGGCTATAGGTTCTTTTTGTGTGAAGACTGATGCAAAGTATGAGTTAAGCAGCTCTGCTTTCTCCCTGTTGCCTGTTACATCCTTGCCATCTTCTCTCTTCAGTGGGCCTACAGTTTCCTTGACTTTTTTCTTGTTAATATGTTGGAAGAAACCTTTTTTATTATCCTTGATTTCTGTTGCAAGTCTTTGTTCATTCTGAGCCTTTGCTTTCCTGACTTCATCTTTACATGTTCTGGCTGTCTGCTGATAATAGGCCTTAGTTATGTGCCCTTCTTTCCATTTTTTTGTATTTGCCCTTTTTGTCTTTCAATGTGTCAGAGGTCTTTGTGCAGCTATGCTGGTTTCTTCTTGAATTTGTTTTTCTTTCTCAATAATATTGTGCTGGTCTAGGCTTTTGATTGCATTTTTCAGAGTTTCCCACACTTCTTGGGTTGTTTTCCCCTTTAGGATTTTCATCCATGGGATTTTTCCTAGGTTCTCTCTGAGTTTGTTCAAGTTAGCTCTTTTGAAGTTTAAGACACCGGTTGGATTGTTTTCTATTGCTAGCGTTTGCATTATATTAAATTCCAGTATGATGTGGTCACTTTCACCCAAAGCAGTCAACAGACTAAGACTAAACATTACACTGATCTTCAAATCACACTGTTAACCATCTGTTATATTTAGTGCATAGAAAGTCCACAAACGGTTTCCATTCTCTTATAAAGATGTCTAGTCCATTATCGCCAATAAAAGCGATTAATTTTGTCATCTCTGCTAATTCAGTCAATGTCAAAATTATTCAACAGTTTGCATTCCTTTTTCTTTCCAAGTACAATCCTTGCAGCCATCACTATGTGAAGGAATAGTATCCCAAATTATTTTTCAACATGATTAAAAAAGAAAAAGCAGTATATTTATATATTTGTGAAAGGGGGAGGGAGGGAGGATTTACTGCATTTCTAGTGAGTTCTGGAACACAGTTGGAAAAGAAGTAAATCATAATATATTGCTTATTTTAATTCTTGTTTTGTTCAGAATGTATTTTGTTCTGTTTTTTAATAAAACTTTTTCATAGCATGGTTAAATCTTTGGAGGGTATGTTTATTCTGTAAATAAGTAAAAGTGAACTGAGGGATGCACAGTACTGATTGCTCACCCATGATCAAGCTTACTAATGTGAACAGCCTTACACACATTATAATTTCATAAGGTTTTCTGACAACCTACATAATAAAACATTTATGAAGGAGAGCAAGGTTAAACACATTAGCTCCAATCCTTGCATGAAGAAGGCTCCATTTATGTAATCTGACCTTTACACAATTGTGAATTCTGAGAAAGTTACAAATATGTGGACCCATAGTACTCATCTTAATTGGTAGTCAATTTCATGGAAAAATAATCCACCTAAATAGAATAGATATGCTAGAGTTGTATTTAAGAGTACAATCATAAATTTTCCCATGGAAGAGTAGTATTCTGTTTTCTCCCTCCCTCCCTCCCTCCCTCTCTCTCTCACACACAGTGCTAGTATTAGATCCAAGTGCATTTATACCTGACTAAGTTGAAAGAAAGCACATAAGATAAATAAAATAGGGGAATTTTAAATGAATATAAATGAGATTCCAAGGACAATGCTTTGTTCTGAAGTGAACACACATAGCTTACTTTCAGCCTTAAATAATACATTCTTATAATAGTCTTTCCTTATCATTCCAGACCTAATTAGCCAAATTTTAATTGTGTCTGGAATTACAGCTAGACAGAGTAATGAAGCTTTGTTCCAAATGGGGCCTTTATTAATACTTTGCTCCCATTTCAGCTTTCTAGTGCCTTTTTGAGCTAGCAAAAGGCTATGCTTGCTGATGAGAGATCTTCTATAGCACAGCGTTGTCTGGATTTCTGTCACATCTATTAACTGCATTGATTTTTTTGAAAGATTGGGCGGAGTATGGCCACATTTGTTTTTCATTTAGACTAAACAATGGCAACTAGTCCACTCACAAAAACCAACCCACGTATTCCATAATTCAACCATGTAGGAATGAATTATTTTTCAATAATGTGCAAGTAACAGGACCAGCTAGTAGTAAGATTTCAATACATATTAGGATTAGGATTAGGATACATATTAGCTTTGAAATGGATTATATACCTCTCAGCCACCTACTTTCATTGTACCATAAATGTCCATCTACTCAACTCACATTTGTCTTTTCACTTCTAGAGAGTTGACAGGTAGAACTTCACTTTTTTGACACAGGCTTATCTGTTCAAGTCTACATATAAAAGGAAGGCTTGATTTAAATTAAAAGTCTGCAGAAACATGCTGTAATTCTATACTTTGCCTACAAGGAAATTCAAGTCTGGCTCCCTTGAGAATTTTTTGCACCAGCATTCAGTTGACAAATGATGATTTACAACATACTTTCAAATCAGATGTAAAATAAACCATCATCGAAGCTTCCATTAAAATATGTTTAAAATCAATAGTCTGACTAGTTTTGGGATTAGTAAATGACCTAGGTTTAACAGTCAGAAGCTAGTCCAGTAAATTTAAATGGGGGAATTCTATTTCTCTTCAAATTCATTTAGAAGCAAACTACAAACATTTTAAAACAAGTTAATATTCAGACATGGTAGCTCAAAAGATTGCAGCATTTTCAAAGATAACTCAGCTTTCCTCATTTAAAAAAAAATCTCAATATATTTATGTCAAAGAATTGCTCTTCCAAACAGGTCTAAACATTCTGAGCACTTACTCAACTATAGATCTGTTGTCAGTAACATATGTAGAAGATTGGGTTATAAGTTGAGCTGCCTGTTATGAGGAAATAGAATAGAGCTGGAAGGGACCTTGGAGGTCTTCTAGTCCAGCCCCCTGCTCAAGCAGGAGGACCTATACCATTTCAGACAAGTGACTGTCTAGCCTCTTCTTAAAAATCTCCAGTGATGGAACAGTCACGATTTCTGGAGACAAGCTGTTCCACTGGTTAATTGTCCCCACTATCAGGAAGTTTCTCCTTAATTCCAGGTTGCTTCTCTCTGTGATCAGTTTCCAACCAGTTTCTTGTCCTGTCCTCTGATGCTATGGTGAATAACATGATCCCCTCTTCTTGGTGGCAGCCTCTCAAATAGTGGAATACTGCTATCATGTCCCCCCTATTTCTTCTTTTCTTTAGACTAGCCCAGGAGCAGGCAATCTTAGCTCTTTTATGATTCATGGACTTCAACTCCTAGAATTCCTGAACCAGCCATGCTCTCAGGAATCCTGGGAGTTGAAGTCCACGAATCATAAAAGAAGCAAGGTTGCCTACCCATGGACTAGCCAAACCCAAGTCCTGAAGCCATTCTTTGTATGTTTTAGTCTCCAGGCCTTTGATCATCTTAGTTGCTCTCTGAATTTTTTCCAGTAGTTCTTGAATGGAAGAATGCAAAGAAAATGAAGATGAAATGACAAAAATGAGTGTTTCTATGTCTGTTTTTTTACAATGGATGTATTTTTATATTTATATCATTACCTTCTTAATCAGAACAGATCAGTGAGAAACCAAATGAGAATAAGTCATTTTATTTTTCTTTTCTTTGGTTTGTTTGGTTGTCTGCCAAACACAATAATCAAATACAGATATGCAATACTATCAAAGGGGTAAGTTTTTTTTCCATAAACTAAGATTTATAATCTAGATCCAACAGCACAAAGTTACCCAGCATATGTTATCCCTCAACAATAAGTCTGTTTCAAATAGAAAAGTGTGAACTGAACATATTTTAAAGAAAAATTTCCACATAGTCCAGAATTGCTGGGTGCAGCATACAAATATAATAAAAAGGGGAAGTTGTGTTATCCTATTTAAGTGCAGTGCACTTTAACAGCCCCCATAATTTGGATCCACCGATTTTAGTGATTCCAGAGAAACAAATATTAGGATGTCAGTGTTGCACTTTGGATGAAATAAATCATAAAAATATTCCCTATGGATACAATAACTGTAAAAATGTTGGGCATAATACATCTAGAAATTGAGTATTTCTAGATTCTATAGAATGAGGTTGGCAATTTAAGCACATGGGACTTTAAAACTGCTGTACAGTGGTGGGAACAAACAAAATGGTTTAGAACTCTGAACTTGTTTCCTGGAGAAAGGGTTCTGTAACTTGAGCATCTGGCCTTTCCTGCTTCTCTCATTTATTATATCCAACAGGCTGGTCCTATTGTGATAATGTATTTTTCAGCTGCAGAAAAAACTGTGTTGTTAGTACAGTCATGCACAGAAAAAACAACAGGACTAGATATTACAGAATGCTTTTCAGCTTTGCAACAAACAAGGAGAAAAATCACAGACAACACCAAGAACATGCAAACACTTAAAAGACCTGAAGAGACAACTGTGAAAGCCAAACAAAAGACATCCCAACAAACTGAAATTTGTTCTTTGCCACTGTTAAAGGTATCTCTTATAAGGAAACATCAAGATATAGAATTCTCTCATTCATGTGCTAATGACAAACACAATCCTTTGAAGGACAGCCAAGAAAGTTTTCTTGGATCTTGCTGTTTGGACTCCAACACTGGTTCAATATAGTTTAGGCACTCCGCAGTCGTGTTGCCTCTGGCACCACCTTCATCTCCCATTTAGCTGCTGTGTGTCTCTTTGTTTTCTTTCATTTGGGGACTAAGTTCAAATGCTGGGAAGTGAGACTTTTCTGGAACCAAGATATCAGAAAGAAAGTGGATAGCTCCTGCCATACCTGAAAAAAATAATTTCAAAAGAAATGTGGCATCTTCATTCATGACTTTAACCAGGGGCATGGTGGCAGATATTAAGAATACTTCCTCATTAAGATGTACAGCTGTCAAGCAAGCCTATCTAAGACTAACAATTTTCTTTTAATAAAGAGGTCACAACTTGGAGAAAGAGTCAAGGGACATCAAATTCCCACCCTGGAAATAGTACCTACTTAGTATCTTACATTTTTTTCGTTTTAAAAAAAATTATAATGCTGAAATTTGGTGGTATGTTCTTGGAAGAGTCTAATGAGTATTAAAAAATGAACAAACAACTTGCCCATTGTAATAAATCAATTATTTAGTAAGTAAGTATATAAATAACTGCTCCAGAGGAAGAGGATTTTCTGAACCCTTTTCTGTCAGTATTCAGTCCCAGAGCTGGAATGGGAGTAGCACTGGTTGTTCTATGTATGATGTATGCCAAGATCTGAATGGAGAGAAAAAGCTCCCTCAGGGTTAACCTACTCCTTTCATATGGAGCTTTTGAAAATAACATGACTCACTTAGGCCTTGTTAATTTCAATGAGTTGCTGTGTGAAGGAGAAATGGAATATACTGTAGCTACCTATCTGTTCAAATCTAAATCTCACCCCCTTACTGGATTCTGCCATTTCCAAGGGAGGAAAGAGAAGGCAGGGTTGTTCCAAAAAAAAAGAGGGCAGAATGTCAGAATCCAAAAAAAGAGAGAGGTCCACCTGTGGAAGAAACAAAATATAATGTTAGCCCGGTTTGTTAGGATATTCTGTATGAAAGTTCTTAAGCAACCTGGGTGCTCTAATGTGATGTTTATTGACCCACTCATTTTCTGAGGAGGGGAGGTGTTTCCAAGCTACTAAGTATTGAATTGCTTCATAGTGTTTCCTAGAATCCAGGATTTCTTTTACCTCGAAATGTTGTTCTCCTTCCACAATAGGAGGTGTGTGTGTGTGTGTGGGGGGGGTTTCGTAGTGGTGAATGTTGTTCTCTTTTTAGTAAACTGCAGTGAAAAATTGGGTGTATCTGCCTAAGATATTTGGGTAATTCTAATTCTACTGTTACTGGGTTTATGATTCTTTTAAATGGAAAAGGTCCAATATATTTTGGTCCACGTTTTTTACAGGGTTGTAGGGATTTAAGGTATTTTGTGGATAAATATACCATCTCTTCCACCCTCAATGGTTTGGGATCGACTGTTTTTTTGTCTGCTTGTGTTTTGTATGCTTGTCTAGCTTCGTCTAAAGCTTTCCCAATGATTGGCCAGATGTTTTGTAGTTGTGCAATCCATTCCTTCAGTGCTGAGATTACTGGTTCATTTGGGGTTAGTTCTGGCATGGGGTTGAAACTTTGACCAGTAGCTACTTGAAAAGGAGTGTAACCTGTGCTGGAGTGAACTGCATTATTATATGCCACTTCTGCAAAAGGCAATAGGTCCGTCCAATTTGTTTGCTGGAAATTAATAAAGCATCTTAAATACTGCTCAAGTACTGAGTTCGAACGTTTAGCCGAACTTCCTGCCTGAGGATGATGACTGGATGACAGTCCTTGGGTGGTTCCTAAAAGGGATAAAAATTCTATCTAAAATGCCGACGTAAATTGCACCCCCTATCAGATATGATGTGTTGTGGTGCCCCATGCAATCTGTAAATATGCTGCATGAAAAGTTTCGCTAAGGCTTTTGCAGTGGGGATCTTTTGGAAAGGGATGAAGCACACTTGTTTGGAAAACAAGTCCGTGACCATCCAGACTACAGTGTTCCCGTTGCTTTCTGGTAATTCCACTATAAAATCCATGGCTATTTCTTTCCAGGGGTCTGAGGGGTTCGCCACCGGTTGTAACAGTCCTGGTGATTTCCCTTGCAGCCTCTTAGCCATCGCGCAAGTTTGGCAGCTGGCCATGTAGCTTTCTATGTCCTTTTTCATGGATGGCCACCAAAATTGCCTTTTAGTTAAGTATAGGGTTTTTACAAACCCGAAATGTCCTGCTGATTTTGTATAATGGCACAATTGCCTGAAATTAATCCTCTGGGTGGCAGGTATGTATAACTTCTCACCCACCCAGGGTAGTCCATTTTTGATTGTGCACAGATGTCTATTTTTCTGGAACCATTCATCAGTTTCCAAAGACTTTCAGAATTCTATTCCAGTTTGGCTATCTACCTGCGGCTTCATTTTAGCTTGGGTCCTGGTGGTGACTGGTGCTGCTAGTTGTTGTTCAGGCATAAGTGGTTTAGAGTCAGTGACCCGTGTCCTGTTATATTGGGGCATGCGAGATAATGCATCCGCCAAGAAATTCTCCCCCCCCGGTAAGTGTTTGAGAGTGAAACGGAATTGGTGAAAATGCTGGGACCAGCGGGCTTGCTTAGGAGTTTCCTGGGTGTTTTTAGTGCTTCCAAATTTTTGTGGTCTGTCCAGACCTGGAAGGGGATTTTATTTCCTTGAAGGAAATGGCGCCATGTAAGTAATGACCACCTTACAGCATACGCCTCCTTTTCCCACACGGCCCAACATTGTTCTGCACATGGTTGCAATGGCCCCTCATTTTCCTGTAATAATACAGCTCCCAACGCCACATCGCTAGCGTCTGCCTGTATTACAAAGGGTTTATCAGGACCTGGGTGTTTCAGTACAGGTTCAGCAGAAAAGTCTCTTTAGCCTCTCAAATGCTGCTTGACATTCCATTGTCCTCTTCAGGGGCTGGCTGGGTTTCACTGGGGACCCCCCTTTTTTCAACAAGTTTGTGAGGGGGCAGGGCTATTTGGGCAAATGAAGGGATAAATTGGTGGTAGAAGTTTGCAAACCCCAGGAAACTTTGCAATTTCTTCGTGTGCGTGTGTGTGCCCATTCTAATACTGCCCTGACTTTCTCAGGGTCCATTTCGATGCCCTGTGGGGATATGCGATACCCCAGGTAGTCTATTCTTTCCTGGTGGAATTCACATTTCGATAATTTCGCATATAGGTGGGCAGCCCGCAATTTTTTCAAAACTGCTCTGACTAGGTTAACATGCTCCTCTTTGGTCTCAGTGAAGATAAGGATATCATCTAGGTAAACCAGGACCCCCTTATATAGGTGCTCTCTTAGCACTTCATTAATTGCATAAAAACTGTGGGGGGCCCTTGCAGTCCAAATGGCAGGACTTTGAACTGGTAGCAACCCATTGGGCAATTGAACGCAGTCTTCCATTCGTCTCCTTCTTTAATCCTAATGCGGTAATATGCTTCTCTCAGGTCTAATTTGGTAAAAATCCTTCCTTTCGATAGGTGGAATAGCATATCCTTCATTAGGGGTAGGGGATACAGATTACATTCACTAATTGTGTTAAGAGATCTATAATCTACGCACAAACGAAGAGTGCCATCCTTCTTCTCCCTGAACAGGACTGGGGCGGCCACTTTGGGTTTGGCAGGCTCAATAAATCACCTTTCTAGGTTTCTTTTTATGAATCTTTCCATCTCCACCATTTCTTTTGGGCTCATGGTGTACATCCTGGGCTTCGGGAGTTTTTCCCCGGGTTTGAATTCTATAGCACAGTTTGCGGGCCGGTGAGCAGGAAGCTCACTGAAAACTTCAGCAAGGTCCCTGTATTCCTCCGGTATTTCTGGTAACCCCTTCTCTTCCCCCACTGATGCTGTCTCCTCTCTTCGGGTTGGGGGGGTGCTTTGGGGTTTTGCATTCCTATGCTCCCCCTCCTGGAAGTTAAGTTCTGCTGTCCTCCAATTTACCCAAGGGTTCCATTTCTTCAGCCATTCCAGTCCTAAAATCATTGGGCATTCCATGCTTGGGGTCACTACAAATGTTATGTCTTCCTCATGAGTCCCCAGGGACAGGTGAGCTGGTAAGGTGGCTAGGGTAGCTGGGACCCCCCCTGCTATGGACCCATCTAATTGGCCAAAGGAGATTGTTTGTTTTAGTCTCCTCACTGGAAAGCCCAAATTCCCCACAAGCGTCGGGCTGATGAGGCAGCGGGTGCAGCCAGAGTACATTAGGGCTTTTACTTTGACGGCTTCGGGCATGGAAGAAGCTAATATAGTCACTGTCTTAAGGATGGGTGGAATGGATCCACTTACTAGGGTTTCGCTCTCCGAACTGTCTTCTGAGGTGTCCACCACCCCTGCAGTATAGGCCGGAATCCCCTCCCAGTCCTTGGCAGGGTTTGAGGACTCTACAGCCTCTGTCCCCCTCATGGAAGGTTCTTTTGGGTTGCCTTGGGACTTCCCTGGTCTCCTGGAGGTTGATGCCTCTGATTTGCGCTGAGGGGCTTTTGAGCGGCATTCTGCGGCGCAGTGACCCTCTCTCCCACATTTGAAACAGCCTGTTGATTTGTTAGCTGTGGATGCTGGTTTCGTTGGCTCGCGTGTTTGCTCGGGCGGCCCAATGGTTTTCCCCGGCGGTGCCATTTTAGTAGGTCTATCTCCACCTCCTCTACCAGAACATACCAGTCATCAAAATGGTGTGGGTCTCCTCAAGGCAGGCAAGCATCATACAGGTTGTAGTTTAGCCTGTCTTTGAAATGGTTAAGGAGGATGTCTTCTGGCCAGTTCAGTTTGCTGGCAATGGCTCGGAATTCTTGGGTATATTCAGCCACTGGCTGTCTGCCCTGCCTCACTATTTTGATTCTCTCCTGGGCCTTACGATCAGCCAAACCGCCTCAAGGATGACATGAATCGGTTGAAGTCGTTGAGTTCTGGGGCGTTGGAGTCATGCAGGTTCACCACCCAGTCTGCAGCCGGTCCGTGCAGGGCGGTTTGCACGATGCGGATGCGGGCTTTGTCACTGGGGATGTCCCGTCCGTATTCTTCAATATAGCTGAGGACTTGGGTTAGGAAAAACCTCAAGCGTGGTGGCTCTCCCCTGAATTTCGCTTCCAGGGGTGGTAGTCTTTGAATGGATCAGTGTCTGTGCAGCAGGCAGTATTGCCCCCCCATCCTGATCCTCGTCTGTGGTTAGGCGGAGGGTGGGTGCTGCTGAGGCGGCAGCTCCTGGTCCAGTGGACAGTCCCGGTGTTGCAGGTTCCGGATCCCCCCATCTCTCCAGTTAGTTGTGGGCCCAGGCGCTGCTGCAGCTGTGGTATTCAGGTTTCTCCTCTCTTAGTGAGCTAAGGGTGTTCTTCATCAGGTCAATAGCTTTCTCTAGGATCCACTCTTCACTGATGTGCAGGGAGCTATCCAACTCTTGCCTCCATTCGGGTTGATGGCTGCCCCACCTCAGGGTCACTTTCTTTGATGTCTTTTCCCACTCGCTTTTCCTTCCAACGCCCATCGACCACCGCAGTTTGTGGTCGTGCGTCTCCACCACCTCTTCCCCGGAGGAATATGACGCTTCAGCTTCCGATCGTTGGTGGGGTTTTGTTCAGGGGGAAAGTTCCCTTTCCATGGGGCTTTCCTCCTCCCTTGCTTCGTCATTAGACATTGTATTTTTTGCAAAGTCTCCCAGTAAGGTTCTCCCTTCCAGGTTGATTCTTAATGCAGATCCTGTCTAATGTCAGAACCCACCCCAATCCACATCTTAGGAAAGAAGAACTCTTGGAGACAGGATTGTCCAAACAGAAACTTTTACTAAAACATGGTTCAGTGGATAATCTAGACAGGATCTGGAAACTGTCTCACAGATCAATACTTTTAAAGTGTCCCCGAGTAATAACCCCTCCCCTCAGTCCATTTGGGCAGTACTGGATCAGCCACGTTTCAGGTGTCAAACTTCTCGTGGGAAAGGAGAGCCCCAGTACATTTGCAACATTATTACTTCCTCCCCTTCACATTCCAGTCAGAGATACAAACCAGAATTCCCCCCCTCCCTCTTTCTTTGTTCTTAGTTGAAAGGGTTTCTTCCCTGGTCTTTTGTGATGGCCTCCAGGCAGGCTGAATAAACAAACCTTGCATCTAAGGGATAGAGATGGCTCTTAACAACCCTGCCTTCTCTTTCCCCCCTTGGAAATGGCAGAATCCAGTAAGGGGGTGAGATTTAGATTTGCACAGATAGGGAGTTAGAAATGAAATATAAATGGATTCTGACACAAGTATACAAGTATTTTGGTTACAGCCCACTCAGTTTATGAGAAATTCATATACATCCAAACCTGGCTTTATAATCCTGTGATGCAAATTTATGATTGCTAAATATAGAATTCAAGAAAACAAGCTCTTGCCTTCAAACAATGAGTAGGGTCGGTCAGGAATACGGCATCCATGTGCACCATAATCTAGACACCATTCAGCAAACTGAGAAAATGTGACAAATAAACAATAATCTGAATAAATATGTAACTTGCACAGTACAGATTACATAGTGATGTTAATCTCTTATTAGTATTACCTCTAAAGAGAAAATGACCAGCAGTTTTTATAATGAGCTCAAGCAGGCAATAAATGGCCCACAGGTTATAGTGCAGAAAATCAAATGCTAAATGTCAGAAGGGCCATCCCTAACCTCAACCACCATTCACTTAAATTCAAATTGATATTAAGAATAAATTATCATTATCAACATCAGCATGCAGATGTTGCATATCTTGCTCCTTAATTCCAACATACCTCCACTAAAATGAATGAATAAATATTTAATATAGTTATCCTCATTGAAACTTTTTTTTAATAGGAAAGAAAATCAGCTGTGATTCTCCATAGCCTCTATTATCAATTGCTAATTAGATTCTGTGGCAGACTCTTGCATTTAAACAAACAAATCCAACCAAATTAGCAGCAACTTTAAGTCTGCAAATATGGTTTCCTGTGCTTGCCTAGCCAAGCATCTTCAAGAAATAGCTGGGCTGGAATGACCACAAACAGTTCAGTGATCTAGCCAGCACTCACAAAATAGAGCAGTGATGGCGAACCTTTTAGAGACCGAGTGCCCAAACTGCAACCCAAAACCCACTTATGTATTGTCAGGTGCTGGGTGGGTATGGCCCATTGGGAGGGCATGGCTGCAGTGGTAACGGCAGACTGGGTGGGACTAAAACGTTCAATCAATCAATTCCAACTTTGCGAGATCTTTTTTTCCCCCATGAGAAGTTGAAATTGATTGATTGAACCTCTCCTTTTTTTTGCACACAGCGGCGGAGGCCTAAAGCGAAAAGGTTTTATAAAATCCAGCTGAAGGCCTAGGACTGGGGCGATGGCACGTGTGCCTACAGAGAGGGCTCTGTGTGCCACCTGTGGCATGCGTGCCATAGGTTCGCCACCACTGAAATAGAGGCTGAATACTTGGAGCGGATGGTGGGGGGAGAAGAATGGGGAAAACTATGGATGCAGTTGGGAAATGAAATAGAACACTTTGGAAGGGATCATGGCTGGCTGGCTAGATATCTAATCTGATCCCAAGCAGCCTACATTGCCATTCTGAACACAGGCTTTTCTTTTGGTTTCTGCAATAATAATAAATACAGATTCTGGGCATACATCTGCCTTCCTTACTATCCCTTTGGATGGCAATCATTTTAGCAGAGGGCAGTCAAATTCATTCTTTATTTAATACAACCGGAAAAGCTAAAAGAAAATTGTGATTACTATGTTCAATGTAATCTTGATTTATGAAGCACCTTTCTGTTAGAAAACCAAGTGGTACTTTTATGTGGTGATCTTTTTTTCTGACTATGGGAATATAGAAGTAGGTTATTCTTCCTGTTTGATTTGACTAAAGAAGAATAAATCTTTCAGGGACACATCAATAAGAACAGGGGTTTAGTGTTTCTCTATGCACAGAGGAAAAAAGTACCTTGCAAGCTCGGTAAAGATACTTTTTATCTTGAGTAAGGTGATAGAGGGACAGGAAAGAGTAGCCATTTCCAGCAGTCCCATGACAGATTCCATATCCTTTCCTCAATAACCCCCTTTGCCAAATGACATCACTACATTCCATAGCATCCTTCAAATATTTATCTTCCTTGAAAACCTGTGGATATCAAGAAGCATAAAATCAGATGCCATTCTTTGTCAAATGTCAGCACAAGATAGGAAATGGTTTTGTAACTACAGGTACTCCTCTACTTGCTACTGTAATTGAGCCTGCAATTATGGTCATAAGCTGTGAAGATTTTTAAATGAGTCACCACATGACCATTCCTGATTTTGCAACCTTTTTTGCTGTTGTCATTAAGTGAACACCATTTGTTAAGCAACTTCATTGTTTGCTATGGAACACTTTTTTGCCAGAAGTTGGATGTAAACACTGCTTTATGGCAAAAAAACCATAATTAATTGTGGTTATGTGACCACAGGATGCTGCAAACGGAGATAAATGTAGGCACTGCTGAATGCCCAAAATGTCACTTAAGCGCATAGGGAGGGAGGTGATGATTGGAACTTTGATTCTGGGTTTTAAGTAACTTTTAAGTAACTGTTGTAGAAATGTTTGCCAAGTGACCAGTCGTAAATCAAGGACTACCTGTGCACAGATTTCAACCAGAAATCTCAGAGACTATTTGCACAGTCTCTGTAGAGGGACAAAGCATGAAATGGGCAAGGGGATATTCTTTTATGTAGGAAAGAGAGTTCCTTGTGGAAAGAGTGTTTACATTTAGAGATTACACATCCCTGCAGAATTGCGCATCCCATTCCACTAATTGGATGAACTGTCATCCAGGTGTTTCAGACTGCTTGCAAGAGCCCTGTCCAATAGCATTACTCCCATAGCTACCTGGGCAGATGAAGGTACTGAGGCTGACAAATCTTCTAAAAACCAACTTCTTCAATGAGGTGAATTTTCAGCTAAGGACTTCAAAGTTCAAATGTAATTTATCTGTTGTTTTCTTTCTCAACCCACTATCTAAATCCAGACTGGAAGCTTCTCAAAACAAGATATAGCTTCAATTTATAACATTCAGTATACACTTTGTATGTTCCAAGCTATGGAAGAGAAAGAACCAGAATGAAAGAAACAGCCAGAATGCAGTTTGGGGTAAAACCTCTTTTAAAACATCATTTGTCTCAACAATGGGAGGGCAAGCATTGCAACTTAACTCAATTTTTGTTGGTTTACAACAAGACTTATTTTAGAGAACTAGCTGATTAACACGATTAACCCACAGAAGAATAAAAACTGTATTACATTTTAGAGAGCAACACTGCAAAGTGTTGGAGGAATGGATAATACATGCTATATACGTAGGTTGGTATTAAAAGTCTGAAAATCACTTTTCATTTCAAAGCATATATTTTTCTACTATCATTGTGGGGATCAAACAAGGATGCACCTTATAGGCTTGCATGAGCATATGGATGACTCCAGGTGCCCCATGACACCAATGCACCAGCCTGTCAGTTTCATTGCTTAAGGATGAGGGATAATTCCCAGATCGGAATTTTTTATGCCGCACATAATCAATGCTTGGTTTCAAAAGTTCCATCAATATCTCCTGGTCAACATTAGCTGCTGGCTGCAAAAGTAAACAAGATTTTATTTTTTTTCTCACACAATAAAGAATACATTGTCATAAAAATGGAAAGTTTTGGTCATACATTATGATGAACCTCGTGTCCATGCTGAAGATCTGGACAATAAATTTTAACAATAATATGATTCACTTAGCCTTCTGCGACAAGTAGAATAATAACTTGTTCATGTATACCAAGAGGGATGTTAGCTTTCCCACATACTTAGTGTTTCCATATCTTGTAATTGTAAAATACTTGGGTGACAAATGCTTTTCGCTTGCACATTAAACTAGGATTGCAAAGCTAGTATGCACAAATTTCACGTGGAACTTAATATCTATTTGCTATGAAATAGCTCTATAAATCCTTGAAATCTGGATTCAAGTCACAATACAAAATGAAGATGTGCATGAACATTCACATCACTTAGGGGGGGCTTTTCAATTGGTGGTACACGTACCAGCAGTGGTACTTTAGCACCTGGCTGTTGGGACGCGACCGCTAGCCAAGTGTAGCAGGGGAGGGAGACAACTAAAGCAGCATCGCACAGACTGGGAGATCATATGGAGCTGCTGACCTTGGCAGAAGCCCCAGAATCGGTGTACGTGGCGACATGGTAACTGGAGCTTCCAGAAGAGAAAAGGAGGGCAGAGAGAAGTAGAAAAAGGACAGAGCGAGAAGAGACTTTTCTTACCAAAGCAGTGAGGAGACAGAGTGAGCGGCCTATTTTCAGAGGGAGGGTGAGCGAGTGGCGTGTTTCCGGGGAAGGGCAAGCAAGCAGTGTGTTTAGCAAGCGGTGTGTTTTCGGGCAAAGGGTGAGTCAGCGAGCGGCCTGTTTAGTGAGCAGGTGGAGAGGGTTGCAGCTGGCCTGTCTGTGAGAGTTGATCTTCTCAGCTTCTTTTCTCTGACAAAAGCAGGGAGGGGAGGGGTATGGAACCCCTATGATCTCTATGTAAATCAGGTGGTTTTGAAGAAGGATATCCATTGCTTTCTGAAAAATACTTAGAAAGGTGCTCTCAACTTGAATAAAATACGTACAATTCTTCAGTGCAGTTTTGTGGGTGGGAGCAGATGCTCCTATGTAGCTAGGCAGCCACATCAGTAAAAGGTCTGGAACAGCAGTGCTTTAACTGAAAAATGAGCTCTGACTGGTAGGCAGCTCACTGAACACCTTGCATGTGGAAGTTGGTTGCACAACAGCTAAATTATTAGACATATGAATATTTCTGTGATAAGGTAATCATTACTAGAAAAGGGATTAAGTATAAATTACTGATAAAAGTAGTTATCATTTAGTGACTGTCTCATTTAACAACTGTTCAGAATTAACAACTGATGGAAAAATAACTGGGCAACCTATCCTTGCATTTAGAATCTTTGCAGGTCTGTAAAGCTGAACAGAGTTCAAAAGCACAGCAGTGGCATGTCTTAGCTACTGCCTTACTTAATGACCAAGTAACCAGTTCCAAATGTGGATGGTAATTGAGGATATCTGTACTGTCAAAACCCAAAGTGCAGCAATTTCAGAATGAGTGACCAGGTACAGATCTATCTGAAAAGCTTCTCAAATGTGGAGCATCTGTTCTCAGGCAGCGAGAGCCAAGGTGAGATATGATGGGAGCTGCTCTGAAGCAACCTTTAATTCATTTTCCTATCTACTGTTTTGATTCAGAGGACAACACAGTGGTGTTTTTTCGTAGGAAGGGCGAGCAGCCTGTTTTCATAGGGTGAGAGAAAGAGAGAGGAAGAACAGCCAACCAGCCACCTGACCATCAAGGTAGTGGTGCATATTAATAAATATGGAGAAATTCATCATACGTTCATCAATGCAAAAGAAAGTGATTCAGCAAAGGAACCATCACCGAAGAAATTAAAGCTGGCACCAAATCAAAAATACAGTGAAGATTATTTGAAGTTTGCATTTCATTTCCTGGAAGAGAACGATCAGCAGCTTCCCATTTGTGTTATCTGCAATGAAGTATTATCCAAGCATTCCATGAATCCTTCTTTGCTCCAGAGACATTTTACAAAGTGCACACTGAAAAGTCAGTAGCATTTTTTGTGAAGAAGAGAGATCAATTTATAAAAGCCATGCTGCTTCCATGAAGTCCACAACCATCTCGAAAAAATGTCTGGAAGCATCTTATGAATTGTCCTTGATAGCAGCTAAATGAAATAAGCGTCAGACAATCATTGAAGAAGTCATGATCCCTTTGCCGTTACAAATGCTTCAATTCTCTTTGATGGAAAAATGGCTGATGCTATTCATAATATTCCATATTCTGATAACACTATCCAAAGACAAATACAAGATATGGCCACAGATGTTATTCAACAAGTGGTGGAAAAGATCACAGCAGCAGAAAAATTTGCATTGCAATTGGATGAAAGTACTGACATCACTGGTGAAGTGCAATTAATTGTCTTTGTGCGTGTTCCTGATTCAGACGATGTACTGGAACACGTATTATTTTGCCGCCCACTACCTGGCAGAATGACTGGGGAAGAAATATTCACAATAATAGACAATTTTTTCAGTGAATATGGAATATTATGGATTCGGTGTGTAGGAATTTGTTCTGATGGTGCAGTAGCTATTACAGGAAGAGCTTCGGGGGCAACAGCACAAGCTGAGGCAAGAAAGAGTTCCATTGTTTCAAATCATTGCATCTTGAATAGACATGCACTTGCTTCTAAATGGATGAGCCCAGTGTTACACAAGAGTTTGGAGGATACTGCAAAAATAATAAATTTCATCAAAAGCCAGCCATTGAATGGACGTTTATTCTGGTAATTATGCAAGTATTTGGATTCTGAGCATAGCACTCTTCTCTTTCATACAGAAGTATGTTGGTTGTCAAGAGGTGAAACATTATTGAGATTATTTGAGCTACGAGATGAAATGGACCTGTTCCTGACAAATGTTTCATCACCCCTAGCAGAAAAGTTTGAAAATGTCTTCTGAGTATCCTGCCTTGCCTATTTGGCTGACATATTTAAAAAGCTAAATGGACTTTCAGTTTGCCATCACCGCGCCACAGATGCTGGAAGATGAGCTCCACCTTTCGCATCTAAATTTGTCCTGCTGGGGACCATGGAAAGGGTCAAAAGTTGCCCTGTAGGGGCAACGAGCAAGAAGGGGACCCACGCTTGATCGCAGGAGGGTGGCAGTCCTTCTGTTTGATCCAGGGAAGCCCTCCAAACCAGCAGGGGAAAGACCAGCCATAGCAATATGGCTCACTACTAAACTGCTGACAGCCAAAGTCAAAATCACCACCAAGCACCTTTAAAGCAACATGGATGAAACTGGGTGAGATCTGATCCTAAGACTTTAAGTATTTTTTCCTGTAAAAGCTGCCCAAAGTATTTTTCCCCCTGTGAGGAGAGAGGGAAGGGAATTTCTACCCCACCTTCTAAGAAAAGCGGCAATTAACTACCCAGGGGAAACAGAGCAACTATAAGAACAATTTTAATCTAATTGGATGTATATGCTTTTGAAACTTGGGAACTAAAAGTGTTCCCATTCTTACTGGAGATGTTTGTTTTTATCTAAAAAAAGAAATGACTTGAAAAACTATCATAAAAACTTTGGCCTTAAAAAGCTTTAAACGGCGTCATTGACATTTTGTGGCAAAGTATGGCATTACAATTTGTTATTGCCTAAAAAAGACTTGGCTTGAAGCCCAAACTCCAGAAATTTTTTTTCTTGACCTTGACAGTTACCACCTGTGAAAAACTCAGCTGCAAAGAAGGAACTTCTGGGCGGCATATCTGGCCTGTTTGAACTGTGAATGTAAACTTTTACTGACTTTCAGAGCTACAGGTGAAACTCGAAAAATTAGAATATCATGCAAAAGTTCATTTATTTCAGTAATGCAACTTAAAAGGGGAAACTAATATATGAGATAGACTCATTACATGCAAAGCAAGATAGTTCAAGCCGTGATTTGTCATAATGGTGATGATTATGGCGTACAGCTCATGAAAGATGTTTTTATTTAGTTGATAAAAATAATAACTGTATTAGCCTAATATGAGATAGTAGATATTAAGGGAAAAAGAGAGGAAATATCTGATGTTGTTAACTTGAGATTTATACTAAAGACTTTTCTGTTATTGAACTATTGATTAACCTGGTCGCCGCAGGGCCATGGTCATAACATGTTTGTTATGAAAGACAAAGTTTGTGCTTTCCACAAAAAAATCTCCCTGTAGATAGAACAAATAAAAAAAGGAAATACTGCATCATTTCCCAATGTGTCAGACTTTATTGAACTAAATTATATTGTTGACACTGAAGACATTGAAACTACCATCAAAAGTCATTTGGAAAAACTGCACAGAGTTTGCGTTGTATTTTCCATTTGTGTCAAGAGGATGTGATACTAGAATTTGCTGGATTACATCACCCTTCATTATGGACAATGTTGTGAACTCTGACCTTTCCTCTCCAGAGCAAGAAGCACATCTGGAATTGACATCAAGCCACAATTTGAAAGAACTTTTGAATGAAAAAACACTGACTGAGTTCTGGAGCCAAGTTGCAAAACTGTACCTGGAAGTTGGGGGAAAGGCTATCGCAGCCTTATTGCCATTTGATTCCACATACATGTGCAAGAAGGCATTTTGTTCATCAACATGTATAAAAACTAAGGAAAGGAATTGTCTTCAACTGACTTAATTCTGTCAGTAAGCACTCTCCAGCCAGAAGTGCAAAGATTAATGGCAGAGAAGCAGACACAAGTTTCCCATTAAAAGTGTGGTAAGTGGGTGTACTTTATCACTATTTCCCCTTTTTTTGGTCATTATGTTTTTGACACCTTGCTAAGCCACTGGTAGTATTTGAATATTGCCATGTCCTAAAGGTGGTACAGTCTGTGAAAAGGTTGAAAAGCCCTCTTAGGGAATTTGAAGAGTAAAGGAGCAAGCAGCTTCTTCATTTATTCGTTAAATGGATAAAATGATCCATCCTGAAGCTAAAACTCAGGCTCTTGATGTTGTGACACACAAATGAAACAGGATTGCAAGTCAGTAACAATGTAGGCTATACCAATTAGTCACTGACATTTGATCCATTTGGAAGCAACAAACCACAATCCTGGGTTTGCATCTCATATATGCTACTACTGATAGGACTAAGTCATCTCTTCGTCTTTCTATAATACCTTAAGCTCTTCTATCTCATAATGTGTGCACAGTATATTTGGGGTCCAACCACAATGTGTTAATCCTTAGTTGAACATTTCCACTCCACTGTCTGGAGCCAATGTAGATGCCTTCTCCTTTTTCTTAACAGCCCCGCTTATATCAATAACTGGCCAATGGCAGGCTGCAAAAGCAGCAGTTCAAGAATGACTTTGCTCTGGGCAGACAAGTGATGGCAAATATTTCATTTCAGCCAGGGCTTCTCTTTGTATTGCTTTAAATCCATTTTAAGCTCTTGACCATCAATAAGAAACAGACCAATACAAACAGCAAAAGTGGCTTGAGTGCAGGATCAGAGTACTGGAGAGGCAATGTTTATCCTAGAACTTAGGCATGAGCTGTCCTCCAAAACTGACTAATGGTCATCTTGCTCACTATTCAGAATGGTTCTGAACAGGGGTAAGTGGCCTTTTCCACAATGCTGAGAAACTGCCAGTCACTAGTAAAATAGCTTCCCTTCCCAAACAATGGTTTTCCAGTAAAATCAAGCTCTGTGCTCTCTCAATAGAGCAATATTTCAAAGTGGAGCATAGTCTGAAAAGTAGACAGCTGCTGACCAAAAGTGACCATTAGGAAATTAATGACCAAAAAACAAATACATGAAACATCATGAAATCCTTGGTCCTGAGGTTGTTTGCTTGAGATGTTTCACTCAACTATGCAGTGTCATTTGTGCTAGTGAGTGTGGCATTTGAGCCTGCAGTAGCTTATCCTGCCAGTGTTGGTAATTCTGTGATTATGGTATTGTTAATGGTTAGTTTGGTGTTAGTTCTGTGTAAGCCCCCCCCCAAAAGCTGGTCCCTCAGGAAAGTAAGACTATTGAATCCACTTGATTGAATCAAAATAACTGTTATGGAGAAGTGGTTGCAGGAGAGTCAGGTGGAATCTGAAGACCCTGCGCAAAGCACAAAGCTCTTCTTTCATTTTCCCCAAGCCTCAGCCCTCAACCAATCCACAGGCAGCCAATATGATGCCATGAAGATGTTTTGAGATGCTGAGGTGCTAGGCAGATAACAGATCACTCTCAGGGCATGATGGCCTTGGAATAAGGCTGGAACTGTTTGGGAGTCTGCTTCATCTCCGAAGACAAGCTCCGTCCCTAATTTCCAAGCGTTACAGCAAAGCGAAAGCACCCCAAATATGCTAACGTTCTTCCCTGCTGTAACAGAATGGCAGGGGCAATCTTCTTCTTGGCTGCCCTAAATAGTGGTTCTTATACTCCTTATCCCCTTCATGGATTACTGCCTTGTCGTGGCGAAGGGGCTTGCGTAATTCAATGAAGCTATGAGCTATGCCGTGCAGGGCCACCCAAGACAGAAAGGTCATAGCAGAGAGTTCTGACAAAACGTGATCCACTGGAGAATGAAATGGCAACCCACTCCAGTATCTTTGCCATGAAAACCCTATGGACAGTACCAAAAGGCAAAACGATATGACGCTGGAAGATGAGCCCCTCAGGTCGGAAGGCGTCCAATATGCTACTGGGGAAGAGCAGAGGGCTAGTACTAGTAGCGCCAGAAAGAATGAAGCGACTGGGCCAAAGCCGAAAGGACGCTCAGCTGTGGATATGTCTGGTGGTGAAAGGAAAGTCCGACGCTGTAAAGATTTTTTCTCCATAGGAACCTGGAATGTAAGATCCATGAATCAAGGAAAGCTGGACGTGGTCAAACAAGAGATGACAAGACTAAACATTGACATCTTAGGTATCAGCGAACTAAAATGGACAGGAATGGGTGAATTTAATTCAGATGACCATCAGGTATACTACTGCGGGCAAGAATCCCTCAAAAGAAATGGAGTAGCCTTCATAGTCAATAAAAAAATAGGAAAAGCAATACTGGGATACAATCCTCAAAATGACAGAATGATCTCAGTTCGAATCCAAGGCAAACCATTCAATATCACAGTAGTCCAAGTCTATGCCCCAACCACCGGTGCTGAAGAGGATGAAATTGACCGGTTCTATGAAGCCCTACAGCACCTTATAGAACTAACACCCAGAAATGATGTCCTTATCATCATGGGGGATTGGAATGCTAAAGTAGGAAGCCAAAAGATAACTGGAATAACAGGCAAGTTTGGCCTTGGAGTACAAAATGAAGCAGGGCACAGGCTGATAGAATTTTGTCAAGAGAATACGATGGTCATAGCAAACACTCTTTTCCAACAACCCAAGAGACGGCTTTACACATGGACATCACCAGACGGTCAACACAGAAATCAGATTGACTATATGCTCTGCAGCCAAAGATGGAGAAGCTCTATACAGTCAGTAAAAACAAGACCAGGAGCTGACTGTGGCTCAGACCATGAGCTTCTTGTTGCAAAGTTTAGGCTTAAATTAAAGAAAGTAGGGAAAAGCGCTAGGCCAGTCAGGTATGAATTAAATCATATCCCTGTTCAATATACAGTAGAGGTGACAAATAGATTTAAGGAATTAGATCTGATAGACAGAGTGCCTGAAGAACTATGGACAGAGGTTCGCAACATTGTACAACAGGTAGCAACCAAAACCATCCCAAAGAAAAAGAAATGCAAGAAAGCAAAATGGCTGTCTGAGGAAGCTTTGCAAATAGCTGAGGAAAGGAGGGAAGCGAAAGGCAAGGGAGAAAAAGAAAGATATGCCCAATTAAATGCAGAATTCCAAAGAATAGCTAGAAGAGATAAGAATGCCTTCTTAAATGAACAATGCAAAGAAATAGAAGAAAACAATAGAATAGGGAGGACCAGAGATCTTTTCAAGAAAATTGGAGAGATGAAAGGAACGTTTCATGCAAAAATGGGCATGATAAAGGACCAAAATGGCAGGGACCTAACAGAGGCCGAAGAGATTAAGAAGAGGTGGCAAAATTACACAGAAGAACTATACAAGAATGAGCTTAACGTCCCTGATAATCACAATGAGGTGGTCACTGACCTCGAGCCAGACATCCTAGAATGTGAAGTGAAGTGGGCCTTAGAAAAGCTGAGCAACAACAAAGCTAGTGGAGGTGACAGTATTCCAGCTGAGCTATTCAAAATCTTAAAAGATGATGCAGTAAAAGTGCTACACTCAATTTGCCAGCAAATTTGGAAAACTCAACAGTGGCCACAGGATTGGAAAAGATCAGTTTACATTCCAATTCCAAAGAAAGGCAGTGCCAAAGAATGTTCAAACTATCGCACCATTGCACTCATTTCTCATGCTAGTAAAGTTATGCTTAAAATTCTACAAGCTAGACTCCAGCAGTATGTGGATCGAGAACTACCAGAAGTACAGGCAGGATTTCGAAGAGGCAGAGGAACTAGAGATCAAATTGCTAACATACGCTGGATCATGGAGAAAGCTAGAGAGTTCCAGAAAAACATCTACTTCTGCTTCATTGACTATGCTAAAGCCTTTGATTGTGTGGATCATAACAAACTCTGGCAAGTCCTTAAAGAGATGGGCATACCAGACCATCTTATTTGTCTCTTGAGAAATCTATATGCGGGCCAAGAAGCAACAGTGAGAACTGGACAAGGAACCACTGATTGGTTCAAAATTGGGAAAGGAGTCCGGCAAGGCTGTATACTGTCGCCTTGCCTATTTAACTTATATGCAGAGCACATCATGAGAAAGGCAGGGCTAGATGAATCAAAAGTTGGAATTAAGATTGCTGGAAGAAACATCAACAACCTAAGATATGCAGATGATACCACTCTAATGGCAGAAAGTGAAGAAGAACTAAAGAGCCTCTTGTTGCGGGTGAAGAAGGAGAGTGCAAAACTTGGGTTGAAACTAAACATTAAGAAAACCAAGATCATGGCATCTGGCCCTCTCAATTCCTGGCAAATAGATGGGGAAGAAATGGAGGTAGTGACAGATTTTATTTTCCTGGGCTCCAAGATCACTGCAGATGGGGACTGTAGTCAAGAAATTAAAAGACGCTTGCTCCTCGGGAGGAAAGCCATGGCAAATCTAGACAGCACACTAAAAAGCAGAGACATCACCCTGTCAACAAAAGTGCGTATAGTCAAGGCTATGGTCTTTCCAGTTGCAATGTATGGCAGTGAAAGTTGGACCATAAGAAAGGCTGAGCGCCAAAGAATTGAAGCCTTTGAACTATGGTGCTGGAGAAGACTCCTGCGAGTTCCTTGGACTGCAAGGCGATCAAACCGGTCAGTCCTAGAGGAGATCAACCCTGACTGCTCTTTAGAAGGCCAGATCCTGAAGCTAAAACTCAAATACTTTGGCCACCTAATGAGAAGGAAGGACTCACTGGAGAAGAGCCTAATGCTGGGAAAGATTGAGGGCAATAGAAGAAGGGGACGACAGAGAATGAGGTGGCTGGATGGAGTCATTGAAGCAGTAGGCGTGAGTTTAGATGGACTCCAAAAGATGGTAGAGGACAGGAAGGCCTGGAGGAACATTGTCCATAGGGTCGCGATGGGTCGGACACGACTTCGCAACTAACAACAACAACAATACTCCTTATTCTGTTATAGATAATTCCTGTTTTTTTTCTTCAGCTACTAGGACTTTTGGTATACTTAAGATGGTCTGGAACAGGGGCATCAAACTCAATTTCACTGAAGACTGCATCAGCATTGTGGTGTACTCAGGGGGGCTGTGGCCCACTGGGCGGGCATGGCTGTGGTGGTCACAGCACACTGGGTGGGCATGGCTGGGGTGGCTGTGGCCACCTTGATGTTGCTCGTGGAGGGGATGCCTGTGGGGGCCGGGCAGGGTTGGAGGAGGCTTGACCTGTGGGGTGAGGCAAGGCAAGGCAGGGCTGCGGGACAAGGCAAGGCAAGGCAAGACAGGGGCGGCTGGCCTCTATGTGTGGGGGCCGATGGTGTCTGTCAGCAGCCACAGCCAGCCAGCCCCTTGACCTGTGCATTCTGGGGCTCTGCAGCCCACTGCAAATATTGGGCCAGCCCTCCAGCAGCAGGCAGAGTAGGGGGGGCGGCATGTGATGCAGACCACTGGACGTGCAGATCTTGGCCTTGGCCTGCGCGTGGAGCCTGTTCCCCTTGCACACCCGATGCACCTTGGCCTGCATTGGGCCACCAGCAGCTTGTGCAGGGCCATTAGGCTGCTACTGCCGCCTAGCACGCCTGGCCCACCCACCACAAAGGAAGTGAAACGGCTGGCTAGCAAGCTCGAGTAGAGGTGGTAGAGCCCGCCCACACCCAGCAAGCAAAAGGCTACCCCGAGCAGGGAAAGCCGGATCTCCATTGGTGCCATGCCCCCCCCAGTCCCAACTAGGATTGCGTGCCTCCCCATCTCTGCTGGGCCTTCATGCTGGGCGGCCTGCAGCTCTGGGCGATGGCCTAATTTACCTGCATGAGCGGCTGGCAGCTGCGGCAGGTACCGAGGTGCACGAGGGGAATACGTTTCACACATGGGCCAAGAGTAAGATCCTCGAGGGGGCTGAGATGAACTGTGGTGACCTGCTTTCCAACCAAAAAGAGATGGGACAGAGTAGGTGTGTCTGGCAGTCTGCATCACATGCACGACTCCACGTGCTGTGACTCCACATGCTGCTGGTGCCACCACAACACTGCTGCTGGAGGGTCGGCCCAGTATTCACAGCAGGCTATGCAGCTCCTGCTGCCGGATGCCATCAGCCCCTGTGCACTGCCTATTGCCTTGGGGTCCACCGAACTGGGTGGGGCCAGGGAAGTGGGGACCAGTCCCTCACTGTCTCCGGGACATCCCTGGGGGGGCAAATATCTCTCTACATGGGGCTGCCCTTGAAAACCACCTGGAGGCTTCAGCTGGTGCAGAATGCAGCTGCACGGGTAGTGATGGGAGCTCCCCGATACTCCCATATAACACCTCTGCTCCATGACCTGCATTGGTTACCGGTTGCCCTCCGGGTGAGATTTAAGGTGCTGGTACTTACCTTTAAAGCCCTACATGGCTTAGGGCCGGGATACTTGTAGGACCATCTGCTACTGGGAACGAATTCCCATCGCCCAGTACGCTCACACAGAGAAGGCCTCCTCAGGGTACCGTCGGATAGACAATGTCGGCTGGCGAACCCCAGGGGAAGGGCCTTCTCTGTGGGAGCGCCAGTCCAATGGAATCAGCCCCCCCCCGAGCTTCGGATGACCCAAGATCTCCAGTCCTTTCGCCGCGGCCTCAAAACACTCCTTTTCCACCTGGCTGACCTGGACTGACAGACATTTTAATTATGTTTACAATTTTTAATTTATTTTTAATTTTTAATTTTAGTTTATTGCACAGATGACTTTAATTTTAATTTTATCTTAATTTCTGTTATATGTTATTGTTGTTAGCCGCCCTGAGTCCTTCGGGAGATAGGGCGGGATATAAGTCCCATTAATAAATAAAATAAATAATAAATAAGTATCAGCCAATCGCAGGCTGGATCTGGCCCGTGGATCTTGTGTTTGACATGTCTGGTCTGGAGGGTTCTCCAAGTTTGGATTAACACCAGTCAAAAAAAATCACACAGAAAAACAATATGGTAATCAAGGAACAACCAAGAAGAAAACCACATTCCTACCAACATTGGAACGGAAACTATTGTAAATAAACAGGGGGCAAACCCCACACTCACAAGAACTGATGATGTTACCTAGTTGGGTAATGAAACATCTGAACTGCGAGCAAACAACCAAGCTCAAAAAACACCAAGGACTCAACTGTTCAACCTTGAACTACATATATTCTCTTCTATTGTAAGATGGAACATCACCTGCATAAGCATATAGTAAATCCCAGCCACACCATGGGCTGCCCCCACATACTGTTTCCGGTGCCACTGGTACAGCAATGGGCACCGTTCATTCTTTCGTTCTTCTCTGGAAAAGTTTTTCCCTGATTGAATGATGGATTCCACAACCTAATGCAGACAGAGGAGGAAAAAGAAGAACAATCTACAAGTACACTATTCTTTTAATTTAATTATTTTCCCTAAATTGTGCAAACATTTTCTTGCAGTGCTTGTGTTCTCTAAGAAGTTCCTTGGATACAGCACTTGAGATTTCCTATGATATCATGTCATTGTTTCTATATAATGTAATGTTTTATCACCCACAAAATCACTTTATTCACCAAGCTAGAGGGGATACTAAAATATCTAAGCTTGCTGGAATGCTGATACATTACCTATTCAGACAGCATTTTTACTATCACTAATTTCCTGGCTTTCTGGGCTATTTTGAAACCGCTGAAAGGTTTATCTTGTTATTACTAGTTTTTGTAAGTTTTCAAGAAGGCTATATGCTGGAAAACAAGGATCATCCATCTTTGGTTAAGACGTCCCCTAATAAAACAGTAATACATGGGACCTTTTGGTTAATTTTCTGAAAACTAAGCATTCTCCTTTCCTGCTCTTGAAAGCTGATATTAAGTTATTAACTTCATCATTACCATTGACACTAATAGGGAGTATTTCCAGGTTTCAAAAGGCAATGTGGATGTTTCCATGAGCCACTTTATCCTTTGGTACATATTATGACCTTTAATACTGTGCACCCCCAAAATGCACTGCAACAAAAAGCAGAACCCATTGTACCAAAGAAGACGAATGGCAGAAAGAGGATAAAGTGAGTTATAAAATAGAACAGAGCAAGAGGGAAGTCATACCACCAAGGACTGTATCTGTCTCCCTCTTCTACCTTTTTTGGGAGTACACAGGCATGGACAGCAATATCATGAGGGCATTGCTTTGGACTATTTGGGAATTCCAAAGGTTTAGAGGCAAAATAGATACTTTAAAGTAAAAAATAAAAGTCCAAACTGGATGGCTATGAGAGATTTGTTATCTTAAGCCAACCTAAAAAAATGAAAAGCAACTCCCCTCCTGATTGCTTCTGAGCTGTGGTTTCAAAATAAAACATTCGGGAAAAGATAAAGAAAGATTTGGGTGGTGCAGCACAGTTCAGCACAATCAAACTGCTGGATGAGACATACACAAAGGAGAGAGGAACTGGAAAACCAAAGAAAGCACTATGAACATCTAGAAATATCCTCCTTTCCAAAGCAGATAATTCAAGTTGAAATCTCTGGAATATCACTGAAAGAAAGAAAAAGCATACAATATTGGATTTAAGTGACCATTTGTGGGGAAGTGGTATCCTTTAAATTAAACTGTCTACAACATTCAAATTGAATTAGGCGATTAGGCAAATGATGTAAATTGATACAAATGTCAACTGGAAAAGTCTTTTGTTTATTCTTTGGAAACTGAAATCCCACACATAATGATAGCAAATCCTACATAGAAAAACAGCTGAATGGAGATCTACAGAATTAAGATTTTATTGTATTTCCCTTACCTCTTTGATTACTGACTGTGGCACTGTCTCAGGACCAATTTCAGTATTCAGATAAAGCAAAGCATACAGGTAACCAGATCTTCCATAAAGCAACTCATCTGGAAGATCAGACTCTGAAGCAAGGACTATTCTCTGGAGCTGCAAAAGTCTGTGCAAACCAGAATTGAGAAAAGTATGCAATAAAACTCTAATATTTACATTAAATCTCAGATGTGATTATGGGATGTGTTCTTGTAAGTCTTCACATGATTACCAGAGTAAGCAAAAGCTGGCCTCCATTGAAAATTCTCTTGCATTTCAAATGTGTTTGAGTTATATCTAGTTGGAAACGGCTAGAGCAGTGTTAGAAAATTCCTGGGGGATGGGGGTACAGAGGTGAAAAACTAGCTAATTACAACAAATTTGTCCACATAAAATGTCATAGATGGTGTAATACATGTAAAAGTGGACAGAGCTTGTAGTTTTTGGAAGCTCCCCCATAGATGCCCCTGGCAGCCAGATGTTTTGGAAGACAACTCTACTGATTCCAACCTCATTTATTTCCGATGAAGCACATTTGGAATCTTATCTTTATTACTCTTTATGTTTCACAAAACTCCCAAACCTTATTATTAGGACATGAAGAAGTTCCATGTAAATGAGAGATATTATTTGCAAAAGTACTGGCAGAGATTAATCTCCCACCTGGCATGGATTAATTGGCAACTGATTAAAATTCTAAATATAAATGTCAATAGAAGGGTGGAATCTCTATGAGCCAATCAACCATCCAATGTAGAAGCAAGAAAGAACATAAAGAATGCAAATATCAAACACTTGGTCTTTATGACTCTTCAAATATGACTGTTGTCAATTTCAAAGTAGCTGAATAACAGGAAGATTTTCCAAAAGCCTCAAGATCAGAATATTAATTTCCATATTTTAAACAATTAGAATAAAAAAATTAAGATACACAAAATTAAAATAGGTTATTATTTGGCACAGAAAAAATGACAATGAGGACAAAGTGCTCTATCATCATTTGATAGGGGGATTACTGGGAGATTACTGGGACTGCTTGCCAGTAATCATCTGCCCGAAACAATCCGAAAGGCAGTCTTATACCAAGGAATATTTAGTTGACCTAAGTCTTTTTGTCCTAGTCAAGCTCACTCACTTGGTCACACATTCCTTGGATTCACTATCATTTTTCATCTTGTGATACACAACTGCTCCCACTGCCAAAGGTCCAGCATCACCACAAAGAAACGTAACTCTTCTTCCATTCAGATTACGTAGGATTCTCTTCACATAATCCAGGGATCTCTGTAGATGAGCGGGCTCCTTTGTCACACGATATAGCTGAAGATACAAGAGGGCTATGCCTGAAATTGCCATATAGAAAGATGGAATACTTAGTGGTTTTCTCTACATTTTTGATCCCACATCTGATACACTGGAGGCATCATTCATGTACACATCTAAATCCAGTAGTTTAACCTATGTTAAGGACCAGGCCTGTCACTAAACTATCACATGACATAAATATAATTCCTTACAGGTTGTTTTTTTTTACTTTGACCTCTTTTTGCCTTCTCTCTATAACTCTCTATTGCTCCTCTTGTAGGAAACTGTAAGAATTGGATTTTGCTAAAAAACCTAAGAGAATAGTCAGTCTGAATCAGACTTGTGAAATATCCATATCACTGTTTCAATGCTGATACATTGTGATTACCACATTCTGGGCCAGTTGCAAATTCCACATTATTTTCAAGGGGTGCAATTGTAGAAAGCCATACTTCATGTTACCCAGAATGTGTCACCCACAGCATGTCAATCTTCCTCAGAAAAGGATGCAATTGGTTATTAGCCCAAACTTATCAAAATCCCCCTTTTGGGGCTCCCAGATCAAAATAGGTTTCTTACAGGAAAGTTCAGTTTCATCCAGAAGAGGATTGAGCACCTATAAAAGCCGTGGTGACGCAGTGATTAGAATCCAGTATTGCAGGCTAATTCTGCTGACTGCCAGTTTGGTTCTCACTGGCTTAAAGTTGACTCAGCCTTCCATCCTTCTGAGATTGGTAAAATGAGGACCTAGAATGTTGGGGGCAATATGCTGATTCTGTAAACCCCCTATAGAGGGCTGTAAAGCACTGTGAAGCGGTATATAGGTCTTATTGCTATTGCTATTGCTATAATCACGAAGAGCTCGGATTTGTTTGAATTTATCTTTAGATTGTTTTCCAGCATCAGATTATTAAAAACTAAAACATGTACAATAGAAGCTCTTGAAACAGCCTATCTTGAACTTTCAGGAAAGAAGTGCAACTGGGGATCATTATGTACTGGTAGAGCTGGCGACATATCAATGTATAGTTTTCATAGATACTAAATAAGAACGAGATCAACCATGCAGTATTTCACAGGATAATTCCCAAAGAGGTATCTCCGAAGATCACCTTCTGATAGCACTGTAAAAAGGAGAACCACTTGAACTCAAGCTGTTCAGATATTCAGGGGTCTCAACAGAATTCCTATTTCTCTGTTTTGTTTTCAGTCCCTGATGCGTTTTGTCTATTAGGCCTACCAAATCCAAAGTGGGAAAATGCACTGGCTTCAAATGATGGCAGTACTTGTTTGATTGTTCAGAAAATAAGAGTACCTGGGCTCTAAAACTAGATCAAGTATTTGAAAAATATCCTGTAAATGATAATTCACTTCTGTGCTACTGCCAAGAAAATTACTTGGGTATGTGCACACAATTATCAAGAATCCTTAACTCAAAGAAGACTTTATTTTAATCCACTGACAGATTCATGACTCTAGATCAACATTTCTCAATTGGTGTCCTTCAGAAGTATGAGGATTAGGGACTTATAGACCCAATACCATGAAATGAATCAGGTATACTTTAGATAGCTTAACATATAGACCAAAAATGCTACTACTAATTATATGGATTTGTGTATAATAATCATTGTTTTCTAGAGTGGTACCTTGGTATTCGACTGCTTCAAAACCCATTGAATTTGGTACTCAATGCATTTTGACACAAAAGTGGAATGGAATGGTATGGAACAGAACGGAACAGAACAACAGAATAATTCTTTATTGGCCAAGTGTGACAGGATACACAAGGAATATCTGCGCTATATAAGCTCTTAGTGTATACACAAACAACAAAGTGGTAAGTCATGACTGTAAAGATACAGTTATAAGTCATGATACAAACAAATGTTAAATTGTAAGATATCAATTAGGAGAAGATAATACGTAAGATGAGAAGATAAGAATGATAATGGCAATACAGGTAGTCCTTGACTTATCAGCACAATTGAGCCCAACATTTCTGTTACTAAGTGAAACAATTATTAAGTGAATTTTGCCATTTTATGTCCTTTCTTTCCATGGTTGTTAAGTGAATCACTGCAGTTGTTAAGTTAGTATCATGGTTGTTAAGTGAAACTAGCTTCCCCATTGACTTTGCCTGTAAGAAGGTCGTAAGAAAGACACTGCAGCAGTCATAATATGAACCAGTTGCGAAGCATCTGAATTTTGATCATGATCACGGGGATGCTGCAACGGTTGCAAGTGTGAAAAATGATCATAAGTCACTTTCTTCAGTGCTGTTGCAACTTTGAATGGTCACTGAATGAACTGTTGTAAGTTGAGGATTACCAGTACAGCCCTATTATGTGGGTAAATATCTTTAAGCAATGTTGTGGGAATTAGGTGTTTAGCAGACTGATGGCACAGGGAAGGGGTGTTGTCTAACCTGAACGCCTTTTCTCAGCATGATGGAGAATCCACGAATGGGTTAACTCTGTCTTCCTGCCCAATTAGACTAAGTCAGTCAAACTTGCCACGCCTCTCCTGGGCCAGGACACCTCCCAGTTACGATGAAGGTGAAGCAAATGACAAACAGTCTGATGTGTTGGCTCCCATACCCCTGACACAGGACCTGACGGGCACTAAGGAGTGGGTGTAGATTCTCCATCATCATGCTGAGAAAAGGCGTTCAGGTAAGACAACGCCCCTTCTCCAGCATAATAGATGGAGAATCCATGAACGGGACATACGAAAGCTGCCCTGTCCCTATGGGAGGGAATCAGTCTGGGCCTGTGTCCCACCCTGTGGCACTACCTGTTGCAGCACTCTCCGGCCAAATGAGGCATCTGCGGAGGCAAACCTATCCACTTTATAATGCCTCACGAAAGGGGAAGGTGAGGACCATGTCACTGCCTTACAAATGTCCTCAATGGACACCTGTGTCGCCCAAGCTGCAGAAGTTGCAGCACTACGAATGGAGTGAGTAGTGATACGCCTGGGAACTGACAGGGAATGAGACTGGTACGCCCCTGCAATACAAGCCCTGATCCACCTGCCTATAGTGGAGGCAGAAACCTTCCGCCCCATAGTAGAGGGTTGAAAGGAAACAAAGAGGGCTTCCGACTTGTGAAAAGACGCTGTCCACTTAATATAGTGGTGTAAAGCCCTACGGACATCCAGAGTGTGTCATTGCCGTTCCAAGGCATGAGATGGAAGAGGACAAAAATCTGGCAAAATGACTTCCTGCGCTCTATGAAACAAGGTATTGACCTTAGGAATAAAGGAGGGATCCAATCGAAGGACCACCCTGTCAGCATGAAAAATGCATAAGTCCTGTCTGACAGAGAAAACTGCCAATTCAGAAATGCGTCTAAGCCGACGTGACGGCTATCAAGAAGGCCACCTTAATTGTCAAGAACTGCAGAGTACAGGTCCTGATGGGTTCCAATGGAGGAGAGGTAAGGGCCTGCAAGACCCATGACAAATCCCAAGAGGGATATCGGTGAATCACTGGAGGTTTGGTGTTGGTCGCTCCTTTGAGAAATGTTTGTTGTAGGCCGTCTGGAGGCCTGAATCATCGTAATTACCTCAGATGAATAAGACTCATGTGTCAGGAGCCGCCGTCCAAGTGCCAGGCGGTCAACTGGAGCCACTGGGGTTCTGGATGATGCAGAGCTCCCTGGCTAAGTGAAACGTGATCTGGAGGAATCCTCCATGGGGGGGAGATTGACAGACTCACGAGGTCAGCAAACCATGGCTGTCTTGGCCATTGTGGTGCAACAAGTATCACCTCTGCCCGCTCTTGCAGTAACTTGCAGATGACTGCCGGGATTAGAGGGAGAGGCGGAAAGGCATACAGCAAGCCCCCAGGCCAAGGACTGTGGAGGGCATCCGTCCTCTCTACCCCCAGAGAGGGGAACCAGGAGAAAAACCTCAGAAGCTGGGAATTGCCAGAGAAGTGAACAGATCCAGTACCGGCCGACCGAACCTCTCCAATATCTCCTCAAAGAGACTGGGATGCAGGTGCCATTTGGAGTGATCCACTGTCGATCTGCTGAGAAAGTCCGCCTGCTGATTTGCCTCCCCCGAGATGTGCTCGGCCCCAAGTGATGAGAGGTTGGTCTCCGCCCAAGAGCCCAACAGTTGGGCCTCAGTCATAAGGCACCTGGAACAGGTACCCCCTTGCCGGTTCACATGGGGTTTTGCCGCTACGTTGTCCATGGGGACCAGGACATGTTGTCTCGCCACCCTGTTGCGGAAGTGGCATACGGCCAGATGTATGGCTCTGAGCTACAACCAATTTATGTTGTGCTTCAGGTCAGACTGGGACCACTGGCCCTGAGCCAACTGAGACCCTAGATGTGCCCCCCAGCCAAACAGGCTGGTGTCCATAGTCAGGGTGATCCGAATGGGCTCCTGGAACAAAGAACCCCTGGCTACCGCTGGTGAGGTCCACCACTGGAGGGAGTTTAGGGTTTGAGACAGAACCCTTACTCTTTGGTTGGAGGAGCTGGTGCCCAGTCTCTGAAATGGGAGCAAAAATGTAGTCTGGCCCATGGGACTATTCCCATGCAGGAAACCAACTTCCCTAACAGTTGGAAAAGAACGGCCAGGGTGACTACACGCTCCCTCTGGATCTGAAGGACCAGGGCTCTGATGCTGTCCTGACGTTCCTGAGATAAATAGGTCCTGCACAGTTCAGTGTCTATGACCGTGCCCAAATGAAGAAGGCGGGTTGAGGGAACTGTCTGGCTCTTTTGAAAGTTCACTGAGAACCCGTGGTCCTGGAGTCTTTATAGACAAAGCCAGGTCCAATTGAGCCACCTGGACCGATAGGGACTGGATGAGAATGTTGTCCAGATAGCACTGGATGCGTACGGGGACAGACCTCAAATGCGTGGTCAGCGCCACCAAGATCTTGGTAAACACTCTTGGGGTCGACAAAAGGCTGAACGGTAAAGCTCTGTACTGGTAATGGTGAGTCTTGTAGCAAAACCTGAGGAACCTCCGGAAGGATGGGAAAGTGAAGGTATGCTTCCGTGAGGTTGATGGACGTCAGGAAGTCTCCCTTCCTGATGCTGGCCAAGATGGACTGTAGTATTTGCATCTTGAACTTCTTGTATGCGAGATGAGAGTTCAGTCCCTTTAGATCGAGTATTGCCCTCCATCCTCCAGATGTCTTCGGAACGATGAAGAGGATGGAATAGAACGACCTTCCTAGCTGCCCATCCGGGACTGGTTCTATGGCCCTTATTTCTAAGAGGTACTGAATAGCCTCTGACATGAGAGCCTTCCTGACCACATTTTTTGACAGCAGACAAAGAATGAAGCGCTCTGGGGGGACAGACATGAACTCTAGGGACAGACTGCTCCTGTTAGTGTTGAGGTCCAAAGTGTCTGTGGTGGTGGTGGTCTCCCATTTTTGAACAAACATCAGTCTGCCACCAATTGGGAAGACTGTCCTGAAGTCATTAAGACTTTCTGAAGGGATGGCCCCCCATGCCTCGAAAGGGCTGCTTTGCTTGGAATTGCGACCTGGGTCTGTCTCTAGTCCCCGGTCAGTCGAATTGACAGTCTGACCTGGGAGGGAAGGAATGGGAGGGCTGAGCAAACTCAAATCCTGATCCTGACCGGAAAAACTGTCTGCAGACGTACGGGGTAGGCTGTCTATCTGCCCGTCTAAGATGAGACATCACCTTATACTTGTCCTTGTTTTCCACCAAATAAGGTGTCAAGGCCTCTCCAAAAAGCTGACCACCATGGTAAGGTGCAGCTGCCAAACGCCACTTGGATTTAACCACAGGAGCCTGCGAGCGGTAACATTGGAGGCTATGGCCCTAGAAGAGAATCTGGTGGCATGTAGAGATGCGTCCACCATGTACTCTGAAGCAGCCACTAACTTGGCTAAGTCCTGGTGCATTTGGACTTCCTTCGGGGGTACTCTGGCCTAAAGTTGGCGGAGCCAGAGAAGGGAGGTTCTGTCAAAGAAAGAGGTGGATGTGGCCGCCCTCAGCACCCATGCTGAGGCCTGGTGGGTCCTGTGGAAGGAAAGTTCAGATTTCCTGTCCTCCACCTTCAAGGTCTCAGCCATATCACCGGACACCGTGGAGGAGAAGAGTGGAGTCAGAGGTTCATCCACAGAAGGAACCTCTAGCACTTCCAACAAGGCCAGGTCAACATTAAAGAGCTCCTTGTCCGTCCCCCCTGGAGAGGGAAAAGTGTCAGGTGTTCCCCATTGCTTCTGTACCATGTTGAGGAAGAAAGGGGGACAGGGGATGTGACACTCAGTGACCACATGCTCTGAAAATACCGGCCTTGCATCTTGGCTGGTAGATAGACCAGGATGGAGAACCTGGTCAGGACCAATCTTAGCAGTAGTGCTGGCCTTATGAAACAGAGATTTAAAGAGTGCTGGATTAAATAGACCAACAAAGGGAGGAGGGTCCTGAGTAAGATCCTCATCCTCCGAGAGTGGCATTTTCATCGGGTCGTACTCCTCAGAAAAAGATACTCCGCTGCGAGGAGACTGGGCGGAGAAATGGGGTCAGAATATTCTGATGCTCCCAACTGGGGGAGATAAGGCGGGGTCATTGAGGCCACCGATTCGGGTGCATACTCTTGTTGACGTTGTAAGGCCAATCCCTGGGTGACCGCCTGGGAGATCAAAGTCTGTAACTGCTCTGGCGACCATACTCCCTGCACCTTTGAGGGCCAAAGACCAGCTGCTGTGAGCGTAAAGGTGGCCTCGGATCTGGACTGCGTTGCTCTGGGGACTGGAGGCGTCAGTCGGACATCTGGTCCCTGGTTAAAGGGAACCCTTTCCTCTTGCTCAGCCTTGGGAAGATAGGGTTGGTCATCATCCCCCTCCGGAGACCAGACCCTCTGGGTAGATGATGGAGGAAAAGCAAGCTGAGGCCCAAATACAGATTCCTCTGCCAGAGGAGAGGAGACCTGTTCAGTGCCCATCGTGCCCTGTTTCTGGGCCTTGGCAAACTGCCTCTCTAAGGCCTGGTGCCTCCTGCTGGCCTCTTTCTCTGCCACTTTGGAGGGCCTTTTGCCAGAAATGGCCCTGGCTTTGGCCTTGATTTTTCCAGCAACCTCCTGTTTGGAGGACTTGTGCTTTGATTTTCCAGGAGTGTTGGGGGCACCGTGTGAAGACGGAGGAGCAGTCTTATCTGCCATCGCTATGGAAGATATCTCAGTGGTAGGCTAAGAGGGATCTCAAACAGAGGAGCAGAGTAGTGATCTGAGGCTGTGTGCCACCCTGCAGGGAGCAACACGTACTCTATGGCAATGGTGGCAGCAGGACCAACTTAATGGACACCGGCACACCTGCAACGCTCCTGATGGCCTTAAGATCAGTTGAAAACACCTTGGAGCACAGGCCAAGTCTACTATGGCGGCAAGATCACCTCAGTGATAATGCCAGCACACACGTACATAACCTAGTGGCGGCACGATCATCTCAGTGATAACAGCCAGCTCACTAGTCCTAGTTGGTGGCGGCAAGGCCAAGAATGGCATGGCCAGCACACTTCTGTTGGAATGGACAATAAGACAGCTAGGTTGAGGCCTAGAGCTACAGTTGAAGCCTCCTGTACTTGACCATCCACTTTGAAAGGTTTTGGGCAAGGCAAACAATGATTGTGCTACAGTCAGAAGGGATCTGAACTCAGAACCCTCTGCAATGATTGGGAGGAGGAGCCTGAAAAAGGACCCCTGCGACTGACCAGAGGCTCAGGGACCAACTTCCCTGAGCTGGAAGGCAAGGTAAACCCTTTTGAAGTCTGTGGTTTTGGGGGGGCTGAAATCTACCCCCACTTCTCAGAAGCTAGCAAAGAAGGCTGCACAAGCCTTTTCAGAGTAAAAGCAATGTGATCGTGGCAGCCAAAATGGTGGCCGCTACTGCTGGTAGTGAAAAAAGAAGCAACCTGTCCTTCCCCCTTAATTCAGGAGAGAAGGCAGGCAGTTCCGAGAGTCTTCGCGTGCCTCTGATGCTATCGGCACACTTAAAAAGGCAGCGGAGGCTTTCTGAAGAAGAGCCTCCCCTTGGCAAGCTGCTGGTGAGCCGGAATTCAAAATGGCAGCCACAACTAGCATGCCATGAAAAAACAGAGCTTGGGGCTTCTGAGAGACTGCAGCTCAATCAGAGCTGCAGCTGGAAGGAGAAGGGCAAACTCCGATCCTGACAAGAACTACAGCGAATGCTATCTAATTGAAAAATCTTCCCCACGGACTTGCAACAGTGAAACAGTTGAAACCTCCAGAAGGCTGCAGGTCAGTCAGAGCTTGCAGCTGGAAGGGGAAGGAATCTCAGGGGAATTAGGCACTGCGCTGATCCCAGCGCAGAGGGAAGAGGAGAATCCACGAAGGGGAAAAAAACTATATGACCTGCTCAATTACTCAGAAGAGATGACTCAGTGTTGTGACCCCGGCCCCAGAGGGTGCTTTATCGTGGCATACTGACTTGGAGGATGAGTTGGAGGAGGAGGAAGCTGGCACGAGCGGCGTGCCGGAGGGGCCGACTCCCCTGGTGAGTCAGCAAGAACTGACTGTGGCTGACGTGCCTATGGACCCCAGGCAAACAGAGGGGGAGGCAGGGCAGCAGGCAGAGGCCGGCAGCACTGAGGAAGAGTCCCTTTTGGATGCAAGGGAGAGACGTAGAATAGTCAACAGCAGCAACAATTGTTGCAACGTCCCAAGAGGTGTGGCCGAGAGACGTAGGGCCACACCCTACAGAGTATAAAAGGGGTGTGGCTGCGCAGGACAGGCATGGTGGACAATTTGTTGGCATTTTGAGATTTGTAACGTGTCTGCTTACATCTGGGCTTTGAAGCTGCTGGCCGTCTGCCATGGACCTTGGAACATTGCCTGGTAATTATCAAAGTGCTGTCTGATATAAACCTTGGGAGAGAGTTGATTGTTAGAAAACCAGCTTTCGTTTGTTCAGCCTATGTTTGGCTTCTGCTGGACTTTTGAGCCTCTGTGAGGCTACTCAGTGGGAGGGGACAAAACACTCAGCAAGATTCTGGGAGCCAAAATTGCCACGTCTATTCTGGGCACAGACTAAGTCGTGACTGGGAGGTGTCCTGGTCCAGGAGAGATGTGACAAGCTTGATTGACTTAGTCTAACTGGGCAGAAAGACAGAGTTAACCCATTTGTGGATTCTCCATCTATCATGCTGGAGAAAAACTTATATTTGTGTCTAGTTTTTTTGGCATGCAAATGCCAAATGTTGTCACAGTACTCATTGTTTGTTTGGTACTCTGTGATAGGAAAAGAGGGATGGCCATGGGGAACAGACAAGAAGTTGGTCATGCTGGGAAGATTGCTGACATAGGAAAAGGGACAGACAGGAAGTCCTTCCAACTTACACAAAAGGTTGTGATTTGTTTGGCACTCATTTTTAGTACTCATTGAGCTTCCCAGAACCAATTAACGATGAGTACTGAGGTACCACTGTATTTTGTGACACTAAAGATTTGGGAAATAATGCATTTTGCTAAATCATGTTATTTATTGAAATACATTTAAAATGCAAAACACGTATTAGGTTTAAATTAAACAGATTAAAAAAGAAAAGCTATATTTGCTGTGGAACAAGTGATGGCCCTTTATTACAAAAGTATTGGTTCCCAGTTCAATTAACTATCAGTTGTCCTTGCCTGTTTCACAAGACCTACAGCTGCACAATGAGTAACAACATGTAATATATCAGAGCTTCTCCAAGGAGAGGATGGACACAATGGATAGGGAAAAAAATCCAAATATAAAAGTAATATGAATAGATTTACATTTAACTCACATAAAGCTCCAAAAATATTTTAACACAGTGTTGTATTTAAATGTTCATATTCAAAAGTATGGCTTGTCCTAGGAGACTGGTACGATACCTCTTTATTTCCTACTGTATGCAAAAGTTTGAATTCTTTCATCATGACTCAGGAATGAATTAGCAGTGAACTATCTGCATCAGAATTTTGTTCTATTACATTTCTAAAAAGCAAGCGAAAGGCAGAAATATTTTTTTAAAAACTACATTTTACCAGCATTAGGCTGTTTCCATTTTTTTAAAGCAAATAAATCACGAATGCTACAATTTTATCACCTCTCCTCCTACAGAGCCATCTGCCTAGAACACTTTGCATCCTCCAGAGCCATTAAAGAGGAACAAGCTGAAAGATACAGATCCCTTTTAATAATAGAGAGTGGGCTAATCTGTTTTCAAATTTAACTTTTGTTTGGGACAAAATTAGAGAAGCGAATGTGCTTTATCAAAATGTGAGCTTTTCAGATCACTCCCTGAGCTAATCTTTGGAAGCAGTCAGCAGTAGAACAGAGAGTAGGGAGAAACAGCTCTCCAATAATGATTTGAGCACCCGGTTTTGGGGACTCCTCCTCAACTGTTTCTATTCCAGATGATCATTATTACAATTTATCCAAATCAAAAATTACTGCCTAACTCTGTTCTTATCTCTCCTTTCCCCTCCCTTTCTTTGTTAAGGATCTTTTAGGTTTTAAGTTATTTTGGGAGTCTTTTCAGCTATATTGTGGAGTTAAAACATTTCGGAAGAATTGCATAAACTTTGATAGCAATAGGCTTTAAATGAAGAACTAGGGACACAAAGTTAGAGATATGAAAAACTATGTATGCTATCTCGTATCTCTATGTACACTTTGTCCTACAAGTAATACATATACTGTGCCCATAAATTGCATTCCATTCCCAGCATCAATTCTTCCATATTTATTTTGCTACCTTATATTCTAGTTGACCGGTCCCAGGGAGAAGTTGTACAGAACATTCAAGCCTTGGATAATACATTTCAGGGTAATACATTTCACATTCTGCAATTCATTAAGTATTGTCTCTAAGAGACATACATATAGGTACGCATGTACTTCTCCCTAATCCCACTCCCAACTCTCCAAAACTTTAACAACTCTGTCTTGCCATCTCTGCCTCTCAGAGAATGAATCTGTAGGTTCTTTTTTGTTTGTTTTAGTTTGCTTATATATTTATTTTTTACAGAAAATTTTAATTTATTTAAAAAAATTAAAATACAAAGCACCAAAATATTTTTTTTAAAAAACAAAGAAAAAATACAAAAAGACATTAACAAAAAAAGTGTCTTAAAGAAACTAACACACATATACCTAACATTTTCCCTAGTTGAATGCTGATTAATATAAATCAGCAATGTTGGTTTCCTACCCCTTGTGTAAGAGGCTAAAAGAATTTCAAACTGTTAAATTACTAAATCTACTTATTGGCCTGTTATTTATAAACTTATTAATAACAAAATGGTTAACAGTAAACACAATAATAATAAATATATTATGCAAAAGTATAAGAGTAATAGAACTAGAATAATAGAAATTGTAAACAGTAATAAAAAACAAAAATTGAAATGTCAAAACCCTCTGTTAAATTATTACTGTAAGCAACTCGAAGAAAATTTATCATGGCTTCAGTCCCCAATCATTCCAAATATTAACCCTAATTGATCTGAATCAAATATCCACATTTGCTTCTTTATACCATCTCTTATCAATTGTTGACTGATTAAATATATAAGTCAAGTCTCCATAGCCAATCTATCTTCTCCCCAAAAAAGAGATAAAATTGTTCCTCAATTAGATGTCATAATCATCATCATTTTAGCCATCATCTATCCCCTGCAGGATGAAGGCCTCTTCCGCATGTTTCTAATTAGATGTATGAAGTCCATTTCCCACTGCATCAAACCCCTTAAAAAAAGAATTTACCCAGCGAATTCTATGCTATTATCAGAGTGTTAAGCTTCCAGAAGGTGTATGCTCTATAATTTCTGAATCTATATTTCTTCCTGGCCAGATTACAGCTGGAAAAAATCAATTTCTTCTTGATGTTATTTCTGAGTTTATATTTCTGAGTCTATATTTCTTCCTGATGAATCTGCTGCTTTGAAAACAAATTCTTCTTGTAGATTTATAATATTAATAATAGAGTTGGAAGGGACCTTGGAGGTCTTCTAGTTCAACCCCCTGCTCAGGAAGGGAACCCTATACCATTTCAGACAAATGGCTGTCAATCTCTTCTTAAAAACTTCCAGTGTTGGAGCATTCACAATTTCTGGATGCAAGTTGTTCCACTGATTTGAAATGTTTAATGTTTTTTTTAAAAAAATGTCTTGCACGGATTTTATAAGTTGATCAAAACTTTTTGAAAAGAAATCAACTAAAGACTGCATCTTGCTGGCCAGACTCTGTTTTCCTCCTTGGGTATCAGCCTTCTCCTTCTCAGTGTAATATGATCCAATATTGCTCAAAGCAGAGACAGAACAGGGAGGTAGGAGCGAGGGAGATATTTTCTGAGTATTTTGATCCAAAAAGTTTCAAAGTTAATAAAATACAAATCCAAGGTCACCTGCTATGTCTCCATACAGAGAGCAAAAATTGAAGAGAGCAATCAACTAAATCAAGGAAAGAAAGCCAAAACAGAAAACAGAAAGAATCAGCCATCCAGTTAACCTTTGAAGATATAAACAAAAGCAAAAGTTCAAAAAGTGAACTTAAAAATCCCAGGTATGCTAATGATAATGTGCTGTTGGACAGAGGATGGCAATGTCTATTGACTTTTCAACTGCTTCCACAGGGAGCTACAATCTTCAAGATTTCCCTCCCAGGTGGGTCCACAACCATCCAAGTCATCTTGGGTTAATCTTAAGTGCCCCCCTTTCAAATCCAGGGGTCAAGGCTGCCAAAGAACCAGCTCTGGCAGCAAACATAGCAGAACCCTAAGAGAAAAAACCCCTCTTACATCTCAACAGCCATTTTGTGGAGGAATTTTACTCACATATTTCTGACTTGATTTTAAGATAGGGAAACCATCAGGGTAAGGGGAAATGGGATTATAAGTGTGCTAAAACTGGACAGATTATTGACTAAATTAATTTAAATATTCTATATTCTTTAAATATTTCATCTGGACTCCTTAAAGCATTCCCACAGACCCAGAGAAAATTGTGTCTCCATGACTAAATGTATTTCAAGCCTGCATTAAAAGAAGGAAGAAAACCTTTCTCTATGTGATCAGACATTTTATAAAAAAATCTAAACATCTGATCTTCTCAAGTGAACTAAAGAGAAGATGGGGGATGTATGCCAAACCAAACCAGATTCAAACCAGATTCGGCATGGCTGAAACTTTTCTGCCTTAATTTTTTTAACACATGATCTATATATTTCGTTACCATGATATAAAAAGATTTGAGATCCAAAAAGAGTGCAGAGAACAGCGATGATTAGGGGATGGAAGCTAAGCCATATGAAGAATAATTGCAGGAATTGAGCATGTCTAGGCTAGTGAAAAGAAGGATCTGGGGTGACATGATAGCAGTTTTCCACTATTTGAGGGTCTGCCACAAAGAAGAGGGAGTCAATCTATTCTCTGAAGCATCTGAGGGAAGGACAGGAAACAATGGATAGAAATACATCAAACAGGAAACCAATCTAGAACTAAGAATAAATTTCCTCACAGTGAGAACAATTAATCAGTGGAAAGACTTGCTTCCAGAAGTGGTGGGTGCTCCATCAATGGAGGTTTTAAGAAGAGATTGGACAGCCATTTGTTTGAAATGATATAGTTTCCTGTCTGAGAGGGAGGTTGGACTAGAAGACCTCCAAGGTCCCTTCCAACTCGTGTTGTGTTCTGTACTTTCTTCACAATACTATTAAATCTGCTATAGAGGTATTCATGGAAGGGGAGACAAAACATTATCAACAATTGGAATATTAACAGAATGCAACTTGAATGTAAAATCTAGTGCTTCATATATAATGAAGGTCTTATGACTTCATTTCCAAATCAACTATCAAAGAGTTCAGGTATCTCACCTGCCCAGCCAGTATATGCAGAGCAGTCATGAGGATCTGCTGTTTTTAATCCTTCTTCCATTTGCTGCAATAAGTCTTTAATTTTAGTTGTAATTTTCTTATTAAAATATGAGCTGATCTGCAAAAAATAAGGCTAGAAATGTTTAAGACATATTATGTGCACAGAGAAAGGTCTGATTCAGATAACAAATTCAAGCTTGTGAATAAAACACACAAATCTTAAGCAATAAATTACATCTACATAATCACATTTAAGCAATAAATCACATTACAATGTAATATAAAACATTGGGGGGGATTGTAAAATGTTTGGGGACTGAAACATTTTAACTCAAAAGTTTCCGCTTTGGATGGAATGGGTTATTTCACCTGAATTGTTTAAACCTTACTGGAAATATTCCATTTTGAAATGCAGCATTTTGACTACAAAACAGGAATTACAATATTCCTCCTTCAAGAACAGTACATTTCAGCATGTCCCAAAGACAGTTCTGAATTTGGAACATATATTTTGTATTTGACCATTTTGATCCTGAACTGTTACACCTTCCTAATTACACAAAAATCAAAGTAAAATCAGTAAAACCACATTAAGGTTTAGCATTATATATGAGCTCAGTCAGCAGTGTTTGTTTAGCATTCAAAGGAATATACTGTAAGAGACCCAGCAACTTTGAGACTTAGTGTTTCATAATGACTTTTACTTAAAATTTTAAATAAATTTTTCAACTTCTATGTTGCTGCTTCAACCATCCTTTTTTAAAAACTTTATAGAGATTGTTATGGCAGCTAAGAGAAAAATAAATGGGACCCATTTATTATTTCTTGCTATATGATTGCATGCTTTCAGTAGGGTTTCATTCCAATTTCCTTTGTTTTTCAACTTCTCTTTGAAAGAAGAATTTTGTCATTTAGCCTTAACAATGGATTTCACCTGACCATTTGTTGATAGCTAGATGAGGAGGAAGAAGACAAGAAGCAACTACAGGTATTTATGTTGCTAAGTGAGACATTTGTTAAATGTGTTTTTTCCCATTTCTTGCCACAGTTGTTAAGTGAATAATTACAGTTGCTAAGTTACTAAGTGAATCTAGTTTGCTTGTCAGAAGCTTGCAAAAACTGTTTACATGACTCCAGGACACTGCAACTGTCGTAAATATGAACCAGTTCTCAAGCATCCAAATTTTTATCATGTTACCATGGGGATGCTGCAGCAGTCGCAAGTGTGAAAAATGGTCATAACGGTCAATTATAATTTTTTTCAGTTATAACTTTGAACTGTCACTAAATGAACAGTTGTAAATTGAGGACTACGATAACACCATTTTGTGGCTAGTGATCCTGAATGATGGTGACTGTTCTTTCTTAGTTGGCAGCAATGCATGTTGCTAGTTTAAACATGTTTGCTCTCCACCAAAACTCAATAGAGTAGGAATATCAGCAGGAAGTGATATAACCTAATAGCAGTGCATAAGACAAGCTTCACAAACATTATATTAAGATTTAGCTTTGCATTATAAAATATTGTCCATTATTTGGGCTACATAGTCAATGCAATATTTTTATAAATGAGTCCAGCAAATCTGTCAAGTTACTGAGTTGAATTTCAGCTACTAGAATGTGAAAATATTCATAAAATAATGGGCTGAAACCAGCCAATCCATCACACAATATTCTGAAGGGATGATTTATTCATCTAATAAAGAGAAAATATCCATCTGCATCCATAAGATTTCCAAGAAGGCATGATTTCTTTAGAAGTGGTCTAGTATTTTGTGAAGAAGAACTAACCTTCAATTTGACAATATTACAATTATGGGCCACTGGCTAATATTTCCTTTCTAAGCAGTGCCTTAGCAAATTTTGTTACTTTTAAAGAAATGGATTCATTTTCAAATCTATTTAAATTCCTGCCTTTAGTTATTCTCTAGGAAGAAATCCCTTAAGTATGTGTGGTTCTGTGGATTGTCATGGATTTCTCAATGGTTTTTCATACCATTAGCCACAACATCATTGTAAATACATATCCTCAGCTGGAATATGGGCATTATTTGATATCAATACCTTGGCATAATCTTGAAACTGTAGATTTTTAAATACACACACACACACACACACACACACACACACACACGTGTGTGTGTTTAGTGTATTTAACTCCAAACATTTAAACTGGTGCATACAGTTCAAGCAAAAAGGACCATTTTTTCTCTGCTTGCTATATCAATTACAGCAAAGATTTCTGAGTTTGTAAAAATGGTCTTTTTGAGACCATAATATGTGATTTACCAAAACAGTAACTCTAAGTCTTCAACATAAATAAAAAGCAAGAACAATCCTAAGTGTATGCCAAATAACTAAACATCACTAAATCATTTGAAGTTGTCCCAATTAACTATTCCCTCAAGCTAAGTAATGTTTGCCATTAATTATCATTAGTCTTAAACTCATCATAAAGAACCAGTTAGAGTCTTAACTAAATCTTAATTATATGCAGCATGCTGTTCAAAATATGAGGGTACATAGGTAAAGGTAAAGGTTCCCCCGCACGTGTGTGCTAGTCGTTTCCAACTCTAGGGGCTCATCTCCGTTTCAAAGCCGAAGAGCCAGCGCTTGTCCGAGGACGTCTCCGCGGTCATGTGGCCGGCATGACTAGACGCCAAAGGCGCACGGAACGCTGTTACCTTCCCACCGTAGTGGTCCCTATTTTTCTACCTGCATTTTGACGTGCTTTCGAACTGCTAGGTTGGCAGAAGCTGGGACGAGTAACAGGCACTCACTCTGTTACGTGGCACTCGGGATTCGACCCGCCAAACTGCCGACCTTCTGATCGACAAGCTCAGCGTCCTAACCCACTGAGCCACCGCGTCCCTATAAGGGTACATATACTTAGTGAATTAATTTTTAATACTCACAGTTCAACTATGCAAAGTCTATTTTAATCCTAGATCTTGGTTAAAAATCTTCCTCTATAACCTGACAACTGAAGGCAACTGCTGATTATGCTCTGCAAAGCATCTGTCATAACTCAGGAACTCAATTTATATTTAACAAAATATTATGATTTGATGATAATGAGCATAATATTACAGAATCAAAATGACAAGTAGCACTTATTGTGCATATCATTTGCTTATTAATTTGAATATAGACATTGATTTGGAGAAAATTTATAGATGCAGAAATGGAAAGTTGGGGATGAGACAGATAGGATATGAGACCAAAACCAACATGTCCACTTGTAGATGTGAACTGTACATAAGCGCTCATGGTAGGAGCTGTAGATTTCAGAGATGAATGAATTGGGAAGTCTGATGTGACAGTTTCTTCTTTTTCTTATCTACAGTTCATGTTTAAAATACATATTTTAGATTTTTAAAATATAACATTCAGATTCCCTTTAGCTAAAACCTTTGTCTGCCTTTCTCTACTACATCAAAATAGAACTTTTCACCTCTCCTTAGGGATAGAAAAGTGAAAGTTCTATTTTGATGCAATTAGGAAGCAGAAAGATTGCAGTTCTGCTTTGCGGAACTTTGCAAACTGAAGTTCACTCACAGGATGTCTCCAAGTTGGAGGAATCCTTTATGGGCAACATCTGGCCTTGCAATCAGCACCATTTTAATTTTTCACAAAAACCCCAATGGAGCTCCAGGGATATTGTTTTTGCTCGAAAGCAGGATATTGCAGCTTGGCAGATTTGGCAGCTGCCAGTGATGCTGTCTTAGTGTCAATCCTGTATCCTGGAAACAATTCAGGATACAAGCATTTCAGATTTGTGAACTACCAAGTGACAGCCAGATATCCATATATGGCGGCCTACAAGGTACTCAGTTCTCAATTTAACTTTGCATTCAACAGCAAGTAGCAATATTAGACATTCAGAGAGTTTGGGGTTATTCTGAATCTGATTCTTTGTGGTTGACAATGAAAAACAAGTATTATTATATAAACGGCATGTTTGGCAGGAACTATAAGGGATGGGGCACGTCATTAATAATTGTTCACAGAGAATAACACACAGGTTGTCAATCCTTGCCATGCTGAGAAAAAAAGCAACTAAATTATCCTGAGACAATATTCTGGTCTTTGGGGCAAGAAAAAAAGGCAAAAGGTTTATACTCTAAATGGAAAAATCCATTATATGAAAAAGAGACTTAAAAGAAAAATGAGGAGAGGTTTGGGGAGCCAGAATTGGCACATGAGGAAAGTATCAATTTATTAATTTTTTGCAAGGCTGAAATAAGAGACAAGGCATTGAAATCCTAAACATCAGCTTTATATTCTTACCTAAATAACCATGTATTGAACTGTGAACTTGTCTGAGCAGCACATTTTCCAACTCTTACTGAGCAAAATAGGTAACCAAGTATTTTAGTTTTATAGTGATAGTCATGGAAACAGGAATTGCATTTCTGCTTTTTTTGTTTTGTTTGCTTAGTTTTTCCCCTGTTCATTCCTAGACAAGTTTGCTTAAAATACAAATCCAAGGCATGTGGTGGGATGAGTAAGGTGAGTGCATTAGTTAATAACTTGCCAAACATCATTAGTTAGTTGGACCCTGAATTTTGTTACTATAATCCTGGAAGATTCAAGGAGCTACCAAAAGAGAGCTGTAGGTTATTTCAGAGAATATGTCAACGGCCAAAGATAGCCACACATCTTAAAGTAAACCCTACAGGAGCCAATAAAGCTTATTTCTGAGTATAGATTACCAAGGTATAATTTGGATTTCCCTGTCATCTGCTTAAAAATGTCAGTCCATTCTACAATCATTCTCTAAAAGCTTTCTTTTCCATAAATAATGTTTCTATGATTTGTTATGTTGAACTGGCTCAAATAAGCAAATTCTATTTCAGAACATGGGAAAATTGTTGCCAGATTAACAGAGACCTTAACACTTTCCCCCACTGTTAAAGATTGCTAATTAGAACATAGCGAACTGTACATCCAATAAATACTGATTCAGTATTTATGTCCCATGAAAGAAAATCTATAGAAATTAGTTCTAATGGATAGACAGACTGGGATAATTCTCAATAATTGATCAAAATGCAGGTTTTATGCTCCTTTGAGAAAATTCACAACAGCTCAAGAAATATCAGATATTTCCTTCAGATTATTTGCTAAGATATTGGAATATTAATAGCAGTGATCTATCACTTCATATGACAAGTTCCCCAATTTATACTTCCACATTTATTTATTAGATTTTTATCCTATCTTAGTTTTTTTGTCACCTCAACACTGCTTACCTAATGCTCCTGTCTCCTATTTTCACACAGCCCTGCAAGGTGGGTTAGGTTGGGTTGGTATACAGTGACAGGCCCAAAATCACCCAGCAGGCTTAAATAGGAGTTCCCACACACCTTCCTAAAAATCTGAAAAATCAGATGAGGCTCATAGGATGGAACTCCGCTCCTCCATTGACATTACAGCAATTTCAGCAAATAAGTTTGAAAGTGGAGATACAAAAATAACTATTAAAGAGGTAGGGAATTTCTATATTCAATGAGCATGTGGGGAAGTAATCATCCCTATATTCTCCACCAATCTGGTAATTATATGTGAAAGATAGCTAAACCTCAGTGACATACTCTTTACAATCCTACAGCCAAGGACGCAGCCTTCTATCCAGTTTCTGACATTTACGGAGCTTTGATTAGCTCGCGTTCCAAGTTCTTCCATACGCTTGGGTGTGGAGGAAGGCCTGGAGGGGAAGGAGCCTAGTATTAAAGCGAGGGAGCTAAAAGAGGGAGAGAGAAGACACAAACGCTAACCGAGAACGTAAGGAAAAATAAACACAGATATCTGCTTTCCATGACGTAACGCCCAGACACCAAAAGACCCCTTTTCCTCAGGATAGACTCCATCCGGTCCCCCAGAAGGCTTAGGATACGAAATACTGCAATCCAACCCTCCTGGCTGGCTTTTTGAAACGGGGGAGTCAGGACAGATCTGCCTGTGGGATGGGGGAAGAACCAACGTTCAAAATAACGAATCTATCCGATCCTCACAAGATATTCAGATTTGCGTTCCAGATTACTGGAAACCAACTGTATTCTGGAACGCCGGCCTTGACTTCTTAATGTAGTTAGTTGCCTCCAGGCCTGTATCTAGCTTACCTGCCCGTCGCTCTCGAAGGGGAGGGAGTCGTCTCGTTGGGGCGAATCCGAACTGCATCGATTGCCTTCCGAGTCGCTGGGGGTAGGCAAAGTAGTGCTGGCCGAGGCGGTGCTTCCATAAGGTTGATAATCTGGATATGGGTTATTGAACGCCCTTTCCTCCATCTCCGCTTCACTTCCCAATTGCACCTTCAATCGCTTGGACATGCCCTCTCCCATCTCAGCCTGCCCCCTGTCCTCCCACCTTCGAACGGCGAGCCAAGCAGGACAAACTCCCCAGCCAGCGATAATAACAGCAACGCGCTTTAGAGGTCGCAAAACGGCAGCTGCTATCAGCGCCTAGAAAGACAGCAGCTGTTGCATACCAGCCAAAAATTAAGGGGAAGCGGGGGGGGGGGGTTCGGCAGGTGGTGAAGTTATCTCCCAGGGAAGATTGAAAATACGACACGCCTCATCGCGGAGGGAAAACCAAAACAGGATGAATATCTAAAATCCTTAGCAGTTAAGGATTAAACAGCGCAAGTCCTAGTCAAGCTGCAAGATGACAGGACCAATGTGAGACTATTGTTTGCCGTTTATCTTCATTCCGGTCTTAAATCCAGCCAGCTTTCAATGTGTGGGGGCGCACGTATAAATAATAATTTGTTCCCACCCCATTCTCGGGTCAAGAGCCAGAGAAACACCACACCCTCCCAATGATGGGGCAGTTTCCTGGAAATTTGGCAAGAAAATATAGGAGGCCTATCCCTCTTGCAAAGGGACGCGGTGGCTCAGTGGGTTAGGACGCTGAGCTTGTCGATCAGAAGGTCGGCAGTTTGGCGGGTCGAATCCCGAGTGCCGCGTAGCAGAGTGAGCGCCTGTTACTCGTCCCAGCTTCTGCCAACCTAGCAGTTCGAAAGCACGTAAAAATGCAAGTAGAAAAATAGGGACCACTGCGGTGGGAAGGTAACAGTGTTCTGTGCGCCTTTGGCGTCTAGTCATGCTGGCCACATGACCACGGAGATGTCCTCGGACAAGCGCTGGCTCTTCGGCTTTGAAACGGAGATGAGCACCGGCCCCTAGAGTCGGAAACGACTAGCACGCATGTGCGGGGGAACCTTTACCTTTACCTTTATCCCTCTTGCGGCACACTGGGGAGGGGCAGACAAGGGAATCCTCCGTGGCTTGGGGGTATTCTCTAATTCCCCATTTCCGATGGATATCCTCCCGTGTCCCTTTTCCGAGGCAGGTCAGGCCGTCGCTGTTGCCGCTGCGGCACTTATTAACAAGCTCCGAGGCTGTAAAACAGCTTTTGCCTCCTGCCTCTCCGCAACCAAAAATGATCGTCTCCAAAATCATTTTAGATCAAGATAATAAGGATCAGCAAGGGGAAAGAAAACGCAGAGTAGACAATAGACGAGAACTCCTTAAGCAAAAACATTCAAACACCCTGACCAGCAGGGACCATCAGAAGAAAAGAGTAAAGACAAAAAACAGCCCTTTGAAGCTTTAGTAGCCTTTTCTCTTGTTGGTTTTCTGTCCTCTTCTGTTTTGACAAACGGGCATTCACAGTCCCCCTAGTCCAGGCAGAGCCCGATCCTTCTTCAACTAATCAGATTAATATTAGTACAAATACAACAAATAAAAGACTGGAAGAAGACGAGGTAGTAGAGCAGCCACTGATAGTTACTGGCGCTCTTCCCACCTTGGTCTGCAATATTTTCCAGCAGCTTCTGTCTTCCATTGTAGCTCTGAAGTCAGTGTGTGCTTGCCTTTTAGTGCCAGTGAATGACACACCAAACCAGTTGTAAATGACATAGACTCAGGAGGTGGGAGGGCCTCAGCCAGTTTACCTCACAGTAGTGAAGAAGTAGGGAAACAATTCTTCCCAACTGACACACACACTTCTATAGAATGCATAATTGTTTCACAAAAGGATGTTGAAGGTGACAAAATGTGTTTTAAAATGCAGTCCTGCCTATTGGCAGACTTGCTCAATGTAAAGAAATGTAATTTTTTTGCAGCTATAATTTCATTCCTTAAAAAAATAAGTAGAAGGGAGCCTTTGTCAAACTACGATGAAGTTCACCTGCCTGGGGAAGTGATTGCAGGAATTGTCTCTCAACCATATTGCTTTACATCCTCAAGTTTCCAGTTCAGTTTTTTCACTTTGGAGATTTCTTCCGATTCATAAATATATGGCATATGTGATTTGTGCAAAGCAGTACAGTGCTGGCCTACAAAGCAGGGACGTTAATAGAAATACTTTTGTATTAAAGATATTCCTATTTAATTCTACATTCAAATATCCAACTTTTCTCCACTAGCACCTCTGCCATTGCAATCCTGTGTAACTCCCAATGTGGCTGTACTTTTACTGAAGACAGTTTTTTTCTAAATCTGCCAGCATAACCATTATCACATCCAGATCTCTGTCTCCATGCCTTGCTCACATATCTCTGGACAAGAAGTTGCCTTATATTATTTATAGTATATTACAAAGGGATCTCCTCTGACTGGCAGCAGGTTTTAGGCACAGTTTTCTTCTTTATTTATTCTTCTTAACTAGAGATATTGGGCCCTAAATTTGTGGTCTGATTGGTTATTCCTGTTGTGATCCTACCCAGATTCTTGCCATTCATTATATGAAACCACTTATAACTGTATTGGACAAGAGACAACCGTGGCATTTACAACCATCTGTCTAGCTGTCTCTTTCTATCTGTCCTGATTTGGAAACTCAGAGATTAATATTCCAAAACCTGTCTAGGTATCTAAAAGTATACAGAAAAAGAATTTTTGCAAACAAGACAGAAGAAAATCAGCACCCTTTTGTGGGTTATTTAGCCATCCATAGGAGGATCATGAATGAAAAGCTTTCTAAATAAGGAGAGCTGTGGAATTTGGTAAAACATAGAAGAAAATCTGAATACTTAAAGTAGCAGAACAGCAGCTTAGAATAGAGAATGAATTTTGTAATATAGATTAATAGTAAATAATAATTTATCTAATGAGCCTTATTTGCTAAATCTGTTCTGTAGTTAACACGGTTGCTCTGCCAGATTAAATTGTGTTTACTACCTGGTTTGTGGCAATCAAAACCTTTGGATCTATGGTGGAGCCCTCTGTCCCAGTCTTTTGTTTTTAGGAAAATGATTGGAGTTGGATATGTTTTGTGTTTCAGCTTTATATTCTTACAAGGGTTTCAGTTGAAAATATGATACAGGCTGCCTTAAACTATAAAATACCGTATTTTCTGGCGTATAAGACGACTGGGAGTATAAGACGACCCCCTACATTTCCTGTTAAATTATAGGGTTTGGGCTATACTCGCCGTATAAGACTACCCCTCTTCCAATGCACACCAAATAAAAATTAAAAAAACATCAGATTTGATTTTAATATGGTAATTTTAATTCAAATGCTTATGACATGCAGGTGCTTAGTAGGAAAACTGTCACTTATAAACATAAGGCTGTTTGTCATCAAACATGTAAACATAAAACAGTGCAAGTGGATTAAACTATAATAATAATAATAATAATAATAATAATAATAATAATAATAATAATAAGAAGAAGAAGAAGAAGAAGAAGAAGAAGAAGTTGGAGGGGACCTTGGAGGTCATCTAGTCCAACCCCCTGCTAAGGCAGGAAACCGTATACCATTTCAGACAAATGGCTGTCTAGTCTCTTCTTAAAAACTTCCAGTGTTGGAGCATTCACCACTTCTGGGGGCAGGTTGTTCCACTGGTTAATTGTTCTAACTGTCAGGAAGTTTCTCCTTAGTTCTAGGTTGCTTCTCTCCTTGACTTGTTTCCATCCATTGCTTCTTGTCCTGCTTTCAGGTGCTTTGGAGAATAGCTTGGCTCCCTCTGCTTTGTGGCAGCCCCTGAGATATTGGATCACTACTATCATGTCACCCCTCACCCTTCTCTTCGTTAAGCTACACATACCCAATTCCAGCAACCGTTCCCTATTTTCCTAATTCACTTTTTCACTTTTCCTAATTCACTCTAAAGCTTTCCCTGCGCAGAGCCTTAAATAACACCAGCTGCCTGCAATTAGTGCAGGTTCGCATCCCACCAGGCTCAAGGTTGACACAGCTTTCCATCCTTCCAAGGTAGGTAAAATGAGGACCCAGATTGTTGGGGGCAATAAGCTGACTTTGTAATAATGCTGCTTGGGGGGGGGGGTGGTGAAAGCCCTAATACAGGCATATACACAGAATGAAGGCTATTGCTAAGCACATTGATTTGTGCTTTAAATTGTAAGCCACCCTGAGTCTTCGGAGAAGGGCAGGATATAAATGGGATTTAAAAAAAAAAGACTAAATGGGAGATCCGCTCCAGGTTTTCCAGCCAGCCTGCCCAGTTCCTGAGTCAAATGTGTCCTTAGAGCTAAGCCGCTGCTCTGGCTGCTGCCTTCCCCACCTGCCTTTCAAGTTGGGATATACTACAGCTGCTCTTCAACTTTAGAAGGAAAGACGGCCAGACCCCAGCCTGTAAAAAATCACAGACTGCAGCTTCTTCTCCAATTGGTCCCGCTTTCCCTGCGCAGACTAAATGGGAGATCCGCTCCAGGTTTTCCAGCCAGCCCTGTCCCTAAATTTTCAGCACCCGGCGTATAAGATGACCCCTGACTTTTGAGAAGATTTTCATGGGTTAAAAAGTAGTCTTATACGCCGGAAACTACGGTACCTTCCATTAGAAATTATGAAAATATTTTGGCATATCCCTTCTACAAATAATACTAAATTGGTGCTTCAGGATTAGCTATTTTAATGATTGATTTATTTTTAATTTATTTATTGAATTTTTTACTCTGACTTGTAAGATTTTAAAGCTTGACGTATGAGAGAGTAACTCATCAAAATTGCCCAATGAATTTTATGGCTGATAATGAACTGATACCTGACTTTCCCCAGTCCTGAGACAGTTCCCTGTCCACTATATCACTGTAGGGTTCTGTAACTGGAACTAGAAAAACAAACAATTTGTGTAGCCTTGCCTAACTATTGCTATGTCGCTTTTGTAATCAGTGTTTGTGTGTGGGGGGGAATTTCATGCAAGAATGAGAAATGTACACAGATGTGATGTACTGAAGGAGGGAATAAGGGAGTGTACAGGAATGATAGATGTCTTCCTTAGATTGTAATAACTCTGTTGACTGATTTTCATTGGCTAACAAAGTTTATAAAGCAATGCTACTAACTTTCTAAGGTGTGGCACTTCTGAACGCAACTGCTGCCAGTGTTTAGATTGTGTTCCGACCCAGAACTTATTTTGATCAAAAATAAAGTGCTGTACCTTTAAGAAGCCTCTGCTTTAGTTTTCATGGTTGGATTTTTATGATTTCTCAAGTTTTGCCAAGGGCCAGTGACCTTGCAATACATTCCAGTCAGGATCTCGGTTGTGATAAGATAACCAAAGATGTAGCTAACTGCAAAGTCGCGTGGTTGTACGGAGAGACTTGAGCTGGGTAGTATTACTTTTTTGAGTCAGAAATGAAGCTGGAGCAAAGGGGTTACCTGGCGTCTCTTATACCTGCCCAGGTTAATGGTGACCAATAGATTTAAACCTGGGCTTCCCGCCAGTGCAGGTAGCCAATGGATTTAAACCCTGGCTTCCCGCCAGAGCTGACCATGTCCTGTGGCTGTCAACGACTCGTTCTATTCAGGCTTTCCCGCCAAAGCGGTTATAGCCTGGAGCTGTCCAGCCCCCTGCTGTGCTGACATTTCTGTGTATGCTTTAAGGCATACACTACACTAACCCACTTTTTGCAATGTGATTTTAATAGTTGAACATAGTCCAAAATGATCATTCTATCAAAAAGCCTGGTGATGCCTGAAAATCTAATTAGCTCTCCACACCCCCATGCCAGTTGGTGGAAGAAAAAAGAAACAATGCCATCGAATGTTGCTGTCATGGTTTTGGCTTGATGAATGTCCCGAATAGGAAACAATAAGGCTGAATTATGTTTGATGAGTTTCAAACTATTTGTCATTTGTTATCAGTGTTATCTGAACCATAATATATTTCAGGTTCCTACCATGAATAATAGCCCTATTAATAGTTTAATCTAATGAGCCATTATCAACTACATATGCATTTTATAAATCATCCTTTTGAGCATTATGCTTTGGAAACTTGGAGATCAGGAAACAATGAATTTTGGAGCAGGAATAATATAAACTTCTGCATCAGATTGATTCTTAGGGAAAGATTACTAAACCCTTCTGATAGTTATGGCAATGAAGACACTATTTTCTGCTAATTTACATCCTTGCAGTAGGTGACTAGTAGAGGCTTTCCAGCTGTTGGATCAGGTTTTTCAAACTCTGCTCTATCTGTAGAGGCTTAAATTCATGATTAGAAAACACAAAATCATTCAACTCTATTTTAACTTAGAAATCTTTTTCTTTAGTCTGTCTTTAGAGGTTTTTACTTTGGTATTGATTGGCAAGTTTTGAATGTTAAGGTTTGGTACTTACATAAGTACAATTGTAATCTGGGGATGTGTTTTTTAATGCTTGTGGTTTGTTACATTGAAAAAGGAGGACTTGTCTAACTGGATTTGGGAAGTAACCAATACTTCTCAGAAAGAAAGGGTCCTAGCTTCTTTATAATAGGGCATGGTATAGTTGATTGATTTATATGATAAATTATATGGCTGCCCATCTAGCTTGCAAGATTCTGGGTGACTAAAAGTTAAAAACCAAATAAAAATACAGCTAAAACAATCAAAATCAGAACAACAGAAATAACATAAAATAACCTAGTAGCCAAGAACACTCATGATATCCCTTACTAAACACAACTATAACCAAGAAATTGGCATAACTACCAGGGTCTCAATGTCAAAATCAAGTTTTTAATGCTTTGTGAGTGATTGTTTTTAAAGTCAATCATGATGATGATGAAGAAGAAGAAGAAGAAGAAGAAGAAGAAGAAGAAGAAGAAGAAGAAGAAGAAGAAGAAGAAGAAGAAGAAGAAGAAGAAGCAGCTATTCTTTCAATTGTGTTCAGTTCTTGGCAATTGTAGGGACAGCTCTCTCCACATTTTCTGAAACAGCTTTCAATTTTTTATGCTTCTTAAAGAAAACCTTAGTTGGTGATAATTATTGCTAGCATCTCCTCACCTAGAGAGATACCTAAGTACACTTTTCTAGTATCTAAATCCATTTTCAGTTTCCTTGAAATTTCCTTCCTGAAATTTACTTGGCTGTCCTGATCTTCTTCTAGCAGGGAGTCTTGATGGTCTTAGACTTCTCAAAAGCTTTAAAAATCATTGATTAAGATAGAAATTTTGAGTCCTGAATGTGGACTTTTTCCTTACAAATGTGGTAAGGTGGATCATACCCAGAGGGTAGCAGGGTACTGCTTATTTGCCCTGCCATTTTGCACCTGCATTTATTGCTCATGCCTTGGAGGAGAATGCCCCTTGGGACTAGAAAGACACCCTGCACATACCAGTCATTCAGTGAATGAGTTTCATTCCATGTGTCTTTGAAACCAGTCCTGTAGAGAAAGGCATCATATTTTTCTTGGACAAATCTTTGGAAGAAAGATGGAATTATAGTATTATAAGCAAACCAGCTTTGCATTTTCCAAGATAGCATTAGGATTTACTATCATCATCATCATCACCTGATAATATTTTCTAATAGGGAGTCTATCTTATCTACTGTTACTGCTACTGACCAATAAGCAGTATATCCTCCTTAAATCCTGAAATAAAAGCTGACTGAAATTTTCCATTGAGTAAAACAACAGAGACATGTGCAAAAAAGCTGCTTTCAAGATATTATTTTAAAAAAAGATTTATTGGGCTTTTCTGAACAGCACAATCCCTAGGACTCCTCTTGTAATTAGCTGTACTCATTGGATATGGAAAACAATCTTGTTTCTTTTTAACTTCAGCTTCTGAACTAATGTAGACTGGTTCCTTTTATATGCTATAGTTTTCCTAGGATATCCATATTATGTGTCAAGATTATATTTTCTTTTCTCTTAAATGCATGAATTACATTGCAATTTCATGACCCAAGATTGGGCAAAGGTTTCTTTAGCTTGGGTCTCCCTTTTGATCAAGCATTAACTGTGAGTTCAGGAGGACCCCCCAAAGCCAGAGCTGGGACAAATACTGATATTTTACCAAATAATTTATGAAGAAACGGTACCTCCAATTTGCCAGGACTCTAGCCTGCCAGAGTAAGATAGGTGCCCAATCAATCAATCAATAAATTCAGCCTCAGCCTTTTGTCTTACCCAGATTCCCCAAAAGACATTCTCCAAAATGCATTGTAAATATTAACTCTCAGATTTTCTTTGCCCACTCTTGCCATACATCTTAGCAACAAAAACTTACTCCTCTTTTAATATTATTCTCAGTCAGTTTAGCTGACTTTCAGGGCAAAGCTATTTCTTGTCTGATTGCTACTAGCAAGAGCAATATTAAGAAAAAATTAGGGAAAACTAACACCAAGGCCAATGGCAGTTGTAGCATAAACAATAAAAGCAGAGATGTGCTGCCAATTTATTAACATGGGTCTTTCCTATGGGGGGGGAGAGAGGGAGATGGGGAGGAAAAGCATTATGTGGTGGTCCAAAAAAACCAAAGGCATTCTGTTTCGTTTGCTTTCTCCTTTCTCCTTGTCTAGAACTAAGTCTAGAACTATATTAAGAGAAATTACATTGATTGATAGGACTAGTTACAAAGTATGGACCTAATCTGTCTTAAATCTTCAAGTGCTCACTCCACCCCACATCACTGAACTGGGATGAAATAGCAACCTAGATACAGTCAGGTTTTTATTGTAACTAGCACCATCAATCAATATTTTTTGTGAGCAAAACCTTCCTTGGGACTCTTTTCTGCTTTATTTCACCATCCTGCATAATTGCAGTGTTAAACTTTATTAAGCCAGTTTTTGAGAAGGCCTTTGATAATCCCCTAAAATATAATAGGGGCCTTCCCAAATCCTACAGTAGACCTTGAATAAAAATTGTAACAGGAGATCCTTAAGAAATATTAAGCCTTTGCAGAACAGCAGGGCATATAAAATACAATGTGCAGGATCAGAGTGTACAGTTCTATGTACTTTTATTCTGCCTGAATTCTCACTGAAATTTAGTAAAAATTCAACATGTAAGTTTTTCAGGAGATATCAGGAGATGTTGTGAACAAACCTGGCACTCAATCTTCAGAACTACATACTTGCCTTAAGAATAAAAGTCACTGAATTCAGCCAATTTTATTCTGATGGAAAACATATAGAAACCTCTAAAAAGTTCTTTTCTTTGTTTTCTCAAGGAACCTTCTCACTCATATTTTCTGTTCCAATTGCACAGTGGCCAGAAAAACGAATATAGATTATGAATTTTCACTGATAAGGTCTATAAGACAATTACAGGGTCAGCATGTAATAACAACAAGAGATTTGGAATATTCCAATCTTGCTTGTCTTTTAAAAAGCTTTCCAGGCAATGCACCAGATGTTGTTCCTGTATTCATTTATTTGCTTAGGACTCTGAAATTGCTTCCTGTACAATTTTTTGTTTTTTTGAATAAAATTATGCCATTGTTTTGTTTTGTTTTATTTTTATGCTGCTCTGAGTCATGCCTATACAAACTGCTTTAACAAACAAATTAATAAATATGGACATAATCTATTTGTGAGATTATATCCTTTTCCAGAGCTAAGCTGACATATTCCCTTTCTTGAATTGGACCTGACACTTTTTAAAAAAATTGGATTTGTAAAAAATGGCAACTAAGGAGATAGAATGCTTGAAGCAAAATCTGTCACTCATCCATTCAGTTATAAAAATCATCAACTGACATGCATTATTCTTACTCAGCACATTATTTGGCTTGCACAAACACTTTAGACATATTGAGACCTAAGGGTTGAAAGAAAGTAGACAAATGATAAGGGTGATACAGAAATTTAATTAATAATCAAAAGACAAAGTTACTGTCAAAACATTGCACTGGAAGCTGAGTAATTGTGTAATAAAATTGCAGAGCTGGAAGGAATATGAAAGGTAGGTAATGTCAGAAATGCATAAAATTGAGCTAGACTTTCTCCTGCCTTTTTAGTGGTGTTATTAAGTTACATGGAACTTAGGAGTCTTTTGATACTTATTTGGGAATAGGTTCAGTGAATTTATTGGATCACCTAGAGTTCCACGTGTACTCAGGTTTTCTATTCATCAAGTTTTTTTATTATAAGTAATGCAGTCTAACAACATACAATTAACAACATAAAACCAAAGGAATTTAGCAAAATGTGTCATGTGCAGTATAGGAAAGTATGACTGTGTCTTCCTAGTAATGCCAGTTACATCTTTGAGGATAGAGTCAAAAGTCTTAGAGTTTTTGTAGGGCTATACAGGATGATATTTCTGATCCTGCAGCAGAAAACTGAAAAAGTACAATTATCAATGAACAAACAACAAATTATTAGATCTCTATTTAATGGATTGATTGTTAAACTGAGAATTTATCCATTAAATCACAGCTTTACTATCTATGCTATCTACATCAAATATTTAATTATAAAAATAAAAAATGTTGTTAGGTAATATAAATTAAATACATTCAGGTTTAACAGAGGTTTCTCTCTATTTCCCTCACCCGTTAAATTAAATTTTAGAATATGTATATGCATACATATGCAACACATATAGTTCATACTGAAGAGAAGATTTCATATAATATTCACTAAAATATATTTCGTTGGATTTGTTGTATGCCATCTTGTGGTGATTTACAGTATATTACAGGATATTTCTGCAGTTTTTCAATATATATATTTATTATATGACCCCCTCCCCCATTGAAATTCAAATTCATCTATTTTCCAATAAATTGATTCAAATATTGACTAGCAGATTTTAGTTACTCATTTAGCTACTTTTAAAGCATAGCAATTCTTTCCAGAAGCAGAAAAAGGTGACATCAATATCTTCTATGTGAAAATAATGAAATTTTGGTTCTGAATAATTTTACTGTCATAGTAGGATGTCCCTGTTGCCAGATTTTTTGTCCTGCAAAGATAGCTATCTGACCACTACCTAAAAGGTGATTGCTTAAACCCACATCTTTAAATAATAACAAGTAGAAGGAGGATTGTTTCATAGGCTTTATTGAGATAAAATCATGCTTCAAAAACAAATTACAGTCATTTTTGAAAACAAGGAATGTGAAATTTTAAGACTACAAAGTATTTGCATTAAAAAATATTGGTAGCTTATGCAACTGCCACTTTCAAAATGGACTGTAAGAAAAAAAACACAAAATATTAAAGTAGCCCTTTATTTTGTGCAAAGCGCTTCTTTTGAAAAGTTTTATAAAATGTATTTTTGTAGGTTTAATCTAATAGGGAATTACCAAGACACTACTGTCATTTCATAAAGCTATTTTTACTTTCTCTGCTCTCTGTATAGTAGTCTCTCTCTGTCTCTATCTTCCAAATTCAGCATCTTTCATTGCCCAGATTATGAAGAAAAGAATTTTTGTATTTACAATACAGAGCATATAGAAAAAAGATCCAATTAATTTTTTTCCTTGGAAATTTAGGAATTGTAAAAATCAAAGCAGACAAAGGCTAGCATTTTATCAAACAATATTATTTAGAGAGACATACATTTATTTACACAATACCAAGCAATGTAATTTTGGGACATAATCTCTTTATATGATCTCTATTTTTAATTTCTTCCTGCTGATATCTCTGAATTATTGTATTTTCAATATTGTGATGATAAGCTTCTGGAATACCTGGAATATTAATGTATCCAGAAGTAACACATTGGAAATCAAACATTCTCCAGATTGCCTCAAATAAATGTCAAGTAAATGGTTACTGGATTATTGGATAGGGCAGCAGGAATAAACATCTTAACGGTCAATCAATACTGTAAATAACTGTTATACTATTGTTACCCCAACATTTTAAGGAGCAATTTCCATTAATTTTACTGGAATATGGTTCTACATTAATACATTGGGGGAATAATAACAATTCTCTTAATTTCTGGATCATTCTGCATGTTGACATAATTTCAAAATAAATTTAAAAAAACAAACAAAAGCAGACCTTTCAGTATCAATAATGCCAGAAGGCAGTCCTTTACTACACAACAAATGTAATATGCTATATTACAATAATTCCCACATATTAAAAGATGGAAAAGACTTATATAAATCTTTTTCATCACTTGATATACACAGATTAACATTAAAACACAGATACAGATATTTGTTAGTTCTTAATTTGTCTACTGCTACATTCAATTGGATTACAATGCCTTAATTGGTATACAAACTCCTTTTGTAGATGACTGTATTTACAATGCTTAAGCTACTGATATGCATTCTATTATTCTTGTATAATGTCTATTTGGAACAGAAATGCAGGTCAGTGGTTTGAAAGCTAAACAAACACTACAAATACTTTATAGACCTGTTTTATTCTTATCTACATAAAGCTAATGCATTTCAGTGATCTCACAGTAACTCCACAGGATCTTTTTTGAATTCAGTTTCTAATTCCTGGTGAAACACTTATGAGCTCTGGGCCAGAATATGCATCCCATTCCTAGCTAGCAAATTAAATTCTTATGCACCAAATAGTTACCCACATATGTACCTACATGTTGTACGTAATTTTCCCTTAGTAAATCTGGTCACAGAACTTGACTTTCTTTTTCTAAATATTGCATTACAGTGCTGATGATGTTGCCTAATGCTGATGATGTTATCTAACTGGGCAATAAAACAACTGCTAGCACAGAGAGCATCAAGGACTCCACAATTCAACCCTGAGCTACAGACATTTTCTTCCATTGGAATTATATAAATTTCATCAAACAACTACACAATTCCCTTTATCCTTATAGTACAATATTGTACTTTTAAAATTATCTTTATATTCTGCCTTTTCTTTGGAAGAGTGATATGGCAGATAGAATATTCCCTTCGTATCATTTTCTCCAAGCAACTTTTAAATTAGGTTGAGCTAAAGGTTACCCAGGAAATCTTTGCGCCTAAATATAGACTGGGTCTCCCTAGTCTCAGTCTAGCCTCTTTAACACTGTCTAATAAGAATAACTGTCTTATTACCATTCCCTGAATCCATATTAGTACTGAACTTTCCATTGAAGCCTATCTTAAAAAGCAACGAACAATTTTTGCCATTCATTGACTGATGTTGCTCTAGGAAAGTACATCACACTCTCTTGTTTAAAATAGGAGTCTAGTTATGCCCAATCACAATTAAATGTTCTCTTACGTTAATAATAAGAACCTAGGAAAGCGGTGATAATCAACTTTTTATTTATGAATTTATAACAAGAATGTCTTCTTGACAATGTCCTCAGTTATAACATCCAATTATCCTTTTTCATGTACAAAGAAGTGTATTTTTAATGTGCAGCAGCTGTATAATTTTTTTTCTAAAAAGAATTATTTAAAAAGTCTGATGCCAGATAAAAAGTGGAATATTATAAGGAATATGAAAAAATAATATGGATCTTAAAGAGAAAGAAATATGTTTACCAGCAACTGAAGATTCTACATCTGCAGGGCTGTTCCTTGGCAGTATGATATATTGATTACACTGTTGATACACAATTTAAACATGGCTGATAAGAACAAATAGATTCCCCCCCACTTTTTCTAACATATTTTCTCACAGAGAAATATAAATCATACACAATTAGAGCATGTTAATAACTGCTGACATTGAAGAGGTGGATAATAGTTTTTATTTTATTATCTAAGTCCCCAAAATGAAATCCTTGTTCAGAAATGCAAAATATCACTTAGGCTGACTTCATACATAACCGCAATTTACACAAATCTTTTGCTTGGGAATCAAAGGAAAAAATCATTATATGTAACAATCCAAGGTGGTTTTACACTGTATACCTCCTGCTATATAATAATTTGTTTACTTGATATCATGCATATAGAATTGTACCGAATTCCTGCAAATCAGAGCAGGAAATGTATATACAGTTCATTGCATGTATGTAGTATGTATACATTCTGGCAACTTAATGAGAATTAGTTCACACTATCATATTTTCCATAGTTACCTATGGCTACAAAAGCTGGACCATGAAAAAAAATGATCAGGAGGAAAATTGACTTGTTCAATCTTTGGTGTTGGAGAAGGCTCTTGCACATTTCTTGTAGAGCAAATGTGACAAAGAAGCAAATATGGAGCATACAAAACTAGAAATATAGCCGAAAAAATAAAATTTGGCCTTACGTATTTTGGCCATGTCATACAATCAAACTCACTGGAAAAGGCAGTTAAGTTTGGAATCATTAATAAAAGGAAATGAGGCCACCATAAAAACATGGTTGCTAGATACCATCAAAACCAATACTGCCAGATCATAAAACCACTAAAAGAAGTCATACAATATGGAGAGAGAGATGGTTCATAGAATTGCTGAGAATTTGACAATGAAGTAGATAGCATCCATCACCAGCATAAATGCAGGCACCTTTAAGTTTGGAAAGGAATTCTTGTCCCTTCTATGCAATAAATATGGAAAATGTTTCAAATACTTTCACAATAAAATACTGGATTTGTTTGTCCAAATCAGAGTTTCCAGATATATTTATAGTCTCTATAGTCTTTAGTTTCCATTACCCAAAGCCAAGTCAACAACACTGTAAAGAATATTCATGATGATTTGGTGCTTCATAGTGAACTATTTAGAATATCACCAACTTTTTGAGGATACATTTATATGTGTGATTAGTTTTTTTCAACTATGTGATGATTTTTACCTTATTTTTCCTGGGATATGAAATGCCATAACCCAACATATTGAATTATACTCAGGGCTACTTTCCATATGTATTTATATAATTTACATAATTTATAGTATTCCTAAAAAGAGGAATAGCTATTGCTCAATGATTTTCATTGTAGTAAAGGTAGGGATTGTAATGATTACATTCAGCATTATTTGAACAATATAGAAATTGTTATATAGTGGCCTTATCACGTATCAAAGTCATAAACTCAAACTAAGAGGGATAACAGTATTAGACAGCATTGCCACTACTCCCATGATATAAGAGACCAGGAGAGTCAAGTGCTACATAATGGAGCTAGACTTAGTCAAGCTGTAGTATTATGCATACTAGCACAGAAATAAATCCCACTAAATTTAATAGGTCTTATTTTAAAATAGGCCTATACTAGATCACACTACTAGGTTGCAATCCTATATACTCCTATTAGATAGGCAACTGTACTGAATTCATTGGGCTAAGTTCTGAATAGAAATATGTACAAGCATTGTATTAGAACATCAGTTTAATATATAATGATCATGCTGGCCTGAAAACCATCCTACATTGGTGGAATACTTTGGACGAATAAATTAATTTACCTCTTTAAATGCAGTTGCTGAATCATGCCTCATTAGACTTCTGCAAATTAGCTGATTATCATATATTTAGTTATAATGCTGAATTTTGGTATAAAAATATTTTCCCTGGATGTAATTTTTTCTCCACTAATAATTTCCGCATAAATTAACAATAAATGAAAGTTGAGCCACATGATACACTTTGTTCAGTTTTTGCAATAAATTTCTCCAAGATCCATCGTTAGTGCATGTAATGGATGTATGTAATAATTCAATTTTAGCCAAATGGCATTTCCTTACCATTTTATATACATACTGTGTTCAAATGCAGCAAGGCAGTGAAGTGGAAGGTTTGATGTGCAAAACAAGAACTAATGTTTTCAATTTGCAGATATTTAAGTTCATTTTTCATGCCTCTAAAGATCATGAAACTAAGATACAAGCATAAAACCACAAGAGACCAAAAAAACGACGCTGCTCATACCTGTTACAGAGATATGCAAGAGAGTACCTGATGACCATTCCTGAACTTTTTGGATTTTATCAACATTCCTGAACTGAAACCAACAGTAGTAGTGGCAGTATATGCTGTATGAAACACATTGGCATTCTTTCTCCCAATGTAATCAAAGGTTATATTGAGCAGAATTCTCACATTTTTAAAAAATATTATTTTCATTGCAAATAGAATAGCAAATAAGCTGGTGTTCAAATAGCTGGACTAAAGCATAGGAACAGGCTTTCTTTAAATCCAACTGCTGGTAATTCTATTAAGGAGACTGGCAAAATGATTTGAGTCTTGAGTCCTTCCACTTACCCTGTGCTCCTTTCACTGTGATCCACATGGAATAAATAACTTGTCATTTGCTATCATAAAGGCATTTTTAAAGAAGTACCACAAATTACCTATAAAAGATATCAAATAGACTTAAGGTGGATGCTTATTACAGCAGTTAATATTTTAAAAAAAGACTGTGATTATAATATATAGCTTAAAAAAATATTACTTGGTTGATATTTCTTGGTTCTTTGTTGCATCTTTTGTAAACACAGAAATAAATGAAGTTCTAAGCAAACTTGCTGAAACGATACAGACACATGAATCAAAAAAGTGTACACCAAAATGTAATGATGATTTTTAATCTAACCATAGTCTGTTTCTATATAGCAAACAACTCTTTCACCTGTGTTCCTTGCCTGTATTGCTCAGATTATACAAAGTGTCTATCATGGTCATGCTGAGGCTTCAATGTATTCATTTTTTGGCACTGCTACCCTTAGGTATTCTGGATTCTCAGCTGGAGGAAGTTTAACAATACCATTAGGCTTGTTGTCTCTGGGCAAGAAATCTTGCTGATAGTCTGGATTGTCCAGATTGATTTGGTGATTGGCTGTCTGGTCCCAGTAGGAGGAGCTATCAAAAACTGTGTTAGCCAAAGGCGAGAGGCTTGTGTTGAGATATTCTGGGTTATCCAGTGCTGTGTTATGCAGCTTTTCATGATTTGAATCATTCATAGATTTTGGATCAATGGGAAAGGAGAAAGTGTTGTAGACTGGATTTTGTACCATAGAAGCAGAGGCATTTGGGGTCACTTGCTGGTTTACGTATTCTGAAATGGTTTTAGAAAGACAAAACATATATTAAGAACAATATATATGACTCAATATGTTACCTTTATTTAACTGCAAATTTCTATTAATGAGACAATGTTCATTAATTATTAAATCGATGCAGCCTTCTGGAGACCAGTAAAAGTTCACACTAACTTATGCAGTTACTGCCTTTTAAAAATCAAGTTTATATTGCAAACACCACAATCTGCAATTAGTTTTGTCCATTGGTAAAGCTTATCTTCTTTCAAATCAATGGAGCCTCCTTCACATAGCTCTTGTGAATGCTGGTATCTGAAGAAAGACTAGCAAGAGACAAAGCATTGTTGCAGTGTTTGGTAACACAAAGAGACAGCTACACCTGACAGATCTAGATAAAGTCCCTGAAGCAATAGCACTCTGAGAAAGTCACAATACATTACCTAGTTGTAAAGATCTTTCCTTGGATTTTATGACTTTGTTTCTGAACTCTCACTTTCTTTTTCTGCTTCTCTAGTGTTTTCTCTACTTGTGTGTTTATATGAAACTTGGACTTTCTGTACTATACAATACTGATTTATGCAGGGACTATTGTTTATGAGGCTAGGAAACATTTCAATATTAAACTGCCTATCAACAAATGGAATCCAGGTACAACATGGACAATTTATTATATAGGTCAGAAGGCAGAAAATGAGATTACTACTAAAAATCTTAAGCAGATAGGACAGTAGTTAGGAAAACAAAAGTCTAAAAGACACTGAAAAACAAAACTAAACAGCATGAACAATGACTAACAGTGTTATAAGATTTCATGAAGTGGGATAAAGATAACGTAACAGTGTTGACTAGGTGACCTTTTCACATTAACACTACTGTCAAGATTGATTCACCCTTTCACCTACATTTTCTTCCTTATTCATAGCTTGACAAGATTGTGAAATGGAATGCAAAGGTGGGAGGGGTGGTTATCTAGGCAACTGAGGTGTCTTTGAGAACTTGCAAGAATACCAAGGTCACTAATGCAGGTGCTCAATGGAGAAGTGAACTTTTCCCATAACAAGAAGTATTACTATTGGACAATGTGAACACCCGGTGGGTGGGGGCAAGGGAACCTATTGTTTAATTAGTAAGCTTCTGAGTAGGAAAACCAGAGCTGGTTTTGCTTCTTCTGTGCCAATATCAATTTTCAGTAAAATATTATACTATTGGTAAAATCATGTCCCAGGAATTTCTTTTTCTGGAAATGCCAACTAGACAGTTGACACTGTCAACCCAACATAAAGATCTATTTAAGAAACATATTATTTTCTTATTTTCTTTTTAAAATAATCTTACTGGTAATTTTAATGCAACACTGGGAACAAATGACTAGATTCTGTTTGGTAAATTCAGTTACCGTCTCAAAATAGATTTGTTTCCTCTCCTTATTCAGTAGTCTAAAGAAAATTGGAGACAGATTAAGTCAAATCTTCAGACAATGATTTATCACTGCTGAAATTATAAGCGCTAAAGAACTCATGCCCATTGGATCATCATTTAGAGATATTTCCTTACTTAAACAGAGAATCAGAATTGATATGGGTGGACAAAAAGCAATGGACTGAATTCCAACCTCTTCTGGCTTCCCCATTGGCGGGGAAGGAAGGAAGCTGGCAAGGAGCATTGAAAATCTTCCTCCCTCCCTCCCCCTTGCCTTTAAATTTCTTCCAGCTTTTCTGTTTACTTTATTTGTGGTAAGCTTGCAGGGATAAAGTTAGTGCAAAAGCCAGTAGGAAATTGAAAGTCCAAGGCCAGCAGGCAGGTATGGGTGATGAGGAAAAAGGGATCGAGACAATAGCTGGAAAACTGTTGCAGAATATTCCAAATGAACATCATGTGACAGTAGCATAGCTTAGCAGCACTGAAGCAGCCACAACTTTCCCACATTTCATTTTCTCTGCAGTCATGGGTCCCAAATTTTGGACACCTTCTGTAAGTTAGTTCATCTGAGGTACCTTGGTTCAAAAATGTTTGTCCTATCATGCATTGTTTCAACCAGGTATGAGAATTTTAGTAGTATTCTAGAAAAACTGTGCCCAGTTAAAGGTTATAGGAATGAGAGTTTTAGTGGTATACAGACATTTAATAATCTGGAATGATAAATGCTGGTATTAGTATCTCTCTTTATTTATTTATTTAATTTATATGCTATTCATCTGACTATCCAGAATTTATGTCAGATTTACCTTCATAGATCATATTGCTCTGATTTTAAGGAATTGCAGCTTTGCTATTATAATGTCTATTAATAAAAAAAGCAATTCAGATTTGCCTGCCACTTTACAGATGCATCCTTCTTTAAATATACACGAAATGGCAAACCTTATGCCCAAGATATTTGTAACAAATTTGTATATTGGGTCAGTTTTATTCATACATAGGCTGATGAATAGATTTTGGATCATGCTTTAATCATACATAACATGTAGTGGAAAATAATATTGTTAAAGCTATGTCCGATTGTATGCTGCCCTTACTGCATTTGTTTTTATTCTAGCTCTAGAATGTGATACTGATTTAAAAGTTCTACAGTGGACAGATGCTTGCTGCAGTTAATATGCAAAAGTTTATGAAAATTCTAAATTAAAAATCTGAGAGAGTAGAAAAGGATATTATTCCAGAGAAATTCCTCTCCATTAAGGTCCTTTTATATGGAGAGCGTGTAGTACTGTTAATATGTACCAATTGGTTTCAATTAGCTTTGCATACTGTGGCTGATTATTGTAAAGAGGAAGCATTGGGGAAAAAATTATTCCAAACTAATAAACAGTCTAGATTCTATGCTTGACAATTGAATGAGCACCTCACAGAACAAATATTTTTTTTTAAATATATTTAGAGATAATATTTCACTCATCTGGAGAAGGAAATGGCAACCCACTCCAGTATATTTGCCATGAAAACCCTATGGACAGTACCAAAAGGCAAAACGATATGACGCTGGAAGATGAGCCCCTCAGGTCGGAAGGCGTCCAATATGCTACTGGGGAAGAGCAGAGGGCTAGTACTAGTAGCGCCAGAAAGAATGAAGCGACTGGGCCAAAGTCGAAAGGACGCTCAGCTGTGGATGTGTCTGGTGGTGAAAGGAAAGTCCGATGCTGTAAAGATTTTTTCTCCATAGGAACCTGGAATGTAAGATCCATGAATCAAGGAAAGCTGGACGTGGTCAAACAAGAGATGACAAGACTGAACATCGACATCTTAGGTATCAGCGAACTAAAATGGACAGGAATGGGTGAATTTAATTCAGATGACCATCAGGTATACTACTGTGGGCAAGAATCCCTCAGAAGAAATGGAGTAGCCTTCATAGTCAATAAAAGAGTAGGAACAACAATACTGGGATACAATCCTCAAAATGACAGAATGATCTCAGTTCGAATCCAAGGCAAACCATTCAATATCACAGTAGTCCAAGTCTATGCCCCAACCACCAGTGCTGAAGAAGATGAAATTGACCGGTTCTATGAAACCCTACAGCACCTTATAGAACTAACACCAAAAAATGATGTTCTTATCATCATGGGGGATTGGAATGCTAAAGTAGGAAGCCAAAAGATAACCGGAATAACAGGCAAGTTTGGCCTTGGAGTGCAAAATGAAGCAGGGCACAGGCTGATAGAATTCTGTCAAGAGAATACGATGGTCATAGCAAACACTCTTTTTCAACAACCCAAGAGACGGCTCTACACATGGACATCACCAGATGGTCAACACAGAAATCAGATTGACTATATGCTCTGCAGCCAAAGATGGAGAAGCTCTATACAATCAGTAAAAACAAGACCAGGAGCTGACTGTGGCTCAGACCATGAGCTTCTCCTTGCAAAGTTTAGGCTTAAACTGAAGAAAGTAGGGAAAAGCACTAGGCCACTCAGGTATGAATTAAATCATATCCCTGTTGAATATACAGTAGAGGTGACAAATAGATTTAAGGAATTAGATCTGATAGACAGAGTGCCTGAAGAACTATGGACAGAGGTTCGTGACATTGTACAACAGGTAGCAACCAAAACCATCCCAAAGAAAAAGAAATGCAAGAAAGCAAAATGGCTGTCTGAGGAAGCTTTGCAAATAGCTGAGGAAAGGAGGGAAGCGAAAGGCAAGGGAGAAAAAGAAAGATATGCCCAACTGAATGCAGAATTCCAGAGAATAGCTAGAAGAGATAAGAATGCCTTCTTAAATGAACAATGCAAAGAAATAGAAGAAAACAATAGAATAGGAAGGACCAGAGATCTTTTCAAGAAAATTGGAGAGATGAAGGGAACGTTTAATGCAAAAATGGGCATGATAAAGGACCAAAATGGCAGGGACCTAACAGAGGCAGAAGAGATTAAGAAGAGGTGGCAAAATTACACAGAAGAACTATACAAGAATGAGCTTAACGTCCCTGATAATCACAATGAGGTGGTCACTGACCTCGAGCCAGACATCCTAGAATGTGAAGTGAAGTGGGCCTTAGAAAAGCTGAGCAACAACAAAGCTAGTGGAGGTGACAGTATTCCAGCTGAGCTATTCAAAATCTTAAAAGACAGTGCAGTAAAAGTGCTACACTCAATTTGCCAGCAAATTTGGAAAACTCAACAGTGGCCACAGGATTGGAAAAGATCAGTTTACATTCCAATTCTAAAGAAAGGCAGTGCCAAAGAATGTTCAAACTATCGCACCATTGCACTCATTTCTCATGCTAGTAAAGTCATGCTTAAAATCCTACAAGCTAGACTTCAGCAGTATGTGGATCGAGAACTACCAGAAGTACAGGCAGGATTTCGAAGAGGCAGAGGAACTAGAGATCAAATTGCCAACATACGCTGGATCATGGAGAAAGCTAGGGAGTTCCAGAAAAACATCTACTTCTGCTTCATTGACTATGCTAAAGCCTTTGATTGTGTGGATCATAACAAACTGTGGCAAGTTCTTAAAGAGATGGGAGTACCAGACCATCTTATTTGTCTCTTGAGAAACCTATATGCGGGTCAAGAAGCAACAGTGAGAACTGGACACGGAACCACTGATTGGTTCAAAATTGGGAAAGGAGTCCGGCAAGGCTGTATACTGACGCCCTGCCTATTTAACTTATATGCAGAGCACATCATGAGAAAGGCAGGGCTAGATGAATCAAAAGTTGGAATTAAGATTGCCGGAAGAAATATCAACAACCTAAGATACGCAGATGATACCACTCTAATGGCAGAAAGTGAAGAAGAACTAAAGAGCCTCTTGTTGCGGGTGAAGAAGGAGAGTGCAAAACTTGGGTTGAAACTTAACATTAAGAAAACCAAGATCATGGCATCTGGCCCTCTCAATTCCTGGCAAATAGATGGGGAAGAAATGGAGGTAGTGACAGATTTTATTTTCCTGGGTTCCAAGATCACTGCAGATGGGGACTGTAGCCAAGAAATTAAAAGACGCTTGCTCCTGGGGAGGAAAGCCATGGCAAATCTAGACAGCACACTAAAAAGCAGAGACATCACCCTGTCAACAAAAGTGCGTATAGTCAAGGCTATGGTCTTCCCAGTTGCAATGTATGGCAGTGAAAGTTGGACCATAAGAAAGTCTGAGCGCCAAAGAATTGAGGCCTTTGAACTATGGTGCTGGAGAAGACTCCTGCGAGTCCCTTGGACTGCAAGGCGATCAAACCGGTCAGTCCTAGAGGAGATCAACCCTGACTGCTCTTTAGAAGGCCAGATCCTGAAGCTAAAACTCAAATACTTTGGCCACCTAATGAGAAAGAAGGACTCACTGGAGAAGAGCCTGATGCTGGGAAAGATCGAGGGCAATAGAAGAAGGGGACGACAGAGAATGAGGTGGCTGGATGGAGTCACTGAAGCAGTAGGCGTGAGCTTAAATGGACTCCAGAAGATGGTGGAGGACAGGAAGGCCTGGAGGAATGTTGTCCATAGGGTCGCGATGGGTCGGACACGACTTCGCAGTTAACAACAACAACAACAATTTCACTCATCTGGTAAGCATAGGATTATATTGTTAAAAATTCCCCAAAATTGGCAATACCTCCTTGATCTTGGCTGATAATTTTAAATTGACTTAAGCAAAATAAATTATTGTAGGATTATGGTTTTTTACAGGACATACTACCAATGACATCAACTGTCAGTGTCAAGCCTTAAACAAAGTATTATATATAGAGAAAGACAATTAGATTTTGCTGGGTCTAGTTGTATATGTTTTTCAGTAGCCAGTCACACTATTTTAGACCAGCAAATATTCACCCCCACACTTAGGATGCCATTAGCTTCAGGTTGTTTTAACTCACCTCTAACAACCACTCTTGAAGGAAAGTTCAGGAAAATATCTTATTCTTTAAGAGTCTGTCCTTATGTGAAGGAGCAGTTGAAAATACAATTCATTTATATTTGCATTGTCCATTTTATATAAATAGATTGCTATATTTTGTATCCCTCAGAGCAAATTTTTCCATTATTTGATACAGTTGTTAGCCATCTCTGTGTTTGAATGTGACCACAGTTTGTTTTACGGTTTGTAAAATCCATTATAACCAATCACATTGATTATTTGGTTATTGTTTATTTTTATCTGCTTTTATTTTGTTAGTTTTAATTTCTATCATCTTCTAAATGGAATTTTGGTTACTGACATAATAAAACTGATAGTCTAATTTTAAATGGTGTTTCTTTCCAAAGGATAAAATCCCAAAACTTATTCTTCCTGTGATTAATGTTATCAGAGAGGAACAGAAAGGTTCAAAAGAGTCTGTGTTCTTACCTGGATGCAATGTATGGCTATGAAAGTTGGACCATAAGATCAAATAATTGAGGCCTTTGTACTATGGTGCTGGAGAAGAATCCTGTGAGTCCCTTGGACTGCAAGGCATTCAAACCGGTCAGTCCTAGAGGAGATCAACCCTGACTGCTCTTTAGAAAGCCAGATCCTGAAGTTGAAACTCAAATAGTTTGGCTACCTAATGAGAAGGAAGGACTCACTGGAGAAGAGCCTAATGTTGGGAAAGATTGAGGGCAAGAGAAGAAGGGGACGACAGAGAATGAGGTGACTGGATGGAGTCACTGAAGCAGTAGGCATGAGCTTAAACAGATTCCAGAAGATGGTAGAGGACAGGAAGGCCTGGAGGAACATCGTCCATGGGGTCATGATGGATCGGAAATGACTTAGCAACTAACAACAACAACTTACCTGGAGCAGGCAGAAAGCCATCATCCAGACTGTCATCTAGGAAAACTGCAGTTGGATCTGAACTGTATCTCTGGATGAAACTGTCTTCTCTCACTGGATGGTCCTGTTAATTATAAAGTACAGTTTAATAAGAGGAATCAGTACTCCATTGTTGACACAAAAGGCATTCTAATTCCAAACAATGGCTTGCAGGAAGAGTTTTATATATATATTCTAATGAATGGCAAAAAGTTACCATTAAACAAATCAGAAGTTACTGGAATTGATCATTTATTTAGCGTATGGCTGGTCACACACAGAATTAAAAGCACTTCATATTTACAAGTTAGAATAGTTAAAACAATTTTTTTTAAAAAGAAGCAATTATAAAACCTAAGAGGAAAACAGAAATAACATTTCAGAGTTTAATGTCGAGTTTGGAGATCCAGTCAGTAGCTGCTATTGTTGCGCAGAGGAAGTCCTTAAAATCTCCTGGGTATCTTCTATTAGTGCATTCCCTCACTATATGTTGGATAGTCTGTCGGGGAGCCCCGCAATCACATTGTGCTGAAGGTGTCTTTCCCCATTTATACAGAGAATCGGCACCCCCCCCATGAGTCATTCTAATTCTATTGTATGTCACCCATATGTGTCGGGGTAGATTAAATCCTGGAGGTATACTATTAGGATTAATATGCTCAGGAATATCTTGGGAGGTATAGTTACTCCATGCTTCCAACCACTTTTGTATAGTGCTCTGATGTTCGGCCAGCAGCTTAAGCGCTGTGAGGAGTGGTGGATTTCTTGACTTTAATCGACATCTTAAGAGATCAGAGGTATAGGCATGAATGGGTAGAGAGGAGTTTAGCAGGATCTTACTATATTCCCGAATGAGAGCTTCTTGTCGTTGTAAGTGTGGGGGAAGTATGTGGCTAAGAACTGGTAGCCGGTGAATAGGTGTATATTTTATGCACCCAGTAATTAATCTCATCATATGGTTGAGTTAAACATCAACAAGTCTTGTATGTGAGCTGTTTATCCATACAGGTGCGCAGTATTCCGCTACAGAGTAGCAAAGCCCAAGGGCTGCACATCGAAGAGTTGGAGCTGAAGCTCCCCAAGTTGTTCCGCATAGTTTTTGCAGAATGTTGTTTCTGCTGTTAACCTTGGCAGCCATATTCTGAATATGTTTTTTTAAAAGACAGGGTCCTGTCTAAGGTGACTCCCAGATATTTTGGAGTTGCCTCATATGGGAGCAATTTGTTATTTAGGTATACATTGAGTTCTCTTTTTGCCAGTTTATTATTAAGGTGGAAACATGATGTGACTGTCTTGCTTACGCTTGGGATTAATCTCCATTGGTGGAAGTATGTGCTCAGAGTTGTAAGGTCGGCTGTAAGTACACCTTCTGTAACTTCGATGTCCTTGTGGCTATATGCTAATGCCAAGTCATCAGCATAAGAGAACTTTGTTGATAGCGTGGGTGGTATATCAGAAATATATAAGTTGAATAAGGATGGGGCCAATACAGAGCCCTGAGGGAGTCCATTATGCAGATGTCTTTGCTTACTAATTTTATCGCCCATGATGACTTGAAAGGTCCTTGCTGAGAGCATGTTATTTATTAGGTGGCCCATGGTACTACAAGGGACAGCGTGGAGGAATTTGCTTAATAGACCATCCCTCCACACTGTATCGTATGCTGCTGTGACATCCACAAATACAACAGATGTTTTCAATTTATTCTGATAGCTGCTTTCAATGTGGCTAGTAAGACTAAGGACTTGATCGGCACAGCTCCGATAAGATCTAAACCCAGCCTGTTTAATCGGTATTTGTTTGTTAATTTTCTGTCCAATTCTGTTAAGTATCAACCTTTCAAGTAGTTTATAACAAACACTTAACAGAGCAATGGGGTGATAGTTTTCTGGCTTGTTGCTTTCTTTTCCAGGTTTTAATATGCCGATTAAAATGGGGGGCAAAGTTACTTGCGTTCGTGGCAAACCTTAAGCCACATGTGCCTCCTAGGTGGTGCTACATGAGTAACAGATGGACTGGTAGCCAGACATCCGCGAAGATCTCCTGGCTTCACACACAACTCCACAGTCCTTTTAAGGACTAAAGAATAGCAGAAGTAACAGAAATAACAAATACCAATACTAAAATGGAATTGATCAACCAAATTAATCAAACTTACCCCATTTCTATCTATGCAGGTTACTGCAGAATTATTGCTTGTAGCACTCTAAAACAAAAGATAAAAATGTTTCATGAATTCATTTTAACAGGTGAAGAGTATTAGACCACTACATACTAAACATAGAAGCCCCCCCCCAATCTGAAGTAATTGGGAAACCTCCAAGTGTGTGGACCAACATCCAATATATTTAATTATGACACACACACCCCCATGGAATTTAGACAGCTACTATATGTATATCTCACAGCTATCCAAATTGGAGAAGACTACCTTAAAGATTAAAATTATTGTGGCAAAAAGTCTGCTCAATGAAACTGATATTAAAATAAAATGTGGTGTTTCTTAAAATGTGATACAAGATTTTTTATGAATGTTGCTGCAACAGATTAGTTGCTTATTTGCTTGGAGGATAATCATTCAAAAAGAACTTTAGAAACAGTCCCATACCAATGAGCTTAAGAGAGGTGTTCGTGAGTTTGATGGGCTGCTGAAAAATCCTTGATGGGGAATTAGATATTCATCTGCATCCACAATATCCTCCATGTCCTCTTCTTCTATTAGACTTCGGTAAAATTTGGAATCTGTTGGGCTGGGCAGGTGCATTCTTTCATCTCCCTACTCAGAAACAAATTCCAATTAGGATGAATAACTCCTAAATATACCACTATAACATTAAGCCTTACTACATTTTGAGAGTTAAAATATCACTAATAAAAATATTTGCTGATCAACAATAAAATATACATTTAGACTGAGATGAAGAATGGTTCTATATTCTTGGGAAATACTGTAAATTACTCTAAACACAAAAGGCACTTTATCCAGCATTCTGCTTCCATGGTGACAGATAATTTGGTCACCATTATCTGAGAAGGAAGACCCTCGGACAATGACTCCAGAGAAGATGTGGAAATCACCTCAAATGTTTTGCTTCCACACACATTATTCAGATATTTAGCCAAAGTAGAAAACTCTGAATTTTCTAGCTAGAAGTTGTTTTTTTGTCTTATTTCCTTGGTAATAACATTCTATAGTGGTACTTAGGGAAATTTACTGAGCTTATTCAACATCTCTTTCTGTGTGAAAACAGGTTAAAATGTAATATTTTTCTCTCATTCTTAGTTTTAAAATAAAATTTCTTTTCCATAAATTTGAAATTATAATTTTCTTTGTATTGATTATATATCTGGATAGAATGTAATACGTAACCCATCATTGGTATGCAGCTTTTTAGATCAATGTGTACCATTGTAATACATAGCTTTCAAAATATTCTTTAAGTTTAAATTGGGATTACAAAGTGCTGATTTAGATAGTCAGAATCAATCCAATGAATACAAAATATTGTTTAAAGGGTCTATGACAACTCACCACAGCCAATTCACCACAGTTAACTCACCAAGGCTAATTCATTGTGGGACAACTTGCTGCGGGACAAGAATTACACTAATATCTAAGAAATAGTCAAATAGAATCATGAAAGAAAGGATGGCAAAGAGGGACAAAATAAAATGTGAATGACAAACATTAAAATATTTTTAAAAAAATAAATAAAATTGTTGAATTGTTCCATAGCAAGCTGTCTCGTGGTGAGTTGTCCTGCAGTGAATTGGCCACGGCAAGTTGGCCATGGCGAGATGGCTGTGGCGAGTTATCCCATTCCATTGTTTAAAATGAAACAGGTATTTATATCTCTGCTTTTAGATTTAGAGATGACTGTTATTTTGTAGTGTTTTTTACTGACCTACTTAAAATAAAAGAATCTCAAAACAGTTTTATACCACTTGTCCATTTAGGTTTTTTAAATTTGGAGCACATTGTACCATCTGCTTTAAAAAGTGAACACCATGTTACTCATGCTCAGCACCTGTATGACAAGATAGCGTTGTGGGTCCCGAGCCATTTTGGAGAATTCTGCTATTAACTCTCTGAATTTAGGACGACTCTCTGCATCAATCATCCAACCTGAAGGTGATAACAGGAACAACACAAACAAGATATGGGGAAAATGGCCATAAAATTACTTCAAAGTACAGAAATGGGTAAATTATCAAAAAGACTTTAAATTATGGATCATAACACTGACTCTGAAACAATCATTATAAGTAATCTATATAATAAAATTACAAGTGTTGAATGAAAATCTGATGCATATTTCAGAATCTTTGTGCAAAACTAAATGTTTAGATTTCCTTTCGTGAATACCAGGAAAAATTGGAATATCTTGAACAGTAGGTGAATTGAACATATTTGATCGGTTGTAGCTGTTATTTCATATCCACTTATGAATAACATGAATGTGTTCTTCAGTGTTAAAGGATCAAAACTGGCTTCCAGATTATTTCCAATCACAATTCAAAGAGACTTTCTTTATCTATCAAGCCTGTCCTTGGTCTCAGAATCTGAAGGATCACTTTTTCTGTGTCCTTCCAGCTGAGATAATAATTTAAAATCTTTTTGAAGGGTTCTCTGTTTTTAGAATTCAGTCACTGGTTTCTGGAGAAACAAATGTTATAGTGATGTATTACTTTTCATATTTTGGCTAATTTTGCATTTCCTGCTACAGAAGTGGAGTTCTTAGTTCTCTTATTTTGATAGATTCTGAATATTATTTTTTAAAATTATACTTATTGAACTATTTTTCCACTGGATTCTCCAGAATGATTTTATATTATTGTAATTAACAATGTTGTGATATTAAGTAACAACACACCTGAAAGCAGTAAATGAACATTGTATTTCAACAGGGACTTAAATTTGGATCCTCTAGTTTTAATCCAAATTTGCATCGCTACACATATATCTTTACAACCGGATAATCAATTACTTCCCTTTTCATTCTACTTTTTGGGGAAAAAATATTTAATAATGGATGTGGTTTATGAATGAATAACCAATTGTTCATAAGAAGCATCTTAGCATTTAGCCTTTAGGTTGATAGCATTGTACATAGAGAATATGCAAGAATATGAATAAGATTAATCCACCTAAAACTGTACATTACACAAGCAGAAGACAGGATTATACAAGAAAGCTTGCAATATGAAAACTGTAACTCTCAAATGTTAGATGTATATAGAAGAGTGAATACTCTATTTAAAACAAGCAAGTAAAGTAATTTGGCCTTTTAGATAGTAATAACTTACATTTGACCATGATCATATATACATCAATTGTACATATGGGAGGCTGAGGCAGCCGTTCTCCTTTCTCCAAGACAGAGGAAATTTCACTGGCTGGAATACCATCATACGGTTTAGATCCAAATGTCATTAATTCCCAAACAGTGACACCTGAAATACCGTAGAAAGTTGAAAGGCTTATCCAGTAAAATTAGAAAGCCAAATACTAATAGCATGTAATAACTTGATTATTTGCTCAAGAGACAAGTTTCAGTGAGCTGGAGTCATTGTTAATGATTTCAGGCACTAAGGGCTCATTACCATTTGTTTGTTTTCCGATCAGCATAGAAGAATATTCTTACAAAGAATGAAATTATTTTCTAACGTTATATTTCACAAAAGTAAAAACTGCTTTCAACATTATTCATATTCTTTAAAGTATCACTTTATTTCTGTATCCAATACATTCTTTTTTTGGTAAATTTAGTAGAATAATTACTGTCTTAGACAAAAATAATTTTGTCTTATTTTTTTCCAAAAACTGTGTTAACACAATTTTTGAACTGTGGTAGGATTTTAATTTAAATTTAATGAAGAAATAGCAGTATTTTGAACTGGCACATGCAGCCTAATTCTTTTTCTTTTTGTAATATATGCAATTTATGATATAGGCTGCTGATATAGGCTGGAAATGATAGAGGCTAGAGATGATTACTAGCAATATGATGGGCTGAAAGAAACAACAGTCCTAGACTTTCAATAATGAGGAACTTTGGAGGGAAATAGCCATATAAACATTATTGAAAAGCTAATGGTGTATAGGATTTGCTTCACTGAGCAACACAATTTCAGACTGTTAAGTCTGTATTTTCTGTAGTATTTATTTATCTGATCATTGAACTTGTCATCCACGTTTCAACTGATAGGTCACTCACTGAGCAGTATATTTGGATTGGGAGTTAAACCTGGATTCCAGTCCAACATTTTAATGATTGCACACATGACTTTCAATCAGACAAAAATCAGCTCCCTGCCATATTTCTTTTGAAAAAATACAGATATCTGGGAAGATCCATAGTTTCATCTTACTACTTTATACTATTTGTGCTTTTGCTTAGAGAGATATATAACAAAACCATGATTGTTGACCAACCGTGAACTTGCTTTTTCTCCTGGCATATTTTAGAGTCTCAGTGGCTTATTCTGGTTTGCATGTTATTTACAGCCTACTCCAAATAGCTTCAACAAACATAGTGAGACTTTGTTCTCCTTCACATGATATATCTATGCATGGGGAATATTCTAAAAAACTACATAACTGAATATTTCTTTATGCCAAATAAAATAATACAATACAATACAATAAAATAATATAATAATATAAACTAACCCAAACCACTATCTCCCTCCACACATACTAAACTATAGAAGTTTGACAAAATGATCCAAATTTTGCTTCCATTAAAAACTATCTGTTATATTAATATTGCGCATCAAGGGCTCTTTGGAGAGAAGCAATTCCATAACATTATCCCTCTGTCTCTTCAAGAAGAATTGTTATAGAGCAAAGCTTGCAAATCAGCTCAGTGACCAATTCAGAATCAGCCCACATGTTTTTACACTTACCAAAACTCCAAACATCACTCTGGTGTGTATAAATGCGATGCAAAATTGACTCCAAAGCCATCCATTTAATTGGAACCTAGAAAGAGTTGGAACCGTTGCAAGCAGATGAGAATCAAAGTTTATTACTTTAAAAAGTATGACAATATGTGCTAATGCTTGCAAAATGTTGTTTTATATATATCATTGCAGCTAGCCAGCCACTCATGATAGGTATGTTATGTATATAACCTAGAACTACTGCTCAAAATATGAAAAGTTGAAAGAAGCATTGCCAGCAAAATGCTCATATATTTTTACTAAATGTAGGGGAAGAAGTGGTCTTTTTATGATGTGAATTTTATAAGCCACCTGCTGTCACCTAGGTGTGAGCTGAGTGACAGCCATGAATTATTTATAAATAAATAGCTCTACAATTGAGAATTATAAAATTGTTTGGTAGAGATGGTTACAGATGATGGCATATTTCTCAATTTAAAATTCCACTGAAATTTTACTTTTACTTCAGGGATAAGTAATGTCTTTCTCAGCATTCAACATGCAACTTGCTGTACGCATGTTATATCTCTATTCAGTCTGCTAGAAGAACTTCTAGTGTGCTTCTGGGTGCAATTCTGGAGGTACTGGTTGTCATCTATAAAGCTGTTCATGGCATAGGAATTTGTGGGATGGCTGTCTCTTTCCACTAGATCCAGAAGTCAGAAAAAAATATATCTTGTGGGACTCAGGAAGTAGGGCTTTTCTGTTGCTATGCCTCTCTTTTGGAACATGACTTTCTCCTGGAGAATAGATTGGCCTTAATCTTGCTAATACTTAGAACGTTTCTGGAGGGCTAGGCTGAGGAAGCTGCATACCTTCTGCCTACCTTGATTGTGCTGCCAAATTTCACTCTCCAGATTGCAATAAATGAAAATGATTGTGCTGCCCCCTCCCCTCCCAATGATCACCTTGCTAACTCATTCTAGGCCTTGTGTCTCCTTCCTTCACTCTGCTCTCTAATGTTAATGTGTGTGTGTGTGTGTGCGCGCGTGTGTGCACGCACATGGGGTCTCCCCCTTCTAGTCCTGTATCCTCAACAGAGGATTGGAAGAGAGCTGTAACAAGTTCTGCAACTTGGGGGGTGGGGGGGGAAGAAGAGTCTCCAAACAATTTAGCCAATTCTGGGAAGGGAGGGAGGGAGAGTGGGAAAGAAGGAAGGGGAGGGAGGGTGAAGGGAGGTAGGGAGGGAGAGTGGGAAGGAAGTGAAGGGAGGGAGGGAGGAAGGGAGGGAAAGAAGGAGAGGGTTGGAGTGAGCAGGAAGGAAGGAAGGAAAGACGGTTAAATTAGTTCTCTGAAAAGGGAAGTCTCGAATACTTCTACCATAACAGACCCAACTGCTGGAAGTGTCCCCTGCAATTGTATCCCTTGCAAGCATTCTGTGGTGAAGATGGAGCTGCTGCCAAGGTCGGACCCAGCACCCCAGAGATCACTGCCGCCAGACACCATACCCAGGCCATCAGCTTTCCTTCCTTCCTTCCTTCCTTCCTTCCTTCCTTCCTTCCTTCCTTCCTTCCTTCCTTCCTTCCTTCCTTCCTTCCTTCCTTCCTTCCTTCCTTCCTTCTCCAGACACAATTAAACAACATTGAAAAGAGGGCAGAGTGAAGGAAGGAGACAAAAGGCCTAGAATGGGTTAGCAAGGTGATCATTGGGAGGGGAGGGGGCAGTCATCTGATCTGGGTTATTTATTCATTTATTGCAATCTGGTGACTGAAAATTGGCAGCACAAACAAGGTAGACAGAAGGTCTGCAGCTTCCTCCAGAAACATACATACCTTCTCAGCAGGCATATATGTCTACCAGGTGGCAGGAAATATTAAATGCCCTTTTATGAGCTGAAATTGCAGCAGCATTACTAAAAACAGCCACGGCGATAAATAATTGAGGCGCTGTGCGGCAGTCACTTTGGTTGCTGCTGATCCACGGAGGGGATTTATTGAGTAAACAAATAGCATGAAAAAATAAATAAATTTTAAATGCATTTAATCGGCAGGCTCCACAAACGTATGATAATCATACATTTCTGAGACAGACATTTGGTGCTTTGCTTGTTTAATACATCAGATGAATGTACCAGATAATGCACTGTTTTCCCGCTGCCCCATGCCAGGCTGCCCTCCCCAACAGTAGGAGCTACACCACCCCCACCATTTGCCTGCTTCCCCACTCACGCCACCCACATTCGGAGAAGCTGTGCCTGCCCCACCATTTGTCTGTGCACCCACCCCACAACTCAGCCCCTGCAATCCCCCACCACATGCTGCCACCATGCAGCACTATAGCTTCTCCCTGTCACTGATTGGTTGGTGGCTAACTGTCCCAAGCAGAAAAAGGCCGGGGACAAAGGGCGTCTCGGCGAAAGGGCCAGGCTGAAGGGCATGCGGTGAATGGCAAGGGGCCCATTGGCCAGGGAGATTGGGTGGGTGAGGGCCAGCTGAGGAGGAACACTGAGTGGAGGTGCAAAGCAAGAGGTGAAGGAGGCATGGCCAAGGGTGGGAGGTGAAAAGCCCTCAAGACATGGATATCAGCTTGTTAAGAGTCTGTGCCATTTGGTTGATTTGGCTCACTGGCTGTCATCTATATTATTTATTTATTTGAATCCCGCCTTTATGTGTTAGTAGTTTTTCAAAATGTTGAAAGCTGCCTAGAATCAGTCTATTTGAGATGGCAGGATATGTAAACCAACAAGCAAACTAAAAAAACAAGCAAACAAATAAAATATAGATAAATTCTATATTTCTAAGCTTGACCTATTCTGGGTAGGTTATATATAATTTCTTTGTCCATATAGTTTCCACCACTCGGAAAGTGACTGAAAACTGAACTTGAGTATCTGAAAACTCAACATTGTATAAAGCAAACTAGAAGGGAGAAATAAGTTGATGCTCTTACTTTTCCTCCTTCAGCATGGTACTCCTTCTCTTCTGCACCAAGTAATTTGGCCAATCCAAAGTCTGTGATTTTCACATGCTGGGGAGTCTTAACAAGAACATTTCTGGCAGCCAAATCACGGTGTACTAAACGGCGTTCCTCCAAGTAATTCATTCCCTAAACATGTTAACAGTTAAAGCATCTTATTGTACCACATAACATCTATAACCACACTGTAGAAAATATTAACAAAATGAATTTTGTATTTACAGAATATTGAGATAGTCACAATAAAGCTGTTGCTTTTACAGCAGTAGTGAAAAATGAGTGCATGTGCAGAGCAAGGATGTATTAATAGGTATTTATTAAAACACATTCCTGGCACTCCTGGTTGTGATTGTTAAGCAATCTCCTGGGTTTGAGATGGGGCAAAAAAGCGCCTTGTCAAGTTCAGTTGCCCACTGTGTAGAGAGGAAATTGCTCTAGCGAGCTAGAGGAATGTATCTGAGCTCAGATACATTTCTGCAGATTGCCAGAGCAAATACTTGAGGGTTTTAGCTCCATTTCTGCAACCTGCTGGAGGAGTTCAGTTTCCTTCAATGCATAGAATTGAACTGCTCTAACAGACTGTAGGACTGGGGCAGGGTGTCTGTTCCTGCTAGAGAACTTCAGCTTTATTCTGGATATGTAAGACAACTGCTTTGGTGAGTTTCAGAAACAGAGCTTGGATCTTTGGGATTTAAGTTCCATTTCTTCATTTTAAGAAAGGAATTCAGCTCCCATTGGTAGGAAGCTCTTTCAGCCAGCTCCCTGAGGCAAGAGGGCATCCTGTCAGCAGGCAGCAGCAGCAGGTTGAAATCTTCCCTATTGGTTTTTTCACTGACTGGAAGAGAAGATTGCAAGTCATGATCAAATGATTGCAAGGCTTTTTGTGTGAACAGATTGCCAATACCCAGACTGTGATCATTTGACTGCAAAGGGTAAAAGTGTACTGTTTCTGAGTCTGTTGTAACTTAAATTATTGGACTTAACCTGAATTTTAAAACACACCCAAAATTTCAAGGGAAGCTTTAATGTAGCATGTGTAGAAACTAAAAACCAAGAACTGCTTGTAGGCATCAGCTAGATCAGAGTGACAAACCTGAATTTAGGTTTAGATAATAGACATTTTTGGAGAACTAGATGGAGTTTGTTGTTAATATACCTTTGCAATCTGCACACACCAGTTGAGAAGGTATTGGGATCCGATGTTATCTTTGTGTTCTCTGACATAGTCAAGAAGGCAACCATAAGGCATAAGCTGGGTGATGAGTTGGACAGTTGATGTGAGGCAAATTCCCAACAAACGGCACACATGGGGATTGTCGACACTTGCCATTACATATGCTTCCTAACCAAAACACAGAGAGAAAATTACCTACTGTGGGAGAAATTATAATATTTGGATATAACATCTTGTCTCAGAAGGTAAGATCTACCCTCTTTCTTTTAGATTTCAGGAAAACCTGGCTGTGCTGACTGGCATGGGGTCCTTAAGGAAAAATTGTTGGATAGAAGCAGTTGGTGCACTAACAGAGAAGGCACCCCACTTCTCCCCTCAAGACCCTTATCTATAATAATTGAGAAAAATAAACAAACAAACAGACAGACAGACAGAATTAATCTGAATCATGCTAAATTCTATGTGGAATGAGAATTAATCTGAAGGCTAGAATTGATACATTACACTTCAACATAGGACAATTATATTTTAAATTTTCCTCTCATTTAAAAAGGTGATTGCTTCAGTATAGAAGTCCTGTAGGAAGAAGTCAATGTTTTTTTTTCTCTTCTTTAATGCACATGATCTAAATAGGTACAGTATATCCACGTATCAAAATGACAACTTTCAACTATGTATACTTGTAAAGTGTAAATTACCATCTCAGGAGGAATACTGAAATAAAAACAAAATAGCTTAATTGAATAAAGTTCAATAAAAATAAAATAAAAATACATTATCTGTTATATAGGTATAACATTTTAATTAATTTATTTAAAAGCAACATAATTTTTTGAATTAATGGCACCAACACATATTTTGATGCTTTTCTGTCCATTCACTGCTAGGATTCCTGACAATTAATAAACAAATTAATACTACATAAAATATAAGAAAATAATTTGCCACTACATTTTCCAAACCTGTAAATTAGATTATAGAGATCTTAATAGGCATTGTACAAATAAAAAAGGTGAATGGGAGAGAAAACAGAAAATACAATCACAAGAGAAAATACATATGTTCACACTTACTGTTAGAAAATCTTACATTATGGCAACTGTCATTATCTAATGAAGACTATGTTAAGAGAAACCATAACAACAATTAGTCTCAATAAATCAAATTTCATCTCCTCTCAAAAGTAAGAAGTTTGTTTGTTCAATGACTTAAACTGTGTTTTTTCTTTCAATTTCATCAGTTTCTAGTTCTTTAATATCCAAAAGCTCAAGCAAATAATATCTTAGTCATAATATACTGAATCACTCATTATCTAGTAATTGTACTTTTCTGTCGTCTGTCCCATTCAGTCATCTAGCAAAGGAACATTCCTGGCCATTTGTTTTGCCAAGAGTATACTTTACTGAAGCTTAAATGGTTAGAGAAATAGTCTGAGCTGAATCTGAGGTTTTCCCATGCTAACAACACAAAGAAAGTTTCCCTTCCCCCTGATGCTCAGTTATCTACAAATATCCAATCAGGTGCTTGTTTATTATTCAGGAAACACGTGCTCGGTTTCCAGGTCTGCGTATTGTTAATGATCTTGGCTGGCTGGAGCTTTTCACACAGGTCAGCTGAACTTTCATTCCCCCATTTCTTCACACTCCAATCCTAATGTCTGGCTGCCAGCTGATGAAACATCTCATTTATCCAAGCTTAATGAGCTGGCAGCCACACACTAGTTTTATTGGGAGGGGCAGAGGGAAAGATTGGAGTGTGAAGAAATGGAAGGCAAGGTGAGCCATGTGAGAAACTCCAGCCAGCCAATGTCATTAATGATATGCAGAGGTGGGAACCAAGCACCTGCTTACTGAAGCTTATATGTTTACAGAAGTAGCATAAGCTGAATCTGAGGTTTCCCCGTGCAAACAACACAATGGAAAGTTCCCTCTTCCCCCCATGACATGTTTTTCCGCACTTGCAGAAAACATGCTGATTTGGAGAATGATGGATCTTGCACAAGTTTATATATAAATATATATTACATCTGATCCACAATACCACAAGAATCCATTTTCAGCAGTGCCTCTTAGAAATCATTGCATGTGCCACAAATGTCTCTGTAGTGTGAGGCTGCTAAATTGGAATATGGCCCAAATCAAAGAAAGAAGAATTATAGAGCAAAATGCTTCATTTCTCAAATAGTCTTTAGTTCATATAGGAAAGATTGAGTGATTTCAATGGGAAGATCCAGAATATTAAAAAAATGGTATGCATTACATGGCTCGGTCAAATATACTATGTATTATAAAGGTTTTTCTAAACAGTTCTTCCTTAGTCTGCATATTTTTTATTCCACTATAATAAATCTAGTATCATAAACATATGCTTCTTTGCTTTGTGTTTTATAGGCTCCTATTTCATTAATTATTTTTTTTTTAATTTCTGACACTATTTTTATGAATTGACTGAAAGTTCCAAATCTTTACAAACATAAGCTTGAATTCTGTTAGACTAGAAATTTGATCTGCATGGGTTGTGCCACCTATCAGCCATCAGAATGTGGAGCTGTTCCAGTATTCCAGTGGCTACTAAATTTGATAGTATAAAAACAAACAGCTATCAAGAAAGAATACTGAAGCCCTTGTGCCACCATGCACTTTTGGAAAAAATAGACTAAGTTTTTGTTGTTAAACTATAATTTGGAATATCTAAGGTAAACCATGGCCTATCAGAAGTAAGTTCAGTCTTCTGAATTCATCCTAATAAAGTCAAATGAAACTGGCTGGAAAATGGACTGAATTATTGTTAATATCTCTGCACAAACAATCACTCTCAACTTGACAACAATCAGGAGGGGGGTGGTTGTAATGTCTGAGATGAGAATGGAATGCCAAGACTCTGTCTTAGACTGTGAGACTGGGACAAAATAGCCATGGATTTCATAGGTGAGCTGGTAGATAGTGGTGGGAACACTGTAATGTGGTCCGGTATTGATCTCTTTTCCAAGCAGGCACATTTCATACTGTGCCTAAAACTCTCTTTACCCAAAGTCCTATCGAAAATGTTCATGCAGCACATTTACAGACTGCAAGGGGTACCAAAAAGGGTTGTTTCAGACCGGAGGGTGCAATTCACTGCAGAGTTTTGATGGGAATTCATGGGATTGATAGGCTCATCTCAGGGGCTTAGTTCCACTTTTCATCCAGTACTAACTGGGCAGCAGAATGAGCTAACTCAATAGTGGAGCAATAAAATGTTATGTAAATTATCAACAAACTAACTGGGCTGAGCTGCTACTGTTCGCTGAGGTGGCCTATAATAACTCGGTGTATAGCAATACAGAACTTACCCCTTTTAAGGTGGCTACTGGGGCTCAGTTCATAGTATGCCGGAGCTTCTCCAGGGAGCACCATCCTCTGCAAAACTGGAGGAGTGGATGGATTCTCTGAGAGGCACATGGGTTACAGTGTGCAAGGTACTGAGAAAAGCAAGGGAGGCCTAGAAAAAGCAAGTTGACCAGAAGAGGGCCACTCACAGGGAATTCCGAGTGAGAGATAAGGTATATTTTTCCACAAAGTATCTAAACCGAAGACAGGCCTGTAAAAAGCTAGGTACTATGTATGTAGGTCCTTTCCCCATCGTATGCATTATAAACCTGGTGGCAGTGGAGTTGCAGATGCCGAGAAGCCTTAAGCAGGTCCATCCAGTGTTCCACTGCAGTCTATTAAAACCCGTGTGAGACTCCAAATTAAGACCAGTAGGAGGACCCCCTCCACCTCCAGATCTTGTAAAAGGAGAACAGCAGTATGAGATTAAGGACATCTTAAAGCATATTTAATAGATAACTACACTTGTTGCTCCATTCAACAATGAATAAGGAAAATTGAGAGAATAAATATATGAAGAAAGGATTCATTTGTTGAAAGGAAGACTGGGAAAATAATGCTAGAACAGAGTTCAAAAGATCCTTGGAAAGAAGTGAGAAATTTAAATAACAAAAATCATTACATGATATAGTGAATGATGCTGCAACAGACAAGATTTAGTTAATTTTCTTTTAATCCCTTTAGTTCTTTTAGTTAATTATTTCTCATTTATTTTCTCCATTTTGCATAACCTAGCTCATTCTGCAAAGGAACAATATGCTGTCTACATATGTGGTATATTCAAAATAGTAACATTTTATAATTATGTGGATAAGATAAAGGAAGGAGATCATTTCTTATGCAACACAAAGTAATTGCTTGAAACAAATTAATCTTTTCTAAATCCACTTCCAATTTTGCCCATCTAAATATGCCTTTCCTTTTTTTTGTTGTAAATTTCAGTTCATCTACATAAAATTTATCAAAAATTTACAGAGTGGAAATACTAAATACAGTAGTCCTCAACTTATGGCCAATCATGGGTTTTGCACAGTAGCGACTGGTTGCAGGCTTACAGATTCTCTGCACCCCCATGGCTAATTTTGTCCTGCCTGGGTCTAAATGGGTCTTAAGTTGCCCCAGAGAGGCTACAAAGAAAGAAGGGTGATCCAGTGATTCTGGAATGGCAACGGCCATTCTGTTCGACTTGGGGAAAGCCTTCTAACCTGACAGGAGAAAGGCTGGCTGTATTGCATCGACCAGCCCAAGCTACTAGCAACCGAAGTCCAAAAGCACTAACCAGCACAACTGTGAACAACATGCTTGAAATTGGGTGATCTTCTCTTTTCTATTCTTGGAAAAGATTCCCAAGAAGCAAAATACCTCTGAAAGGGAAGGAGGGGGATTTCTGTCCCACCCTTATACCAATGGAAGCAGCGAATTAATCTTTTTATGGAAGATCAAAATTTATGAAATTGAAAAGCAAATAGTTGCTGACACCTAGTGGTGGATGAAGACTATGACAGCTATGACTTTAATATAAGACTTGGTGAAACCTGGGAAAAGCTAATCTGTGTTTGTGACCTTCAAAGTTTTAACAACAAAGAACAGCTGTGACAAAAAAATACAATAATCTGGGCTGTGGACAAAGACAGAATTATAAATTTCAGGAAAAAAAACTTTTTTGAACTGTTTGGATTACAAATATCTATTTAATTGAGACTCTAAAGCTATTTGCAGAGAACAGAAAGGAAGAGAAAAACTCAAATTCTTGGTCATCATGGATCAGAGACATGTAGAAAGAGCATATCAAGAAAACATAAATACTTCACAGGAGGAGATATATAGTATACTGCAACGAATTCAAACAACAATGACTTTAAACCACAAAGAAATCCAAAATAACTTTTGAAATATAAGTCAATCTATTTCTAAGTTAACTCTACAGCAAAAAATTCCCAGAAAACAACAACAGAGAAGGTGCAGATCAAACAGATAAATGGATATAGAATTGAGAATAGAGACTTAAAGATGGAACTTAACAAAACAAGGAAACATGAATTAATCCTAGTGGGGAAAAAATTCACAAGAATTGGAAAAAACAACTTACCCCTTAAGACTACAAATAAATCTGAAGACAAGAAAACAGATTGGTTAAAATGGACTGTAGAGATGTCAGGAAATCGGAGAGAAAGAAAATGATAAGAGAAGTGGAGAGAAAGGAAAAGAAAAAGATTTTCAACAAACGTGGAAAGGCAGAAGCCCCGTACAAAGACACTTCATCTGATTTATTTTTTATATCTACAGCATCATTTACAAACACACGGAAAAACGTTTTGATTCAGCAAAATACATTGATTAAGAAAGATATTGGGCAAAGGAAAAAAGACTAAAGTGGAAACCAAGAAAATGTGGGGACTTACCAGAGAGAATACTTAAAAAAGAAACATTTGTTTGAATATGGTTAAAGAAATAGAAAAGTTTTGAAATATATATGTCATTCTAAGAGATGAATTCCCTAAATAATATAGTATGCTTTTTCCCCTTTTTTGTTCTCTTTCTTAATATAAAAAAGTTGAAATAGATAGATAGAGGAAATGTTTTAGAAATGTTTAGAAAGAAAATTATGATGGATAAAATGGATAAAAATGTTTTGAATAAGAGTTAAAGGACTAGATGACTAGATGTATTAAATGGAATGTTTAAAGACTAAACATATTTTTAATTATGGTTAAAAAGAATAAGAAATTTAGGAAATAAATATATATTAGCTTAGGAGGGATATATATTGTAAGTACTATGTTATTTTTTATGTTTCCATATTCCTGCTCTCCTTTCTTTTTCTTTTTTCCCCATTGTTTTATCTATTCCTTAAGAAATGTAAAAGTGTGAGATGGTTCATATGGAAAAAAATAAGAGTTAAATTTTTAAATTTAATTAATTTTTGAGAAAATCTTAACAAGTAAGAATACCTAGAATTTGGTGGGAGAAACAAATTAAAATAAGGGCTGTAACAGGATCTATGATAAGGCAACCAGAATGATTGGATAGAAAAGAAATATTATATTGATGTGACTATTATTTTTAGGAATATTGTGAAAAATATATATTTAATTGTTATCTATCAAAACAATAAGAATTATATTAACCCAATGTTTGCAAAAGATGATATTTTAGGAAAAGAGGATATCAACTAAAACCATTATGTGGATTATGGATTATAGAAATCAATTGTTAATGATTGTTTCACAAATGTAACCCAGACAACACACTGTTCACCAATTATTGTGATTTATGTTTTTTTAAAAAAATCAATAAAATATATTACAAAAAAAAACAACTTATGGCCAATCATGTAGCAATTATTTGAAGTTATAACAGACCATTCCTCAAAATCTACTCATGACCAAGTTCCAAAGTTACAGTAGCTGCATATGGTCACATTTTTATGGCCATTTGCAGCATCCCTTGAGCACAATTGCAATATCTTTTGCTGTTTTTTTAGTATTTACTTCTGATTTCAAGTAAAAAATAACCATTGGAGAAAATTAATTCATTTAATGACTATTCTGATTGCAAATGACTGATGCAAAAAAAAAAATAAATCAAAAAATCAGTTGTGGTCACATCATGCCTTGACTCATGACTGCAATGATTTATGACTGTAATGACAGGCTCAATTATGAGTAGGAGTCATGGAGAATCTATAGTCATTTTAAGGAATCCAAACATGGTCTTTCTGTCTAACCCAGTTGAGAATAAATATCAGTTCCAAGAAATACTACAGTGAAATAAATACTTCACCTTCACCAACAATGCCTTTGTCTACATGCTATAAAATTCCTACAGTCAATATTTTAAACCTTCAAACAACAAAACAACAACAACAACAACAAAGAAAGCTCACATCAAGAATTTCTTTGTTAGCTTTGGGTGATGTAGCCTCTCTTAATTCCTTAATGGCTACAGGAATTTTAACTTTTTCTCCTTCTGGAATCCAGAGACCCTGTAGAAAAACCAAAATGGGTCAAATTAAGACAAAAAGCAAGTAAAATAGATTATGAACAGACTTTAATACATCGATCAACAAGTATGGAAATATAAATAACTTAGTTTCTGGATAAATGGTTTTTGATTTTAATACAGTAAATATAAATGTACCATATATCTTAAAATCATATAATAATTTGAGTGGGCAACAGCATGATTTTATGTACAGTTTTTATAATTACTGTTGCCAGTGGGACCTAATTCCAAATAAATTTATACAGAACTAATTTTTCACTAATATACAGACACAAATACCTACATACATATTCAGAATATATGATAATTTACCTGATAGACAGTACCAAAAGCTCCAGAGCCAAGGACTTTTACTTTTTTAAATTCTGTTTCTTTTAAGATTCTTAGAAGTGCTTGGTTTGGTGCTTCCCCACTTGGTGTCAAAGGTTCAACAAGCTATTGAATCAAAAAGAACATGGCTTAAGAAGAGAGTTTCTTTTTAACTATAATAGTGTACAAGACAGGGTGGTTTTTGAAAAACATAAAACCAATGATTCAAACCTATCTGTGCTATAATATTATAAATCTGTAACAAATTACTTGGCAAAACATTGCTAAAAATAATCAGCTTCCTCATCATTAGAAATACCATCATGACCTTATTTATATTATAATAGCTCTAATACTATTAGGAATATACAAATATTTAGAAATACTATCTTCTTTTTTGAGCTAGAAGAATGTGGTTTCATCCCAGAGAGAAAGGTCATAATTCCTATTGAAAAAAATACAGAGTAACAGACAACTTAGAAAGTCTTCAAGATGCTAGTGCATTGTGAATCCATACTAGTTAGTTCTTTTCTGAATCATTAATTATATTTACCTCTCTTTCTTGCAGCAGTCTGCGCAAAGTACGTTTTCTAACAATCTGATGCCTACGCACAAAAAGACCAATACCCAAGGCTATAACAACTAAGCAAAGAATGCTTCCAACAACTCCAGCTGCAATTGATGGGATTTTAGATCTACAAGACAAAAATAGTTATTATTGCCTATATATTAATGATAAAGCCCAGTGCTTTTTTTCTAAAAAAAAAAAGGTGCCGGAACCCTAACCCTAACCCTAAACAAAATTTTAATGTACAGATAATACCACCAGAAATTATTTTAGCCTTATTAATAAATGTTGTTATTGATGTTTTTTTTAAAATCCCATTTATATGCCGCCCTTCTCTGAAGACTCAGGGCGGCTTACAATTTAAAGCACAAATCAATGTGCTTAGCAATAGACTTCATTCTATGTATGCCTGCTTATTAGGGCTTTTGCCCCCCCCCCCAGCGGCATTATTACAAAGTCAGCTTATTGCCCCCAACAATCTGGGTCCTCATTTTACCTACCTCAGAAGGATGGAAGATGTTAAGCTCACCATGGAAAACATCAAATATTGTTATGTATATACTAGATTAATTATTTAAAGACTGAAGTGCAACATAACTTGATTCTAAATAATCTATTTTTTAAAACACACAACAGTCCAAACAGTAAAAGTATAGTCCAAATTAAGAATATTTCATTTTTAAGAACTGTTTAATTTAAAGTGGTATAGTTGTAATAGATGGTTATAGATTCAAAATAGTTTTCAAGAGTGTACAAAAGATACTTTTTTTTCTAGCATCAGCTAAATTAGACATATTACATTTGGAAAAATGTTTCTCATTTCTTTCCTGTTACCTTTATTGATTTCATTGCAGAGATGTTAACATAGGAAATAGATTATTTTGTTATCTAATTTTACCTACCAAAAGACAGAAGCAGATGAAAAATGTGGGGTTCTTTCCTGTTGGCTTTTTTGAATTAGCTGTTTTAGATTCTAAAAGTTTAGTTCCTAAAGAAGTAACCTTGTAAATAATTTTAATGTCCTTCTCTAGTGCAGGGTAGGCAACCTTGGCTCTTTTATGACTCAAGGACTTCAACTTCCAGAATTCCTGAGCCAGTATGGCTCAGCTTGGAAACCTCTCTCTTTCCCCTCAGCTTGGCTGGCTCAGGATTTCTGGGAGTTGAAGTCCACGAGTCATAAAAAAGAGCCAGGATTGCCTACTCCTAAAGCCAATAGAGGAAGCTTTTTTTTTTTTTTTTTGCAAAAAAAGGTGCCAGAACACTGTTCTGAGCGTTCTATGAGAAAAAAAGCCCTGATAAAGCCAGTTCATCATTCATGAGCATTTGTTGCTGTAATCACAAATAATAAATGTAGTACTAATATTTTTGCTTTTAGTTTCCTGGTTTAGGCTACTGAATGAAGAGCATGTATGTTTTGTGAGGTTCATTTACACTTCTGTAAAATTATGATCTTCAAACTATAATTTGCTATACATCCTCATAATATTTGCTAAACATAAAAAGAAAGTTATGTCATCTGTATCTATTAATACATCTATGTGGAATTTTCTATAATTAGAAAATTTTCTATAATTAGAAAATTAGACATTAGGAAAATTAATATTGTACAAAACAAAGATGTGATTATGTGGTTAGGACCTAAGAAGCACTGCAGGATAGTAGAAAGTTTCTATCCATTAACTGATGGATAGAAAATAAATTTAATAAGATTTAATAAGATTGGATTAATGATCTCTTTCCTATTGGCTAATATTTTCATGCTGTGATCGGAGTACAGTAATGCATTACCTCTTTCTTTTTGACCATTCATATTAAAAATTGTGTAACTGATGTAAATGAATAGTGAATCTGGATTTGTTTTCTAAAGCTACAACTAAAGAAATATACTTTGTGTACCAGAATCTAATTTATTAAAATCTGCTTTCCTTTGCCACAATATTCTTGGCTTAATTGGACACAGCTATAAATGGACCTCTGTAACTTGACATTAGTTAAGAATAATTACCCATTAAGGCAGCCTTCAGGTCCAGGTCCTTTGCATCTGCAAATGCAAGGAAAATAAAAAGGATTAGCAACAGAATTAAAAACAGATCAGAATATTTTAATTTAACATTTAACTGTTTGCCCTGTGAACATCAGGATAATACCATGTGATTATTACTGAGAGTTATTGTGGCAGTCAGCTTCAGATATATTCACTATCCCAGCAAAGTAATGTTTCTGCTATTCAGACTATATAAAGCAATTCATTGCTCACAAAGACATAAATCTCTCATTTTATTTTACAAATAATGTTAAATCACAACAAAAACACTAAAACTAACCACATAAAAATTAAATAGTCAGCCATACTATAGGGAACGATATACACTGATTGTGGATCATGTGCCTAGTTTTCTTATTTATAGTTTTCTTATTGTTATGAAATACCAGTTGCTTTCTACAAAATGAGTAATAACTTATATAACTCTTATAAATAAACATATTTGGATATGGCAAATGATCATGGTTTAAGAGAAATTTATATGAAATTTATATGAAGAACAACTTCACATTCAGCACCTAAGCAATCATTTAAATAATTCTGTAAGAAATATTTAAAGTTCTTTCATTCCACCAATGAAAATCAGTAGGTGAGGCCAATAAATTTCATTTATTATAAATATTTACACAGAACTTTAAATTATATTCCCAGGATGATTAAGAATAAAGCAATTAAAAGTTTTTTTATGGTGACCATAGTGGAACACAACCCAAAATGACCTTAGGCATTATTCCACATTTCTCAGTCAAATTAATTTTGTAAAAATGCTTTTAACAAAGCACAAATGTAATAAATAAATAAATTTATGATGAAGTGATTCTAAATGAATGGCTTGCTTAAGCCTAAAGTTAACAAAATAAAGTTGTCCTTTAATTCAAATTTTATTCCTGGGGATTGTGGACACATTCCTGTGGTTTTTTGGCACTAGTACCAAAGTAGTTTGCCACTCCCTTTTGAAATGTTTTTATTTTTCAATCTAGACCACAGTCCTATTTTTCTTTAGAGCTTTCCCATCTCTGTGGCAGATCTCTATCAGTACACATATAACAATCAATGTTGACTGTAACATTGTCTCTGTCTGGCTTATTACTGGCAACTGCAATGACAAAAGAGGAACAACTGCACTACTATACATTGCAGAATCATTGTGAGAAAGCAAACCATTAAAACTATTAACCAATGGCCATTTTATATTGGAAAACAACAGCTGCATCATCATCATGAGATTGATTGAAATCTGCTAAGTATCTCTATAGATTGAATTATGAACTAATCTTTATAAATGGAATTAGTTTACTAGCCTCTGCATACCAGGTTTTCCATCAGTATATTCAAGCATGTATATTCAGTATATTCAAACATAAAGACCACTCTTACAACTTTAGAACATGAATCCATTTTATGTGATTATGTAGCTTTTAAGAATGAGGCAATATATTTAATTAGGTAGATGTCAGACCTCCCCCTGTTTGCTCTTTCAGGAAACTAAGACTTGTGACTCTATTTAGTTGAAGTAAAGGAACTTTTACTGAAATAAACTGGTTGCAGAAAAGTCAGGAGGAATCTGGTGTTCCTGCGCAAAATATAAAGCTATTCTTTCCAACTCCCATTCCCTCTCAACTCCTGACCAGTATCCCGGCCAGCCAATGTGATGCTAGTAAGATGTTTTGAGAAACTCTAAGCTGTGAAACTGGTAACATTCCATTCTCAGAGCAAACAGACTTGAAGATCTTGGTACAAATTGGTTTTGTGATCTGATCTTCTTCCGCTGTCACTTCCCTCTCCCCATTTCCCATCATTAGATACATAGGTGTGGATTGCCCCAAATACCTCCCCCTACCTTTCCCTTTGATGGCAGCAACCCAGCAAAGTGCCAGGCCAACGATGGAGATCCTGACAGTAGATATGTTTTACATTCATGATAGCCTAGCCACATGATTGTCACTTTTCAGCAAATAATTTCCATGTGGGTGGCATGTTTATACATGTAGGGGCCAAATCTGTAGAACCTTCCTAAAAATCACATCCTAGCAGCACATTGTTCTGATAACCAGGATCTTTATGATTATGTCTACACAAGTACTTAGGTCATGTGTGGTTAATGTTCACAGAAAAAAATGATCCCATATGATTTCAAGGAAGTCAGCTTTGTTTTTATATAAGGATTTCTCAATAACAGTACATTGTTGGGTATGTGCTGGCAGGATTATTATTTACACTGACCAAGAAGTCAGTCAGTTTAAATACATACTTGATATCAAAGAGGACATGACTATTGTGATTTTATAATTGAACTATAAAATCCACATTTTATTCCGAATGAAATGTGACAGTCAGTATACTAGTCTTTAAAAATTCAGCATGTGTGATTATCCTGTGGCTGTGATACAGCTAATTTCATGTTTCCCTGCTCTTTCAAAAAATCACAGTTGTATAAAGGAGTATGTATGAAATACTGCAGGGGTTGCCAGCTTTTCTGGGTGGCCCAGTGAGAAAGGGAGGACAGGCACCTTTATGCATGCTTAAACACACACACAAATGTGGCTGCGTAAGCATGCGCGCAAACAGGGCCATAAGCATACGTGCTCCTCAAATGGGGCTGCTAGTGCCAGCTTGCAACTTGGCTAGTGCTGGTGAGAGGCTCGTGGCTCACAGGTTGGCTAGCATCAGTGAGAGGTTTGCGGCTTGGTTAGTGCTGGCACGCAACTCATGGCTTGGCTAGCGCCGGCTCATGGCTCAGCTGGCACTGGCACAAGGGCAGGGTGTGAGTGTGCACACATGCAAGCATGCAATGGTCAGCCACTCATGTGGCCCAGTGGCCAAGAGGCCACAGCCCATAGGTTGAGGATCTCTGGAATACTGTATAATTTCAATATAACAAACCATGCAGAATTTGCTAAATCTGTTTTTGTACCAATTGATTATTCCACAATTGAAATCAATGGCACCATTTACCATAAAACTTTAATTTAATGGACATTTGTCCACTAAATGTGAGTGGAAATTGAACAAATAATTTGTCCATTGTATTTGAAATCCACTAAGCCAATTAAACTGAGAGTTTATAGTAAGTGACATTTAAGGAAAAGCTAGGATTTTTTGTGTGGAATACTGTCATTACTAGCACCAAATTACAATTATCAGTACAAAATCAATAGGATTTAATCCCTGTGGACTCATAATTCCTATATTGGTTTACAAGCCAATATTCTGATACTATTAGAGGTCCCTGAAATATTTTATATTAACTATCCACCAGATGTCACTACAATTCCAATTCTCAAAATTTTAGCTTTGTTGTTCCCCTCATAAAATGAAGAACTTAAATAGCTAAAGAGAATAATCACAGTATCTTTCACAGTGGACTTCTGAAAAGTATCAGTATGGTTATAGGGAGAAGGCTTAAATCAGAAGAGAATGGTAATGTTGTGCAACATTACAACCATTCTTTTACTCATGTAATTATATTAAGTTTCCTCATTAAAATTGATATTTGTTTCCTAGAAGAAAACTGACTATACCAAACTATCAAATTTTTAATACTATAGTATATTTTTAAAGAGATAAATTATAGCATCAGTTTTATTTATGTTTGATTATGCATTGATTTCATATTCCTAAACCAGTTAAGGTTCTGTTTTGTTTATAAATTGAATGATAATAAATTATAACATATGATCCTTTCAATTAATAATTAAGACAAAAAAAATTCACTTACCCACGAACACAATTTGGATGGCACAACTGACATATTGAATTTTCATCTGAATATTTCCAGACTAAGGTATCATTTTCTCCCAAAATGCCAGCAGGACATGATTTAACACAATGTGGACCATCTATTACATGAGCACACTTCAAGCAGTTGCCAGGACCCTGGACAAGAAGCACAGCATTTTTTGTGGATGTGAAATACATTTTCGTTTACACTAAAAAATGTAATAATGATCAGGCTTTGTCAAACTACACCATAAAATGTGTGGAACTTCAAGAATTTACAAAGGAAGTCTTGCCGGTGAGAATGATGGATGATAAAATCTGAAATAGCTGCAGGTCAGAAGATAAACGTTTCTATGTATCTTTTATTACTTCAGTATCCTATTGATTTTTGAAAAACAGCTATTTTCAAAAATTCTATTATTATTTTTATTTTTCTACATCTTATGCTAAATATTTTCTACAAGAGGTTTTAAAGAACATACTAATTATATTCTTTATTTTGTAGGAAAAGCTAAGGCCATCTGCTTCATCTAATTACAATTATAAAGATAATTCAGACTGATATTTTTCTAATGGGTTAACCAAGACATTTAAATATATGTCTTCTCTTCCTTCCGAGCAGACTGAATCAGGTCCAATTTGCTTGAATACCCTTCCTGATTAGTTGTAATGAAAAATAGATATGCCATTCAATTTTTCAGAAGAATTGAAAGGAAAAAGAGGAATGTATTCATGCTTAAAATTTTGTAGAAAGTGGTTAGAAATTTATTAGAAAATGTTTTCATGATGCTAGAAATTACAAGTGAAAGGTTATTATTAGTATTATAATACTGGAGGACAAGTGAATACAGACTACAACTTTCTTCAATTTCTGCTTATGATTTCACTACTATAAGTAATCATAAGAAACATTTGATTTTATGCCAATCTGAAGTTTACAATATAAGTCACCTGGTAGTTTTACCAATTCCCAAAATCATTTTGATTTGAGGGTGGAGGTTCATTTTCCAAGCTTGTGGGTTGGTTTCCAAATGTTTAATTACCAGGCTAGGTAACATCTCCAGCAGAGTTTAAGGGATGTTATGTTGGTATTCTGCTTATAAAGGCTTTGTGGGCAATAGGGGTTGTGATGAGAGGGTCACATCAGGTTAGGGTCTTGTGACAGGTCTTGTGATGGATAGGTCACATCAGGTGAGGTTCATTACGAGGTGAAGTGCTGGTAGGGGGGTTGCGTGGATTGGATGAAGGCTGGTGCTATCGCTGGTTGGTTATGTGGTTGATTTGAATCTTCAGGGTTTCATAGGCTGGTTGCACTGGTAGGTCAATGTGTCTGTTGATGGAATTCTTGTGGAGTGCCAGGCTTTGATAATTTCACAAGCATGGTGGGTGGTAGCGTGGCTGATGATTCTTGTATTGCTCCAATTGAATTGGTGCTGTTCAGTGTCAGTGTGGGTAACAATTAGAGATTTCCGATCATGGCAATTTACTGTCAGCTGATGTTTATGAATTCTGGTTTTCAACTGACATGACGTATGTCCCACATAAAATTGTTTGCAATTGCTACAGTTGCTTTTGTAAATTACATTGTTTCTTTCGTCCTTCTGTATCTTGTCTTTGATTCTGGATAATTTCTGGTGGAGTGTGGCTGTGGATTTGTGGGCTATGGTATTGTTATTCCTTGAGGCTGGAGAATTTTGGCTGTCATTTCCAAAACCCCTTTTGTGTATGGTAACGTTAATTTTTGCATTGCGGTTGGCTGTGTGGTGTGTAGTGGTTTGGGTTGTGTGTGTGAGAATACAAAGTTTTTCAGATAGCCATTGTGGAGAAAGACCTCTAGCTGCCAATTCTCTTCTGCTTTTCTTAGTGCTGTGGTGCCATAGTGTGTCCTGGCCCTTCTGAAGAGATGCACTTGTTTTGTGTGCAGTGGGGTGGTTGCTTGCAAAGTTGAGAATTTGATCTGTGTGAGTGGGTTTTTCCATTGTCTAGTCTTCTGGTCAAAAATGAGTTTTTTGACTGTTTCCTCTTTGAGTGTGAATTTGATCCCGGGAAATATGTTATTAAGTAAATAGTGTGTTTTTTCAATTTGGTTGTCATTTCCAACACCCCTTTTGTGTATGGTAGGATTAATTGAGGATGATGAAGGTGTCGTCAACATAGCATCTTGAAAATTTTGGTTGGATGGTAGGTAGGGTTATGAATTTGAGTCGTTGCATGATTGCATCTGGATATGGGTGATCCCATCAGAGTACGTTGTACTTGCTTGTAGATTTTCCCATTGAACTTGAAGTATGTGTTGAGGCATAGATCCAGAAGTTTCATGATGGTTTCTATGGACATGGAGTATTCTGTGGCGGAGTCATCTTTGAGGGTGTGGTGTTTGGTGAATAGGTGATATATGATTTGTTTAGCCAGGTTAATGTTAATCAAGATGAAGAGTGCAGTGACATTCTTGTGTATTTTGGGGAGTCCATAGAATCTGGGTGTTGAGAAATCTTGTGGTTGTATGTGCTTTCTCTCTAGTGGTGTTAGCTGTTTCTCTTTTTCCATTTTCCTTAGGGTGTCTTTTATTTTGTTCTCTAGCTGTTTTGTCAGATCATTGTGGATTATTTGATAGGTGTCGGTGTCATTTAAATCAGAAGTCCCCAACCTTTTAGGCATCAGGGACTGGTTCTGTGGAGAGAGGTTTTTCTGTGGACTGGAGAGTGTGTGGTTTTGTGTGCTGCCTGCATCCCACAGTTGGGGCTTTGCTTGTTTGTGCAGACCAGTTGCAGGCATGGTACTGGTTGACAGACCGGGGGTTGGGGACCCTTGGTTTAAATAGTTTTCAACTTTGCTGATGTAGTCAGTTTTGTCCATGACCATAGTCAGTCTGCCTTTGTCTGCTGATAGAATGACAATGATTTCATCTTGGTTCAGTTTCCTTAGTGCTCTCTTCTCCTTTTGGCTGACTATTTTGTTGTGTCTATTTCACTGTATGTTGGGGATGATTCTTTGCCTGATGTCTTCTTGTGTTTCTTGGTCCAGGTGGCTTGTTTTTAGAATGGATTTGAGATTGGCTAGGAACTCAATGAGGTTGTGGTTGAAATTGAGGCCATGTGTGAGGACGTTTTCTCATTGTCTGATAGATTTCTGATCTATAGTTCTGAGTTGTTTTCTTATGGTTTTGGGGTGATCGTATTGAGTTTCTCCTGTAATGAGCTGCATTGTTGGGTTTTTCTTTTGTTGGCATTCCTGTGGATTGTGCATTCTAAAACATCTGTCAGGTCTTGCCCAATGGACTTGAGGCATATGGTTTTTTGTTCATCAGTGAAGCTTACTCTTTTTCATTTCAGAATGCAGCCTGTGTACAAATTTGTCTATGGAGATTCTCAGGTCATAGTTATACCAAAGATGCTTTTTCACGAGGCAGCTGGACTTTCTTGTATTTCTTTGAAGATGTTTCACTTCTCATCCAAGAAACTGTACAAATTCCGTGCACTTTGCAACAAGCATGATACTTGGCTGAAACCAAATGAGCAGAGGAATCGTTGGTTGTAAAGCTCTTCAAAATACTTTTCATCAGTGATGCATTGCCATTTTTCCAGGCAGTTGTGGGCATCAGTGATCATGAATCGAAGTATTTTGCGTCTGTTTTGGAAGGCTAGTTTCCATGCTTGTGGGTGGTTGTTCGGTGGTCGGTGGCAAATGCTTTTGGCAGTTGTTTGCAGAGGCATTTGTGGAGGAGGTGTAGCTGTTTTCAAATCGACAATCATCTTGTAGCAAAAGTCTCCCAATGGCAGGCAAGTCTGAGCATTGCATGCCCATTTAAGTTTGAAATAGTGGCAAATATCTGTAGCTCAGGTGTAGGATGAGGTTGAAAGTTTGTTATCTGAGCTTTTGGGTTGATTTCTGAACGTTTTATTATCAGGCTAGGTAACATTATCCGGCTAGGTAACATTTTCAGCGGATGTTACCTTTTTTACCAACTTCCTTCTTAATTTTTTCCAATGTTACCAGAGGAAAACTACTGGGAAAAATACCCTTCCCCAATAGGTGACTCCCTTGCATCACGAGAATCTGAGTTTACTCTATTTCATTTCAGAATGCAGCCTGTGTACAAATTTGTCTATGGAGATTCTTAGGTCATAGTTATCCCAAAGATGCTTTTTCACGAGGCAGCTGGACTTTCTTGTATTTCTTTGAAGACGTTTAGCTTCTCATCAAAGAAACTGTACAAATTCCATGCACTTTGCAACAAGCATGATACTTGGCTGAAACCAAATGAGCAGAGGAATCATTGGTTGTAAAGCTCTTCAAAATATTTTTCAGCAATTTTGCATGCAGTATCCAGAATAATTTCTCTGCTCTAGCCTGTATTAACCAAACTTCCTTCTTTTTTGTGATCGCCATGACAAAATCTCATGTTAATTGAATTCAGCTACTAACTGAATTCAGTGACCTCATTCAGACATCTATCAATGTTTTATTTTAGTTCCCAGTCAAGTCAGCTGAGATTGTCCTGTGGTTCCCCCATTTAATCAGTTCCAATCCTGCTTAGATTTTTGAGATCAGTTCTTGTTATTATTAGAACCTTTCTTAGTTGGTGATTACTGTTCCTATTTCTCTTGAAACCTGTCTTGTTGGTTTTCTGGCATTTTTATCATGTTATTCACATTGTGTAACAATTGGGATAACACAAGAATTGTAATTTAATGCAATATTTTAAGATACAGCAGCACAATTTAAATCCCAGGCTTAAAGCCATTACAACTGAAATATTTTAAAAATGATAAAAATACTATTGATAACTAATATTTGATATTATAGCTACAAAAGTTAAGTATGTTCTAAGCCTGCCCTATTCTGCCTATTATAGTTTTGGTGAACTGAATAAGGAAGCCATGTGGGCAAATAAATTCTCATCTAGGTTGAGAAAACAGTTTAGAATTGGATATCTTTAGGTCCCTACAGTAAAATTATATGTATCCCTTGAACGCTAATCTGTTTATATGTGAGCACACTGATATCTGCATGGGACAACAATATAACACACCCAAATACTCTTAAGAAATAAAACTGCCAAAGAATGTGCACTTACAGGTCCTGTGCAGGTTAAATATATTGGTTCAGTTGAATTTTGCACAAGGCATTCTGAATGGCACTGAAAGCACTCAGAATTTTGTTCATATTCTCGAGGCATTCTAAAAGGGATATGTAAAAAGAAATATGTCATTTATTTATATATGTATGTCTCATACTTTTAAAGATATTTTTACTAAAGAAATTTCCAAAATCTTTACTTAAAACACAAGCAAAATTTAAAAGCAACAGCAACATATATAAATTAAACCAATGTTGGATCCTTGTTTTGCTTTTTCTGAGTTCCTTCCATTATAATTACTCCTTTCTTAACTTTTTTACCATAAGCTATTACTTGTCTTTAAGTAAGGACAGAGTTTTTGCATGATAAATTACATCATTACAAACTACATTAAAATATTTAGATAGTTAATTGAGTTCCTTAAATATTATAGATATCTGAGATTTCTTTCCTTGTTTCATATTTCTTCTGCGTTTAAGTGAATTCTCAGAATAGGGTATCTCTATTAACTGTTAATAATCTCATTAGAACATAATTATAAGCAGCAGAAGCACCATGGAGGGACAATTTAAAGCACATAATCATCCTGACGAGGTTTATCACATTGACAATCCATATCTTCCAAAAGAAAAATATATCTTCTTCCAATATGTCAGCACTAAAAAAGCATATTAGTCAAATTTAGGCAGGCAAGAAATTATGACCATGTCATAACTATTAAAAAGAAGGAATATTATTAAAAATGTTATTCATTGTAGGGACATATCAGAGAGATGTACTTCCAGGTAAGTTTGCAATATTAGAAATACCCATAGATATTTGACTATGTTCACTGGATGTTGCTGTACACTTTATGGTTCATTTAGATAATCCTGTGAATAATGACTAATATGAAATCAGTTTATTCACAGAGAATTCTGATGGTATGGTATAATTTATATCAAGGGTTTTGACAAACAGACAACACATGAGTTCAAGGAGTGATTGAGCTCAATATATATATATATATATATGTATATGTATATGTATATGTATATGTATATGTATATGTATATGTATGTATATATGTATATATGTATATGTATACACATACATTCATACATATACATACACACACACACACACACACACACACACACACACACACATATATATATATATATATATATATATATATATATATATATATATATATACAGTGCTTTTTTTGTAAAAGAAAAAGGTGCCAGAAATATATATATATATATCCCTCTTCACCCAAGTGCCAATCAAAGAAGCCTTGACAGCTATCCTAAATAAATACAACCCCCCAAAACACATCCTAGATCTGACCAACCACTGCCTATCTAACACATACTTCATCTACAATGGACAAAGATACAAACAAATGGAAGGAGCATCCATGGGATCACCCCTTTCACCTGTCATCGCAAACCTCTACATGGAACACTTTGAAACCCTCGCTCTAGAAAAATCCAACCACAAACCCAAACTCTGGCTCAGATACGTGGATGACACCTTCATAATCTGGCCACACGGCAAAGAAAAACTGGATGACTTCCTCACACACCTCAATAGCATACACCCCAAAATACAATTCACCATGGAAACAGAAGCTAACAATCAACTTCCCTTCCTTGATGTCTTAGTCTACAAGAAATCCAACGGCTCCCTAGGACACACTATCTACCATAAAAAAATGCACACAAACCGCTATCTGAACGCACTCTCACACCACCACCCAGCACAGATCAACTCCGTAGCCAAGACACTCATCTCCAGAACAAAACACCTAACTGACGAACAACACCTAAAAACCGAACTACACACTCTCACTAATGTACTAACAGCCAATGGATTCCAAAGAAACATGATTACCAACTTAATCCGAAGAGAGACACCCACAAAAACCCAAGACAGAGAACAAGAAAATGGCAAAGCCCTCCTCCCATACTTAAAAGGGACCACAGACAGAATCAGGAAGATCCTCCAAAAACACAACATCAAAACAGCATTCTACACAGACAGAAAAATATCCACCATCCTAAGAAACCCCAAAGACATAATTGGGTTAGAAAACCAAGGAGTATACGAAATCCCATGCACCACCTGCCCCACCACATACATCGGACAGACCAACACAAGAATAAGTGCACGCATTGAAGAGCAGAAAAACTCACTCAGAAAGGGAGAACAAACTTCATCCCTGGTCCAACACTTTGAAGCCACGGGACATGAAATTGATTTTAAAAAAACCAAAACTATCGCCAAAATTGAACATTTTAACAACAGAATAATCAGAGAAGCCATTGAGATAGAAAAACGCCCCCACAGCATGAACAAACGAGATGATACCTCTTGCCTACCAGCCATTTGGAAACCCGCCTTGATTGACAGACGAGTCCCAACCACCAAGAATGATACCAGACCCAAACTCATGATAACATCAAATGACATCACCACCACACAACCATTCAAAAAGCAAATCCGAACCCACAATGATAACGACGCACAACCACAAAACAGAAACCTAACTACAGCTGCAACATCAGCCACTTTAAACCCCTCCAAACCACACAATAAGCAAACTGACACCCACTATAAAAACATGGCACCACCACAAACATGAAGCCGAACAAAAGCAGCACAACTCACCAGCTCAGGTCTAAGGCTGGCAGCTGAGACCAGCCCATCCACTCAAAACACACCCCCACCCAATCAGAACACACCCACCATCCAAAACACACTCCCACCCAATCAGAACACACCTAATCCCCCACCCAATCAGAGCACACCTCCACCCACAGAACACCCCCCCTCTGGCAGTTTAAAAAAGAGGAACAAACAGCCACTACCACATGCTTCTCCCAGAAGAAGGAAGCTGAAGCCACCAGCCTGAGGATGACGGATGGGATTCCGTCGAAATGTTGCTCTTACACCTTCAGTTCTACGTGGGAAAAAACCTGAATGACCAAAGATCCATATATATATATATACATACATACATATATATATGTATATATACATATACATATATATACATATACATATACATACACATACACATACACATACATATACATATACATACATACATACATATATATACATACATACATATATATGTATATATACATATACATATACATATATACATATATACATATATACACATATACACATATACATATATACACATATACACACATACACACATACACACATATACACATACAGACATATATACATACACACATATATACATATACATATATACATATATACATATATTTATTTATTTATTTATTTTATATATATATATATATATATATATATATATATATATATATATATATATATATATATATATATATATATATATATATAACACTGTTATGTTAAAACCACTTTGGCTTACATAATTTTTTTGGATAAATTAGGTTTCATGCAGTGGCAGTGGCCTAAATAAATATGAAAAATAAGTTAACAGCTAAATCTATCTCAACTCTGAAACCATTTAGTGAATGGTGAAAACATGAAAACTTAGATGGCTTAAATAGCTATAAACCTTATTATTTATTGCTGGTTACACCGTACCTGTAAGTTGATGCAAAATTTGATATTTAGGTCAACACAATATATGTAGGAATTTTTTTTGTGAAAGATAACACCTGCCTTTAAATAAAGTCCTTTAAAAAGTTTCATACTGTGCATTCATTCTGTTTTTCCTAAATTGATTACTTAACCTTGGAAGCCCATAGCAGCAGGAAAAATTTTTTTATAGCAACTAATTATGTTAAATATTTTAGCACTGCGTGCTTGACATTACAGTAGTTCATTTTTAGAATCTTTATCATAGTTATTAGCTTGAATGACTATAATTTGTTGAAATTAAAGATCTGCACAACTGGGCTAGTGGCTTTTTGGGGGGGGGGGTTGGATAACACCAACAATATAAGTTCCTTCTGAAATTGAAGAATGTTATTCAGAGGTCTCTAGTGCTAGATCATACAAAGGAGATCTTAGATTGCACTATATTTTGTAGAATGTCTTCTTAATGATAATGATAACTTTATTGTCACTTTGAATGTACACCAATCGGCATACATCAAAATGAAATTTTGTTGCTTACAGCTCTCAAAGGGTCACCACCTCCGATATATACTCCTTGTTCGGGGCCCGCTCAAATTTCACATTGTCCATTTTAGTCTCTAGGGAGTGAACGATGGCAAACAGGACAGATGGAAATGGGGCTCCCTGTGGATTAGCCCTGAAGTTAGCTTGTATTCTGACAACCTTGCCTTCTTTCCTTTTTCTGATCCTGACTCTTCCACCTTTTCCTTAAAGAGGCCTTGCTTCTTTTCTCCCCTGGAGCACACTGCCGCCGCCACCAACTCCTCCAAAAGCCTCTCTCTCTTCCTCTGGGCCTACCGACAGCCTCATCCAGTTCCTTCGCTCCATAAGCTCCAGGTCCTCTCCTCCTCTGCCTCCTCTGGAAACAGCCCTGATTTTCAATACAATCCATCACTAGGCCAGCAGTCAGATCTTGCTGCTGGTAGAACAAATTCAAACAACGCCAACGACTTTTAACGGTCTCACCAGCAGTTCCAAAACAACTAGAAACTCGCCATGCCAGCAAAGATTGTGGGTCGTATGTCGTATGTTACCTTAGTTCCACCATGTTGCTCAAACACATTAAAATCTTCCTGATCATGTGGCCTATAGCCCTTACTATCCCTCCCAAAACTATTTGCCTTCAAGAGGCAATGCAGCCGCAGCCATTCCAGGCGTCGCCATCTTAGAACACCTTGATGGCCATTGTTAAAGAAAATACAGGTGAAACTTGAAAAATTAGAATATCGTGGAAAAGTTCATTTATTTCAGTAATGCAACTTAAAAGGGGAAACTAATATATGAGATAGACTCATTACATGCAGAGCAAGATAGTTCAAGCTGTGATTTGTCATAATTGTGATTATGGCGTACAGCTCATGAAAACCCCAAATCCACAATCTCAGAAAATTAGAATATTACATGCAATCAATAAAACAAGGAGTGTAGAACAATAGAACAATATCGGACCTCTGAAAAGTATAAGCATGCATATGTACTCAGTACTTGGTTTGGGGCCCTTTTGCAGCAATTACTGCCTCAATGTGGTGTGGCATGGAAGCTATCAGCCTGTGGCACTGCTGAGGTTTTATGGAAGACCAGGATGCTTCAATAGCGGCCTTCAGCTCTTCTGCATTGTTTGGTCTCATGTCTCTCATCTTTCTCTTGGCAATGCCCCATAGATTCTCTATGGGGTTCAGGTCAGGCGAGTTTGCTGGCCAATCAAGCACAGTAATCCCACGGTCATTGAACCAGGTTTTGGTGCTTTTGGCGGTGTGGGCAGGTGCCAAGTCCTGCTGGAAAATGAAGTCAGCATCTCCATAAAGCTCATCTGTGGAAGGAAGCATGAAGTGCTCCAAAGTCTCCTGGTAGACGGCTGCATTGACCCTGGACTTAATGATGCACAGTGGACCAACACCAGCAGATGACATGGCTCCCCAAATCAACACAGACTGTGGAAACTTCACACTGGACTTCAAGCATCTTGCAGTGTGTGCCTCTCCATTCTTCCTCCAGACTCTGGGTCCTTGGTTTCCAAATGAGATGCAAAAGTTGCTCTCATCAGAAAAGAGAACTTTGGACCACTGAGCAACAGACCAGGTCTGTTTTTCTTTAGCCCAGGTAAGATGCTTCTGACGTTGTTTGTTGTTCAGGAGCGGCTTGACAAGAGGAATACGACATTTGAAGCCCATGTCCAGGATCCATTTGTATGTGGTGGCTCTTGATGCACTGACTCCAGCCTCAGTCCACTCCTTGTGAAAGTCCCCAACACTTTTGAATGGCCTTTTCCTGACAATCCTCTCCAGGCTGCGGTCATCCCTGCTGCTTGTGCACCTTTTTCTTCCACACTTTTCCCTTCCACATAACTTTCTATTAATGTGCTTTGATACAGCACTTTGGGAACATCCAACTTCTTTTGCAATTACCTTTTGAGGCTTTCCCTCCTTATGGAGGGTGTGAATGATGGTTTTCTGCACAACTGTCAGGTCAGCAGTCTTCCCCATGATTGTGATTCCTACTGAACCAGACTGAGATACCATTTAAAGGCTCAGGAACCCTTTGCAGGTGTTATGGCTTAATTAGCTGGGACACTTTGAGCCTAGAATATTGCACCTTTTCACAATATTCTAATTTACTGAGATTGTGGATTTGGGGTTTTCATGAGCTGTAAGCCATAATCATCACCATTATGACAAATCACGGCTTGAACTATCTTGCTTTGCATGTAATGAGTCTATCTCATATATTAGTTTCCCCTTTTAAGTTGCATTACTGAAATAAATGAACTTTTGCACGATATTCTATTTTTTTGAGTTTCACCTGTATATGATAATGTAAAAAGGATCCCAATCAATTTTATATTATGATCCAAAATGAGTTTGTCATGCAAACCTAATCATGTTTACTGAGATGAAATTTAATTTGAATTTAATGAGATGTTTTATTTAGGAAAAGTACTTAAGATTTCAAAATCTTACTAAGCACATAGGTTTGTGCAAGCATTATTGTAGAATTGAAAGGATTTCACTTCTTCATTACATGAGATATATGTACTCTTACCCTTGATAAATGTTACAATGTTTTACACATTCCTGTTGGCGGATAAAATAACGGCAAGAAAAGCACTGGAAGGGTCCCGGGCCCCAGCAGCCTATGTTTGAGCAGAAGGGGTGACAAACTTGTCCTGTAGCAACTGAAAGATAGAACCAAGTGTTTATCCATATATCAGGAAGGAGAAATGTGCATGGCATAGTTTATATTTATTTAAACAATTACTGTTTCTCATCTGTTAAAATCCAAGCAGTTATCAAAATCCAGAAAAACCACCCATGTAGGGAAGAGTGGTAATAGCATTAGCCTAGTCATAGCATCTAGGCTTATATACCACCTCACAGTGCATTATAGCAACTCCTAGGCAGTTTACAATGTCAGTATTATTTGCATATTACTCCTAACAATCTGAGTCCTCATTTTACCAATCTCAGAAGGATGAGAGGTGTTTGTCCACTCAAAACCCAGTCAATTCCCAGCACAAATACAATAAGACTACTGATCAATCATCCTTGCATCATAGCCTATTCTGTGAGGTACATGTAGAAAGTTCAGTATCTCATAAATGTTTAACTCTACAAATATTGTTTTTCGAGATATGACAGTGCAGTGCTTAGAATGCAGTGTTGCAGACTAACTCTGCCCACAGACAGGAGTTTGCTTCTGATGGACTCAAGGTTGACTAAACCTTCCATTCTTCTGAGGTTGGTAAAATGAGGATCCAGATTATTAGAGGCAATATGCTGACTTTGTAATGTAAACTATTCAGAGAATGCTGTAAAACATCACGGAGTGGTATATAAGTATAAGTGCTATTGCTATTGCTATTGCTTTTTAGTCTCTACTTCCCTGCCATAGTTAGGTAATAATTAATTTGCTAATCTGATGGAGTTGATATTTATCAGAAGTAAAACTAAACATGGTTTAGCAAACCTAATGCAAATAGCTGCTTAGTGAAACTAGAGAAAAGATAGAGGAAATGCTATTTTGTCCATCTTCTGTGACTGTTGAAAAGAGTGTATGAAAATAATAAAGACATCACAAAAAATAAAAATAAAAAGCAATAAGTTGTTAGAGAAGAGTAGGGTTTTGAGATTAATTTATCAAATCACTTCATTTTATTGCAAGATTTGGAAAAGATGAACATTACAGACCAAAATGAACAAATAGCCAAAAATGTCTGTAAATCTACTATATCTATAGCACTGTTGGAAAAACACTTTGTACAGTCAAAAATCTCTGATGAAACTATTGATTTAATGAAAAACAACAGGCAATGAAGAATACTGGAAGTTTCATTAATAAACTGGTGTATGTTAAACTTTGCAAGACCATAAGAAAATGTATCCAAGAAGAAATGTGTCAATCTAACATGAAGCTTGTGAGAAAGGTAATTGAAGAAAACAAAGGGATTAATAGAGCAAAATAGAGCCTTGGTGGAGCAGTGGGCTAATGCCTCCTTAAGTAACACCAGCTGCCTGCAATTAGTGCAGGTTCGCATCCCACCAGGCTCAAGGTTGACTCAGCCTTCCATCCTTCCAAGGTAGGTAAAATGAGGACCCAGATTGTTGGGGGCAATAAGCTGACTTTGTAATAATGCCACTTGGGGGTGTGTGTGAAAGCCCTAATAAGCAGGCATATACATAGAATGAAGGCTACTGCTAAGCTTGTAAGCCGCCCTGAGTCTTCGGAGAAGGGCGGGATATAAATGGAATTAAAATAAAATTAAAATAAAATTAAATAAAATGCAAGTTTATAAATACAAGAAAGAAGGTTTTTGCATTAAAACATGAAGAATGCTCTGTGTGTAGAATGAGACAGGAAATGTTAGAAATAATTGGAAAATTCTATGCAGAGTTATATAAAGATCAAGATCACTCAAAAGTAACAACAACCATGAAAGAAGAAATGCCACCACATATCCTAATAGAAGAAGTATTAAATGCCATAAAATCAATGAAAAATGAGATGACTGTGTTGCAGTTGAAATGCTAAAAGGTGGTGGTGACAGTTTACACAAGTTACTAGCAAAACTATACTTGAGATGCCTCAGAGAAGAAAAAATACCCCATGCATGGAAAAATTCTGAAGTGATTCTTATACACAAGAAAGGGGCCCAAGATGATTTAAAGAACTATCATCCAATAAGCCTTCTTTCAGTCATATTTTTAGTTTTCATCAAGACAATAGCAAAAAGAATATTGAGAACATTAATTGATGCACAGCTAAAAGAGCAGGTAGGTTCAGAAATGGTTACAGCACAATGGATCACATTCAGGTTGTTCAACAAGTCATTGAAAGACAGAACAAGTGCACCATGCCTTTGTGCATGGCTTTCATTGACTATGAAAAGGCGTTTGACTTAGTATTCCAGCAAGCAATAATCAATGTATTGCTCAACCAAGATGTAGACACTGCTTACATAAACTTACTATAATTAATATATTAAAAAACAATAGTGACAATTTGCCTTAATGACCTTAAAGTGGAAACCAAGTGTTCTCACAAAACCCAGGAGAGGTACTAAGACACATACAAGAGCTGCACACATAATTTTTTTATATCTGGAGAAGAACTAGATGTGGTAGACCACTATCAATACCTTGGCTAATGGATCTCAGTGGAATGTGATACCAAAAAAAAAAGAAAAAAAGAAATTGAATGGTGGGTTAAATGTGGTTGGGAGGCATTTGGCAAGTTAAGCGTAATTTTCAAGCTATTATATTGCTCAGAAATAATTTGATAACAATAAAGCTGAACAGACAGGCCAATAGGATTTGCCAGTAAATAACTGTTTTGCTGGATAAAATATAGGAACATTTGGGAGCTAGAATACAAACCAACATTTGTATTATTTACACTTATACATAGCTAATTGCTCATAAGAATAGCAGGAAATAATTAAGGAAAGAGGACTCCCTTAAAAATGAAGGAATGAAGAGTTAAACAAAGCTACAATACTGTGAGTTAAGGAGAAGGTGTATGGAGGAGCACAGTAGCTAAGTCCTTGCTGATTGGACCCTATTTGCTTTTAAACTGCCAGAGGATGCTGGGAAAAGCTACAATAATTAAGGAAAGAGGACTCCCTTAAAAATGAAGGAATGAAGAGTTAAGCAAAGCTACAATACTGTGAGTTAAGGAGAAGGTGGGTGGAGGAGCACAGTAGCTAAGTCCTTGCTGATTGGACCCTCTTTGCTTTTAAACTGCCAGAGGCTGCTGGGAAAAGCTACAATACTGTGAGTTAAGGAGAAGGTGAGTGGAGGAGCACAGCAGCAGCCCGCGCGCCTAACGGCACGTGAATCATATAACAAAATCAAAAATAGTGGTGGTACATTCAGGGCAAGTGCATCTGAGATTCCTTTCATCTCAGCATCTCTGGCTTAGTTCAGTGCAACACTTGTTTTGCAGCTGTCTTTTGCAGCACTCTTTTCAAACTGGGAAACTGTCCTATCTGTACACAAATCACTAGTCTACAAGGACAGATTATTCATCTAGGGTCTGTAATCTGTGCTCTTCAGGCAGAAATCAGGTGTTCAGTTCAGCCCTCCTACTCTATTGAGCCTCCATGCTATCAGCCCCCTCTACCGCAAAGATCCTGCAGGAGAAGGGCAGTGTGGACAACCGTGGGATCTGGCAGGGTGAGAGCTGTGAACCATAAACCCAAAGCTTTAGCTGTGTCCCTGCATAAAAGATACAGTGCCCTTGCTGACCTTAACAGGGACATTAAGGAAACAGGTCAAGGTAATTGTGATGATAACTCAAATAAGCAGGGGACCGTGGTCCAAGATGGACTTGTTTTTGACAGGGAGAAATGCAAATCAGGTATTACACATCAGTCATGCAAGAAAAGAAAGGTACCCAAAAAGAGAAGCCACCTTCTGGTTGCTGATTCAATTATAAGGGATGTAAATTTAGGAAAGGATACAGAGGTTTCAAAAGAGGTCAGGTGTCTTCCAGGTGCTACTGCCAGTAGGGACAAGAAGTGTATTTTCAAAATAGTCAGCAATGCCAGCAAAGACTGTGATGTGGATGCTATTGTACATCTTGGCACTAACGATCTGTCCCAAAACAATGTACTCTCTGTGCAGAATGATTTCCAGAGCTTGGGGCAGGAACTCAGCAGAATAGGCTGTAGGTTCACTTTTTCAGAGGTCTTACCAGTGTATAAGGAGCAAAATGGAAAAGGCCAGTGTATAGCAGAATTTAATATGTGGCTAAAGAAGTGGTATAAAGGAGAAGGCTTTGGTTATATTAGTCACAATGTCTGTAGCTGGTCCAATGAAAAAATGTACAAAAGAGATGGTCTGCATCCATCCAATAAAGGGACTGAGTTACTTGGCAATAAATTCACAGCTTTTATGGAGGAATATTTAAACTAAACAATGGGGACAGTGAGTTAATTGATACAGAACATCACTGTCCCTGGCAATCTAAGAAAATAGGGGAACTCAGGCACCACACAAGTTATCTAGCAAGTAAACACAGGGTCAGTCATAAAGGACTCAAATGTCTATACACCAATGCGCAGGGTATGAACAGTAAGCAGGGTGAACTAGAAATTCAGGTAAATGAGGGCAGATATGATATTGTTGCCATTACGGAAACATGATGAGACAAAACCCACAAATGGAATACACAGCTAGAGGGATTTAAATTATTTAAAAGAAACAGACTAAACAAAAGAGGAGGTGGAGTTGCTCTCTATATAAGAAATAACTTTATCTCTACAAAAATAGAGCACAACAATGATGAAAACTGTAAACTTGAATGCATTGGGGGTCAATATAAAAGGGGAAAAAATGATATTGCCCAACCAAGCAGAGGAAATAGATGAACCTTTTGCTAGTCAGTTAACTAAGGTATGTAGGAAGCACATCACAATAGTAATGGGGGACTTTAATTACCCTGATATCAACTGGGAGACAAATTCTGCACCAAGTGGAAGATCTAACAGATTCCTGACAAACCTAGCAGACAACTTTCTCTCCCAAAAAGTAGAGAAGGGAACTAGGGGATTAGCCATATTGGATTTAATTCTCACTAACAGAGATGAAATGATAGAAAGTGTCAAAGCCACAGGAACCTTGGGGGGAAGTGATCATGCAATATTGGAATTCAACATTATGGAAGCACAAGCAATAGAATACAGCCAAACTAGAGTCTTGGACTTTAAAAGAGCTAATTTCAATAAACTTAGAGAGACCTTGGGAAGAATTCCATGGATGAGAATCCTAAAGGGGAAAACAACTCAAGAAGCTTGGGAAATTTTGAAAAGTGAGATAATAAAGTCTAGCACAATACCAACAAAGAAGAAAAATAACAACTCTCAAAAGAAACCAGCATGGCTGCATAAAGAACTCTCTGATAAACTGAAAGATAAAAAGGACAAGTATAAGAAGTGGAAAGAGGGGCACATAACTAAGGCAGAATATCAGCAAACAGCCCGTGCCTGCAAAGATGAAGTGAGGGAAGCTAAGGCTCAAAATGAACTAAGGCTTGCGACCAAAGTAAAAAATAACAAAAAAAGCTTCTTTCAACATATAAGAAACAAGAAAAAAGTTAAAGAAATGATTGGTCCATTAGTGGGGGAAAGTGGCAAGAAGGTGACAAGCAACAGGGAGAAAGCAGAACTATTTAACTCGTTTTTTTGCATCTGTCTTTACACAAACGGAAAAAACAGTCCAACCTACCAAAACCAGTGCCTAAAAAACAGAATAGAAATGCAAGTTAAGATAGGCAAGAAAATGGTAAGTGAGCACCTGTCCAGCCTAGACGAGTTCAAATCACCAGGACCAGATGGATTACACTCCAAGGTTCTCAAGGAACTGGCAGATGTGATCTCAGAACCACTGAACTATATTTTTCAAAGATCCTGAAGCACTGGGGAACTACCAGAGGACTGGAAGAGAGCTGATGTAGTTCCCATATTTAAAAAAGGGAAAAAAATAGATCCAGGAAACTACAGACCTATCAGCCTGACCTCAATACCTGGGAAGATTCTGGAAAAGATAATCAAACAATAAATCAGTGAACACCTTGATGCAAATAAAGTTATCACTAAAAGCCAACATGGGTTTGTCAAAAACCGATCATGCCAGACAAATCTTATTGCATTCTTTGACCAAGTGACAAAACTAGTGGACCAGAGGAATGCTGTAGATATAATTTACTTGGACTTCAGTAAAGCATTTGATAAAGTAGATCACAACCTACTACTTGATAAGATAGAAAACTGTGGGTTAGATAGCATCATCACCAGATGGATTCGTAGCTGGCTGACAGGCCGAACTCAGCATGTGGTCCTCAACGGAACTGCATCTACATGGAAGGAAGTGTATAGTGGGGTGCCCCAGGGCTCTGTTCTGGGCCCAGTGCTCTTCAACATCTTCATCAATGATTTGGATGAGGGGATAGATGGGGAACTCATCAAATTTGCAGACGACACCAAGCTGGGAGGAATAGCCAATACTCCAGAAGATAGGCTTAAGATACAGGAGGATCTGGACAGACTCGAACACTGGGCACTATCTAACAAAATGAAATTCAATGGTGAAAAAAGTAAGGTTCTACATTTAGGCAGGAAAAAGCAAATGCACAGGTATAGTATAGGTGGTACCTTGCTCAATAGTAGTAACTGTGAGAGAGATCTCGGAGTCCTAGTGGACAATCACTTAAATATGAGCCAGCAGTGTGCTGCAGCTGCCAAAAAAGCCAACACAGTGCTAGGCTGCATTAAGAGAGGGATAGAATCAAGATCACGTGAAGTACTAATACCACTTTACAATGCCTTGGTAAGGCCACACCTGGAATACTGCATCCAGGTTTGGTCACCATGATGTAAAAAAGATGTTGAGACTCTAGAAAGGGTACAGAGAAGAGCAACAAAGATGATTGGGGGACTGGAGGCTAAAACATATAAGGAACGGTTGCTGGAATTGGGTATGTGTAGTTTAACGAAGAGAAGGGTGAGGGGTGACATGATAGCAGTGTTCCAATATCTCAGGGGCTGCCACAAAGAAGAGGGAGTCAAGCTATTCTCCAAAGCACCTGAAAGCAGTAGAAGAAGCAACGGATGGAAACTAGTCAAGGAGAGAAGCAACCTAGAACTAAGGAGAAAGTTCCTGACAGTTAGAACAATTAACCAGTGGAACAACCTGCCTCCAGAAGTGGTGAATGCTCCAACACTGGAGGTTTTTAAGAAGAGACTGGCCAGCCATTTGTCTGAAATGGTATAGGGATTCCTGCCTGAGCAGGGGGTTGGACTAGATGACCTCCAAGGTCCCTTCCAACTTATTATTATTATTATTAGTGTAGCAGAAACAAGAAAATTAAGTACACCCAAGGCTATATTTGCTGGCTCAGTGGTTCAGCAGTTAAGACGCTAGCCTTGTCAGCTGGAAAGCTGGCAGCCCAGCTTTGAGACCCAAGTGCCAAGCAATAGAGTAACTGCTATCTTCGCCCCAGTTCCTGCCAACCTAGCAGTTTGAAATAATGCAAATGTGAATAGATAAATAAGTACCACTTCAATGTGAAGGTAACTGTGCTCTATGACATCATGCTGACCACGACTGCAGAAATGTCTTCAGATGGCACTGGTCCAATGGCCTTGAAATGGAGATGAGCACCACCCCTATAGGTGGCACCGAGTAAAATCCACAGGGATTCCTTTACCTTTTTACTGACCATATTTTAATATTTTGTGAAGCAGTCTGGACTTGACCATGCTCTTCTGAAACTGAATATCCTTGTTTAAATATTCCAAGATTTTCCCCCCCAATTTAAAATATGATTAAAATATGGCTGATTCGATTGTTTTGTTGCTGCCAAGGGGAGTGGGTGGGTGGAGGTTTTCTTTAATAGGTTTTTATTATGCAATGAATTTTTCTAAATGTTGTAAACTGCCTGGAGTCTTCTATATGTGAATTGGGCAGCAATATAAATTTGTTTAATAAATAAATAATAAAATAAAGATTTAAGGTAGGCAATCCAACAAAGCAGTAAAATAAATCAAATTAATTTGTAAAATCTTATAAATAAACAGGACAATAAAATAGCAACAAAAGTTTTCTAAAATAGCAACATTATTGCATGATGTTATTCAAGGAAATAAAGTAAGCATGGCGGTTTGATATTATGTAATTGCTTTAGGAAATTTCTCAAATAGAATTTATTAGTTTAAAACTTTTTTTCCCCCCATATAGGCTAAGATCTTCAGAAACCGGGATCTTAACAGTGCCTGATGTGCAAATGATGTCATTCATCAAAAGCTTGGAAACAGGCAAACCAAAGCATGGATGTCCTCAACTTATGACCACAATTGAGTCCAATTTTTTTTTGCTAAGTGAGACATTTTTTTTCACAATTTGCAACTTTCACACATTTAGCAACTTTAAGATGTTGCTAGATTTGAAGTCCACATATCTTATAATTGCCATGCTTGAAAAACACTGCTCTGAACCTATCTGCTTAAACAATAAAGTGACTGTGTCTTTCAAAAATCCTGACCTAAGTATTCTGGAGTACTTTCCCAGTTTTACCAGCATGTGTGCAGATTCATAGAAGAAACCTCTGTCAGGGTGTTGGCAAAGTGATATGAGAACGCTGGCAGACCTGGCTTCTGCACAGGTGCATGCATGCTCTAAAGGCCAGCAGAGGCCTTGAAGGAAGAATGCTTTTACAGCTCAACTGTACAGATAAATGCATATACTAATATGAGAAACTATGTGATGTGATTTAATTTAAAAATATAAACTGATTTTCAGAAATATATACCATTCATAGTTACATGAACCATATGCACTTACCACATTCACTTTCATTTCCATTTTTGCTTATTTTTATTTTCTGTTTTGATGTTACAAAAAGTTTATTCCAATCCAATGTATTGCCATAGCAAAGGTGGCTGTTTTTCAAAATGGCTACATCTCCATCACTTATTTCCTTGAGAGATCGTAATCCCAAAGACTTGATATTCAGGTTGATGATTGCAAGAGCATATTGACCTCTAAGGTAGAAAGATTAGGAAAATATATCAAACAATTTATTATTTATTAGATTTAGAATGATACGTAATTCTGTAAGTGGGCAGGGTACAACAGAAAGTCTAATGACAATATGTGGTCTGTTTCAATTGAGCTCTGTTAAGTTAAAAGTAATAGTAAGAGCCGAGGTAATTTTTTTATCACTGGAAGAGAATTTGATCTCCTGGTATTTTTAGAGCTTCTAAGCCATTCCTTCTTGTTTCGTAGTCTGTAATGATAACCCAGAAATCATTATCACATTGTATACTTTCAAGCCTAGTCAGAAAGCAGTTGTTTCACTGGAGTTCTCCAAATTTCACATCAAACTCCAGTTCAGACAGAAGCAAAATAGCTGGTCACATAGTAAACATTTCTTTTTTTTCTTTTTTTTTTTGGAGGGGGCACCTCCAATTTCTGAAATCCAGTCTACTATCAGTTAAGAGAAACAGCCTCAATTCTTCATTTATTTAAAATAAAGTTAAGTGGAAATATTTCTGAAGATATTTTCAGTCAGTGAAACAACACAATTAGTATACAGAATCCAATATAGATTATGCATCTATTTTGTTTGGAAATTCCTTTAACATTCTGAATCTGATGGACACTCTTCTAAACATCAACTTTGATGGAAGAACCAAAAGGAAGAATAAATTAAATATTTTAAACCATCTTTTTTTTAAAAAAAGAACAGTGGTAGTAGTGCTGATACATTCTACTGTGCTTTCAATTCATCTGCAAACTAGCAACTGATCCATGACAGAACAATGATCTGGTCTTTTTAAAATATCACAACTACACAGTTTTTTGGTATGCTGTTCTACTTACAACCGTTTTGTTCTACCTCGTATTACTTCCAGATTTTCAAAGCTACTCAAATCAGTGACATTTTCAGGCCAAACCTGGATCAATAGAAACCCTAAAACAAATAAATAACATTTACAAAGTATTTCTGACACAGAAAATGTATTTTCTCTTCTCCAGTTTTTACAAGAACATCAAAATGAATTATGACATTTCAGGAAGCTTCAGCACAGAGTTATTTTAAACCTTACTTTATAAACAGTTTACATGCAGGCAACCAAATTAGCTAAACAGTGTGAAGGCTGGACTGTGGACTTAGCTGACCAAGCCACTACAGAAAAACCAGTTCTCTTAGCAACTCATCTTGGAAATTGGATTATTTTGTAGAATACTCTGATCCTTATTTCTTTTACTAGATAAGACCTTTTCAGAAATGTAGAAAATGAATGATCATAGGAGCCTAATGTTTTGGAAAGAATCTTAAATGGTAAACATTTTTTAAAGGACAAATGTTCACTCTATTTCTATAAATTTCCTAAGCTTTCAAGAACATGAATATTTCTTGTTCATCAGTCTTAAAGTTAAAAGACTACCACACAAAGAACCTTGGCTATAGAAGTATACTGGCCAGACACTGAAATAGATGAGCCACAATAAACAGATGTTTCAAATGAACATTTCAAATGCAAAAACATCTAAATACATTAATATTCAAATGTTCAAATGTTACCTCAGAAGAGTATTTACTTGAGTGTGATTTGCACAGTTGAATAGAATAGTTAAATCTAGCAAGTTTAACTAAATTTCCCACCATGAACATACATGAATTTTGACTAATGAATTTGTACTATTCCAGAGAAAACCACTCTGAAACTACAATTAGTCTAGAATGCAGTGGTGAAAGTAGTGATGGAATGTCATGGGACAGACATATGCCCCATTGTTTTGTGATAGACAATGGCTGCTAGTTGACTTCTGGGTGCAATTTAAGGTCTTGATCATTCCCTGTAATGTTACCCATAGCATAGATTACTTGAGAGCCTGCCTTCTCCACATGTTTCTGCCTGACAGTGAGATCAGCTATGGTGGGTCCTGCTGATTAAGCAGTATCTTCATAAGACTGAGGAATTGTGCCTTCTCAGTGATGACTCCTGGTCTGTGGAATGATTAACTCTATTGCACTTGAAAATCCATGCTTTTCCCATCCTTTTGACTTTCCAACAATGATTAAAGACCTGATTATTCTCCCAAACCTAAACCTAGCATGGTTGTGTTTTTTTTGGGTTTTTTTGGTTTATTTTCATGATCAGCTTTATTCTTTTTTTTTAAAAAGAAAAGTGCTGTGGCACTCTAAATTAATTAATTAAATTTTAAACTACTTAAAATTTGCAGCAGAGTTGGGCAGCCTTCAAATTAAATGAATGAATAGAAATAATAGTGTTTAAAAGACCATCCACTATATTTAAATTCATATAAATAAATAAATTTAAAACATCTTACTAACCTGTGATTTCTTTAACAGTTTGAAAAATATCCAGTTTCCTTATATCCAAAGGAGGTGTTTTTGTGTATTCATCACTATAAGACAATAATTGAATACTTGACTAATGATGTAATAGAATTTTAGTATGTTTTATGTTCCATATTTGACCAATCAGCAACTTACCCAAAAAAAGATGCATGCAGAAATGTGAGATCCCCATTGATTGTGGTACAGTTCTTGAAATAATCAATATTGGATTCATTTACTGCAAGAACACCTTTCAGTTCACCTGTTCCAATTCCACTGCACACTGAGAAAAAGGAAAAATAAAACATTAGGAATGCTTTCAAAATATTTCATGTTGAATTAAGGATTAGAATCACACAGAAATATAAGCAGCAACAAGACACACAATTAATTTGATTTGAACCAAGAAAAATAGGGATAAACAGCATTCGTAAGAAAGTAATGTTATCATAGGATATCTTCCTTGTTGATTATGTTTTATTTAATTCATTGATCAAATCTTTACAACTAATAAATCACCATATATATGTGTGTGTGTGTGTGTGTGTGTGTGTATGTATGTATATACAGTTTACAACATAAACATTTTTCAATTCATTCTAAATTTTGATACAAAATTCCTTTACAATATTCCCAAGACCATAAACCCATATATTGTCTTATATTTTTAATTAAAATCCATAATAAATATTTGTTTTCTAATTCTTCATGTCTTTCTTGCTAAAGATACAATATTAATCAATTTTATCCATACAGTATAGCATTTTATCCATATAGTATAGCTTAGCCTAGCCTAGTGTAGCATAGCATTATTAGTAGTATTAGTATACTATCATATCCCAGAGGTGCTTTTTCAAGAGGCAACTGAAAGTTTTTTTTTCTTTGAAGACATTTCACTTTTCATCCAAGAAGCTTCCTCAGCTCTGACTGGATGGTGGGGAATGGAACAATTTATATTCCTATCAGACAGCCGGTCATTTGCATTCATTTAGAGAGTCATTGAGGCCACTTGGAAGTTTGTCTGTATTCTCAGTGTCACCTGAGTAGTAGGGTGTGGACCCTTCTTGGAACTGCTGAAAGGACTGTGTTGTGGAGCTGTACTTTCTGTCGTATGTTTTCTGCCTGTGTCCTTTCACTGTTGAAGACAGATGCAGGCTGTTGGGGATGACTCTGTATTGTCTGCATCTCAAAACTGATGTGCAAATGGTTCCTGTTATCTGCATTTTTTTCTTGGAAATCTATTCATAATCGTGCACCATTCAAAGGATGTTCATGCCAAAGTGCATAGCTAAATGTCTATGGAGATTCTCAGTCATCCAGGTCATGGTTGTCCCAAAAGTGCCATTTCTGCTTCAGTTTGAGATGCAGACAACACAGACTCATCCCCAACAGCCTGGGTCTGTGTTCAACAATGAAGGAACACAGGGCAGAAAACAAACAGCAGAAAGCACCACTGCATAACATACCCATTTGCACTACTCGGGTGTCAATGAAGACACAGACAAACCTCCAAGTGGCCTCAACAACTCTCTAAAAGAATGTAAATGACCAGCTGTCTGCAAGGAATATAAATCCTTCCATTCCCCACCATCCAGTCAGAGCTGAAGAAGCTTCTTGGATGAGAAGCAAAATGTCTTCAAAGAAAAACAAGAAAATCCAGTTGCCTCCTGAAAAAGCACCTTTGGGACAACCATGACCTGAATGACTGAGAATCTCCATAGACATTTAGCTATGCACTTTGGGATGAACACCCTTGAAATGGTGTGGGAATATGAATGGATCTCCAGAAAACATTGCAGACTACAGGAGCCATTTGCACTTCAGTTTGAGATGCAGATAACACAGACTCATCCCCAACAGCCTGCACCTGTGTTCAATAGTGAAGGGACACAGGCAGAAAATATTCTGCAGCCAAGAAGGCTCCACACACATTTGCACTACTCAGGTGATCCCGAAGACACAGACAAACCTCCAAGTGGCCTCAACGACTCTCTAAAAGAATGCAAATGACCAGCTTTCTGCAAGGAATAGACTCCTTCCATTCCACACCATCCAGCCAGAGCTGGAGAAGCTTCTTGGAAGAGAAGGAAAATGTCTTCAAAGAAAAAACAAGAAAGTCCAGTTGCCTCTTGACAAAGCACTTTTGGGACAACCACGACCTGGATGACTGAGAATCTCCATAGATATATAGTATCATATTGTATCATATAGTATCATACAGTACAATACAGAACAGTATAAGATAGTAAAATTTGGAAAGATAAGACATATATGTAATTCCATTTCTATCCTGATGCTTACTGCATTTTTAAATATTCTTTCATAATTATAATTGTCACATTATCATCTCTCAAAGTTTTATTTGAATATTTGAAAAAAAAAACTAAGTGAGATTGGCTTCTTATGTATATATTTATTTTCAAAATGTTCAAGGCTGCTAAATTCTACACTGACTCTGGGTGGAATAGAGTAAAAGCAATAATAAAATACAATTAACTCCCCACCCCACCCCAAGTTTGATATAGTGAGAAACAATGATACAGCATGATACTAATACATAATAACCTCAAGGACAACAACAGAGCCCCTGAAGAGAACACTGTCATCAACCGGCCTCCTCCAGGACTGACAGGGAGAAACTCATGAGGGATTTTGGGGTGAGAACAGGAGTCCAAAGACCTCAAGGTGACAGTGGGTTGATTCCTCCAATGAGACTATAGGGGTCATTTGAGTGCTTATTTTATGTTTCTTCTTGCCCAGATGTGAGACGAGGAGAGTGGGGTGGGTAAATGTGGTCCCTATGTGGCCAGTGGCAGAGACCAGCTTATGAGAGGATGAGAGATTGTGAAGGTTGTGAGAATGAGTGTCAGAGCCCCTCAATTGTTTTTGCCTTTAATCCTTCCCTTTTTCCTTTCCTGCTTTTGGGGGAGAGTGCTTGCAGGGGAATTATTATCTGCTTCAGTTCTACTCTGTGCAAGATGCCCTCCCTCCAGATGTGAGGAATGTGACCTGAAGACATCTGCCTTATCTCCAGACAATGGAGCCTGGGACTGTTGAAAAATGAAACTAGGAGAGACCTTGAGAAGCCCGCTAAATCTTCAGCTTCTCTTAACACGGTGGTATCTGTAGATTGACTAGATTTCCACCAGACAATTGGACACTGGGGGAGGAGTTGTGAATTGCCTTTTTTAAAATAATATTTTATTGATGTTCTGATTTTACAATTGGGTATTTAAAAAGCAATGTGATGACTGGGTTAATCAATAGTTCAATAGTGTGCATAAATCTTTAGTATAAATCTCATGTTACAACATCAAATATAAGATGATTAGGGGATTGGAGGCTAAAACATATAAGGAACAGTTGCAGGAACTGGGTATGTCTAGTTTAATGAAGAGAAGGATGAGGGGGGACATGATAGCAGTGTTCCAATATCTCAGGGGCTGCCACAAAAAAGAGGGAGTCAAGCTATTCTCCAAAGTGCCTGAAGGCAGGACAAGAAGCAATAGAGGGAAACTAATAAAGGAGAGAAGCAACCTAGAACTAAGGAGAAACTTCCTGACAGTTAGAACAATTAGGGAGGAAAGCCATGGCAAATCTAGACAGCATGCCAAAAAGCGGAGACATCACCCTGCCAACGAAAGTGCATATAGTCAAGGCTATGGTCTTTCCAGTTGCAATGTATGGCTGTGAAAGTTGGACCATAAGAAAGGCTGAGCACCAAAGAATTGAACTATGAGCGCCTTTGAACTATGGTGCTGGAGAAGACTCCTGCGAGTCCCTTGGACTGCAAGGCAATCAAATTGGTCAGTCCCAGAGGAGACTGACTGCTCTATAGAAGGCCAGATCCTGAAGTTGAAACTCAAATACCTTGGCCACCTAATGAGAAGGAAGGACCCACTGGAGAAGAGCCTAATGCTGGGAAAGATTGAGGGCAAGAGAAGAAGGGGATGACAGAGAATGAGGTGGCTGGATGGAGTCACTGAAGCAGTAGGTGTGAGCTTAAATGGACTCCAGAAGATGATAGAGGACAGGAAGGCCTGGAGGAAGGTTGTCCATGGGGTTGCAATGGGTCAGACATGACTTCGCAGCTAACAACAACAAAATAGTTGTAAGTTGAGGACTACCTGTACATTGCTGCAGGAGGAAGTATTCCTGGCCCATTTAAGGAAGCCTTGGTCAATCTCCTCCTTAAGAAACCTTCTCTGGATCCCACCTTTCTGGACATTTTTGTCCAGCTTCCCACCTCTCCTTTTTAGCGAAGATGATGGAAAAAGTTGTTCTACTGCAGCTTCAGTGGGTCCTAGATAAAATGGATTATCTGACTCCTAGTCATGTTTCAGGCTTGATTATGGGACAGAGACAGCATTGGTCACACTTGTAGATGATCTCTGGCTGGAGTAGGATGGAAATAGTGCATCCATCCTTGCTCTTCTTGCCTCTTGGCAACTTTTGAAATTATTATCCATGGTATCCTTTGGAGACAGTTGTAGGACTGGTGTTGGGTGGTGCAGTTTTCTGCTGGTTCAACTCCTTTCTTCAAGGCTGATCACAATTGGTGATGACAGAGAGTGAGTGTTCACAGTTGCTGCTTTGTGGCATGCTGCAGAGCTCAGGGCCCTCTCCATTCCATTTTAGCATTTATATAAAACCACAAGGTTAGATCATCCAACACCATGGGATGAAGTAACATTAACATGCCAATAATATCCAACTCCGTATTTGCTGATCCAGGTGATACTATAGCTGTCCTCTCACAACCTGCAGGCTGAAGGAATTTAGGTGGGGACCAATAGGCTTCAGCTGAACTTGGATAAGATGAAGTGGTAGTGGGTTCAAGGAGCTTTCAGATCTGGAGGTTTATCATTTTTAGTTCTTATAGAATTGCATTATCCCAGACAGATCCAGTGTACAATCTGTGGGTTCTCCTAGATTCATGACTCCGGACTCAAAGAGCATGTGACAGTTGTGGTTAGGAGAGCACTTATGAAATTTCATGTTGTGCGTTAGTTGTGTCCTTTCCTGGATTCTGAGGCCTTGTGCACAATCAACTATGCCCTGGTTATCTCCTGATTGGATTAATGCAATGCGCTCTACACGAGGCTACTCTTGAAAAATATTCAGAAGCCACAACTGGTACAGAATACAGTGGCATAGAAGGCTCCTCAGATGATATAGGTAACACCATTGTTACATGAGCTGCACTAGCTGTCAGTTTGCTTCCAGGTCCAATTCAAGGTGTTGGTCATTAGGTTTAAAGCCCTTTATGGCATAGATCCAGGGTATCTGAGGAACTGTCTCAAGCCGATGGGACTAGCTCTCTCCATTCATTCCATTGGAAATGGCCTAGTTTGTTATCCTGCCAGCAAAAGAATTTTGGCTGGTGGAATCCAGGAGAAGAGCCTGGAATATTCTCCCAACAGCAATGAAGTCTGCCCCCATATTCCTGGTTATCTGAAAGAGCCTAAAAATTTGGCTCTGCTGCTTGGCTCAAGGCCCTAACAGTGACTTGGTATGTTGTGGATGGTTGACTGGATCCTCAACCCCAGGCTGCCCATCATCTTGGTTTATAACATTTTAATTTTCTGATTTTAATGGTTTCCTAGCACTTTTAAAATTTTTTATTATATTGCAAGCCAACCACAGTCACTGTATCAGTGAAATAGGAAGCATAGAAATTCAATAAATAAATAAGTAAATAAAACATATAATATATCCAAAGTTCCATTTAATAAATCCCAAATATTTACGAAACATGAGATACATCATTAGACAATAGATTGTATCATTTTTTACTGCAGAAAAAACATTGTGTTGCATTAAAATAGATACATCTTTAGAGTTTAATTATGCATCTATTATATTTTCTCTATTTCTGCAAAATCGCATTCGTATATCAAATATATCAGTACATACATTGTATTTAATAATTGTTCTATATAATTCATTAAATTATTTTTAAATGTATTGAATTTTATAGTAGGCATTTATTCTAACACTAAAGTTCTATCTTGATTATATCAAATTATTCTAGCATTGTCAGTTTACTTCAGGAAAAAACAGATCTAACACTGTGTGTAATTTCATTTACAATGAAATAGGATTTGCAGTGGTTTAATCAAAAACAAAATAACAGTGCTGACAATCTGAATAGAAATCCCTCAAAATCATAAAAGGTTTAGTTGTTCTATTTTGGGTAATCTTGTTTTTATATCTTTCATGATTATTTTGAGGACAGGGGCTTGGTACTTTTCATTCACCTTCTTACATATGGGAACTGCTCATTGGGAACTGTGATCAGAGAGGACACATTTATTAAATATTAGTAAAGGTAAAGGTAAAGGTTCCCCCGCACATGCGTGCTAGTCGTTTCCGACTCTAGGGGCCGGTGCTCATGTCCGTTTCATAGCCGAAGAGCCAGCGCTTGTCCGAGGACGTCTCCGTGGTCATGTGGCCGGCATGACTAGACGCCAAAGGCGCACGGAACGCTGTTACCTTCCCACCGGAGTGGTCCCTATTTTTCTACTTGCATTTTTACGTGCTTTCGAACTGTTAGGTGGGCAGAAGCTGGGACAAGTAACAGGCGCTCATTCTGCTACGCGGCACTCGGGATTCGACCCGCCAAACTGCCGACCTTCCGATCGACAAGTTCAGCGTCCTAACCCACTGAGCCACCGCGTCCCCTAAATATTAGTACTACTTTATAAAACCCTAGAGAGCTCATACCTGGAATACTGCAACCAATTTTGATCACCATACTACAAAAAAGATGTTGAGACCTTGGAAAAAGTTCAGAGATGATCAACTAAGATGAATAAAGGCCTGGAGACTAAAACTTATGAAGAATGGCTGCAGGACTTGGGTTTGGCTAGTCTAAAGAAAAGAAGAAATAGGGGTGACATGATAGCAGTATTCCAGTATTTGAGAGGCTGCCACCAAGAAGAGGGGGTCAAATTATTCTCCAAAGCACCAGAGGGCAGGACAAGAAACAATGGTTGGAAACTGATCAAAGAGAGAAGCAACCTGGAATTAAGGAGAAACTTCCTGACAGTGAGGACAATTAACCAGTGGAACAGTTTGCCTTCAAATATTGTGGCCACTCCCTCACTGGAGGTTTTTAAGGAGAGACTAGACAGTCACTTGTCTGAGATGATATAGGTTCTCCTGCTTCAGCGGGGGGGGGGGGGGCTGGCCTAGAAGACCTCCAAGGTCCCTTCCAGCTCCTATTCTATTCTATTGTATTCTATTGTATTCTATTGTATTCTATTGTATTCTATTGTATTCTATTGTATTCTATTGTATTCTATTGTATTCTATTCTATTCTATTCTATTCTATTCTATTCTATTCTATTCTATTCTATTCTATTCTATTCTATTCTATTCTATTCTATTATATTGTAGTCTAGTCTAGTCTAGTCTAGTCTAGTCTAGTCTACCTAGCCTAGTCTTTTACAATGAAATATTTCACCCTGATTTCTCCTTAAAAGGTAGTGTAATGATACCACTTCAAAATAGCCAAATTAGAATAATTCAAATATCAGTACAACCAAAATTGCTGCAATGAAAATACAGGCAGAAACGGACTCCTGGTTTTGTGCCTGTAGCACATGGAAATATAAACTTATTAAAAAGGATGTTATATCTAGATACTATAGGATAGATAAAAAGTATAGTATTTTATAGAGACATCACCCTGTCAACAAAAGTGCGTATAGTCAAGGCTATGGTCTTCCCAGTTGCAATATATGGCAGTGAAAGTTGGACCATAAAAAAGGCTGAGCGCCAAAGAATTGAGGCCTTTGAACTATGGTACTGGAGAAGACTCCTGCAAGTCCCTTGGACTGCAAGGCGATCAAACCGGTCAGTCCTAGAGGAGATCAACCCTGACTGCTCTTTAGAAGGCCAGATCCTGAAGCTAAAACTCAAATACTTTGGCCACCTAATGAGAAGGATGGACTCACTGGAGAAGAGCCTAATGCTGGGAAAGATTGAGGGCAAGAGAAGAAGGGGATGACAGAGAATGAGGTAGCTGGATGGAGTCACTGAAGCAGTAGGCATGAGCTTAAATGGACTCCAGCAGATGGTAGAGGACAGGAAGGCCTGGAGGAACGTTGTCCATAGGGTCGCGATGGGTCGGACACGACTTCGCAGCTAACAACAACAACATGGTATTTTATAATGCGTGAAATAAAATATTGGGATAATGTACCTAAATGGGAAAATTTGAACAGTTAGATGACTAATATGAAGAAATTATGACTGATAAGAATTGGATTGAATATAAGGGAATTTAAGCGAACAAAAATTATAAAAATAGGAGGTGTACTGAACTAATGAGATGATGGTTATGAGAATAATATAAGCTGAAAAATATGTTATATAGAGAGATTATTATGATTTGTATAAATATAAAAAATGCCTATATCTAATCATTTATATATTGAAAATATTAAGAATTATATTTTGGCTAAGGTTGAAAAAGGAGAATACAAATCGGAGAAGGGAAGATCAAAGAGATATATCATTAATTAATATATTATTTATGGAATTATCAAATTTAATCATTATTGATTGTTAATTAATTATTATTGTCCTTTTTTCTTGTTAAAATATAAACCAAGACAACATGCTGTACACCAGGCAGAAACATTAATCAGAGTAAAAATTAAAGACATAATGTGACATAATGGTAATTCATTATGGTAATTCATATGTTGAATAATCATATGTTGAATAATCAGAAAAGTATGTTAACTGGTACATTAAACTTAATGATATGTCAGAATACAAGGTATCAATAATGGGTTGAAGTTATAGGAGCACAGATTACAATGAAATATTAGAAATACAGATAGTCCTCACTAAAAGTAATTTGGATTAGCAACTCCATCACAAAGCTATTGCTCATAAGGCAAGACTGAGGGATGTGACCATGTGCGATTTGCCTAATCAGGGCAGCTGGGCCTGCTGGAATTGCTGTTGTAAGTCAGTGCAATAACATGACATCATGTTATTGCACTGACTTACAATAGCAATTCCGGCAGTCCCAGCTGCTGTCAATGGGCAAATCCTACATGGTCACATCCCTATTCAAAGTCCTGCCAGTGTCGTTTCTGACTTTGTTTGCTAGAAGCCAGTAGTGAAGGTCACAAAAGGCAGCCACATGACAAATGGCAGCCATAGACACTGCAATGTTATTATTGCCAAACATTTGAGTTGCAGTCATGTGACCCTAGAGATATTGTGACACCCCAACTACTCTACATTCAGCACTATCATAAGTTTAAATAGTCTTTGAATGAGTGATTGTTTAACAAGGATTACCTGTAAATGATAGGAATAGTTAGATTATGAAATCAATTGGTGGAAGGCTCTCCTTTCATATCGTTAAGTGGTCAGTTAATAGTCATCTCTCTGGCATCCCTGTCATTAGATTCTCTGTTGCAACACTTATCATCTGGAACACCATTTTTCTGAGATTTGTTGGGCTGCCATCCACCATGTTTAAAAGTGCTTGAAAATCTGGCTATTCCCTAGCCTTGATTACACTGAATAATAAGTCTTATATATTGTATTACTTTAAAATGGCTTTCTTTTACCAGATTTGTTTTAATTTATTTTTTGTTGTACCCTGTCCAAATAACCATGGAGTTGGATGGCCTTACAAAAAGAAAACATAATAAACTGATTTTGTACTGAGCAGAGGGATGATTGCCAAATGGCCCCATACAATTCTATGATTCCGTGATATGGACTTAACATTATTAATCAACATGTGCAGTTAACATTATACATCTAGTGAAAAGATTAAAGCTTCTCTATCAGACATCATATTAATATGTAGAATGCCTACTGTTAGCAATAATCCTTTGAACTGTTGCATAATTTCTTTCTCTATCCTTCATACCTTTGCTACAAGGGCCATCACATTTTTTGCACTTTCGAATGCCATTCTGCTCCACTTCTGTAGAGTCTGCATTGCATGATCGGACACATGAGCCATGATCTGTTACTACATAGTTATCTAGAAAAATTAGGAAGAGAGAGGAAAAAAACAACAGATAGTCAAAAGGAAAAAAAGGACACTTGTCACAGAATTTGTGTTATTTCCTTGGTTGATATAATTTTCATTTCCACCCAAAACACACATTCTACATACTCTGCAAACATACTCTCCAAATCAACTATAAGCTTGTCAATATAAATGGTATGTAATTTTAGTAAGTTTTAATAAATTTTTAAAAATGGCAGATCATATGTAAACTTCAGAATGGACTGATGTGCAAAAGAACCTTGCCAGTACTTTGAACAGCAGTAGCTTCTCTGTAGCATATCTTTGAAACATTTCAGTGAATTACAAATGTATGTTAAAAGTTCATTAGTCTCTTCATACCAGATCATTTGTGAAAAAAACCCTCATTTCTCTAGAATGAAATTTCAGAAACCTGAACCAGTTTTTGAAAACACGTTAAATATGTGGTTTCTGGGAAGGAGATCAGTTTAGGAGTAAACAGTAAAAAAATGCAAGGGCTCAAAATTCAATAATTTTGCTAATTAGTAATACTAATTAGTAATTAGTAGCAACTATACATCATGAATAATTTCATGATCTGGTCTGACTAAAAGTTCAAAAGAATCACATAGTCAACAACAGCAGCAGCAGCAAAAACAACAATAATAGTTGGAAGGGACCTTAGTGGTCTTCTAGTCCAACCTCCTGCTTGGACAGGAAACCCTATATCTTTTAAAGACTGAGTGCCCAAACCCCCCCTGCCCCCCTGCTCCACTCTGCTCTGCCCCCTGCCCTATCCCCATCTACCCCGCCTCATCCCACCTGCCCGCAGGGCCACCCACTGCCTCCACGGCCCACTGCAGATCGCCCAGGCAATTAATTAATCACTCTATGGAACCAGCTCCCCCCTGAGCTTCGGATGGCCCCAGATCTCCGGTCCTTTCGCCGCGGCCTCAAAACACTCCTTTTCCATCAGGCTGACCTGGACTGACAGGGATTTTAATTATGTTTTTAATTTTTAACTTATTTTAATTTTAATTTTATTCTACAGGGGCCATTAATTTAATTTTCTTTTAAATTCTGTATTATTGTATTTTTATTGTTGTTAGCCGCCCTGAGTCCTTTGGGAGATAGGGCGGCATATAAGTCCCAAAAATAAATAAATAAATAAATAAATAAATAAATAAATAAATAAATAAATAAATAAATAATTGTTCTAACTTTCAGAAATTTCTCCTTAGTTCTAGGTTGCTTCTCTCTGATTAGTTTCCATCCATTGCTTCTTGTCTTGCCTTCAGATACTTTGGAGAATAGCTTGACTCCCTCTTCTTCCAATATCCCTGAGATATTGGAACATTGCTATCATGTCACTCCTAGTCCTTCTCTTCATTAAACTGGACATACCCAATTCCAGTTCTTTATATATTTAGCCTTCAGTCCCTTAATCATCTTTGTTGCTCTTCTCTGCACTCTTTCTAGAGTCTAAATATCTTTTTTACATCGTGGTGACCAAAACTAGATGCAGTATTCCAAGTGTGCCCTTACCAAGGTGTTATAAAGTGGTATAGAATCAAGATCATGTGAACATTTTTTTATTACAAGTTTTATTACTTTTCTAATTTTACTTCCAAAATATTTATTAAGCAATGTGGTGATTGGATAATCAAAAGTCCAATAACAAAATCTTTTTGTACATAGGTCAGGATAGATAAACAAAAATTCCCTCTCCAATTCCCTTAATCATAATATCAAAATCAAATTAATACATTTCTGGTTGTGACAGTCAATTAGAACAATTATCAAGTTTTATTTGTTTTCCAGTTAAAATCTACATATTTAGAAATTTGTCAATTCACTTTCATTGAGATATATCTATGTCCTGTTATTAAATTTTACCTAATTTTGATTTAAATTATATTATTCAAATTTAGCTTTTAACATCCCAAATAATATTCACAACCCAAATTTCCCTTATTTCATTACAGCAAAAAGTATAGCATCTAACATGTACACAGTGGCTGAGTAGCTATGTTCTACCTAATAAATATTGTCTGTTTCACATCCTAATACATCACACGTTACTGACAGGACCACAGTCTATGTTTATCAATCTACAACTATTTATACACAACCAGATTCTGTTTTAAATTTTAGCTAATTCTTAATTCTTAAATAGAATAATCAAATGTCTTTTAACATCAAACGTGGGATCTATAAACCAAATTTCCATTATGTCAGTGCACAAATTATAATGTCTAAAATAAGCCTAATAGATACATAAACACATTCTAGTTCTATCTCATAAACATTTTCTATTTTAGATCCTGATAGATCACTGATTACTAAGAGGATAGCCTTTAATGGTTCTCTAAGAACTCACTTTTTAAATCTAACTCTGATTTCTTTTTTTTGCCAATCAGGTTTCCAGACCAAGGCCTTTAAGTTGCCAGATAGGTCTTCCTTCACTCCAATACATATTATTTGAATCGAAGCCACCAGTGATCCACAAAAAACAAACCATTTGTAATCATTATGTTGTTGCCCTGTTAGTTCTAGTCTCTGTATTTGCTCTAAAAACTTTATCTTCAGTTCGGTCTGGATTCCTCTTCCACCTGGGTTCATCTGCTTTAAGTAGAGAGTCTTATCCAGTTTTATAATTAGTGCTTGGCTATCCAGGCTTCCATGTCCTCTATGTTAGCATCACTATCTTGCACATAGTATACTTCTAAAGTTATAGGTTCTTTCGATGGAGTCAAAAGTTGAGTATTAAGTTTTCCCATAGTTTATTGTTGGTCCTTAAAGTTATTTGCTATAGTGATAGTTCCTTGTACTTTTAGAGTTGTCGGTTCTTTGGATAGAGTCAAAATTTTTGTATTAGTTTTTTCAATATCTATTTGTACCTTGTGTTCCTCTGTCTCAGTAGTAATTTGTTCCAGTTTTGTTATATTCTGAGTTGTAAATTCTTTAGTTGAAGTCTGGGTTACAGCTTGTAAATTGGAGTTGGTACCTAAATTTTCCAGCCTGGAGATAAACATCTCAGAAACTTTATGGATTGTTTCTAATATGAGCTTATAGTCAAGCGAGTTTGGGGCTGATCAGTCTCCATTTTGAAGTAGTGGTAAATAGTCCTTAGTGGAGGCTAATTTTTAAACAAAAGTCAGTAAATGTTCACCTCCACAAGCCTTGAGTTCACCTCCAGCTGTTTCAGGTTTTTATCTTTAGCTGATAATGTCAAGGGCAGTTCCAAAATAAACAGGTTTGTTTGCCACAAGATGTCCCCAGCATACTTAAAATCTTTTTCAGACAGAGTAAATTTATCAGTTTTGAGTACTTTTAAGTAGTTCTTTTCTCTCTTCTCCCTTTTTTAAATCAAATAGACAGAATAGCCAGTTTCTGTAAGGATAGGAGTTTTGGGTCACCAAAAATAGAAAGGAAGTAAGTCAAATTAAATAGTATTATTCTGTTCAAGGTTTTCTTTTTTCTCCCGGTGTGATCAAAGGCTGCCCTTAAGGAGGGTGGGGAAAAAAGGGTCCCTTCCCTCTCTCCTCCCTGGGGGAAGCAAATTCAAGGAGCTTTTGGCAGGAAAAAGTAGACAATTAGGAAAGGAAGAAGGCAATTCTCATCCAGTTTTCAAGTACTTTCAAGTGCTTTGTTATAATTTTGGCTTCGGCAGGAAATGGCTGAAACGATGGGCCATGGGAGTAGCCAATCCTTTCTTCGTCAGTTTGGAGAGTTGCTCCAAGCCGACGGGAGGGCCACCACCCTTCTACCGCCAATTGGAGAGACCTCTCTCCCACTCGTCGCCCCTCTGGGGCAACTTTTGACCCCTTTACAGGGGGGGAAGAAATCCAGACGACGTGGGGAGCATTCCCTCACATGTCTGGCCAGGCCGAAATCTGGAACCGGAAGCCAATTAGAACAATTATCAATACACTTTCACAGATACTTATCCATGTCTTGTTTTTAAGTTTTATCTAATTTCAATACAGTGCTCCAAATTAGCCTATGGTATCTAAGAAACCTAATTTTGGGGTAACCCCCATTTCCCCTATTTCATTATATAGTAGTTATCATATCCGAAATACATACATTGTTCATTTAAGTGCATTCTTGTTATATTTCAAAAACATATTCTATCATCTTTGTAATTATCAGTAATTAACAAGGTATCTTTTGTTGTGATATTACAAGTTCTATAATATAATTCAAAGTTATGCTCTAGTAGCTAACTTTCATTCCCTTACAAAATCTAGGTCCTAAATATAAAATCAGTTTATATATTTTAACAGTTCCCCTTAGCCCATTAAAAGCAATTTTTATTCTTATTATATTTCAAAAACATATTCTATTTGTCATCTTTGCAATTCATCTATAATTAACGAAGTATGTTTTATTGTGTTATTCCAAGTTCTATAAATAATTCAGAGTTATGCTCTAGTAGCTAATTTTCATTCTCTTAAAACTCTAGATCCTAAATATAAAATCAGTTTATATCTTTTAACAGTTCCCCTTGGCCCATTAAAAGAAAATTTAAGCTTTATTATTACAAGTCCCAACATTTACTTTCATTCTAATAAATCCAATCTCCATGTTTGGCATAGTACAGTTGTCATTAATTCAATCTGGTCTTCTCCTTTCAGTTCGATCTGGCTTAGATAAGAGGTCATGTCTGGTGTTGTAGTTATTGTTTGGTTGGTTAAAGTCTTAATGTACTGTATTTGAAGGCCTTTGGCATCCTCCATCTTAGTATTGCTTTCTTCAGGTTTTATAGTTGAAATCAAAGTTTGGGCATAAAGGCTCTCAGTAAATTGTACTTGTTGTTCTTTAAAGTCCCCTATTTTATTGTTGATTTCCTCATCCTCTTTTAGTTTTTGGGTTGTCAGTTCATCAATTGAAGTCAGAGTCTCATTAGGTGAGTTTATGCTGTCAGATTTGTCTTATACCAGGTTTTGCCACAAGATGTCCTCAGTAGCATGTAAAATCTTTTTCCAGACTAATATGAGGCTTTTAGCCAATTAATCTATTTTTAGCAGTAAATAGGGTAGTAGGTCCCCGCAAAAATAAGCAATAAAAACTTTTTAGTGGCCCAAAAATTCCAAAAGTACAAATAAGGTTGCTTAGTTATTTAGCTTAGTCATTTGATTTCTTTTAAGGCTTTAAGGTTTTAATACCCCAAGTAGGCAGTTGCCAATCTTTCAAGAAGGGGGAAAAAGATTTTCAGGAAAGTCCCACAGGGAAGTAATTAGGGAAGTAAGAAAGGTAAGGTCTCACCCAAATCCTCCAGATTGCTTCGTTGTGCTTGATAGTGATTTTTGGCTTTTGGCAGGGAGTGACTTAGTGATCAGCCATGTTGATGGCTGATCACTTCTTCGGGCCAGAGGAGTTGCTCCAGATCAAAAGAAGGGCTGCCACCCTTCCGTGATTGCAGAAAGAGCCTCCTCACAGTGGTCGCCCCTCCAGGGTGACTTTTGACCCTTTTCAGGGTTCTCTGAGGAAGAAAGACTGGACGGCAGGGAGAGGCTTCTTCCCGCACGTCCACCAGTGCTGTGTGTGGAAACTGGAAGCCAAGATCATGTGATCTTGATTCTATCTGTCAGAACCCATTTTTCCCTGGGGAAAAAAATCTATCTCATCTCTTTCCTATTTCTTTCTTTCTGAGGGTTCTGCCATTCCTCTGAGGGGGAGGGGGAAGGCTCCATGGTATGTTATTCTGCTTTGCTACAATGTATCCTTTCCACTATTCCTGCATGCTGACTCTTTACACTGTCTCTCCCTTGATGTTACCTTGGGGTGAGAAAGGATTATGCCTTCGGCCATCTGGCTTATCTTTCGCTGCGGAAAAGAAGGTGCGAAGATCCAACAACATCTTCACAAGCATGGGAAAGGACCCCGTTAACAGCTCCTTTCCCACAGCAAACTTAACACCAGGGGATTGGCCCATTCAAACAACTGGATGAACTATTGGGGTGGGGTTTTGCTTGAGATTCTTTTAACCTATTGATCTGAGTGGAAAACCCTCAGATTCTGCCTATCATGCTTCTCCTAATAAAAGTTCCTTTTGGAAAGAAACTGTTTCCAGGAGTCCTGCTTTCTTGGGATGAGGTTTGGAAGTGGGCCCTGTCATTATCCCTGTTAATCCACCCTAGCACTGTGTGTTGGCTTTTTTTGGCAGCTACAGCACACTGCTGGCTCATATGTAAGTGATTGTCCACTAGGATTCTGAGAGTCCTTTTACAGTTACTACTATTGAGCAAGGTACCACCTATACCAGTGATGGCAAACCTTTTAGAGATTGAGTGCCCAAACTGCAACCCAAAACCCACTTATGTACCGTCAGATGCCAAGTGGGTGTGGCCAATTGGGTGGGCGTGGCTGCAGTGATAACAGCAGATTGGGTGGGACTAAAAAGTTCAATCAATCAATTCCAACTTTGCGATATCTTTTTTTTGTCCCATGAAAAGTTGAAATTGATTGATTGATTGATTGATTGAACCTTTTTCTTTTTTTGCACATGGCGGCAGAGGCATAAAGCAAACATGTTTTATAAAACCCAGCTGAAGGTTTAGGACTGGGGTGATGGTGTGCGTGCCCACAGAGAGGGCTCTGTGTGCCACCTGTGGCACATGTGCAATACGTTCACCACCACAGACTTATACTGTACCTGTGCATTTGGTTTTTCTTGCCTAAATGTAGAACCTTACTTTTTTCACCATTGAATTTCAGTTTGATCTTCCAGTTGTTGCAGTTTGTCTCCCAGTTGATGTCAGGATAATTAAACTCTCCCATTACTATTGTGATGTGCTTCCTAACATACCTTAGTTAACTGACTAGCAAAAAGTTCATCTATTTCTTCTGTTTGGTTGGGTGGCCTATAATATATACCACGGGTCGGCAACCCGCGGCTCCGGAGCCGCATGCGGCTCTTTGAGCCATCTCCTGTGGCTCCCAGCTGCCCGATGCGCGCGCACCTCTTCGAACGGGCAGTGGTGCGCGCGCACCTCTCCAAATGGAGAGTGGCACCGCCCGTTTGGAGAGGTGCGTGCGCACGTCTCCGAATGGGCGGAGATGCGCGTGCACCTCTCCAAACCTTTGGAGAGGTGCGCACGCACCTCTCAAAACGGGCAGCGGTGCCGCCCGTCTGGAAAGCTGCTCTCAGCCTGTCTGGAAGAGTAATGAAGAAACGCAGCCGGAACGTGAGCTGACTTTCCAGGAAAAAAGTTTATTGCGAATACTAACGGCAAACAATGATCCGAAAGAAAGCAAAGTCAGCGTTGGCTGCTACTTGCAACCAACGCTGCTATATACCCCCCCACCGCCAATGCCCACCCCACCCAACCACGCCCACCCCCTTTTACCACCCCACCCTTCCGTGGCAATGTCTCCTGCCCCACCCCTGCCTCCCAACGCCGTCTGGCCGCCGGGTAGGCTCCCTTGTGCTTTGGGACCACCCCCACGTGGCCCGTCACTCCCCCTTCCCACACCCATCACCCACCCGTGTATAGCCCCCTCCCACCACCGGTTCACGGCCCCCTCTTCTTTCTCCATGGTTGCTGCCGCCGTCGCGTCTCCAGCCAGGCTAGTAGGTAGAAGGGGCGGGGCCCCCAGCGCCGCATTGTCAAGTCGTCGCCTGTCCAGCCTGTTGCCACCATCCCACGCTGCGTCCAGGCGTGTTCCAGCCTGGGCGGCCCCGGCCCCGGGCATGGATGTCGCGGGGCCTGCTTGCATCAGCCAGGTCCTGGCAGAGGCGTCCTGCGCATGCATGCGCTGGCCAGCTGCCGGGCAGTCTCCCTGGCGGCGTCGGTTGATCAGAGGATGTAGCCGGCGTGCGGAGGGCAGGCCCCCAAGACGAGGTGGGCCTGCGCTAGTGCTGTGCGAGGATGGCGGGGGTGGCTCCCGTGGCGAGGAGGGTGCGTCCGTGGGGGGTGAGGGCCTCACGCCGTGCTGCGAAGAGGGGCCCTGCCGAATGTCGCGCCCATAGGCCGCAACAGCTGCCGCGGCCCGCCTGCAGAGCTGCCGCCTTCGGCAGCCTGCAAACGTGCCGCGGCAGCTCCCCGAAAGAGCGCCACCGCCGCCTGTTTGCGCAGAGGTGCGCGCGCACCTCTCAGAACGGGCAGTGGCGCCGCTCATTAAGCCGCTGCCCTCCTCTCTTTGGGAGAGCTGCCGCGGGATGTTTGCAGGCTGCCGAAGGCGGTGGTGCCGCTGCCACTGGGAACCGGTTCCATCACACACACAGGAAGGTGGCAACCGCGGGCATCCGCGCATGCACAAGAAAAAACATTTTGCGCATGCGCAAGATGTTTTTTGCGCATGCGCAAGATGTTTTTTGCGCATGCGCAAGATGATTTTTGCACATGCGCATGCATGGACGCACGCACGCGGCTCCCACTTTTGTGTGTGTGTGATGGAACCAGTTCCCAGTGGCTCTTTTCCTTTTTCAGGTTGCCGACCCCTGGTATATACCTATGGCAATGTCATTCCCTCCTCCCTTTTTATATTGACCCAAATGCATTCAAGACAGTTTTTTATTATCGTTGTGCTCTATTTCTGTAGAGATGTAGTTATTTCTTATATAGAAAGCAACTCCACCTACTCTTTTATTTGGTTTGTTTCTTTCAAATAATTTAAATCCCTCTAGCTGTGTGTTCCATTTGTGGGTTTCATCACTCCAAGTTTCCGTAATGGCAATGATATCATATCTGCCTTCATTTACTTGAATTTCTAATTCAGCCTGTTTATTGCTCATACTCTGTGTGATAGTGTATAGACATTTGAGTCCTTTATGATTGGCCCTGGGTTTACTTTCTACATAACCTGTGTGGTACCTGAGTTCCCCTACTTCCTTACCATATGTTTGATTAGTGCACTTGGTGTGGCACTCACTATTAAAAGCTTGATTTTGCTTGACAGCAAGGTTGATATTCTTTTCTGCACACATATCTATGTTATATGCACTGATAAGCCTATTAGTTTTAGATTGCTGGGGACAGGAATGTTCTATATCAATGAACTCACTGTCCCCGTGATTCAGTTTAAATATTTCTCCAGAAAATCTGTTAATTTAATGCCAAATAGACTGAATAAGGAAAATTTGGAACTGGAACATCCTAGATGGATGCAATGCTGAAATCAGTTTTGTCATTTTTCAAAAGTAGTAGAGGTAACTGAGAATTTACTTTTTCATCACACTGAAGTCTCCCTGGCTACTCACATTTTCTAACTGAAAAACACAATATAGAAAGATACCCATATGATACTTAGAATTAAATTGTGATGAAAGCTATACAAATTACACCTGCCAAAGAGCTGACAGAATATTCACACACATTCCTTATATATAAACCCCTGACTTAATTTATTAGATTTTCCCCAAATTCTTTTCTCCATTGAATTAAATCTCAAGAGTAAATTCTTATGGATGTATATGTTTATAAATAAATTCCTTCAAAACATATTCCAGTATTTCATTTATTTTTCACAAGTTTAGCACTCCATACCTACTACCATATTTCTGATTCTTCATTTTACAATGCATAGGCATATAGGAATAATTTCCTGAAATACAAATTTGGAGTTAATATCAAGCATCCCAAATAAAAGATAAAAAGAAACTTAACTAGCTTTGTTAAATAAAATTTAACATAAATAATAATATTTATTTAACTTACGTGGACAGTTTTTTACACAAGTTGCTCCAAAACTGTACTTTCCTTCTGGGTTATCTTCCAATTGATAAGTATAGGGATTGTATATTTGTAAAGCTGGGCAAGACTCCTTGCAAGTTGCATCATCCCAAAACTTGCGACATGCCTATAAAAAGGTAATCCAAATAATCTTTTGTTTTAACAGTGTCAGGAAGTGACAACAGTGGATTTTAAACAACTACTTAAGACTAAAATTCGGAGAATTCAATATTCCATCCATCCAACCTTTAATGTAGACAGACAAGATTGAAATATTATTTTTGTCATTGACCAATAAAGATACATTCAATAAAATGAACAACACAAACTATCCCCTAAGAACAAGAATTATTGTGGGCAAAGTTTACACATAATGTAGCAACATTTTGCTACTTTAAGAGAAATAAATTTATTTTGATGGTGTAACAGACGCTATTACTGTTCCAGAAATTTGACTAAAGGAGGAATAATCAACTGGTTATGAATATCCTTGTATAATTGGCAATACAAAAGAACATGGGCTCTGCTTTCTATGGTATTCATTTTCACAAAAGCAATAATGAGTTTCCTATGGAGTTTTCCTATATTTCTCTTCCAGGACAGATGGGGGGAGACCAAATTTAAAAAAAAAAGTAAATATAATATGGGACTAACTAAAAACAGCTAGGATAATTATAATTAAAAGAAATGGTAATCAGTTATATTATGTCAAAATACAACCTTACTGAATTTTCAATTTAAGAATGAGATTAAAGCACAAAGACTTATTTTTTTGTATATATTTGTTATATTACTTTTTATTGCTTTGTTTATTTATTGTAATTAATACTTTAAAAAATTAAGCACAATAATCAGAATTTTATTTCCTTTTCTATATTGCTAAAATGTTAGGCAAGTTTCTATAGCTTCCTTACCAAGCAGTCACTTTCTTTAGGACCTGTACATCCTGCTGCGCACTGAGTATGACAGCAGTCACTTGGTAATCTTCCCTTGCATCGACCTGAGCACTGTGCTGCACAGTCAATCTTAGTTACTGAAAGTTGAAAATAGCACAAGTTAAACTACATGTTTTACAAATAAAATATTTATTAAAATATTTTTAAAGTATTTAAATATTTAATACTTTGAACACTTTTTAGAAATCATAAATATTATTTGATTGAGTCACAGTTTAGTTACAGGTAGTCTGTATGGTCACTATGGTTTTAAAAAGATGGATATAAAAAGATGTTGAGACTGGAAAGAGTGCAGAGAAGAGCAACACAGCTGATTAAGGGGCTGGAGGATAGAACTTATAAACAATGGCTTCAGGAATTAGGTATGTCTAGTCTAGTGAAAAGAAGGACTAGGGGTGACATGATAGCAGATTCCAGTATTTAAGGGGCTACCACAAAGAAGGGGTTTTCAAAGCACCAGAAGGCAAGGCAAGAAACAATGGATAGAAACTAATCAAGGAGAGAAGCAACATGGAATTAAGGAGAAACTTCCTAACAGTAAGAACAATCAACCAGTGAAACAGGTTGTGGGTGCTCCAGCATTGGAGGCTTTTAAGAAGAGACTGGACAGCCATTTGTCTGAAGTGGCATAGGGTCTCCTGCTTGAGCAGGGGGTTGGACTAGAAGATTTCCAACGCCTGTTCAACTCTGATGATGTTCTATGTTTTTGACCAGCAAAGTCAATGGGAAAGCTAGATTCACTTAACAACTGTTTTACTTAACAGCTGCAGTGATTCATTTAATAGTTGTGACAAGAAAAATGGGCCAAAGTTCACTTAACAACTGACTCACTTAACAACAGAAATTTTGGGCTCAGTTGTGGTCATAAGTTGAGGACTACCTGTACACTGTTTCTTTCTGAGACCTAGGAATCTGAAACCAATGGAAACAAGATTTACATTTTGCTTTCGCAAAATGATGCATAATTAGCTGATCATTATTGTATAAGAGAACAGGCCAGAAGATATAAAAAGTCTATTTAATTTACTTACCCATTAAATCACTATCCTATCCTATCCTATCCTATCCTATCCTATCCTATCCTATCCTATCCTATCCTATCCTATCCTATCTCAACAGAAGTGGGGTGGAAAGCAATGTATGTTCTTACATATTTGGCAATTCTCTTCGCCAGCACCCCAGCAATGCCCTCTTGTGCAATTCGGATGACAAGGAGAACCTAAGGGGGAAAAATACAGAATGTCTCTGAATATTATAAATGTATTCATGCCAATTTTATGAAAAACTCAAGTTTTATAGGAAACTTTTTTCACAAATCAATAACAGTTGTCAGTTTTGAAGTCACATTCTGGGCACTATGAATCTCAAACTCAGTATTTTACCAATTGCCAAATCTTCCATGCTTTGCTTTCATATAGATAATACTTAGATAATATCTAAGTATTATCACTTGCATCCAAATAATCAGTGGTGTCATGTTTATTAATAGTTGAAAACTGGGCCATTTAAATAAATTATTTACTTACCAATACTGTTTATTTAAAATTATTAATACATGCTCTGCAATAAAGCTGAATATTGATTCCTAGGGGTAAGAGTATCAGCAAAATAAATGAAAACAAAATAAAGGAAACAAATACATTTTCTTTGGGGATTTTTTCCTTCCAAATTTAAGATACAATTACATTTCTTTATCAAGAAATCAAATCATTTTAGTGTTATGCTGCTGGGAATTCTGGGAATGGTAATCTCACACATTTGGAAGGTATCAATTTGGAATAGCTATCAATTCTATTTCAATGAATTATTCCATATTATGAAGCATAAAAATAATTTTAACTTTCTGATTTACTATTTCTATAGAACAGCAAACAGTGAAGATATGCAAAGTTGCTAATGAGCAAAAATGAGAAGTGTGGTTTTATTTTTTATTACTTGAGTGTATGAGAAGAATATGACAGAAGAGGAGTAAATATATACACACAATCCATGTAGTTATACACAAAACGTCTATGGGGGTATGGCAGTGGCCTCATAACTAGATGTCCAATTCAGTTATCTATTCTAGGCAATTGCCTCTGGTGTTGCTTTGTGCAGATTTTCTAGGGAACCAAACAATGCATGTCATAGAGTGTTGCACAATATGCTTAATAGTTTGCATATCGACACCACAATCCAACAAGAAAATCTTTCCATCTCCATTGATACAGAGCAGAGGAACTTCTTCCAGTATCATACCTGTAATGTATTGGGGGTTTTGCTTGTACTGATTCACGTGTCTGTTTAAATGCTGCATTAACGGTTGCTCAATGGTGTATATGTGTAATGGCTACTGACTAATCCCAACTTATTGTCTCCAGGGCTATCATTGGTAGAATTGGGGCGGGAATGGCTTCCTTCAAATCTATTGGCCTCCGCCTAGTGGCCAACCATATAAATAGCTGCTCAGCAGCCACTGTTTCAGTTCTGTTCTGCTTGACTGCAATAAAGCATGTTACTGTTTGGAACCTTCGTCTCGCTTATTGCCTGCAACGAGCTGACTACAGCTGACGGATGGTAGGAGAGATACCGTCCAGGGTGTGAGTCATCCCTGAGAATCTTCCTCACTCTTCCAAGGCAACGAGCCCTGGCAATGTCATCCAGTGGTGTCAGGGAACAGCCCACAATGTCTTGTGCTGTGCTCACTACCCTCTGCAATACTTTCCTATCCGCGACTGTCAGACCAGCATACCAAACCACAATACCATACGAGAGGACGCTCTCTATGGTAGACCGGTAAAAGAGGGTCATTAGCTGTTGTTCTACCCTGTTCTTCCGCAAGATCCTAAGAAAGTGAAGCCTCTGTTGGGCCTTTCTAGCCACCTGGGTTGTGTTAACTTTCCAGGTGAGATCTGCACAGAGGTAGACTCCCAGAAATTTAAAGGAGGAAACTCTCTCTACACAGTCCTCCCCGATGTAAAGTGGGGCAGGTTCCTCCTTTTTTCTCCGGAAGTCTAACACCATCTCTTTCATCTTGCCGATGTTTAGGTGCAAGTTGTTGTTACTACACCATAATGGATAGTTTTTGTACCTCCGCCCTATATGCTGTCTCATCCCCACCTGTAATAAGACCCACCACAGTTGTATCATCTGCGAACTTGATTATCGCAGTGGATGGGTCAGATGATGCACAATCATAAGTGTATAAAGAGTACAGGTAGGGGCTAAGCACACAGCCCTGTGGCATGCCAGTGCAAAGCTTCAGGGGGGTGGACAAAGCAGAACCGACCCTCACTGTTTGTACCCGATCCCTAAGAAAGTCTTGAATCCAATCGCAGATAGCGGGGGAGAATTTCAAGTCAGTCAGCTTCTCGATGAGAATGCTCGGCAAAATGGTGTTGAAAGCTGAGCTGTAGTCAACAAAAAGCATCCTGAAGTAACTTCCAGGTTTCTCTAGATGACTTGCTACAGAATGTAAAGCAGTAGCTATGGCATCGTCTGTCGACCTATTTCCCCTGTAGGCAAATTGATGTTTATCAAAGTCCAGTGGGAGGCATGTCCTAAGATGTTGGAGAACCAATCTTTCGAAGCATTTCATGACTACAGACGTTAATGCAATAGGTCTGTAGTCATTCAGGCACTCAACTGCAGTTTTCTTGGGGACTGGGACAATGGTAGCTGCCTTCAAGCATGATGGTACACATGCCGTTTGCAAGGAGATGTTAAAAATCCTTGTCAGGACCCCTGCTAATTGATCGGCACAATTCCTGACCACTATCCCCAGCACCCCATCTGGGCCTGCGGCTTTGCTGGGATTCACATCCTTCAATACAGCTCTCACTTGGTGTTCACACAGGGTGAGTGGCTGAGAGTCAGAAGGCCGGCCAGCAGAGGCTACGGGGTCTGGTCTTTTAACCTCATAGCGGGCGAAGAAGATATTCAGCTCCTCAGACAATGAGGCATCGGTGTTTGCCATGCTCCTCATGCTGCCCTTATAGTTGGTTAAGTGCTGCAGTCCCTGCCATACTTGCCTCGGATCGTTGTTCGCTAAATGGTTCTCCACCTTTTGTTTGTATTGTTGTTTTGCCATCCTAATGCCTCTTCTGAGATTTGCCCTGGCCTCTCTGTATCTGTCCCTGTCCCCCGCCTTAAAGGCAGAATCCCGGGCTCTCAGGAGTGTTCGTATCTCTGCAGTCATCCAGGGTTTACAGTTCCCATAAACTCTAATGCACTTATCCGTTGTTACACTGTCAGTGCATGTTCTAATATAAGAGAGTACGGCATCTGTATATGAATTTAGATCTTGTTTTTCAAATACACTCCAGTCAGTGGTTTCAAAGCAGTCCTGCAACCGACTGAGAGCACCCACTGGCCAGGTTCTGACCCTTTTTGTGACTGCCTGAGTCCTTTTCCTGAGAGGAACATACTTTGGGCACAACAGGAGTGAAAGATGGTCAGATGTACCCAGGTGGGGAAGAGGAAAAGCTCTGTATGCCTGCTTCAGATTGGAATACACGTGGTCCAAAGTGTTCTTCCCTCTGGTGGAAACTTGCACATACTGTACAAACCTAGGGAGAACTGTCTTCAGACAAGCTTGATTGAAGTCCCCAGCCACGACAAGAGCGCCCTCTGGGTGAGTTTGCTGCTGCCTGGTGATGATGTCATACAACTTAGAAAGTGCCATGTTGACATTGGCATCAGGTGGAATATAAACAGCTATAATAATTACCACAGTAATTTCTCTAGGCAGATAGAAAGGCCTACATATAACAGTCATCAGTTCCACATCTGGGGAGCAATACGTATATACCAATCTGCTGTTAACACACCATTCACAGTGTATATACACACACAGTCCTCCTCCTTTACCCTTCCCGGAGCGTTTATCTCTGTCAGAGCGGTAAAAAACTTGGTTTATCAACTCCACAGCTTCATTCGGTATCTCTGAATGTAGCCAGGTCTCCGTGACAACTATCACACAACATTCCTGAAGAAGCCTGCTTTCTGCTAACTTCAGCTGTAATTCGTCAATTTTATGGACGAGGGATCTGGCATTGCTCAGAAAAAGGCTCGGCAATGTTGGTCTAAAAGGCTGCCTTCGAAGACGTGTCAGAGTTCCAGCCCTGCAGCCACGTTTTTGCTTTCGCTCCTTTCTCTTTCGCTTACGTCGTCTCCTCCCCAGCCCGAAGACAATCCATGGAGATCCTGGAGGCCTCGCTATGCAGTTCGGTATGTTTTGTGACTGCTGAAAATCACTAGTAATTTCAGATTGCCTTGCAAGCCCGATGTTTAACAGCTCTATACGTGAGTAGGCTATTTTAGCCCCTTGCACTACACTGTGAACATTCATCCATACACATATTAGTCCAATCACCACACACCAGTACCGGGAGCTCAGAGCCGCTGCGTGTGGACCTGCCACCATCTTGTGGAGAGAAAAAAAAAGCTTGATCCCTCCATAACACCAATTAGGGTCAAGCCCCGTCATGTGCCTTTTGTATTAAAGCACAAACGTGATGCAGAGCTGGACAAGCTGGTCAGTCAGGGGGTACTACAGCCCATAGATGGTGGGGAGTGGGAAACTTGTATTGTTACATCACTTAAGGCCAACCGGGAGATCAGGATTTGCTCTGATTACAAGTGCACCATTAACCAGGCACTGCAGCAGCACAAGTACCCGGTGCCAGTCATTAGCCACATTTTGGCATCACTGCAAGGGGGTAGCATGTTTGCTAAGTTAGATTTGGCACAGGCCTATCAGCAGTTACCAGTGGATAAGGCCACAGCAGCTGCACAAACAATTGTGACACATAGGGGGGCTTTTAAGGTCAAGTGCCTCCAATTCGGGGTTAGTGTAGCCCCAGAAATCTTCCAGGGAGTAATGGAGCATACACTCAAGGATATTCCGGGGGTCTGCCCCTATTTTGATGATGTACCCATTTCCGGAGAGTCCACTGAAGTCCTGGCAAGGCGGCTCAAAGCCATCCTTCAGTGGTTCCGCACAGAGGGACTCAAGCTGAGGAAGGACAAATGCAAAATTGGGGTCCCTTCCACTGAATTTATGGGGTTCAGTACCGATGCCAAAGGCATCCATCCTGCAGAGTCCAAGTTGAAGGCAATTCAGCTGGCACCAAGCCCCAGGTCTAAAGGAATGCTCCAGGCATTCCTGGGAATCCAACATTTTCAACACGTGTTCCTTCCTAACAAGGCCACAGTGGCCGAGCCATTACACCGGCTCTTAGACAAGAACACCCTGTGGAAATGGACCAAGGTTCAGGAAAACAGTTTTAAGGCGGTAAAATCACTACTGTCCTCAAATTCAGTGCTCACACACTTTAATGAAAACTTGCCAGTTTTCGCATCCCCTTATGGGGTTGGGGCTGTACTCAGTCATTTGTTGGCTGATGGAACTCAGTCCTCTATTGCTTACTATTCAAGGACCTTGTCCTTGGCTGAGCGCAATTATTTTCAGATCGACAAAGAGGTCTTGGCTATCATGGCCAGGATTTAAAAAATTCCATGATTATTTGTACGGCTGCCAATTTATGGTCTTTACTGACCACAAGCCATTGTTGGGACTATTTCCCCCAGAATGTTAAGGTGGTCCATTTTTATATCAGCCTACAGCGACAGGCTGATCCACAAACCCAGCAAAGACATGGGCCATGCAGACGGCCTTAGCAGGCTTATTTATTTATTTATTTATTTAGTTGCATTTATATACCGCCCTTTCCCTGAGGACTCAGGGCGGTTTACAGGGAATTAAAAAATGCAACATACAAAAGTTAAAACCGAATTAAAAAATATTAAATTGACCCTGTACACAATTAAAACCCCAATTAAAAATTTCTCCTCAGCCTGGGCCCGAGAGCTCAAAGAGCCAGGTCTTCAGGCCCCGGCGGAATGATCGGAGGTCGGGGGCAGTTCTCAGCTCCACCGGCAGCTGGTTCCAGAGGGCAGGCGCTCCCACTGAGAAGGCCCTATCCCTGGGTGTCACCCGCCGGCAATCTCTCACCGGCGGAACCCTGAGCAGACCCTCCCTGTGGGAGCGCACTGGGCGAAGGGCATTTGATGCCGGCAGCAGGTGTTCCCTCAAATAACCCGGACCCAGGCCATGTAGGGCTTTATAGGTAATGACCAGCACCTTGAATTTCACCCGGAGGGCAACCGGAAGCCAATGCAGCTCGCGGAGTAGAGGTGTTACATGGGAGTATCGGGAAACCCCCATTACAACTCGCGCGGCCACATTCTGCACCAGTTGAAGCCTCCGTGTGGTCTTCAAGGGCAGCCCCATGTAGAGAGCGTTACAGTAGTCCAAACGGGAGGTCACAAGCGCATGAGTAACTGTGCATAGGGCGTCTCGGTCCAGATAGGGACGCAACTGGCGCACCAGGCGAACCTGTGCAAAAGCCCCCCTGGTCACGGCTCCTATATGGTCTTCAAAATTGAGCCGTGAATCCAGGAGGACACCCAAGTTGCGAGCCCTATCAACGGGGGGTAACACCTCACCCCCCATCATTAAGGATGGAATAACTTGGTTAACCCGAGATGCCGATATGCACAGCCACTCAGTCTTGGCGGGATTGAGACGAAGCCTGTTTCTCCCCATCCAGACCTGAACCGCCTCCAGGCACCGGGACATCACGGAGAGGGCATCACTGGGTTGGTTCGGGGTGGAAAGAAAAAGTTGGGTATCATCAGCGTACTGGTGATACCCCACCCCAAAACCACGAATGATCTCGCCCAGCGGCTTCATATAGATGTTGAACAGGAGGGGCGAGAGAACCGACCCCTGAGGAACTCCACAAATGAGAGACCTCGGGGCGGATCTCTGCCCTCCTGTCAACACCGACTGCGAGCGGCCCTGGAGGTAGGAGGAGAACCACCGTAAAATGGTGCCTCCCACTCCCAGCCCCCTGAGACGTCGCAGCAAGATACCATGGTCGATGGTATCGAACGCCGCTGAGAGATCTAATAGGACCAGGACAGAGGAACAACCCCTGTCCCTGGCCCTCCAGAGATCATTCACCAGCGCGACCAATGCCGTCTCCGTGCTGTGTCCGGGCCTGAAGCCCGATTGGTACGGGTCCAGATAATCAGTTTCCTCCAGGAACAGAGGGAGCTGATGCGCCACCACACTCTCAACAACCTTCGCCAGAAAGCGAAGGTTGGAGACTGGACGATAGTTGTTTAAAACAGCCGGGTCCAAAGCAGGCTTCTTGAGAAGGGGTCTCACCACCGCCTCCTTCAAGGCGGCAGGAAAGACACCCTCCTTCAAGGAAGCAGTTATTACTGCATGGAACCAGCCTCGTGTTCCCTCCCGAGCCGCATAAGCTAGCCAGGAGGGGCACGGATCCAACAAACAGGTGGTGGTGCTCAGTCTCCCCATGATCCTGTCCACATCATCAGGGGAAACAGGGTCGAACTCAGTCCAGATAACGTGCTCAAGACCGCCTGATTCCTCCACCTCAGACTCTGCCCAGTCAGAGTCCAAGCCAGTCCGGATCCGAGCGATTTTGTCCGCCAGATGATGACTAAACTCCTCGGCTCGTCCCTGCAAGGGATCCTCTCTCACCTCCTGGTTAAGGAGGGAGCGAGTCACCCTAAACAGGGCGGCCGGGCGATTATCGGCGGACGCGATAAGGGCGGCAAAGTAGTTAGACTTCGCCATCCTTATCGCCGCAAGATAAGACCTTATAAAGGTTCTTAACTGCAATCGGTCGGATTCGGACCGGCTGGACCTCCAACCGCTCTCTAGACCTCGTCTCCGACGCTTCATCTCCCGGAGCTCCACAGAGAACCATGGGGCCCAACGGGATCTGCGACGGGTCAGAGGTCGCATGGGTACAACGCAGTTGAGTGCCCTGGTGGCAGCCGTTTCCCAGGCCTCCACCAGATCATCGACTGGGCTGTGGGTAAGGGTGATAGGTATAGGCCCAAGTGCCCTCTGGAACCGATCCGGGTCCATTAGGCGCCTGGGGCGGAACCACCTGGTCGGTTCCGCCGCCCAGCGGCGGGGGGTGGCATGACGGAAAACCAGCCTCAAGAGGTGATGATCTGTCCATGACAGAGGGGTGATGGACGGGGAGCCCCCTCCCAGATCATCCAGCCACTGTCCAGACAGGAACACCAGGTCGAGAGTATGATCCCCCTCATGAGTCGGGCCCTCAATAACCTGGGTCAGGCCCATGGCTGTCATGGAGGCCATGAACTCCCGAGCTAACTCCGACGACCCTCCCAGTGATGGCAGGTTGAAGTCACCCAGGACTATAAGCCTGGGAAACTCCACCGCCAACCCTGAGAGGGTGTCGAGCAGCTCAGGCAGGGCTGTTGCCACACAGCTGGGCGCCAGGTATGTAAGCAACAAGCCCAACTGAACCCGAGGACCACATCTCAAGAGGAGGGATTCACTCCCGGCCATCTGGACAATGGTGGCCTCCCGGGGACACAAAGTCTCCCGAATAACCACTGCCACCCCACCACCCCTGCCCTGAGCCCGTGGCTGGTGCAGCACCCGGAAACCCGGCGGGCATAACTCGGAGAGAGGCACCCCTCCCTCCGAGCCCAGCCAAGTCTCCGTGATGCACGCTAGATCCGCACATTCCTCCTCGATCAGATCACGGATGAGGGGAGCTTTGTTAACTACAGATCTAGCGTTAAAATAGACCAACCTGAGCTCAGGGGCCTGATCACCCTCATCCCCGGGTAAAAGGGTGCTAACCGGAGGGTCGGAGCGCGCCACCGCTCCATGGTTGCCATTGCCACACATGGAGCCAGATCTGGCTCCAGCCACTCGCATCTTGTCCATTCCCAGAACTTCCTCTCCATGCAGGGGACAGAAGACAACAATTTTTTTTTATTGAAAAGTTTTAACATACATTTTCTCTTTAACAGTCCCCCCTCCCCCTCCCCTCTCCCTCCCTCCCTACCCCTCTCCCCCTCCCCCCCCGACTTCCCAGAGCTAAGTACAAGGTATAAAAACAAAAAAAACCAATCATAAACATCCATATGCTAACAACCATAAACTCTAAAATCTATCACTCTCTGGCTCATATAGGATAATACAAACACTATTAATATTAATTATATATAGAGAAAACAAGAAAAAAAAAGAAAAAGAAAAGGAAGACTTATTCAAATGCTACATGAAACTTTTTAGTCCTATATTTGTTCTGGATATACTCAATCCATTTTCTCCATTCCATAATATAACGTTCTTGCGAGTGATCTTTCAAATAAGCCGAAATCTTTGCCATCTCTGCCAGGTCAGAAACCTTTAAAGTCCATTCTTCTATGGTCGGCAGTTCCTCTTTCTTCCAATACTGACCTATTAAGAGTCTTGCTGCCGTAATTAAATTCAACATCAGCTTAGTGTCCACAACCGTAGCATCTGTAATTATTCCCAACAAGAAAAGTTGCGGACAAAACTTTATCCTTTGCTTGAAAATCTTCTGCATATTCCACCAAATTGTAATCCAGAAGGCCTTAACCTTTTTGCAAGTCCACCATACGTGAAAATATGTTGCATCTTCATCACCACACCTCCAACATTTTGGCTGATAATTCGGATACATACTTGCAAGCTTTTTAGGATCTAGATGCCATCTATAAAACATTTTATAAAAGTTCTCTCTTAAATTTTGAGCTTGTGTAAATTTTACGTTCCTCACCCAAATCTTTTCCCACGTATCCATTGTAATAACTTCTTGGATGTTCTGGGCCCATTTTACCATACAGTCCTTAACAAGTTCTGTTTCTGAGTCAATCTCTATCAATGCAAGATATATCCGTTTAATATGTGCTGGTCCCTGATTTCTAATTTGCTTTATCAGATTTTCATCAGTCATTGTAAAGCCAATTTTCTGGTCTTCTTTCCACCTGGCCCGTAGCTGAATATATTGAAACCAAGTTTGAACAATCTCTTCATCTCGCAAGAGGCTATATGGTTTCAAACACCAGACATTTCTTTCCAAGCTTAAAATCTCTTTATACGTAGTCACATCATGTTTAAAACCAACATTTATATTTTCTATTGCGTGTTTTGGAATTGCCCACAATGGTATCTTACAGTCTAACTTATGTCTATACTTCTTCCAAACTCTCAGCAATGCCTGTCTTAAAATATGCACTCTAAACACATTATCTACCTTCTTATCATACAACAAATATGCATGCCAGCCAAACAGCAAATCATGGCCCTCAAGATTTAATAATCTCTCTTGTGTCAAATTAATCCAATCACTTATACCTGCTAACGCAGCAGCTTCATAATATAATTTAAGATTAGGCATTTTAAGACCACCTCTTTCATGAGTATCCTGCATAATCTTAAGTTTAACTCGTGGCCTTTTCCCTGCCCAGACAAATTTGTTGATACCTCTCTGCCATTCCTCCAAATTAGAATCTTTCTTAAGAACCGGTATCATTTGAAATAAAAATAAAAATTTAGGCAGGACATTCATTTTCACTGCTGCGATTCGCCCCAACAACGACAATTGCAGTTTTTCCCAACTCTCCATTTCTTTTTGGATTTTTCCCCATAATTTTTCATAGTTATTTTTATATAGTTTTGTATTAGAGGGCGACAAAAGCACCCCCAAATATTTGACCCTTTTAACAATCTCAAATCCAGTTAACCCTTCTAAAAGGGCCTTTTGCGATGCTGTCATATTTTTAGCCAAGATTTTAGTTTTTTGTACATTAACTTTAAATCCAGAAACCTTCCCATATTGCATTATTATCTCCATCAGGTCCACAACAGAACTCTTCGGCTGGGTCACTGTAACAACCAGATCGTCTGCAAACGCTCTCAATCTATAATCCTGATCTCTAATTTGTATACCCTTAATTCTTTCCGAGTTCCGAATTTTTACCAGTAATATCTCCAATGTTAACACAAATAACAAAGGCGATAACGGGCACCCTTGCCTTGTACCCTTCTCGATATTACATGCTTCTGACAAGCTATTATTAACTATTATTCGGGCTGTTTGTTTTTGATATAATGCCCTAATTGGTTGCAAAAATTTATCCCCAAAATTCATTTTATCTAAAACTTTCATCAAAAATTGCCAGTTCAATTGATCAAAGGCTTTTTCAGCATCTAAAAAAATTAGCGCCACAGGGATCTGGTTGTTCCTTTCCAAAAATTCCAACACATCAACTATATGCCTCACGTTATTTTTCATTTGCCTACCACTAATAAACCCAGTTTGATCCCCATGAATCACCTGTTGCAGAACCCTCATCAATCTATTAGCCAACACCTTAGCAAATATCTTATAATCTGTATTTAATAGTGATATCGGTCTGTAGTTTTTTACTTGAGTAACATCTTGGTCTTCCTTCGGAATCAAAGAAATAAAAGCAGTTCTCCAAGACGGAGGCACCTTTCCCCCTCTCTGGATTATCTGGAACAATTCCTTTAACGGTTTTATCATCTCTAATTGTAAATTTTTGTAGTAGGCCGCAGTCAGACCATCTGTACCTGGCGCTTTATCCACCTTCAACTCCTTAATTGCTGTAAGTATTTCTTCTTCTGTAATCAGTTGATTAATCTCCTCTTTTTGTACTTGCGTAAGAGCCGGAATGCTAGCATTCTCCAAATATACATCAATGTCTTTTTCGTTAATCTTCTCCTTAGCATATAATTTAGAATAAAAATCCACAAAGGCTTCCTTAATAAGATCCTGTTGAAACACTACCTTTCCCTTATATTCAATTTTGTCTATATTAGAAGCCCTCTGCTTTTTCCTTAGTCTATAAGCTAACCATCTACCTGGCTTATTAGCATTGCAAAAAGTGTTATGCCTGGCAAACCGCAAATTGGTAGCCACCTGGTCAGCCATTAGTTTATCAAATTGTCCTCTTAATAACTTAATAACCTCCTTAGTCTTCACATCCAATGGATTCAGAATCAAGGCATTCTCTTTTTCCTTAATTTCATTCTCCAATTCTTTCCTTCTAGCTTCCAAAGTACGTCTGTGTCTATTATTCATATATATCAACACCCCTCTCATATAGGCCTTGCTAGCATCCCAAACCATGTCCATAGAAGTATCCTTATTCATATTAATTTCAAAAAAAATCCTTCATTCGCTGTTTACACTCTTCCACATTTTTCTGATTTCTAAACAAGTTCTCATTTACGCGCCACGAGCGCCTATCTCTATTGTCCTTATTAATCTCTAACCATACTGGACTATGGTCAGAAATAACTCTTGCACAAATCTTTACCTTCGTAATCCTAGAAAAAAAATCGTTAGTCAACAAAATAAAGTCAATCCTGGAAAAAGATTGATGTCTATCAGAAAAAAAAGTATAATCCTTTTCATGCGGGTGTGTGTCACGCCAAATGTCTCGCAATTCCAAATCATCCTTCATTTCAAAAAAAGATTTAGGCAGTCTGGCATGACACGGAACACGCTTAAAAAACCCAGCCTTATCCATCTGTACGTCCAAAACACCATTCCAGTCCCCCATAAAAATAAACGATTTGTAATCCAACTGAGTAAGCTTTGTATGAAGTAAGCTAAAAAAGTCAGCTTGTTGTTGTTGTTGATTAGGAGCATACAGTCCAACTAAAAGCGTTTTTTTGCCTTCTAACAACAAATCTATCATTACGTATCTTCCATGCTTATCTGCTTCAATTAAGTCCGCTGTTAAAGCACTTTTAACATAGACAACCACTCCGTTTTTCTTATTCATTGCAGAGGCGACAAATTGCGTACCCAACCTTGAGTTCAATAAAAACTTTTGGTCCATAGCCCTAATATGCGTTTCTTGCAAGCATATAACATCAATCTTAAATTGTTTTAAATATTGAAAAACTTTCTTTCTCTTCTGAGGCGAGTTTAGTCCATTAACGTTCCAGGTTAGAAATTTAGTCGCCATGCTTGTCATCCCAAAGCTGTTGGAGCACATCTTTAATAGCCCCTCTGTCGCCTTTGGGCCGCGCTCCTCCCACTGCCTCGCTATAAATACGCTTTGAAATTTCCATAAACTTCTGCTGGTCTTGTTCTTTTATTTGTTTTGCTCTTTTTAAAGCAGCACGCGTCACCCTCAGCTCTCCAACATCAGCCAACGAAGTTATAGTTTGATCCCCTCCAGCACCATTCTCCTCTGTCTGTCCATCTTCTTCTCCAGATCCCTTTGCCGCTTCCAGAAGTGATAGTGGGGTTGCTTTTAAAACATTATTGTAGAAATCACGCGCCTGTGTCACAGTAACCAGACGGTATCTTTTATCTTCATGCATCGCCACCAATCCAACTGGGATCTCCCATCTGAACCTTATATCACGTTGCTTAAGTTCCTGCACAAGAAATGCAAAGTCCTTTCTTCTCCTTAAAATCTTTGGAGGAATTTCCTTTAAAACCAAAACTTCTTGGTCAGCAACCATTACTTTAGTATCATAGGCGGCTTGAATAACTTCATCTCTAGTTTCTCTCTTTGCAAAATAAACCACCACATCTCTAGGTAGCTTTCTCTGTCTAGCAATCCATGAATTTACACGAAAAACTTTATCCATGCATCCCTTTATTTCAGATGCTGGCTGACCCAATACTGCTTCCAGAGCTTCAGAAATCAGCTGCTTTAGGTCTTCCTTAATATTTTCTTTTAAGCCTCTGATTCTAACAGCATACTGCATCTGATGAAACTGAACAAGACTTAATTCTCTGTCCATTTTATCTCTTAACTCTTCATTCTCCAATACCTTTACTTCTAATATAGCATTTTTTTGGGTCAAATCTTCCACTTTTTCTTCCAAACCTTGCACGCATTCAGCCACACTTTCCACTGTAGACAAAATGTCTACCCTCATCGCACTGAATTTCTCTTCCATCCTCTCTTCTATCCTCTCCTCCATTTTCTCCAATTTCTCCTCCAGCTTTGCCAATTTATCACCCAGTGTTTCTAAAATTACCTGGGCATGTTTTTCAAGAGCATCTTGTAAATCCTTCGATGTCAATGCAGCAGGAGGAAGCAAGGCTTGCAACGATGTCTGTTGCACCGGGGAAGTTCCAGCACTCCGAAGAGTTTTTGAGGGAGGTTTGGCCGCCATCTTTTTACTTTTACTTATTACGCACTTTCACTTTAAGTTTAAAAAGTCCATTAAGCTAGAGAGTAAAAATAAAAGTCCTCTTCACCTCTTCCTCCTGTACCGCTCTGCCTGCTCCTTTTATTCCAGGGTCTTTCCTTCTGGCAGGGGTGGTCGCAAACGCCTGGCTCTGCTCCAAGAATCCCGGAGCAGAGACGCTGAACAGCTGGGAGCAACCCAGGCTACGGGGGAGTTCAATCCTTCAGCCGCCCGAGCTTTAAGCTCAGGCGGCCCCGGAGAACTCAACCCCTACCTGGGGCCTCTCCCCCTCCTCTTCTCCTGAGGAGGGGGCTTCAAATTCACCCGAACAGCTGATCGGCGCTGTTTCGGGTGAAAACAACACAGCTGAGCAGCGGGCAGCCCGAAACGGCTGTCTCCGGCGCCGCGCCGCCACCGGAAGTCCAAGACAACAAAATTTTAAGCAGGGTGCTGTCCTGGGTTCACACTGGATGGCTAGAAAATAGCCCGGGACCAGAGTTCCAGAGCTATTTCACACGAAGACATGAACTTTCAGCTCATAAGGGGTGCATTTTTGGGGGAAGGAGGGTCATTGTCCCCAGTTCATTAAGGCACCAGGGCTATCATTGGTACAATTGGGGCGGGAATGGCTTCCTTCAAACCTATTGACTGCCGCCTAGTGGCCAACCATATAAATAGCTGTGCAGCAGCCACTGTTTCAGTTCTGTTCTGTTTGACTACAATAAAGGATGTTATTGTTTGAAACCTTCATCTCGCTTATTGCCTGCAATGAACCGACTACACAATACCTAATCCTGTTCAACTTCATCCAAACAGAGCGAAGCCAGTCAAAACCAGGTGGTTTGGTGGAGGAATCATTAATGTCAATAAAGGAGAGTATTTGTAGCTCAGGATTGAAATGAGGGATCTTTTGTACTCTCTGAGCTTGGTGCTTTCTTGCAAACATTTCATTACCAAAGTGCTAGACTAGCATTGATGATGTTACCTGGTTTGAATAATGAAAGAAAACAACCAAGCTCAGAGATCACTAACGGTTAGGCCACAAGAAGATATCTTGGACCATTCTTTTCTCCAGGCGTTCAGGAATATGCAATATGCCAGAAATGATACACATTGTCTGGCAAAGCTGGACATCAACCATGTGAAAGTGGGCTTTCTTAAGCCACATACTGGCAGAATATTCAGCTGTGGAATAAACCAAAGTCAAGACTGCTGTTCATAGGTGTTAGCATCAGCACTTCAGGATGTTTCAGCCAGAACTGTTGTACAAATACCACATATAAATGATAGTATAAAAATCTATTGTGAGAATCACAATAAGCCTTGGTGTTCTATGCTTTGCTCCTTCTTTAGACCACAAGAAGTAGCATAGGCCAAACAATGGGAGGTGAAAAATTCCAGTACCAATGGTAAAATGTTTAACACAAAGAATTTGCATAGTGGGTTTTTTTTTAGAATGATGATATATGGGGAAAAGATGATTATTTAGCATACATTTAGAGCAGAGAAGAAAATAAATAATTAATAAACTATACAGTATACAGTATGTTTTAAGATGCCTAGCATTTTAGGTCATATCAAATTTCATGTTAATTTCTGACCTGTTTTTTTTATCCCAACAAAGAAGGAAGAAAAAAATAGAATGTGATAATTTGTCAAAAAATGTAGTTCTGATTTGAAAAAAAGATTGGTGAAACAGAAACAATGCACGAACAAATCATAAGCATGTTTAAAAGGGTTTAGGACAGTGATGGCGAATCTTTTATAGATCGAGTGCCCAAACTGCAACCCAAAACCCACTTATTTATCATTGGGTGCTGGGTGGGTGTGGCCCATTGGGTGGGTGTGGCTGCAGTGGTAATGGGAGACTGGGTGGAACTAAAAAGTTCAATCAGTCAATTCCAACTTTGCGAGATCTTTTTTTCCCTGTGAAAAGTTGTAACTGATTGATTGATTGATCGAACTGGGTTTTATAAAACCCAGCTGAAGGCCTAGGACTGGGGTGATGGTGCACGTGCCCAGAGAGATGGTGGCAGTCTCTCTCACCCAGAGAGACGGTGGCACGTGTGCCATAGCTTCGTCACCACGGGTCTACAACAATTTTCTGTGGTCATCTTGCCATGATTATCTTGCTGTGGCCAATTTGGCCCTGCCAACTCCCATAGGACAACTCACTATGGGACAATTCAACACAGGATAACTCAACATGAGATAAGTATATACTGTTATCTGCCACTTTTTCTTTGGAATTATTTTAATGTTTGTTATTCACATTTCATTTTGTCCCTCCTTTAGCATCTTTTTTTAATGGTTGTATTCCACCTTTTCTTTGATATTATTGAAGAAATATCATTAAAGAAAGGATACTAAAGGAGGGGAAAAATGAAATGTAAATGACAAAAATTAAAATAATGTTGAAAAAACAGTGACAGATAACAATACAGTTAATTAACATTGAATAATCCTGCATTGAACTGTCCCACAGTGAGTTGTCCCATTCTGTGTTTAATATAGTAATTAAAATAATTAATAATTATTCATTAATTAATTTAAATCCATACTCAAATGCTGCCAAAGTTTGCCAAGTGTAATTGATGTGTACAAACATACATATGAGCATGCACACAAACACACAAACCTATAAACACATAGAAAAAGAAAGGGAGAGGGACAGAGAGAGAGGGAGGGAGAGAAACATAAACATTTTTAAAAAGCAAGGTTACAAAATTTGATGCTAATTCTATATTACCTATTCCTAAAACTGTTTAGGAAATATTTATAATTTTGTTCTATTGTTGAGAAACTAGCTGTTTACAACATATTCACAAATGCCTAGAGAGACATACCCGCAACTTAGAGGGCTGCCAAACATTAATCCAGAAGCAGCTGATGCAACATACTCATCACAGTAGGCTGCTCTTAAGAGAGAAATTCATATAGGAATTTTATATACAGTTCATGTTGTATTTGTATTGACAGTATTCAATACACTTCAGAACCACTTTTCTTAAAAAGAAAACCAGCATAATAGAGAAGTCTGCTAAAATCAGAATATTTTTTCCAGAAAATGTTACAGAGGTATCAGAACTGAAGTTGTTTCCGCATTTCCACAGACTGAATAAAGGATATGATGTAATGGAACTACAGGTAATTCCTGAGTTGCGAGCATTCCCTTAGCGAATGTTTGAAGTTACGCAATAAGCACCCCCTAGTACTTATGGGCAAATCCTGAAATTACAAATATTGTGGCACCACAGCAGTTGTTCACCCTTATGAGCAATCACAGTGGCACTGTAACATGGTTATTTCTGCCCTTCCCATGCCTGCTCTGGGTCTCCCTAGGCACTAGGCCTTCAATCTGGACTGAGTTCGATCCTGTTTCCCCTGATGATGTGGACAGGATCATGGGGAGGCTGAGCACCACCACCTGTTTGTTGGATCCGTGCCCCTCCTGGCTAGCTTATGCGGCCCGGGAGGGGACATGAGGCTGGTTCCACGCAGTAATAACTGCTTCTTTGAAGGAGGGTGTCTTCCCTGCCGCCTTGAAGGAGGCGGTGGTGAGACCCCTCCTCAAGAAGCCTGCCCTGGACCCGGCTGTTTTAAATAACTATCGTCCAGTCTCCAACCTTCGCTTTTTGGCGAAGGTTGTTGAGAGTGTGGTGGCGCATCAGCTTCCTTTGTTCCTGGAGGAAACTGATTATCTGGACCCGTACCAATCGGGTTTCAGGCCCGGATACAGCACGGAGACGGCATTGGTCGCGCTGGTGAATGATCTCTGTAGGGCTTGGGACAGGGGTTGCTCCTCTGTCCTGGTCCTATTAGATCTCTCAGCGGCTTTTGATACCATTGACCATGGTATCCTACTGCGGCGTCTCAGGGGGTTGGGAGTGGGAGGCACCGTTTTATGGTGGTTCTCCTCCTATCTCCTGGGCCGTTCACAGTCGGTGTTGATGGGAGGGCAGAGATCCGCCCCGAGGCCTCTCATTTGTGGAGTTCCTCAGGGGTCGGTTCTCTCGTCCCTCCTGTTCAACATCTATATGAAGCCGCTGGGTGAGATCATTCATGGTTTCGGGGTTGGGTATCATCAGTATGCTGATGATACCCAACTTTTTCTTTCCACCCCGAACCAACCCAGCGATGCCCTCGCTGTGATGTCCCGTTGCCTGGAGGCGGTCCAGGTCTGGATGGGGAGAAACAGGCTTCGTCTCAATCCCGCCAAGACTGAGTGGCTGTGCATATCGGCATCTCGGGTCAACCAGATTATTCCATCTCTAACGATGGGGGGTGAGGTGTTACCCCCCGTTGATAGGGCTCGCAACTTGGGTGTCCTCCTGGATTCACGACTCAATTTTGAAGACCATATAGGAGCCGTGACCAGGGGGGCTTTTGCCCAGGTTTGCCTGGTGCGCCAGTTGCGACCCTATCTGGACTAAGATGCCCTATGCACAGTCACTCATGTGCTCGTGACCTCCCGTTTAGACTACTGCAACGCTCTCTACATGGGGCTGCCCTTGAGGACCACTCGGAGGCTTCAGATGGTGCAGAATGCAGCCGCGCGAGTTGTGATGGGGGTTTCCCGATACTCCCATGTAACACCTCTACTCCGCGAGCTGCATTGGCTCCTGGTTGCCCTCCGGGTGAGATTCAAGGTGCTGGCGATGACCTATAAAGCCCTAAATGGCTTGGGTCTGGGATATCTGAGGGAACACCTGCTGCCGGCATCAAGCTCCCTTCGTCCAGTGCGCTCCCACAGGGCGGGTCTTCTCAGGGTGCCACCGGTAAGAGATTGCCGGTGGACGACACCCAGGGATAGGGCCTTCTCAGTGGGGGCGCCTGCCCTTTGCAACCAGCTGCCAGTGGAGCTGAGGACTGCCCCCGACCTCCGTTCATTCCACCGGGACCTGAAGACCTGGCTCTTCGAGCTCTCTGGCCCAGGCTGAGGATTAATCTTAATTTTAACTGGGGTTTTATTTATGCAGGGACAAATATAATTTTTTTAAAATTTGTTTTTAACTTTTGTATCTTGGTTTTTTAATCACCCTGTAAACCGCCCTGAGTCCTTCGGGAAAGGGCGGTATATAAATGTAATAAAATAAATAAATAAATAAATAATAGTCATCCTGCAACTTCTGGTTCCTGCACGCAGCGAAATAGTTGAGAGGCTTGGGACTCTGAGCCCTCCAGTTGAGTTTCTCCCTGTTAGGGGACCCTAAATGGGCCAGAAGCTGCCCCGGAGAGGGGGCAACGAAGAAAGGAAGTCCCAGGTACCTAGGAGAGATGGCAGTTGACCCATTTGGTCCAGGAGAAGCCTTCCAGAAACCAACAGGAGAAAGACTGACTTAATTTCAGAGTCCAGCCCCAGCTGCAAGCAGTGGAAGTCAAAAGCACTAATTTAAGCTGATCGTAAACAGTGTATTTGAATCTGGGTAAGAACATTCATTTTCTCTATCCTACTTACTTTCATGAAGGGGAGAAACTCCCAAGAAGCAAAAAAGTCTCCGAAAGTGAAGTAGGGGGGGTTGCCCCCCCCTTAGCTACCAGAAGCGGCGAATCTTAACCTTTCACAGAGGAATAAAATCTGAAAAAGGAACCAGTGATGACACCTACTGGTGGATGAGGATTATGACAGTCAAGGTAAAACCAGGGGAAAAAAATAATCTTGCCTGTGACCTTCAAAGTTATAACAAAGTACACCTGTGTAGATAAAGTGAGACTTGCAAACCTGAGGGAATAAAAACACAACAACAACAATTCTGACTCCAAAGCTATTTCCAAAGCAGGGGAAAAAAATCTGGACTTTCGGTCATCATGGAAAATCAGAGATTTACAGGAAATACTTATCAAGAAAAAATGAATATTTTTCAAGAGACATATGTAAAGCTGCAACTAATTCAAAGAACAATGATCTCAAATCACAAAGAAACTCAAAATAACTTTGAAAATATAAGTCAACGTATTTCCAATTTAAGCCTATACCAAAAAAAATCTCAGGAAAATACAGCAGAGAAGGAACAGACAAAGCAGATGACTGAACATAAATTCGAGTATAGAGACTTGAAGATGGAATTTTACAAAACAAAGAAGTATGATCTAATCCAAGTGGAAAATATTTACAAGAAACACTAGATTTTTTAACACTACAAAATAAATTTGAGGACAAGAAAAAAGACTGCATAAAACATTCTACAGAAATATCAGGAAAAATACCAGAACCAGAGAGACAAAAAGCGACAAGAGAAGCAGAAGGAAAAAGAAGGAAAAAGATTCCTAATAAAAAGCAGTGGGCAAATGCCCCTAACAAAGATACTGCCTTACCTTTTATATCTACAGCAACATTTATGAACATATGGAAAAACCTTTTGATTCAACAAAATACACTGATTAAGAAAGACATTGGGCAAAGGAAAAATATTAAGATGGAAATCAAGAAAATAGATGATGGGACTATCAGAGAGAATACTTAAAAAAGAAACATTTGTTTGAATATGGTTAAAGAAATAAAAAATTTTTGGAATATATTATTTTAAGAGGGATGAATTCTCTAAACCTTTTCAACCTTTTCACAGATTGTACCACTTTTAGGACATGACAATATTTGAGTACCACCAGTGCTTAGAAAGGTGTCAAAAACTTGATGACTAAAAAGGGGGGGGATTTTGGGTTTTACTGATTAGATTCATTTGTTGTTATAGAAATGGCTAGTTTATAATATTATGGAAAAGTAAAAAGTTGAGGGTCAATGTTAATGCTTCCTTCTACTGCAACAGAGGAAGTCTGTTCTTTTCCTCTTCTCCCCCTCACATTCCCCCCCTTTTCCTCCCCACTGTGTCCTACTATTTGCTTTTGTGTTTTTGTATTTTATTCTTAAATCTAAGAAAATATTACAAACTGTAGGAAAAAAGGAAAAAAGTACCAGTTTTAATTTCTTTGGTGACTATTCCTTTGCTGAATCATTTTCCCTTTGCACTGACAAATATATGATGAATTTATCCATGTTTATTAATATGCACTACTACCAGCTAGTTGAGGGGTCTTCAAACTTGGCACTTTTAAGACTTGTGGACTTCAACTCCCAGAATTCCTCAGCCATCATGGCTGGATGAGGAATTCTGGGAATTGAAGTCCACAGGTCTTAAAAGTTGCTAAGTTTGTAGACCCCTAAGCTAGCTGGTCAGCCCTTCTTAGCTCTCCTTCCACAGTGTAATAAGAATGCACCCCCAATCTCTTCCCTGTACTCTTAAAAAAACAGGAATCAAGTGCAAAGCAAGAAAGGCTCACAAAATAAAGAACTCTGTTTTTTTTCCCTTTAAGCTGCTTCAGGGGTGTCATGTGTCACAACGTTGCAATAAAAGACTGAAAAGCCCTGGCAATTGTGAAAAGCTTTAGCCTTAAAATTAAACCTGTTTACCTTCAAAGAAAATTTTCTAAAAGCTATAGACAGACTCAAGATAAGGGGGTAAAACTAATTACATTTGTTTAAAGGGATTAATCCTACAGAAGTCAACACTTTGGATTCATTGCTAGACTAAAATATTCCAATAACCAAAGCACACAAAGGAGTCTCTGAATTACAAAATGCTGTAAAAACTGTGCAGAAATCCTTATGGTAACCCAATCAAGCTGCCAGCTGATCCAGAACTAAATAAACCCACCTCCTTTCAGACATGCCAACTTTTCATTTCATCAGCTCTGTATGCATTCTCCTGTCTGGAGAAAATGAACCAGGGGATCTTTTCTTCCAGCAACAGTTGCTGCTTCTTCTCTGTCCCTGTGTCCTCCCTGCCGGCTGACCTCTCCTTCTCTTTCCCTGTTGTCTTTTTCCCCCCTTTCCTGCCCAAACCACCTTCTTTCATAGCCTCTCCTCTCCTCCCCCCCTTTTTCTTCAGTTCACTTCCACGCTATTTCTGGAAGCGCCAATCAGCTGGAGTCAATCATCTGGAGCCCTGCCAGCTCCTGGGGCTTCTGCTGAGCCCAGAAAAAAATTATACATTTAATTGTTATTTATCAAAATAATAAGAATTGTATTAACTCAATGCTTGCAAAAAAGGTTATTTTGGGGAAAGAGGAAATCAACCAAAATTAATATGTGGAGTATGGATTATAGAAATTAATTGTTAATGATTCTTTTACAAATGTAACCCAGACAACACACTGTTCACCAATTATTTAGTGGGGGGAAAAAACAATAAAATATATTTAAAAAATAGTCGTCCTGCAAAGATCGAGATCCTTCACTTCCTTGGCTGCTCAAGGTCTTCGGTGCATTTGCAGAGAATGGAGGCCTAAGGTAACGCAAGATCACACAAGATCAGTAGTGTGAGATCTCATGCTACTATCTTGCATGATCTCATGTTACTTTATTGCTTCTGTTCTCTGCAACAGAGAAAGGAACTGAAGCCAGGGGATGCTTCCGCGTGCCTCCAGTGGCTGGATCCAGGCACTGGAGGCCTTTTCCAGGCTACTGCTACCTGGATCTGAGGCCAGGGGATGCTTCTGCAGCCCTCCAGAGGCCCGATCCAAGTGCCAGACGCCTTTCCCATGCCACTGCCACCCAGATCTGAAGCCAGGAGACACTATAGATCTGGGCAGCAGAGGCTTGGAAAAGGCCTCCGATGCCCTGATCCAGCCTCTAGAGGCATGCAGTAGCAACCCCCAGCCTCACTTATGCATGGTAGAAGCCTGGAAAAGGCCTCCAATGCCTAGATCCAGCCTCTGGAGGCATGCAGAAGCATCCCCCAGCCTCAGATCCAGATGGCAGCAAGAAATGCGGCAAAGAGGAGGCAGATCTTTTCAAGGTGAGTCCAGTGCAGCATGAAGGGAGGGGGAAGCATGAAGTATATTAGTGGGTTGGGAAGGCCTTGGGGGCCTGTTCCATCACTAGGCCCTCCATGGCCTTCCACACCCTGAAATACCTCATGTTCACTTAACGAGCTGCATGCATTTTAATGAGCAGGGAGTGATCTCATTTGAGGTACAAGATTCACTCCTACGAGTTTTCGAATTACAAATGGAATGCACAGGGTCCATTACATTTGTAGCTTGAGGACTACTTCGAGTATTTAGGTACTGCAAAGTTGTTACCTAAAAAAGCTAACTGTGAAGTTATTCATATATTAGATAATCCAGAGTCCTGTGTGAAAAAATGGCTTAAGTCCAAAATGTTTCCATCTCCAAAATACATAATCTGATGCAGATAATCTGATATAAATTAAAGAAGCTGCATCAGTCACACATCCCTAATTTACCACTGTGAACATCTCATCCATGCCCTAGCAGCACCAATGGAAATCACTTTTCTATGTACATTTATGTCTTTATACCAATAAACAATATAAAATGTGTTTTAAAATACTTATTCTTCCTCATTCTTTCCTGCTCTGTACAAAAACATCTGGGATGCAGGTTGAGAAGAGATTAAATTAATTTAAAGAATAACTTTATGCTTTATTTAAGTTAAAGTTTAATACTGCTGAAAATTATAAAAGATTAACCCTGCTCTTAAGGTTAGCTGTCAAATATAGAGTGAAAGAAAATAAACATATTTTATTGTAAATCCCAAACAATACATGTCTGTATATATTTCTGTACTCAGATACATTTTATTTTACAGTATAATAAAAGTGTAAATTAGTCCTTTCGTATCCTAAAAATATTGCAAGGTATATACTAAATGTAGTTTCAGAAGGCAAATAAATCACTATATAAATTATTCTTTAAATAGAGTTTATTTATTTTTCTATTGGGCAAACATCTATTGTTATTATAAAGTTACATGAAATAAACTCTGCACTGTTTCTTAGAATTAGTTTAGTAAAATTCATGAATTGAATGTCTTCTGTGCACACTTACAGGATATGTGAGATTCTGTTAACCCCTTTGTTTTTTCACTGGTGTCAAACTGTACAAAACTCCGAATATTATTTTTATCAAAAATGTCATCCCACAGAACATTTTCCATGTTGCAGAGATAAGGATTACTCCGGAACTTTACTCCTCCATTTAGAATTTCTGCCAAAAGAAATTAGGATAAAGAAAGGGATTAATACACAGTTTGATTTTTGTAATTTAAAAATTACACAAGGATAATTATTTCAATTGATTTTGATGAAATGTCATTCATGAGTTAGAAAAAACCTAACTAAATAACATAAATTTGAGATATATAAAGAAAATAGAAAATACAAGAAAAATACTAAAAGCAAGCAAGCAGATAGGTACTATACATATATACATTTACCATATATATAGAATGACATCATATTATATCTATGACTATTGAGGTAAAATATAAAATCGTTCAAATTTGGTAGAGTTATTCCTTCTTCTGATATTTCATTATTTTAACTGTATCTGTATGTTTTTTCCCCAATGTACCAGTTAATTCACATGTCAGGTATTATGTTATCTAGACAATGTTGAGTAATTATGATTTTAGCTTCAAAAATTAAATAGATGACTTTCCTCTCTATGGAGATTCTCAGTCATCCAGGTCATGGTTGTCCCAAAGGTACTTTTTCAAAAGGTTACTGGACTTTATTTTTCCTTTGTTTTCCTAAGGAAAAACAAAGTCCATTTGCCTTTTAAAAAAGTCCCTTTGGTGTTGACCCGGAATTAGGGGATAGTATAGGAAATATCAATTGTGAATGTGCAGATGGCCCTACTGTCTTAGGGCTCTTGCAAAGTCCTGGATGCAGGGTCATGAAAGGCCAGCAAGGAAAATACTCTTATGTCCTAACCCACCCAAGAACATACAATATCTTTAGGGAAACTCCCAAAAGGGAACATGTTTGTTACTTCTGCTCTCTTATCTACAGTATGCCAGACTTACTGGGTGAAATCTTTATCATATGTGTGTCAGCTTTGCTGGATGGCTTGCTTATGTAACCAGAAAGAATAAATACAAGGATTTCTTGTCTTTCTGGGCTGCTCTCATTTAGAGCAGCCCGTCTTTTTGTTCAGCTGAATAAAAACGTAAAGCTTGAAGGCAACTTCTGGTTTCCTGTATTTTTTAGCAGCAAAACCTCAGAACCTGCATATAAGTTTTGGCGAGCCTGGTTTCCAAGAGAGGTGCTTGGTTGGTCCTAGGGAGGCTCAGGAAAGGGGAAGGCACCGAGCACGCTCCGGGATTTCCTGGAGGTGCCCCCATTCTTGACTCTTCATTGTGGTTTTAATAGGAACCATTTTCTCTTCTTTTTGGTTGCCTTTTACTTGGTTCGTGAATACTCAGGAGGGCTGAAGATAAGGTAGGACACACAGATGGGCTGAAGATAAGGTAGGACACACAGATATACATTACTTTGTTACACTGGCTTGCTTGGGGAGTGTGTGTGTGTATGTGTAAATGTGTGTCTGTTTCCCTGAATTATTTCCCACCGTTGACCAGAGCTGGGCAGAAGGGTTAATGCCAGCCATACATAGGCCCCCCTCTTTTTGGGGGTTCTGGGGGCACTTAGAAAGCAAGGGGTGTTAATCTTGTACTCTCGTGCTCCAACAGGTTGTGAGTGGTGTGTGGTTTGAGGTTTGTGGTTGCTCCTTATATATATATTTCCCGCTGTTGACCAGGCCTAGGCGTGATACTGATCTTGGTTGAAGGTCAGTGGATCTCTTGTGGCCCAACAGGCTGTGCAAGTGGTGTGAGTGACTTAAACACACGGGCTCAGCCCAGAAAGACCAGTTAGACTGAATAAAAGGACAGTTAGAATGAATAAAAGGAAGGGATGTGTCTTCAGCCCCCTTGACTGTGTCATAAGGAACTTTGGTACGCTTAAAACCCATTGGGATATGAAATTGAAACTCTGATTAAATATGATGCCCTCTGTCACCAGGACATATCCACTGTTTGGCCCGCAAGGAATCCATAAATTTGGGGGGTTTGAAACCATGGAGACTGTGCTTAAAGAGGCATGGATCATGATCAGCACACTTCATATGCTCTTTTGTTTTTTGTTTTTCTGGACCTTACATGTGAATAAGCAGGTGCTTAGAGACTGGGCTGTGGTGACCTTCCACGGCACTGCGTTTTCCTGCTTTAGCTTCTGCTCCACCACCCATGAGGGGATCTATTCCCTCACAGGGCAGGTAACTGTTAGGAGGGGCGACACTGATGAGGTCCTGGTTCATACTCCCTTCTCCACATCTGATCTTTATGCATGGGAGGACCAATTGGGTTCTTACACTGACACCTCACACAAATATTCTGAATTGGTTCTGTCCACTAACTAGGCAGACCTCCAAGCCATGCTGGATGTCTTTTTAACAACAGAGGAGGGGCATCTAGTAGGCAATGTTACTAAAAGGAAGGAGGGTCCTTGATCTGCAACTTAAAGGTTTCCAAGATATTATTGTCACTGCATTGCAGATTGCCCTCCCTAAACAGAAAATGTGAGCATAATTTATGATGTTCATCAGTTGTCAGCTGAAAGTCCCAGTGACTTACTTGAGCACTCCAGATGTTAAGTATGAATTACAGAAGGTGGAAGGGACTTCAGGTGATGATAGACAAGTTGTTGGAAGGAGCGTATAAAGCTTACATGACATGGCCAGAAGTGATAACCAGGGGGACTGAAGAGGGTGAAAAAAACAAAACCACAGTATTGTTTTGCTGGCTTAAGCTCTGTAACAGGTGCCCTAGTGCGCAGCCTTTCAACCTTTTCCCCCATTGTACTGCTTTTTGGGTACAATATCAGTTACAATATTTGAGAATACACCCCCAAAACTCATATGGAAACACAATGCATCATGTCAGTTGTAGGAAAAATCACATGAGCAAGCATTTTATTTCCTCCCTGGATACAATTCCTGCAGCTGCAGAAAAAGCAGCAAACATGGAAAAAAGAGGATGTGCATTTCCTTGATGTAGACAGAGTGCTTCTTTTGTAAAAAAAATAATTTTTTTTTAAAAAAGTGCCGGAACTCACACACATCACACAACCTGCCTTGCCTACCCTACAAGGTTCCATCCAAAAAAAGGTGCCAGAACTCTGTTCTGGGCATTCTATGACAACAAAAAGCCCTGGCTGTAGAACACAGGGATGGTGAGTAACTTAGCCTTAAGAGGAAAAAGTAACCTAAAGATCAATCAGAAGTTTGTAAGAAGTTTGTTCTTCTTAATTTCCTAGCTTGTTTTTCCCCCCTTTCAGTAGGATTGATTACTGCTATCGCCCAGGGATGGGAATAACTTGTTGATTCAGTTTCTGTCTTGTCTTTGTCTCTGTCTTGTCATAGGTCCTGGTGTGTTTGGGGTTAATACTGTTGTTGGTTTTTCTGTGTGTGGGGGGCAGACCTGTCAGCTTTCTGTTGATTTGTTCATGGTTAACGCTTATCTTTTCCTTCGTGTTTCTTGGATGTATGCCTGGGCAGGGGAGGAAGAGAGAGGGAAGAGGGGAAAAAAACCCTCTTCCCTGGTGCTTTTATTTTTTGGCTTGCCTTTCCTGAGAGAAGGGGGGTTGCAGCAACCTTTCGTATTGTAATAGTTGGTTTCTGGGGCTAGGTTTTCTACTTTTTCATCCATGCTGGCTCAGGGATTCTGGGAACTGAGGTCCACGAGTCACAAGAGGGCCATGGTTCCCTGCCCACCAAGCCCTGCCCTAGTGGAAGAGGGAGGAAGTGGGACTTGTGGAATAGGATGGTGAGGAGTGGTAGGGTCCCCTCAAGAGAGAAATGGGATGATGTCACCCAGATTCCAGGCACTCCCAGACCACCCTCTGCAGTCTTTTGCCCTGGCACAGGACCGGTGTTGTATATGCATGACATTTGGCCACTGGAGCAGAGAATGTCTTTTATGTTCCCTTCTTAACTGTCCTATAGGGTACTATTCCTCAACCATGCTCCGGATAGAAAGGGGGGGGTGAGGGGCTGGGGCCTTTATCTCCCTGCCTTTATGGACTTCCTCTTCAAGTCAAAGTAAGAGAAGAACAATACCCTTTTGGGTTGGTATAGGAGCGTCACATTCAGTATTAAATAAGTCCCTTGGAGACCCTTCCTCACAAATGTCTCAGGTCTTTGGGGCCAATGGCCCTTCTGTGTCAGCTGCAATACTCAACTCTTTGGAATGCTTTATGGGTGGTATTGGCCTTACTCATCTTTCTTTCCCTTTCAGACTGCCCTATGCTCTTTTAGGATGTATTTGCTTGCTACGTTACAAGCCACCATCTTTGCTCTTGTGGCTAAGCCCCTATACAGTATCAGCCTACTACAGGCACAGATAAAGAACCCTTTGTGTGGACCAAGGATTGTCAGGTGGAATTTGATAACATTCAAACAGCTTTAGTCAATGCTCCAGCCCTTGGCATTCCTGATGACACTGAACCATTCCCCTTGTATTTGGCTAAAAGTAAAGGGGTGACTGCTGGGTTCCTTTCTCAAACCCTTGGTACTTGGTCTCACCATGTAGCCTATTTTTCCAAACAACTGGATCCTGTTGCTCAAGGATGGCCAGTGTGCCTTCGGGTGGCTGCAGTGCCATTCTTCTTTTGGGGCTGCTGAACAATTAACCTTTGGGGCTCCTATCACAGTGGAATCACCCCATTCCATCCAGGATTTGTTAGCATCCAAGGGACCCATTGGCTTACAGCTTCCTGACTGGAACGGTATCAGATAGCACTCCTTGACAACTCACAAATTCATATAGAGTGCAGTAGCAGGTTCAATCCAGCAACCTTTCTTTCCGAACTGGATAGTGATCATAATTGTGTATAAACTATTACAGAAGTATTTTCTGGCTGGCCAGATCTACTTGACCCACCACTGGAGGAAGTGGACAGGGACCACGGCAGCAGTTTTATGGGACAGGGAAAAAGGCTAGCTGGCTATGCTGTGGTCACATTGGACCAGATAGTGGAAGCAGCAGCACTCCCTGCAAGTATTTCAGCTCAGGAAGCTGAACTCATTGCCTTGACGAGGGCCTTGAAAGGTCAGACGGTGCAGTTAATATATTTATAGACAGTAAATTTGTGGGAAGGTTTGTGTTATACATGCATGTGGGGCATTATAGATGGAGTGTGGTTCAATCACCGCTCCTATTAAATTTGGATGGGACATTTTAAGGCTATTGCATGCTGTTTTGCTTCCACATAAGGTAGCTGTCATGCATATGAGGGCCCATGTTAGGGTTGGTACTGTACATGGAAGAAGAAGTGCCTTGGCCAACTGCACCTTAAAGTCTGCTGCATCAGGTCCGCTGTCCCCTTGGTATGTGGGTGCACTTGTACTCTCACGTTTGCCTGTGCTGGCTCCAATATATATGCACTGGATGGGCACAGAGCTTCTGAACTAGGTGCTGTTTATTGTGGACATAGGCTGGAGAAGGATGGGAAGTGCCTTCTCCCAAAACATGTATTATAGGCCCTCTTACTTGCATGTCAGCACTTATTGGGGTTATAAGGCCATGGCTGAGTTTCTTATAATGGATTATAACAGGGATCTATAACAAGGCCCTCACAATGATCAGGCGATGTGTGATTTGTGGATGTAATGACCTGTGGAAATTATTAAGTTCCCCTTGGGGAGGCTTGGGGCTGGCCAGGATCCTGCTAGTTTTTGGGAATTTGATTTTACTGAGTTGCCATGGACGCAGGGGTTTAGCTACTTGCAAGTTTTTGTGGATGCTTTCTCTGGAGAGAATGAGACTTTACCCTGCCATATCCAGTAGGAAATTCAGGCCCTGGGTATTGTTTGGTGGTTTCATCTGTCCTATAGGCTCCAGTGTTCAGTACACATGGGGAGGCCTGTTTCCCTTTGGGATGATGTATGGTCAGCCCTTTCTTTCTCATTTGCCTTATCCACTTCCCTCCCTGTTGTTGGAGACCAGGCCCCCAGAGGATGTATACACTCTTTTGCTAATGATGTTTCTTCCGTTTCTCAAGCTGTTCCAAGCCCTCCATCATCCAGGGATGGATGATCCACTCCATCCTTTCCTTCCTGGTGTTTGGGTGCTTGTCACATCCTGGACTGCTTCTGGCCCTTTAGCTGACTGCTGGACAGGGCCCTTTGTTGTTCTTCTCACTACCCACATGGTGGTCAAGGTTGCTGGACTTCGTGCTTGGATTCATCATGCTCGTCTTCAATCTTTTTCACCACCTTCTGACACTGAGGACCAAGTTGCTTGGACTGTGGCCCCTGGTGCTGAGGAAGACCTTGGACTGAAGCTTCTGTTTGAGGACCAACGCTGATCTGTATGCTGGGACATTTTGGTCATTGTAATACCTGTGCCCTCTGGGCTTCTACACGGGCGATTTCTTCTTATGGGCTTCCTGCTTACTTACATCATGGGTGTCACTTCTCTCTCTCTTGGCTGCCATCTGGTTTTTTGTTTGGGTTGTTCATCCTTTCTTTTTTTAGTACTCTGTCTTGTTTTTCTTTCCCTACTCCATGCTCTCTTTTGTGGGGGGGATTATGGGCGGTGGTCAGGTTTAATTCTGGGAGGTGGTCAGGTTCAATTCTGGGAGGTGGTCCCCAATTTCCCAGTCCCTCTTTGGGGACTTCGGGCTCCAACACCCATACACTGGATATGCAAGCATGGATTCAGCTTTTGAACATAACAGATTGCTGAATCTGCGCACTTATATCCCCCACTGGTATACATGGATTGGCCATGGAAACTACACCCTTGGAAGCCTTCATGTTCAGCATGGCCAATGTAACAAGCGGCTGGACTCTTCCTGTGTTTGGGGAAGGAAAGTTCTTCTTCCAGAGATAAGTTAGGGATCTTTACATCTAGCACAGTCACATGGAAGGTCAGTACTGGCATGTGGGATGGTTGGCATAGATGTCATCAGACCTTTGGTCTTGACTACAAGAAGGTCCCCTCTGCTCTTTGTAGTTCGTTTGCAGCAATGGGACTCATGACTTATATGTCTGGTGTTAGAGCTTATATGCCTAAGGGGTTGGAAGGCGAACCAGGCATTTATCTCGCTAATCACTTGGACTGGTGGTTCCTTTGTGATCAGTTTGCCCGTAAGTCTTTGCCAGCTTACTAATCTGGTACATGTACCATAGGGATTATCTTTCCCTCTGTTCATATTATCCAACACAAGGATAGCATTCATCTCAGGGAGGAAGGAATTAGTAATTACCCTAAAAATCTGAAGATTTCTACTGATACTGTATGGGGTTGGTTTAGGGAATTATTCTTGGTACTCTCTTTGTAGTATTCCTTGTTCTTGTATCCTATTGTGTCATTCACTGCTTGCCCCTATTCACCTCTGCCTGTCCTCAACAATGTGGCCCGCATACTATAGAAGCCTATCCCGTGTTCATACTTTTGTGCACTGCTCTAAGTATGTTGACCCAGAATTAGGGGACAATATAGGACAATATAGGAAATATCAATTGTGAATGTGCAGATGGCCCTACTGTCTTTGGGCTCTTGCAAAGTCCCAGATGCAGGGTCATGAAAGGCCAGCAAGGAAAATACCCAATGTACTAACCCACCCAAGAACATACGATATCTTTAGGGAAACACTCAAAAGGGAACATGTTTGTTACTTCTGCTCTCTTATCTACAGTATGCCAGACTTACTGGGTGAAATCTTTATCATATGCGTGTCAACTTTGCTAGATGGCTTGCTTATGTAACCAGAAAGAATAAATACAAGGATTTCTTGTCTTTTGGGGCTGCTCTCATTTAGAGGAGCCCATCTTTTTGTTCAGCTGAATAAAAATGTAAAACTTGAAGGCAACTTCTTTTTTTTCCCACCAGCAAAACCTCAGAACCTGGATATCATTGGGACAGATGAGTTCCCTGTTTTTAAGCTTGAAGTTTAGTCCTGTAAATCAGAGGTCCCCAACCTTTTTGGCACCAGGGACTGGTTTCATGGAAGACAATTTCTCCATGGGCGGGGGAAGAGGGGGGGAAGTTTCAGGATGATTTAAGTGCATTATATTTATTCTAAATTTTCTAAATAAACACAAAAATAAATAATGCACTTTATTTCTACTATTATTACATTGTATTACATTAGACCAGTGACTTTCTGCTTCTAAGAAAGAGGGAAGGAAAAGAGACAATCCTAAACTCAGGCTTCCAGCAAAACAAACCAAAGACCTAGCACGTTGAGGAAGTCTGAGAAAACCATTCAGAGAGAGAGAGAGACCAAACCAACTCGGCACTGCGCAAGCCCAGCAGCCTTGGAAAAGGTACAAATGAGAGAGGAATTCCCTTAGAGACATAGTGCTTAAGGGGAAATGTAGCTTCTCCCCTCCCCCTCTCCCCCATTGCAAGGCTGGTAGGAGCACTCTTGGTTTGCAAAATTGAGAGGTGCATGAAGAAAGGAGCATGAACACATACACAAAAATACACACACCAAATTAAACCAGGAAAAGCAGGCAGGAAATTGCCAAAACATGAGACACCTGGAGCAGCATCAAAACAAAAGCAAAAAACTCAGTAGTCTTAGAAAAGGTGCAAACGAGAGAGATTCCCTTGAAGACCCAGTGCTTAAACTGAAAGGTAGCTTCTCCCTTCCCCTATTTGCACCCTGAGAAAACACCCTCATAAACACATAACTTGGGGGGAGGATCCCCCTCCAACAAGGTTTTGGGGAAGCCCCCAGTTGCTGGCACGCGCTTGTCTTGCAAACTTGGAGACTTGCGCGAAAGGACCACAAGCCCAGCTGGGGTGCCAGGAGGGGGAGAGGAGGAAAGTGATGAAGAAGAGGAGAAAGAAAAAGTAGCAGGAGAAAGAGGAAGCAGGAAGAGGAGGAGGCAGAAGAAGAGATAGTACAAGAAGCAGGAGGAGGAAGAGGAGGAAGGACGTGGAGCTCAGATGTTGCAAGTGAGAATGACCATTTTAATTTCTAATTTCTGAAATTTTCAGTCAATACTATTTTAATTAAAAATTGACCAGATTAGACTGATACTGAGGAGAATAGAGAATAAACCTTATACATTTTAGGAAGTGACTGAACAGAATATTCTTTTAAAAAATATTTTGAAGCCTAGTTTCACACAATTGTCCTACGCTATTTGAAGAATGTATTCTTTTTACTGTTTATTAGTATGATCACATAAGCACACAATATTGCTCACACCTTGTTTTTTGCCATATGCTGGCATAACATATTGAGGCAGGAACCATTTCATCATTGGACATTGATTATTTGAGAAGATTCCAAGAAAATTGGCCATAAATTCAAATGAATCGAGGGTGCAAACACACAAACTCAGTCATGGAAAATACTTTAAATGCTATTTGCCTGAAATGGTATAAGGTTTCCTGCCTGAGCAGGGGGTTGGACTAGATGACCTCCAAGGTCCCTTCCAACTTTATTATTATTATTATTATTATTATTATTATTATTATTATTATTATTATTATTATTATTATTATTATTATTATTATTATTATTATTATTATTATTAGCTATCAACAAGATAACTGGGCTGAGGTGGCATGCAATAACTGAGGTGGCATGCAATAACTCGTTTCACGCTAGTAAGGGATTTACCCCTTTCCAAGTAGCTACAGGGCAAGACTTTAACACAATTCCCAAGTTACCACCAAGTGAACCCCCAGTGTCCTCCTTAAAGGAATGGGTCATTCAACTGCACAGTACGTGGCCTCTTGTGGGGAAATCCCTAGAGATGGCTCATGGTGCTTATAAAAAGCAAGTTGACAAGAAATACATGGAACCAAAAGCCCTTAACATTGGGGATTGTATTTATCTATCTGCTACTTGCAGTCCCTGCAACTATCAAAAAAAGCTAGGGCCCGAATACATGGGACCTTTCCCCATAAAGCACATCATAAATACAGTAACTGTGGAATTAGATCTGCCTAAGTCCCTTTGGGGTAAACTTTGGACAGTTTACCCCATGTTTCACTGCAGCTTATTAAAACCCGAGGTTACCTACCCCCTTAGGTCTGAACAGACACAACCCTGTGAACCATTAATGATGGAGGGTGAGCAACATTTTAAAGTTCAAAGTATATTAGATTCCCATAAAGATCAGGGGAAAATTCAATATTTGATGGCCTGGAAAAATTTTCCTGACTCCCAAAATGAATGGGTTGACTGCTAGAGCTCCTAGGCTTCTTAAACATTTTCATAACCAATACTCTGATAAGATTAAATGAAATCTTTCTTTTAATTTTCTTCTCTTCCTGTTTGTTTTATTTCCTTCTACAGGACTATCGTTGCTGTTCAGGGGGACAGCATGTCAGGTCCACAGATATGTACTGCCATTCTGTTGGAGGGGGAGGGACATTGGCAATTCTGGGATACTTTCACTTTGCTGTAACACTTGCGAATTAGGGAGGGGGTATTGTCTTCAGGGACATGGCAGACTCCCTCCCAGCTGGTTCCTGCCTTGTTCCAAGGCCGTCATGCCCTGAGAGTAACCTGTTATCTGCCTAGCACACCAGCTGTTTCAAAACATCTTTGTAGCATCACACTGGCTGCTAGTGGACTGGTGAGAGGTTTGGGACTTGAGATAAATGAAAGAATTGCTTGTGCTTTGCATGGGACCTTCAGATGCTGCCTGACTTTTCTGTAGCCACTTTCTCTCCGTAAAAGTTCTTTTGATTCAAGTCAATGGATTCAAGTGTTTTACTTTCCTGAGGGATCAGCTGGGGTAGTCCTTACATGCCCATCCTGTCACAAGGCAACTCTTAAATGGTTTGCACTGAATCAAAACCATTCTTTCAAGAGTATAGATTGCAGTATTATGCTTACTAACAATTCGAAAATGTTTTATTAATAATATAAGCATTTGTTAAATTTTTATTCTTTCCCTTCTAAATTTCTCACCTGCCAAGCGTCTTAATGGTAGCTCTTCAAGTCCCTTAGTACCATTGTGATTTAATAAAATTGCTAGTGCAGCATTTTCATAAAGTATGTTCCCTCGTATTATCTGGAGATTCTCCAAAGGAATAGTTTTCACTGCATTCATTGCTATAACCACATAGCCAGCCACTTCTTGTATACTCTGGAAGATATGGAAGACAAAGGTATGCAAAATAAAGACAGAGACTAAAGCAAATTCTTTTCTTGTTTTTACACTTGCTAAGTATATTTAGGAGCACCTCCCCAAATAAGTAAGATGCAAATTAAGTAACTTGTGAAATAGCATTCACAAATTCAGTATAACTCATTAAGATTTACAAGGATAAATTCCAGAAATATAAGATAATGTTTATCTATTCTTTTTATATAGCTGGGAGACAAAATGTAATAAAGTTAAAACAACAAATAATCTTACAGAAATAAAATACAATTAAAGACATAAATAACCAAAATGTATTAAACAAGATAAGCTCAAAGTGAATCCTGTTCCAGTTCCTAGAGGAAACACTAGACTTCAAAGTCTTAAAATAAGCAGGCTGTGTTGGGGTTATCTGGAGCAAGGAAATGGAAAGGGGGAATGGCATTCCACATCTGGGTGCCATCAAATGCCATTAAGTTATGGGACCCAATAATGCCAACTTATTAAAAAGGCAGAAATAATTGGAAATAGATGAGTTGCAAATGACCAACGTCTGTGTCATGAAGGACTTTCAACACCAGTTCCTTGAATTGCATCTGAAAAGCCAGTGAAGTTTGCAAAGTAGCAGAATTATGGGGGCACACTGAGGTATGCTCATAATTGCCTGCATTATTGTATTCTAAATGAGTTATAGTGACCTCTTACCTATTCATATTGACCAGAGTCAATCCAAAAGGAAATCAATTGTTCTTTGGAAGGAAAGATACTGAAGCTGAAGTTCAAATACTTTAGCTACCAAATGAACTGGCCATCAAATGAGAAGAAAAATCTCATTGAAAAAGACCCTGGTGTTGGGAAAGATTGAAGGGAAAAGGAGAAGGGGATGGCAGAGGATGAGATGTTTAGATAGTGTCATTGATGCAATGAACATGTATCTGGGCAAACTCCAGGAGACAGTGGAGAACAGAGAGGCCTGGGGTCCTATGGTCCATGAGGTCATGAAGAGTCAGACACAACTTACCCACTGAACAACTAATCATAGGAAACCATACAATGGAAGTAAGAACTTGCTTGAAATGCATATTTCTCATTGATTGTAATCTCTTGAGCAAATTTAATATAATAAAAAACCTGAGTTCCCCTTGTTGTATTACTTAGAGCTCCCATAGTTAGCTCCAAGAATTAATGAGGGTGCAGACAAACTGCACATAGAACTTTAGAATGTAACAGAATGATATGTTAGGAGTGGAAAATAGGACTTTGTTTTGGAACAAAATATCCACAACGTAAAACTGATTCCTAATCCAGATACATATTGCTCTTTTCAAAGGCAAGTAAAGGCATTAAGGTTCTCTTCATCTCCCATTCACATTAGAACAATGTAATTCATTTTACAAACCTTCAGAAAAGTAAGGTTATAGTTGTAATCCACATAAGTGATTTCCAGATTGCCAAGCACTATTTCACAGTTCTCATACATCCTCTTAAGGTTGTTATAGTGGTCATCCACACTTGCAAGTTGAGTTAGCTTATTGCTTGTTCCTTGACAAACTGAACAAAGAATAAACATACAATAAACATGAAAATCCGCATGCAAAGCAGGTAAACTATGTGCAGAATATGTTTTTTCCAAATTATGTCAATATAAAGTTTCTCACTGAAATTATTCCTATCACTTGGGATCTGAACATAAAATTCAAAATTCCATCTATTTTCAACTGAAAACAGAATGTTTTAGAAATATGAAGGCATTTTTATAATAGTTTTATGATTTTTATGATTACTTTTATAAAATATGTGGTCAGTTTGAATTTATATATTTTAAAATGTATATAGGTATTATAATAATTATAGTAGTTTGATTATTATTCAAACAATAAACATTCTAAAGGCATGCATTTAATAGTACTTGAAAAGGAAATGTAACTATTAACATATTTCAACCCATACCATTTCTTCAGTTGTAACAAATTATGATTTAATGTAAAATATTTTAGACTATAAAATTATATTTAAATTATGGGGCAAGAGAAACAAGATCCTTTAATATATAAAAGGATGGATTTAAATGTAAACAGCACCAGTATCAATAGATTAGCAAATAAACTAAATACCATTAAAATTAAGCAAATAAAGATTTTTGTGAGAAAACTGCAAATCAAAACTGTGGGATACAAAACATGAAATTCCTTATCTCTAGTGAATTATAATTTTCAGGGTTTTCATATTAATAACTAACATAAAATTTAGAATGTCTCATATATTGGGGAAATCCCAAGGACACTAAGAAGTACTTTGAAAGGCCTAATTATGCATTTTCATTGGGGAAGATTAATAGCTCTGTGTGGAGAACAATTAAGTTTAGTCAGGCTTAGAGCTCAGTAAAGAAAAGAAATTACTGTGTGTCTCACCCTCCATTGTTACCTATATGACAAACTGATAGAGATGAATGCAGCTATTTCTGACCTATGAAAGAAGAATTATTCATTTACATGAAATATAATTTGTATAACATCCATCTTTTAAAGCATTTATTCTAGAAAAAATATTACCATGTATGTATGTATGTATATTTTTATGCAGCACAATTTTAAATATTACTGCAGTCCCACCTTAGCCATGAAAGCCAGCTGGGTGAATTTGAGTTAGTCATTCTCTCCCAGCCCCAACCCACCTCACAGGACTTTTGTGAGGAAAATAGGTGGAGGAAGATGCGTTGGATATGTTTGTTGTCTTGAATTATTTATAAAAATAATAAAGGTGAATTATAAATAAAATAAATCGCCTGGCAGCAATAATAATGAAAAACATAATAAATATCTTGTTAAAAATCCAATTTCAAATTTTGGTTAACTCACTTCTGATGTCTCATGACCTGGAAAGCAGCAAGTACTTACAATGTTGTTGGCAAGGAGCAGGCAATTAGACCTTGATTGCTTGCTTCAACAAGTTGCACTAAGTGAGAAACTACTCATCATACTTGCTAGGGCTGAAATTGTTAGTACAGTCTTATTCAGCCTTTCAAAATCTTGTGCTGATGAATTATAAAAAGCAATATTAGTCTTGAGGGATATTAGATAGGACAGGACAGGTAGAATGGGTCTTGTGCAGCCCTACCATGCATCTCAATAGGAAGGTGTGGGAAAAAGAGATTATTGTTTTTACAGAAGCTGTAGAAGACATGTCTGTGAGGCAAATACATTGTATACATTTTAATCTCATGAGCCTAGCTTGAAGCTTGAGAATTGTATCTAGGAAGGTCTCTGCTTCGCTGAAAACTGGTCCAAACCAGAACTTACTGATATGATAGCAACTTTAAAGACAATCCCTAGGAACTAACAACTGTAAATAAGAGAAGGGGGTGATAAAATTAGAGTAGTGGGAGATGTAATCTGGGGTGGAGATAATGTATTCACTTTAGAAGCTTTGGATAGGTTGTGACGACATGATTACAGTATAATTACTAACCCAATGAAGAAAAGGTGGGAGGTAAATTTGTAATGGCAATGGAGAATATAAAGAATGAATATTGTAGATTTGGAGTGTGTCCACTATGTGTTTGCATGCAAAAGGAGCACCCCCTTTGCAAAGGAGTACAAATAAATCACCATTGTTTTCTCTTGGAAGTTTTGGCTTGTGATTTCATTTTAACTAAAAAACAAATCTCACAAAGGAGAGCAGAAATCCACAAAAAGATAGAATGTGTAACTATCTTATCCCAAAAAATACAGACTACTTTCTGTTGTCATTGTTGACAAAAAGACTGGAAAGAATTTGAGCAGTGAAGCTCTATTTGCATTCTTTACCCTCGCAGGACTTCCCTGCTGGCTCCCGTCCGACGCTCTTCCCTCTTGAGTCAGCATCCCCGAGGACTCCTTAGGAGCCAGGGAGCGATGCTGCCTCAAGAGGGAAGAGCGTCTGGAGGGAGCTGGCAGGGCAGTCCTGCACACGCGCGCACTCCCTGGCTGCTAAGGAGCAGCTGGGGAGTGCGCGCGTGCGCAGGACTGCCCTGCCGGCTCCCGCCAGCCTGCCCTGCGATTTTCCGGCGTATAAGATGAAAAGTCTTTAAAATCACCTCAAAAGTTGGGGGGTCGTCTTATACGCCCAGTCGTCTTATACGCTGGAAAATACGGGAAAGAAAAAGTATGAATTATAAAATATTTTGGTATTTATATATTATAATAGAAATTCAGTAGCCTTGTGTTACAACTTATCGACAAATATATATATTTACTTGTTGTCATTACCTGTACAACATTATAGATTTTGTCCAATAAAGTAAAAATTATACCAGCTATCCATAGAAATAATGTACAGAACAATTGCCAGACATCCTCTTGAATATATTCAAAAGGTTTTGTACAGGTAGTCTTCACGTTATGATAATAATGGTGCCTGCCCATTAGGGTTGGAAGTCATTAAATGAACTGAAAATAAAGATTGAATACTGAAGACCTTCATATGCCATAATAGGCAAAGAAGCTGGGAACACACAATATTGTGGAACAAAAATATAATTAGATCTTAATTTTTTAAAGTATCATAACTTCCTGTTGAAACCTCATTACAATTTTGTTGTAATACAGGCTGACAAATAAAATTTATTCCATGTTTTTCTTGCTATATGACAAAGAATAAAGCTGAATCAAATAGTTTTAGGTAAAACCTGTTTAATTAATAATAGGTGTCACCCTAATTTGTAATAAAGTAATGAAAATTATACACTATTTCTGAAATAATCAGGACTTAAAAATATGTACTTTGGAGGGGGTAAAAATGGTGAAACAAGAATGATTCTGATTCAGTTATTCATTTCCTTTGTTACAGTTCAGAATCAGGTTATTCTGTCTTTACAATTACCTGTTGAACTAATTCCTGATCACATCTTTGTATACAGCTATGGGTGTTTGTCCTCTTGGAACTTAGTCAATTCCAAGTACAAATATAATAAGACTACTGACCAATCATCCTTGCATCATAGCCCAGTGGTGGGATTCAGCCGTTTCGCACCACTTTTACAGAACTGGTAGCTAATTTTTTGTTCCCAGGCCCAGAATGGACTTCCAGAAGCAGCATCCACACGAACCGGTTGTTCACATATTTGAATCCCACCATTCTCATGGCCTATACTTTGAGCTACATGTAGAAATATGAGTTCAGTATCTCATAAATGTTCAACTTCATAAATATTGCTTCTCAGTCTCTAGCCTTAATTAGATAATAATTAATCACAGTTAATCTGATGAACTTGATATTTATCAAAAAGTAAAACAAAACATAGTTTAGCAAGCCCAAATAGCCATTTAGTGAAACTAGAGAAATGGTAAAGAGGAAATACTATTTCTTCTATGGTTTGTGATTTATAGTAATTTTTATTCATACATTTCATGTAACTAAGGAAAGGTTTAAAACTTTCCATGAATAACAGTTAATGTATATATTGAACTATATAATATAGTTTTTTAGATTAAATTTAGTGTGCCTAGCCAATGGTGTGACATTCAACAATCCATTCTTAAACAACTCCTGAATTAGTATGATGCATGAACCTATAACATTTTACATCAAAGCAGCAAAATTCCTTCATGTACATATCTAAAAAAGGAATGTTCTTGCCATCAGTAAGTGCCTATGAGCAGAATGGCATCTTTTAATCCCTTCTATGGCAAGCACCATTTTGTACTGGAAAGCAAATGTTGCTGACAAAATAAAAGTAACTGTTGTCTTAAAGATGAACTATCCATTTTTAATACTATATTTTGCTTCTAGGGATAGAAGTAAAAGTCGCCCTTTCACTTTAAGTTGGACTTTGACAAGTTGCTAGAGGGGCAAAATTTAGGTGGGATGAGTTCACATTCCCTTGGAAGAAAGGCAAAAGGCACAAGAGGTTATGCATGTCTTGTTTACTCTCTTATCTCTGAATAAGAGAATGAATCCTCTCAGAGATCTTTTGTATGGCAGTATTAAAGTATTGCTCTCTGAGGTAGAAGGCTATGGGTTTGCACAATACATTAGGCTAAAATGTAAATGGCTATTTGTGGTTAAGGAATAGTACTTCCATCCTAGGTCAAACTCTCATGATACTTTCTTCATGTAGAAAAGGATATGTACAGAGAAGGAGCATCTTTTCCACATGGGGGAAGGCACGAACTTTGGTATCATAGCCTTGGGGTCCCCTACCCCTGGGCAGCACCCCACTAACTGGGCCTTGAGTCCTTTGGAATTGGGCCATAGAAGTGCTGGGCGAGCTTATGCGTGCATCCCCACTTGCGTGAGCAGCACTCAAGAATGTGTTCGTATTCCATTTCCACGAGCAGCAGAAAGCACGTGGACATGCACAGAACCATCCCCTGCCCCCCCAACCAATCGGCAAAGCAGGAAAGGTTGGGAAACTCTGCCATACCCAATGTTTAATGCTTTATTATTCTTTTAATACCTTTATGTTGATCTAATTCATGTTAAAGGGATATTGATTTATTCGAATGGACATTTTTATTGTTGAGGTTCCATGCTATATTTTTCCATAGGAAAAATTTCTTCTTTGGTCCCGTCAGTAAAACATACTATGAATTTGAATCGTGGGTTCTTTGGCTAGACAAAATCAGATTCCAACTCGGTTTGGTTCACTATGCCAGGTGTAGTTTATAAAGTCTGACTGCTTGAAGAACTGGTTAGTGAGATTCAGGTTTCCAGGGGAAGATGACATGCAAATTCTGTCATACTATAAAACTGAGTATTTGAGAAAATTTTATTTAATGGGAAATTAATGTTTCAAAAAGTCAGTGCAAAACATCATTCTGCAAATGAAATAAATGTATTTGAGCATATTTAGGTACATATTTAAGCACATAAAATTTTCTTAATTTAATTTAATCTGTAAAACATGTAAATGCTGAATAAAAATTTATGCATTGAGTGCATATCCATGTGCTGAGGTACCTATTAGTTCCTTCAGAACTATAGATTAAGCAAATTAAAAAGTCCACACAGACAGAATGCCAAACAGATTTTCTGAATCAATAGCAATAATCCATGTTTACAGTTTGTTTGTGAAATTCAATATTTTTTGCCATTCCAGCTGAACCTCACTTTCTCAATTGGTCTATAGCAGAGTTCCCCAACATTTCCAGCTTTGCAGACTGGCGTGGGGTGGGGGGTGGGGAGAGGGGATGGTTATGGGTGAGTGGCTGACAAAAATGTGTGTGTGCACAGGTCCATTTGCATGAGTGGTGGCCATGCTCGCCTGCTGCTGACACAAATGGAACCCATGTGCATGCACTCTCCTGCTGCTCACACAAGGCTCCCCTTGTGTGGGCATGCAGACTTACCCACTACTTTGGGCAGCCCAGTTCTGAACAGCTCACAGCCCAGTAGTGGGCCATGGCCCATGGGTTGGGGACCCCTGGTCTATAGGGTCTGTTGTTCATTAGCAAACACTCTACAAATGGATAGACCTAGCTACTGCATATTGTTCTTCAAAGTTCACAAAATGAACTAGAACTGGAATACTATTATATAAACACATGCAAATAAACTGATATAATACCATATTTATTTCTTTATATGCCATTTAAATCACTTACACTAGCAGTAATAATTGCACCAGAAACAATAGCTCATGCTTATGTTACAAGAGAACATGTGGTTTCCAAGATTTGTTGGACTAAAAACTTCCATGGCCAAGGATTTCTTTTTGGCTTTCTGATTGCCTCTTTGGAATGGCATGTAGATATTATTTATCTCTATATGCCTATTGATGACCAGTTTGTCTGAATGTAAGCTTCCAGAAATTCTCTCATGTTTTTTGACTTGGTTTAGTCTAGCTTGTTCACAGTTGAAATTATGGTTAATTCTGTCCATGAGTTGTGAAATCAGAGAATTTTCATCATGTCTTCTGATTGCTACTTGGTATTTGTGGATGTGCTCCATTAGCTTTCTGCTGGCTGTCATACATGTAGGTGTACAACCCTTATATTATGTATTGTAGATGACTCCTGCTTTTTCTACTGGTGCTGCTGGGTCTTAGGATATTTTGGGGAGGGGCTTTAGTTGGTTTGTGTACTCTGGTGATGCTATAGGGTTATGTTAGTCTGTTGGTGATTTTTGAAATGTTTTTAATATATGACATTTTCATGGCTCGTGTTGTAGTGGGTTGAGTGGTCAGGCACTTTGATAAAGTTGCAGAGGGATCCAACCTCAGTGTAGTTTTAACATGATATATTTCTGTAATCTAGTCATGCCGGCCACATGACCACGGAGACGTCCTCGGACAAGCGCTGGCTCTTCGGCTTTGAAACGGAGATGAGCACCGACCCCTAGAGTTGGAAATGACTAGCACGCATGTGCGGGGGAACCTTTACCTTTACCTATTTCTGTAATGAATTAGTGAATTAGTGTCAGATTTTCTCCAGATCAATACTTGAACAGAAGATTCACAAGCAGTGATTTGAGGACTCAGTCTTGATATAGATTTTATTAGTAATTTTATACAATACTTTTTGTAAGATAGTTGAAAAATTACTATGAAGAAAATCTTAATTTGCAAATTGCAAGGTTCTAATATGTATAGCAAATTCGTGATTCAGACTTTATATATTTTTTCTTCTCCTTTTGACCCTAAGGCTGCCTGTGGTTTTTTTTTGTTAGGACACCTGGTATTATTAGTGTGACAGATTAGTTTGCTCTCATGGATATTTTAAAAACAGAATAGAATTATCTAATAGAATAAACATAGAGACACAATGAATTGCAATTCAGAATCATTCAGGACTATAATAATAAGTAAATCTTTCTAGCTGTTGTAGAACACAATAAAAACAATAAATTCTCATATCTATTTACCAGGTAATCTTAACATTTACCTTGAATTACATATAATGGAGAACCTTGATTAGGTTATTGTCACCTGTAGAGTACAAACTAATTTGTCATGTTAAGCATAATTAACATACTAGGCCCAAAGTATCAATCTTTCTTATCAGCAAATAAAGGTAAACAAATAATGGTATGCCACATGATAAACAAGTGCATCCAAGTTAAACCTATGACATTATCCTTGCCATGTTCCTACAAGTTTTGCAATACTATGTGATATATTATTATGACATTCTGAAAGAAGGAAGCAAACATAATCTTCATTAGATTTGTCTGATAAATTCTTTATAAAGAAGGCTAAAATTATATTATGTTATTCTCCATAGATGGAATACTGCATCAGCAAATTATTGAATTAGCAAGTCTGCTCTCTGAAAAAATTAGCTTCCATATCCAACCTGATTTTTAAAGACTTTTAAGAAAAAAAGAAAGAAACAGGAAGCTTACTGAACTCAAAGGAAACTGCCACTTTATAGCAAAATATCTTTGCTTTCTATTGTTCTGACTGTTTCCACCACTGCAGCCTTATTTTGAAGCTAGGAGAACCACATGTTCTCAAATCACAAATGGATTCTGTTCCTAGTATATGAAACACTGAGTTTGATGGACCAGAAAGGCAAGTTTATAAAGTCACTTTATTCCTCTAAAATGACACCGAAATTATTATACTAGATGATGAAGTTCAATCATTCCCTATTTCTCTGAATGAAAATTGCAATGAAGAAATATTTCAGCTAAGTATTAGGAAAACCATAGTTTAGAAATGGTTAGTAATGAGCTCTCCTCTGTCTGAATAGCATAAGTAGTGAAGAAACTTTTGTCTGGGAAGAAACAGAATTAATTTGCATTAGAAATCCTACATAGGAAGTGTGGTTACTTTCTTTTCATTTTAGGCAGATCTTGTTTAAAAACTGTCCTGTTTAAGCAATGATTTAAAGCTATCACAGCTGAAAAAGTAACTTTACAACTGGTTCTCACACTTATAATAGTTACAGCATCCCTGCAATTACATGGTCAATATTCAGGCCTTTAGAAGCAGTGGGCATGTATGTTTATCACAATTCAGTGATAAACAAGCAGTGTCAATGGAGAAATCAGCAATAAAGTTTTTGGGACTGCACGCGACAGAGGACTGGTAGATTCAGATCAGTCCAACCTGGGTAGTGGGGATGGAAGCAGATTGGAAAAAGGAGGTTTATGCCTAAAATAAAAGCACCACTTATGTCACCCTGAGCTCCTGAAGAAAATGTGAAATATTAATCAACAAATAAATAAATAAATAAAGTAAATAAAAATTGGAATGAAGGAAAAAAAGGAAGTCTGCTGATAGAACAGAAAGATATTCTAATATCTTGGACTCCATCCGCTTAAAGATGTGTGATTGTTTCAGGTCCTCAGTCAGGGGTACCAGGATTGCAGTTGTTAAATGAAATAGTCATGTGATGTCTCAATTAATGACCACTTCACACAGTGACCAAACCTCTGGTCCCAACAGTGGTCACAAGTTGAGGACCACCTGAAATGCAAACCAATTATTTAAAAAGAATTTTGTTTGACATTCTAACTTTCAAATTTATTGCTTTAGTTAATATTGTTTCACAGCCAATCCTTCATAATCCTTTGATAGAATCAGTAGTACAATACTGCTGAGTCTTGATTCTGGAAAAGTATTTGCATAGTACAGATCATTGGACAAAACCTTTGATTTTACTATACATATTTGCAAAAGGCCATTCTGTAACTGATAGTGCGGACACCTAGGCTTACATAGAATACTATATATGCTTATGATGATGTACACTGATGATGCTATCAATTTGGGTAACAAAATATTTGGAGCAAAACAACCAAGCTCAGAGAGCACCAAGGACCCCTAATTTCAACCCTGAGCTACAAATATTCTTCTTTATTGGTAACAATAGCATTATCAATAATAATTAGACCTACTGTATATGCTGCTTCATAGTCTTTACAGTCCTCTCTAAGCATTTTACAGTATCAACATATTGCCCCAACTATCTGGTCAATTTTATTGACCTCGGAAGGATGGAAGGCTGAGTCAACCTTGAGCTCAATCAAACTCATGGCAGTGGGAAACAGAGTTAGCCTGCAATACTGCATTTTAACCATTGCACAACCATGGCTCTATACATTGGTAAGCCTATAACTGGTCAGCTGTATATGTGAAGCTTTGGCATTCATAATCAAAAGATGACTGTAGATGGCACAATAAAAGCAATATTATTTTCTTAGAGTATACTAGATGAAGCATTTCTAAACAAGGTTATAGTATTTGACTTTTTATTATTTGTTACTTTCTGAAATATCTCCAGCAATTTAATAAAATCTGATACAGAAAAACAGTAAAATTGATAAAATCTATACTCTATAGCCCCCCAGTTAGCCCAAAATTTACCTTATCTTTTAATAAAAATGCAAAGCACACACATCCATTTTATAAATGTATCATAAATTGATTTGTAATAGATAAGTATTTCCAACTCTGAAGTAAACCCAAAAGACAAATATTATAAAGAACAAGAGCATAACATCGGGCTACCTATTACTTATAAATGTGATGAGAGATATCTTCTTCTATTAAACATGTCAGAAGAGACTGGGATGCATACTGACCTTTTAAAACAACATAAAATGGTTGTTAGCTCGTACATTTAAAAAGCTACTATTTCAAAGTGTAGTCCTGTTATCTCTAAATAGTAAGTTAAGAACTCATACTTAAATATATACCCAAGAAATCTAATTAATAAAGCTGTAACTAAAGTAAGAGCGATACAATTTTTATAGTAAGGTCTTTGGGCATCTGTTTTAATTGCAATAATCACAAGTCTACCTTGACAGCAGTCTGTCTTACAGGAAACTTCTCTGATATAAAATATGAGCTAAGGATGAGTGCATTAAAGAGTAGGGTGGGTGTTTAGTTGATACTGTCCCAAAATGAGTGGTGTATGCATGTTTTCCCTTTTCTATGTTGCCAGTAGAAATCACAGTTCCAAAGAAATAAATGTTATCCCCAGCTGTTATTCTGTGGCACGCACATTAGGAATGAGGTTTTATTTAATAATACAGAAAATGGTTCACAAAATACCATTTTAAGAGAAGTCTTTTGCACTGCCAGCTCACCATATTTGTCTCTTTTCTTGTACCCTTTCCGATTACTACTTAATATACACAGTTATGGGGAATATTGAAGAAAGAAAGGAAGAAAGAAAGAAAGAAAGAAAAAAAGAAAGAAAGAAAGAAAGAGAAAGAAAGAAGGAAAGAAAAAAGGGAGGGAGATAATCTTTCTATCTGAAAGTATGTGAGGAAATTTGTTAAAGATGTGAAGTTTCATCACTTACATCTCTTGAAGTGAAAGAACAATCAATGATTCATTATTAACAGGAAAAGATTTGGGAAAACTGCTTTGGCTAAAGACAATAAACATTTTTACAACTATTACATTATTCTCTTTTACCATAGCATTGTTAAATAAACAGTAACTGGCTCATGTATGGGAAGGTGTAGGAAAAGAAAGATTTGGCTAGCAAGATCTAAATACAATGGCTGTAATGAAGTTGAAACTAGACGTAGGAGGATTTTTTTTCACATTTTCACTCAAAAGTCATCATATTAATTTTTCATCACTCACTACTGCAACTATTCCAGTCAATAATCTGTGTTATGAGCATAAGACAAAACATTTTTTAAAAAAAGCTGTAATCCTGGTTTTCAATATGTTTCAACTTTGTTTTGGATACAACCAAATAAGGAAACTAGCATTAGCTTGTATGCAATACACTCGCATTCTGTAATTACCAGAAAAAAATAACTTGAAAACCATCTGAGACATATTAAGAAACCAATAAGCAGCTCCACAGGATAAAGTGCTGATAGTGTGGTAGAGCTTCCCAGATTTTTCTGTATAGAATACTTTCTAGTATAATTGTGCAGCAGTGTTATTAAACAGCTTAATTTTATCTGAAGATGCTATTATCTTTGTTCATAATTTTATAAAATGCCTATGAGACCTACTCCAATGTATCTGTAGAGTACAGCCACAAATTCAAAATCTACAAGATATTCAAAGTACAGTGAAAGCAAGTAGTATATAATAAATAAATAAAACACGGCCTTGAAATATCTTTTTTTAACAATTGATGACTTTGCTGTTCCCTGTAACAACATTTAGACAAAGGTTTCTTATAACATTTGCTTCGTAAAGTAGGTTGGGCTGTATGATTTTGAATGTTTGAATGGATTAATTATGATAACCAGAGTTGTAAGATAGAGGGGGCTTTTCCCTGCCAGATTTGAAACTTTATTTTGAAGCTGCTGCTTTTTGCTGGTTGAGAGATTGGTTTGTGTTAGAGAATACCAATGTATTAGATTTGGAAGGTTTTGACAATGTATTTGGATGGCATGCATATTTATGGCATGATAAGATAAAGGTCCACAAAGTTTTTAAAAATCATATAATTAGAAAGTCATTGATTAATGTGTGGATGAGATTTAAAGTTCTGTTAGAAAGTAAAACACCCAGGTGAATTTCACCGTTAGAGGCTAAGGCCCAGAAAAGGTCAAATATGGGAACCAAGTGGCTGAAATATAAGGATATATTGGTACAAGAAGGAGACCAATTTAAGATAAAAACATATGAACAGTTGAAAGATAATGTTGATGATTGGTTTCAATATTACCAAATGAATGAAGTGTATAAAATGGATAAAAAAGAGGTTTTCAAATAGAGAAATCCCAATTGGAAATGTTACTGTTAGATACAAAATCAAAGAATCTTTCCAAGATGTATAATTTATTGCTGGAGTGGCACACGGAAGATGAACAAGTGAAATCAGTGATGATTGATTGGGCTAATGATGTGGGGCATAACATTATGATGGAGGACTGGGAGAGGATGTGGAAAAAGGGTATTAAGTTTACAGCATGCAATGTTTTGAAAGAAAATATGATGAAGATGATGTATAGGTGGTATTTAACACCGGTTAAACTTGCAAAAATTTATTATACACATGATAATAAATGCTGGAAATGTAAAGCTGTAGAAGGAACCTTTTACCACATGTGGTGGACTTGCCCCATAGTAAAAGACTTCTGGGAAAAGATCTATAATGAATTAAAGAAAGTGTTGAAAAACACATTTATTAAAAAACCAGAAGCCTTCTTATTGGGTATAGTCGGAAAAGAAATTCCCAAAAAAGATGTTACTCTCTTTCTGTATGCCACAACAGCAGTGAGAATTTTGATAGCCAAGAATTGGAAGACACAAGAAATACCAACGGTGGAAGAATGGCAGATAAAAATGATGGACTATATGGAACTCGCTGAGCTGACTGGGAGAATCCATGACCAGGGAGAAGAGTTGGTGGAAGAAGATTAGAAGAAATTTAAGGACTATTTGAAGAAATATTGTCATATTAATTAGTTTGAAATGGACTTGGAAGTGCTTATAGGTTGCAGTTTTAGAGTTTAATGTTTAGTATTAAGGATAATATGAAAGAATGATTGTTAAATGATAAGAAATTAAATATAGATAGATATTAAATATGATTTAAAATTATGAAATAGAAATTGCTAATGATGATCTACGATGAAGCGCAGATAAGGAGGACTTGAGGAAGTCACCTGAAAATGATTAGAAAGATTAAGAATAATGAAGTTAAGTATTCTTTTTGTATTTTTGTTGATTGTATTGTTTATGTTATGTTTTGTTTTTATATGTATTTTTTGCTTTATTATGTTTTTATAAAAGCAATTTTAAAAAATTGGAAAAAAATATGATAACCAGAGTTGTGGAACTGAGTGGAATTAAACAGATTCCTATTTATTTCACCTTTTATTTGCCATTTCACTATCATGTGCTTATATAAATTTGCAAATTTAGATTTGGTTCAAAAAACCCCAATGCTTTGTTCATATCTTCATAATACACACTATAACTTTCCCAATGTATGTAAGTAATCTTCATATTGCCATTAAGCCAAAGAAAATTGATAAGATGCTTTGGTCTGATTTATATATGATCATGAGGGTATAATTGTAGAATGTACTTCCAATAAGGTTTATAAAAAAGAGAAGGAGAAATCATTGTTATCATAATATAACATGATATATTGAATTGTGAGCCGTGCAGAAATGTTTGCTGAGATGGGTCACAATAGAAATCTAATCTAATCTAATCAAATTAATCAATCAATATAATCACCTCAGAGTACTGTGAGTAGTTGTGAAACATATTGTTATATTCTGTGATGATTTTAGTGGGACAACCATAGAACAACCTACTATCTGGATAACGTAGCTCACATTAAGAAGATGCTTTAAAATTTGCTCATGAATAGTAGTAATTGCATATAGAAATATTTGTTTTGTTTGTGCCTTCAAATCAGTATTGAATCCTGGTAACTGTCTGGACTAGTTTTTGTAAGTACTTTGTTACCTTCTTCCCAGGGTTGAAACAGAATGACTGGCTCAGAATTACACAGCTGGCCTTGTGCCTAGTTTGGTCTAGTATCTTAACCATTACTGTAAACTGGCTCTATTGTAGAAATTAGAGACCATTTCAGAGGAACCATTTCTCACTTTTTACTGAGAAAAGAATGGGAATTTGAAATCAAAGAGAATTCATTTTTCCCTCTTTGAAAAGGGTGGATTTCAACAGTCTGAAGCTTAAATATTTGCAGTCAAGCTTTAAGTGGTTTCATTCATTTACTATATTCCTAATACTGTAGAGACCCACATTTCAAGTCCATTGTTAAAATAGGGATACTTGCATTCAGCATCCTTTAATATTTAATATACTCTCTGTCCACATCTAAATGAGCCACAATAGTATACAAGATGTATACACCACTAATACCATTTCTTAAAATAGATCTCCACTTATCAATTCTAATCTGATTCAATAAAACTGAGAATGGTCTTAGTTGTACTGTTAGACCATGGAAATAGCAAAAGCCTAAGTAAACTGTGATCTTTAGATTATAGTGTTGTTTTTGCAATGTACAACTTCCTGAATAGCTTAGAAAAACAGAGATCCAGGGATAAGTAGGCAGTTAAGACCTTGGACTATGTTATTTTTAGTAAGTGCATTTTTTTTTAAAAAAAGATGCTTTTTGTATAGCTGAAGAAAATGGTGGAAAAGGCAAGAGTATTTGTGGGCCTGATGAAACTCACATATTTCATGGATTAGTCAGTTCACCAGCTGCTTTCAACATTCCTCAAGGGCATTGCAGTGCATTCCACTAATGATATTGGGCAGCACAACTCCAAGTGATGCTATATAAGAATAGCCAGCCAGTCACACCTTAGAGTGGCTTTTAAGGGGTGAAACAGTGAAATCAGAAGAAGTAATATGTAGGAATTTCTCTTAAAAGCCAATGGCTGGGTAGAATTCTTTCTGCTTGTGTCTGTGTTTGTGTATGGAAACAAATACTGCACCAGCAACAAGTTTTGTTAACTAAACAAAAGTCTCAACACTAAAGTCTTTCCCCTATTTTACTGGTACCTTCAATATTTATCCATATCTTGTTTCTTTCCACCAGACAAGATATTATATATCATAGCTTAGCTAATATCTTAAGAAAAAATGCTAAAGGGTTGTGAAAGAAACGAATATAGAGGTTCTAGTGTTGTGAGTCTTGGATTTTTTTGTTCTGTTTCTATGCCACTCATTCCAAGAGATAAATTAAATGTGAAAACCTTTTTGAAAACTGTCCAAAGGTACTTTTTTCAAAAGGCAACTGGACTTTGTTTTTTCTTTGAATATGTTTAGCTTCTCATCCAAGAAGCTTCTTTAGAACTCCAGTTGCCTTTTGAAAAAAGCATCTTTGGGACAACCATGACTGGATGACTGAGAATCTCCCCAGACTTTTTTAAAACTAAAATTCTAAAAAGTTCTAACTGAAGAGTTAAATTTTCAATTCTCTCCTATAAATTGTGACATAGCATCAGGATTCAGTCTTAAATCCATTGGTCATTTATTCTACATTAAAAACTCCACAACAGGAAAAACTGAAATTAGCTGTTGGTGTTAAACCTGTTTCACCTATTTGTAAATTAAATCTATTTGTAGCTGAAATCATCCATTGAATAACTAAAAGTGCAGGTTGGATTCTATAGGTCTATGGGATCTCAGGAATACATGTTATCTGCGTTTATTAATTATTAATTATTATTATTATTATGTGATCAACAAGTAACATAAAGTTATTCAACCACTCTGCATTCCTGCTGTATTGCCTAATATTCACTTTTCAAAAATGGGCAATGCCATGATACCAAGTGAGAAAAGAAACAGGTTTTTTTGAGCACATGGGTACAACATGCTGTTTATCCATAAAAGCAAATAAAAGTACCTTTCTTTTTTAATTTTAACTAATTATATCAAAAATAATAAGTACTTGTATGTATAAATATTCTATGAAAGAAATACATATATATTTAAGATATAAATGTTCATATACATTTCTATACAATAATAATTAACAAACAATATAATGCTATAAAATAAAATTATTCTTTCTGTAGTCACTTCATTTCTCAAATGATCAATATTAAATTGGATATTATTTAAAATGTGTGATTAACACTACTACAGCAAAAAGGAATTCAAAATAATACTCACTAATGGTCCGTACAATACTAAGCAGCCATGCTTTTCAAAATGGATTTTATAAAGCTGCATTCCATCTGTTTTCCCACACTCTCTTCAAGACATGTAATGAATGTAACAGATTACTTATATCATGGCTACATTTTACTCAGAATGTTGTTTGCATGCCAGAAATGGTAATTGTTCATACATATTTATGGGTTTTCCATAAAAGAGCTAAAAGAGAAGCAGTTGCTTTGGGAATATGCTTCTATATTGTTGCTTTTTATTTAAACTCTTAATACTGAAACATACTCCTACAACATTATTTTGATGCCTGATAATCTTATATAATGGGACAGTTACTTTTCACTTTACTCTTCACAATAATTCTTGAAGGTGTAAATGAATGGAAGGAAAAAAGCAGCATCAGTCATGGAAAATGAAAGCATTTGCTGCATTATGTATAAAGCCAGTTTGGTGTAGCCCATGTGAGTGTTGCCGCAAGCATCATGGGTATTTGCAGCCCCACTCACACAAGTGTTGTCATGGGCATTCACAGCCCCACTTGTGCAAATGTCACCATGGGCATTCACCGCCACACATGAATCACTGTGAGCATCATGGGGCTCACAGCCACATGTGTGCAAGTACTCATGGCCTCATGCACATGAGCAATGAGTGTTCATGCGCATGCACATTCATGTGTTCACACACATTCTTTCTTTCCACCCTCCCCCAGCTCTGGGGAACTGTGATTTAAGGCACCAGGCTAGAAACCAGGATGGACTTCTTTTCCATCTTAGGCACAAAGCCTGCTAAGAGACTTTGGGTAAGTCATTCCTTTACACACACACACACACACACACACACACACACACCTGGGATTTTCACAAATATTAGTAAAATCAGAATTTATACCATACTTTAGAAGAAACTAAGTTTTGTGAGTTTCTTAAGGTAGCTTGGTTAGAAATCCCTCCTTCAGTGACTGCTCAAAATTATAACAGCACTGCACAAGGAGACTTATGATTGATCCTTGAGGTTGTGGCCACTGCAGCATCCCCCTGGTCACATGATCATGATTCAGAGCCTCAGCAAAAGGCAGACATTTATGATGTTGCAGAGTCCTGATCACAATGTGTGATCTGCACAGTGGCTTCCGACTAATAAAGTTAATGGAGAAGCCAGTAGGAAGTCATAACTAGCAGTCATGTGCTTAATGATTGTATGTGATTCACTTAATAATTACAACTGGAACTATTGGAACTGCTGTTGTAAGTCAGCCGTTCACATAATTTTTTTCACTTTGCAAATGTATCACCTATAGCAGAAATGCCTGCTGCAATTATTGATTTTAACTGAGAACTACCTATGTTTCCTTTAGGATTCATTAAAGCAGAAATCATTGTTCCAATTCTATTTCTTAGTATATTTGATATGAAAAAACAAACAACAAAAATCAAAACACCCCAATTTTGTTTCAGTAAAAGAAATCAAATATAATTGCATCAATAAAGTATAAAGACACATAATAAAACACATTTGTCTATCCTCTTACAGTTTTTAAGTTTTGTATCTCTGAATAGTGCAAGATGCAAACAAAAAGAAAGCATTTCAAAACCTAGTTATATCTGTACCAAGATAAGTTATTGTATGGTTCATAGCTTCAGTGTCTATCATTTCTTATTACTAAAAATAAAATCTTATACAAATGCAATGAACTATTAAAAGCTACTTTCCGAGGTGAAATAAGAGATTTAGCAGCACTGACAGAAAGTTTCCATACATTTAGCTGGCTCATGCTGAAAAGAGAGTGTGATAGACTTGATTAGCATTGGTCTGGCTGGATTAGGCTATCCACATGTTTTTGTAATCTTAGATGAATTAATGTATTGTTTTACTATTCAGCTTTTACTCGGCACACTCATATAGTCTCTCCCTCATTTACTTCTATTGTTTGGAGGGGGGTAAATGATTGAAAAAAGTCATAGAAATCCAAATCTATTATTGTTGTGTTTAAAAGAAAGTGATACAAGCTTATTAACCTAACCTTAATTATTTAAATTTTGATTAGAAAATGAAAAGTGAAATGGTAATTCAGAAATTGCAAGAAGCAGAATGAAATATAGGTAGTCCTCAATTTATGATCACAACTGAGCTTCCATTGCTAAGCAAGACAGTTATTACATGAGTTTTGCTACATTTTACAACCTTTCTTGCCTCAGTTAAGTGGATAACTGCAGTTGTTAAATTAGTAACACAGTTGTTAAGTGAATCTGTCTACCCTATTGACTTTGCTTGTCAAAAAGTCACAAAATGACCCTGGGACACTGCAACCATCATAAATACATGACAGTTGCCAAGTGTCTGGATTTTGATCATGTGACCATGGGGATGCTGCAATGGTCGTGAGCATGAAAAGTGGCTATAAGTCTCTTTTTCAGTCCTGTTGTGACTTTGAATGGTGACAAATTGAATGGTTTTAATTTGAGGACTATCTGTACAGTGTTCCAAAGAAGCACCCAGAGAGCTTAGTTTAATTGGGAATTGTGTAATACATTCCTCAAATGTTTGAAAACTATAAAAAACATACTAAAAGTATTGCAATTTGAAATCATCTTTACTTCTTTGTTGGTAAGCAGGAAAGTGTTATAACTTTGATTTGTATGGATCTCAAGCCAACTGTATTTATATACACCCACACCAATTTAAATCACACAAAAAGGTATAAGGCCAGTGCTCTGACAGATGGCCCCCCAAATGAAACAAAACATTTTCAGCCAAATTGCCAAGCTCAGAGAACAAACCAACATCCCAGGAGCTGCAGGGATCCGGGCGTGCCCTTTTTAGTCATCTGTTCTCTCCCAGCCTACGTACCTCCTTGTTACTTCACAAGGCAACCCCTCTTGTAACAGTAGACTGGAAAAGTAAACCCTTTTTTAGTTAAATTACAGACCTTGTCCTCAAACACAATGGAGCATGAGCCCAAAACAGGAAATAACTTACTGGTAAAATAAACAGACCATCATCTCTTGACACAGAAGTTTTTTGCAAACGGTTGCCTCCAGCAACCAGCCCTGCCCACACATTCCCTTTTTGTTATGCAGCCCCCAAGGCATGGCTTCTCACTGCTTTCTCCTTCTCCCCTTCAGCCGACCCATTGCCTCCCTCTCATTTACTCGTGTGACCTGTCTACGTTTATGTGTGTCTCTGACATCTTCCAGCTGTGCTGCCTCCAAGTCTGACTCATCCCCCCAGCACAGCTGGCTTTCAACTTGACCACGAGTGGAGGGGCCAGGTTCTTCCTCGCTTTGTAAGTCTAGTAACTCATCAGAGCCTTCCTGCAACTCTGATGGCTCCCCAGGCCCCTCCTCCTCATCTGATTCCCTGGACTCAGTTGCTGGGATCACAGGCTGGCACGGAATCACAACATCCTCCTCCTGCAATGCACAGCCTTTCCTGTAAGCAACCCAGCTTGCCCAGGGTCAGGTTGGCCATTGTGGGAGGACGGGGATGGGCCATGCCTCCCATGATGGCCAACCTGACCTGGGTCAAGCTGGATTGCTTTAGCTGTGAGGAGCCTGTTCTAAGGTTTCCATTGCCTAGGCTTCCTGAAGCTGATGGGAACTATGGTTCGCCACAGCTGAAGAGTTTAGCTGAGCCACAAAATTAACACACCTGCAAAGCAGTGGTGCACCCTAAGCAAGGCAGTGGCATGAGCTTTGAGGGTGCGAGTATCTGTATTTCTGTGGCTCATGCGTAGAATTCATACCGTGCCTTCCCATTGGCATTCAATGAGGCAAATCGTGGTAAATACAAATATTTTTTTTGAAAAATAAAGGGACAGATTACAATATTGATGATGAATGTAAATAAAAAGGCAGTTTCCAAAGCCTTCCTCCCCAGCAAGGGAAACCTGAGTCACCTCCCAGAGTGGGACATCTCGTGATGCCCAGCTTTCTTTCCTGCCTTTCTGCAGAGGAAGAGAAAGCCAGCAAAGACCAGTGGGCAATTCAGGTCACCTCTGGAGGCTGCTTCGGGGTGAGGGTGAAAGAGACAAGCTGATGGTTGAGGCCCCGGCCAGTCCCCACCCCCGCCTGCCCACTGGATTCCCTGCCCTGGATTCCCCAATGTGTGTGTGTGTGTGTGTGTGTATGTGTATGTGTATGTATATATGTATATATATACGCGATGGCTCAGTGGGTTAGGATGCTGAGCTTGTCAATCAGAAGATCGGCAGAAGATCGGCAGAAGATCGGCAGTTTGGCGGGTCGAATCCCGAGTGCCGCATAGCAGAGTGAGCGCCTGTTACTCGTCCCAGCTTCTGCCAACCTAGCAATTCGAAAGCACGTAAAAATGCAAGTAGAAAAATAGGGACTACTACGGTGGGAAGGTAACAGCGTTCCATGCCCCTTTGGCGTCTAGTCATGCCGGCTACATGACCATGGAGACGTCCTCGGACAAGCGCTATATATTTGAAAAGAAGACCTCAACTGAATGATCATAATGGAGCCTTCCCATTATGGCCGTATGTCATGAAAGTTGTAAAGCAGATCACTCTTGTGACAAACCTAATTTTTTCACCTTTTCTGCAGTGATTGTTAAGTGGATGCTACAGTTGTAAAGCAGCCACTGCAGTCATTAAGAAAACCCATTGTTCACAGTGGGCTAGTTCTGCTGAAAACTGGATCTAAATGTTAGTTTTCAAAAAAAAAGATGGTCATGTGACTGCAGGAACTGCATTCAGCCATACTCTTTTAGTTTCTAATTATTTGTGTGCATGTGTACATAGGGAAGTCCTCAGGGAAAGGGCGGTATATAAATGCAATTAATAAATAAATAATAGACACACACACAATTAATAAAAGCTTAAATATTTTAAAATAATTTGATTAATATCCCTTCTTCTATTATATTTATTTTCTCACAGGGTAAAACTTCACAGTATGTCATCTTCTAAAAGAGTTTATTTTGGTAATTTTTTCTTAAATCACATTAAAACTGAGAAGTAGCCTAATGCCAGTTTAGTGTAGTGGTTAAGGCATCAGACTTGAAACCAAGACAGTATGAGCGCTAGTCCTGCCTTTGGCATAAAGCCAGCTGGGTAACCTTGAGCCATTCATTATCTTTCATCCCTAAGAAGGAAGCAATGGCCAAGCAGTTCTGAAAAATCTTGCCAAGAAAACTGCAGGGACTTGTCGAAGCAGTCTCTGAGAATCAGACATGATTTAAAGAAAACAAACAAACAAACAAAAAAGCTTAGGGTACTCTGTAAGAACACATTTTTTCATAAATATACATTCTTTGTACTATATTCAGAAAGTTTTTAAACAAATGTGCTCTATGTAGATGTGCTGCAAATTAATATACTTATTTGTGTGAGCTAAAACTCAAATACTTTGGCCACCTAATGAGAAGGAAGGATTCACTGGAGAAGAGCCTAATGCTGGGAAAGATTGAGGGCAATAGAAGAAGGGGACGACAGAGAATGAGGTGGCTGGGTGGAGTCACTGAAGCAGTAGGCGTGAGCTTAAATGGACTCCAGAAGATGGTAGAGGACAGGAAGGCCTGGAGGAATGTTGTCCATAGGGTCGCGATGGGTCGGACACGACTTCGCAGCTAACAACAACAACAACAACATTTGTGTCTGTGTAAAACAAAAATACCATTTTAAATATTTGTGATTTAACTTAAGTAATTAGGATCAAAGAGAAAACATTTTCTCTTTCTGGAAAAAAAATTTGAGATAGAGACACACAGTTCAAATTACATTAGCTACAGCCAAACACAAATCTTTTGGTGGAAAATAATAAAACAAAATGCTAAGAAATGCAGACAGAGTGTGCCAAGGGAGATCCAATTACAGGGAAGAACATATAAAACACAGAAGCTGGAAAAAGATTGGGCTATATTAAATACCATCCAGTATGTATGTATAGGAATAGAGCTTGGCAAGTTGGAAGAGATAAGGTGAGATACAGTTGTGCCAAACAATACGGATGAGAATAGAGAGCAAGCTGAATATGAGGGAATACAAATATAGATGTCAGCTGAAGTCAAGATCCACAGGAAGAAAGCGATAAAGTGCCAAGGGTGTGGGAAAGGGACTGAATGGGAAAGCAGCTGGAAAGAGAGAAAGGAAAAAGTTGCTATTATTCCTTTCTTGATTTCTTTCCACTCAAGCAAAATATACAGTCTTTAGGATGTATAATCCATACGTTAGGAGAATATAATTCTTCACATAGACAATAAACTTTACACAGTTTGCAGATAAAAGGATTTCAGACTGCATATCTAGGCAGCTTCAGAAAGACATTACTTAAACACAACAGGGATTCTGCACATTAAATGGAAATGGAAGAATAATGTGCTTCCTAAGAAAGGTGAAATCAGTCCTGTCCACCTGGAAGTCATTTAGTGGGCTCCCACACTCTGTGGGTTTATATGATGTCACCATGTTTTATTTATGCAAAGAAACTGTAAAAGGAAAGCCAGCAGTGGTGGGAAACACAGAAATGAAAGTAGTAAAAATAAAAGAGCTTTAAAGTCCACCACTGTAACTAGCAACATGCAGGAATTCAAAATATAGTTCATTAGCTCTAATTAAATTGTCAGTTCCTGGTCCTCTATTCTACTGTGGATTATTTTCCAAAAACAAGATGCATCATGAAAAATTAATCAAATGCTGTCTAGTAGTTGATCCTACAACTACGACTACAACTGGAGAATACTAAAAATATCAGATAAAAATATCAAATATAGAAGTTTTGCCAGAGATTGACAATCTGATCTTCTATCTTTTCCATCCTGTGATTTCAATTATATTTCAGTAAAAGCTCTCTGAGTGACAAAGACCAAAAGTACCCTTCAAATGGCATTACAGATAGTCCTCAACTTATGATCATAATTGAGTCCAAAATTATAATTGCAAGTTTGGCCAGTCATTATGTGAGGTGCCCAGGTGAGCACCATGCTTAAAGACCACGACCACTGGGTTCCACACCTGGGGGCCTCCTCCCACCCATCACATCTTGGTCCACTTACCTTTTCTGAAGGTCACCTTCAGAAAGGAGAAGCAACCAATCTGCCCAGCAGCCTTCTTATACAGAGGCCATGGGTGCCATTCAGGAAGCAGGCACCATTTTGGGAACAACAGGGAGCATGTGCAATTGCAATTCTAGGAAACCATGAAGTAGTCTCTGTATAGAAAGGCCATGTGGTGGATCAGCTGGTTGTTTTCCCCAAAGCAAATCTCTGAGATTTTCAGCTGCTTCTACAATGACTCCCACTTCTGGGGTGACGCACACAATCTCCATATAGGATGGCCAAGCAGCAAATCAACTAGTTCTCCTTCCCAATAGCCATTTTTTGAAATGTTAAGTAAAGTGAGGCATAATGGGGAGGAAGAAGATGGGCACTGGGCTGGGAATCAGGTCCAAAGCCTGTGGGATGGGTGGGATGGGAGGAAGATAGGCAGGGGGTGCTGCAGCATTCTTGTGGTGTGTTGTGAGTATGGGTGGATTGCCAAACATCAGAATCTTATCTGAGTGTCTGCAGGGATGCTTCAGGGTTGTAACTTCAGCTATATAAGGCCTTTTGTTCAATGCCATCATAATTTTGAAGTCACTGAATGAATGGTCATAAGTTAAGGACTATCGTATTTTATATGGTTGTTTTCTACTCCCTACCCTGGCATCTTTTACTAATTCATTCAGTAATGAAATCATTTATGCTCTTACATTCTCTCCATTGCCATGTACCGTATTTTCCGGCGTATAAGACAACTGGGCGTATAAGACAACCCCCTACATTTCCTGTTAAATTATAGGGTTTGGGCTATACTCGCCGTATAAGACTACCCCTCTTCCAACGCACACCAAATAAAAATTAAAAAACATCCGATTTGATTTTAATATGGTAATTTTAATTCAAATGCTTATGACATGCAGGTGCTTAGTAGGAAAACTGTCACTTATAAACATAAGACTGTTTGTCATCAAACGTGTAAACATAAAACAGTGCAAGTGGATTAAACTATAATAATAATAATAATAATAATAATAATAATAATAATAATAATAATAATAATAATAATAATAATAAGTTGGAAGGGACCTTGGAGGTCATCTAGTCCAACCCCCTGCTAAGGCAGGAAACCCTATACCATTTCAGACAAATGGCTGGCCAGTCTCTTCTTAAAAACTTCCAGTGTTGGAGCATTCACCACTTCTGGAGGCAGGTTGTTCCACTGGTTAATTGTTCTAACTGTCAGGAAGTTTCTCCTTAGTTCTAGGTTGCTTCTCTCCTTGACTAGTTTCCATCCATTGCTTCTTGTCCTGCTTTCAGGTGCTTTGGAGAATAGCTTGGCTCCCTCTTCTTTGTGGCAGCCCCTGAGATATTGGATCCATGCTATCATGTCACCCCTCACCCTTCTCTTTGTTAAACTACACATACCCAATTCCAGCAACCGTTCCCTATTTTCCTAATTCACTTTTTCACTTTTCCTAATTCACTCTAAAGCTTTCCCTGCGCAGAGCCTTAAGTAAAACCAGCTGCCTGCAATTAGTGCAGGTTCGCATCCCACCAGGCTCAAGGTTGACTCAGCTTTTCATCCTTCCAAGGTAGGTAAAATGAGGACCCAGATTGTTGGGGGCAATAAGCTGACTTTGTAATAATGCTGCTTGGGGTGTGTGTGTGTGAAAGCCCTAATAAACAGGCATATACACAGAATGAAGGCTATTGCTAAGCACATTGATTTGTGCTTTAAATTGTAAGCCACCCTGAGTCTTCGGAGAAGGGCAGGATATAAATGGGATTTTTTTAAAAAAAGACCAAATGGGAGATCCGCTCCAGGTTTTCCAGCCCGCCTGCCCAGTTCCTGAGTCAAATGTGTCCTTAGAGCTAAGCCGCTGCTCTGGCTGCTGCCTTCCCCACCTGCCTTTCAAGTTGGGATATACTACAGCTGGTCTTCAACTTTAGAAGGAAAGACGCCAAGACCCCAGCCTGTAAAAAATCACAGACTGCAGCTTCTTCTCCAATTGGTCCCGCTTTCCCTGCGCAGACTAAATGGCAGATCCGCTCCAGGTTTTCCAGCCAGCCCTGTCCCTAAATTTTCAGCACCCGGCATATAAGACGACCCCTGACTTTTGAGAAGATTTTCATGGGTTAAAAAGTAGTCTTATACGCCGGAATCTACGGTATACTAATATACTATATTGCTAAGCACATTGATTTGTGCTTAGATTGTAAGCCGCCCTGAGTCTTCGGAGAAGGGTGGGATATAAATGGGATTAAAATAAAAAATAAAATAAATATACAGGTGAATAAATTTTACTCTTAAACTATACATTTAAAACAGACATTTTTCTAAGCAGATACCTGCCAGTCATTCTTTCTTACTTTCAGCTCAGCCATTATCTTGTCTTGCTTCCATTTATGTTTTTATGTCACCCAGCATAATTATTATTTTATATTCATTAAGAACATATTTTCTTTTATTATCACCATTTACTATACCATAATTATACACACACACATGGCATAGCAATCTTATCTTAGCAATCACACACGGTTTAGCAATCTAACAAAACTTAAATCTTTTCCCCCTCTGCCAGTGATACTGTATAGGCAAAATGGGAAATATTTTGAAAAAAGGCTCCTTAATTTTCTTTGTGTATGGACAATGTATAGATTGTGAATCTTGTCATGATTAACTGCTTGATAATATCTTTATTTATTTGATTTTTATTGTTTTTATTGTTTTTGAAACAACACAGACAGTGAAATCACATAATACTCTTTCCTCCTCCTGTTTTCCTCTCAATAACAACTCCATGAGTTGTTTGGTGTACAACTAGTTTGCATCTATATTGTGACTGTGTAAAATTTTGGAGGCAAAACTGAGAGAAAAATGTAACAAATTCCTAATCCAGCCACTTCAAAAATAACTCCGATATGAATTTGCCCATTTTCTAGCAAAACAATGCAACATCTATTTTTAATAAATTGATAACAAAATGTATGTGAAATAGAAGAAATTTCAGGCCACTTCGTCTGCATGCCTTTTCTGCATGAAATGATGGGAGCTATTATTAAAGACAGAATAAAGTAAAGAAGGTGTCATGGTTCCAAAAGGTGATACCGATTAAAGCAAAGCTTGGTGGCTTGAGTTTTCCTCTAAGAACATGTTTATTGGTTACAAAGTATCGACATGGTCAAAAGTGAAACCAAGACTAAAGTTCCCTCCAAAAAGTAACAGTATTACAAAATTAAACTCCCCACCCCATAGCCTATGCAATCAATTAGGTTTCCCAGCAAAATAGTTTGGTGGGCTTTCTACCATTAGGTTCAAGCCCCCAGTTTAGGGAACAGAAATTACTTAGGTTCCCACGGGACAAAGAATTTTTTAGGCTAGCATAGAATTTCCCATTCCTCCCCCCAATCTTCTGGCAACAAAAACGAGCAAGATGGCTTCAGCGAGGTTTGTTGCAGAGTTGCCAGAAGGATATGCAAGAGTTCTAATTGCAATACTATCTCTTCTCTCAAAAGCCTTTTCTAAAGCTAGTATATAGACAACCATGATGCAATAACTTGGGCTTTTAGAAGGCTTTTGACAAATCCTTCACCAGTAGCTATAGGATAAGAAAACAGATATTTTTTGCAGATTTTAAATGGTTAAAAAACAGGAAGTAGACAGCAGGGAGCAATATTTATTTTCTCACTGTGCTTACAGGGATTAGGATTGAAATCAATGCTGTTATATTGTTTACTAGGAAAAAAAAAGCTGAGGTAGATCAGTCTGGAGATAAGGTTTGCTTCTGATACTCCTTCAGGTGGGGGAGAGGTTATACATACCGGCCACCCAGAGGATCAATTTCATGCAGTTGTGCCATGGTACAAAATCAGCAGGACATTTTGGGTTGGTAAAAACCTTACATTTAACTAAAAGGCAATTTTGGTGGCCATCCATGAAAAAGGACATAGAAAGCTATGGGGCCAGCTGCCAAACATGCATGATGGCTAAGAGGCTGCAAGGAAAGTCGCCTGGACTGTTACAACAAGTGGCGAATCCCTCAGCCCCCTGAGAAGAAATGGACTTTATAGTGGAATTACCAGAAAGCAACAGGAATGCTGTCATCTGGGGGGTTACAGATCTGTTTTCTAAACAGGTGCACTTTATCCCTTGGCAAAAGATTCCCACCACAAAAATCTTAGCGAAACTATTCATGCAGCACATGTACAGACTGCATGGAGCACCTCAACACATCATATCTGATAGGGGAGTGCAATTTACATTAAAGTTTTGGAAGGAATTTTTATCCCTCTTAGGAACTACTCAGGGACTAACTTCTAGTCATCATCCTCAGGGGAACGGTCAATCAGAATGCAGGAACTCTGTACTTGAGCAATACTTAAATTGCTTTATTAATTTCCAACAATCAAATTGGATGGACCTATTCCCTTTTGCAGAAGTTGCTTACAATAACGCAGTCCACTCTAGCATAGGCTACACTCCTTTTCAAATAGCCATCGGTCAAAGTTTCAATCTGATGACAGAACTAATCCCAACCCAATCAGAAATCACATCGCTGAAAGAATGGATGGCAAAGCACCTGGCCAATCATTAGGAAAGCTTTAGATGGGGCTAGGCAAGCATACAAAGCACAGGCAGACAAAAAGAGAGTCGATCCCACACCATTCAGGGTAGGAGAAATGGTATATCTATCTACAAAATACCTAAAATCCCTACAGCCCTGTAAAAAACTTGGAGCAAAATATATAGGACCTTTTCCAATTAAAAGAATCATAAACCAAGTAACAGTGGAATTAGAACTACCCCAAAACATCCAAACTTTCTCTGCAGTTTGCTAAAAAGGGAAACACAGTCACCCTTACAGCCAAAACTCCCACCCCCACCCCCTCCAATCATGGTTGAAGGAGAACAACACTTCAAAGTCAAATAAATTCTAGATTTTAGAAAGTATTATGGGGGTATTCAATACTTAGTAGCTTGGAAACACCTTCCCTCCTCAGAAAACGAGTGGGTCAATAAATACCACACCAGAGCACCGAAGCTGCTAAGGAAGTTTCATACAGAATATCCCAACAAGCCAGGCTAACATTTATAATTTTGTCTCCTCTACAGGTGGATCTCTCCCATCTTTAACGGGAGCAGGATGTCAGAATCCATTTATATTTCATTTCTAACTATCTTTTCTGTGCAAACCCAAATCTGTCTCTCACACACACTCCCGGATTCTGTCATTCCCAAGGAAGAGAGGAACAAGCATGGGTTTTTATTGCTTTCACTTCCTTCCTCAAATGTAACCTTTTGTTTATTCCGCCTGCCTGCTATCCATCACAATAAGATCAATTACTATCTCACTAGGCATTTTCCCTTTCATCTTATGGGTAGCTAAGAAAGGGGGTGGAATGAAACCCTCCAGAATCTGGTTTGTTTCTCCGGATGGAATATGAGGGGGTGGAAATGATTCTGCTATGAATGGATTGATGTTTCTCCTCTTCCCATGAGGGGCTTACCACTTGGAACATGGTTGATCCGGAACTGACCGAATGAACTGTGGGGTGGGGCTTGCTTGGGGACATTAAAAAATATCAATCTGTAAAGGGATTTCTCAGATCCTGTCTATTATACCCACTATCTTCTATTTCTTAGTAAAAGTTCCTGCTTGGACAACCTTGTCTCCAAGAGTCCTTCTTTCTTAAGATGTGGATTGAAGTGGGTTCTGACAGCCACATTAGTTTTTAAAAAAGACAATTAGAATATTTATATGATTTTCAAAGGTTTTTTTAATTTTAAAAATATCTGCTCTCAAAAGATTAGTTAACTCTCCAAGTACATGATATGTTAATATTATACTAGCATTAATATAAATATAATTTTTCCATTTTAGAATTTATAATTAATTCTATGTTAATGACTTTTCAAATGCTTGAAAAATGAATATGCAATCATTCTAAAATTACTAAATATTACTAATATTATTAAATATTCAGTTTTAAACAGGAAGCCATTTATATTTTGAGAGGTTAAATATTTCAGTTTTCTCTCTCTTTCCCCCTAAACTAACCAATAGTAGCATTTGAGGCTATGTTTGTATATAGGCTTTATTTAACAATCATAGTTAATTTACTTTTTTGTCTCCATCCAGACATGAGGACATAATTAAACAAAACCAGATAATTTGTTATTCATTTGCTAGCAAAGATGGGCTCATAGAACTGTAATAACAGTATTTACTCTTAAGTGCTATAGCCAAGTATAATTTGGCTAAGAAGAAAATTTGATTGAACTGTCAGGACAAAAACACTATTTCCTGCTGTTACTCGAAATGCTGTAACCAAGTTCAATACTAAGCTGACATTTGAAATGAAGATTCTTGCTGCAGTTTGAAATTAAAATTCTTGATGCTGAATAATTAACATTCTAATTACAGGATAAAGCAAAGATCTTTCACGTTTTGCTACAAAAACTACATGTAAATATAAAACATTGATGCTTATGTGTTCCTAAAAGAATCCAATATATCAGACATGTCAAACACAAGGACCGGGGACCAGATCCAGCCCTCGAAGTGGTTTCATGCGGCCCGCGAAGCCATCCTGGAAACAGTGAGGGAACGGCCCCCACTGCCTTGGCCCTGGCCCAGAGACCCTCCTTCTGGCAGAGACCCTCAGATCTGTCCCACTCCTGCCCAGGCCCCCATAGGCACCCTTGATGTGAACGATGTACAGCTGGCCACGCCCACCCAGTAGGCCATATGCACTCTAGCCACGCCTGCCCAGTAGGCCACGCCCACCCAGGCCATATCCACCCGGCCCCCTGAGGGCAACCGCAATGCTGATGTGGCCCTCAATGAAATTGAGTTTGACACCCCTGCAATATATGATAGAAAAGTGGGGTGGTAATATTTCTACTTTGACAGGCTGAGATGTTTAGCCAAATGATGAAATAATAATAATAATAAAAAACATTAATAGGAGGAGAGGCATGCACATCCCTTCAGATCACTACCAATTCCTAGCAATTGCCTGTACTAGTCTGCAATTTTCAGAAGCAACTTGCAATTGACTTCTCTTCGTAGGAATGAGTGACTGGCCCAAGGTCACACAAATGGCTTTGTGCTAAAATAGGATAATTCAGAGTCTCTGATGTCTTAACCACTATGCCAATTGGCTCTCATTAATAGAGATAAATTATCAAAAAGCTAACAGGTAAATCTGGTAAGAAAACAGGAACAGAAAAATGGGATTGATTTAGATCTCAAGATGGAATCTGTAAAGTCATGAAGCATGCAAGAAGTTGGTTAGAGAATATTGAGAAGAAATTGAGAAGTTGTGTCAATGTAAAAATGTATAATGTCTTTTGGGAAAAATTATAGAAAGAGTACAATAAAAATATAGTGTGGATTGATGATACAAGACAGAGAAGGTCAAAGGATATTGTGACTGACATACAGTTACAGTAGGAACTCTGTCCTGTTGAAATCAAACTAAGGCTGCAGATCTGAACCCATATTAAATCTTAGAGAGCTATTAATTTTATTCATTTGTCCATTTATATCTCACAATTCTTCCAAGCAGTACATAACAATATATATGGTTATGAACTTCTTTCACCTATTTTATTTTTACAAGTTTGTAAAGTAGATAATTGAGCAACAATATCTGTGTTCACATATTTTATTAAGCCAACTCTATAATATACCAAAGGCATAATATCTCCTTTCATATGCAGTATTATACATAATGAAAACAAAGTATATATGACTTAGAGCAATGATTGGACCCAGGCAGTTTCAGTCTCAAGGTCACTCAAATGGCCATAAATGAATGAGCATGTCCTACTGTAGTTCTGCACACTGCCGCTATACAGCATTGGCTCTAAATACCTAAATAGCTGTAACTGTATTAATTTTTTCTTCTTCTATTCAACTTTGTTTGATTCATGAACAAATTTCTACAGTTTTCTTGGCAAGATTTTCATAAGTGGTTTGCCATTTTCTCCTTCCTGAGGCCAAGAGAAAGTGACTGGCTCAATATATTAACTACTACACCAAATTGATTTTCAACTATATTTATACAAATGTACAGATACATACAAATGGTCTACAAAATCTGTACTGTTCTCCAGGGTTAGTCTGCATCAGATACACCTATATAAAATGTCACAAATAAATTGAAATGTGTTTGAATTTTAAAAAAAAAATTCTAGAAATCCTGTATTATGGCTATTCAGCCATTTTCACATATGTTATCTCCAATTCTTGATTAGTTCGAACATATTAAAAAAACAGCAAGGTGTACTGAAAGTAGAAGCATTAGCAAGATACAAGTTCAATTTCTTCATATAGTTATATAGAATAAAAGCTTGAACTTGAGTCTCATCTTGGCCTATAGTTTAATTTATCATTCAAAGGTTTCTATAAATGTACTTTTGGCTTTGGGAAATAAAGAAAAGGAAAAAGAAACAAGCACTCTCCAAAATACAGTGAATGGAAAATCTACAACGCAGCCAAATTCTTGGTTTGCTCAATAGTTATGCTTGCTGTTAATTCTTCCACTTTGTTAAACTCCATTCTTGTTTCCTGCTCTCCTTTTCTTGTTTTTTGGCATAGATTTTACCTGCCCTAGGCAACTTGAATGGCATGTTTAATCTTTTCAGTCAGGTTGCCATGGAACTGTGAAAAACTATGCAGTTCTTCAGAATTAAATAGATATTCTCGGATGTGTCATTGCAATAAAAATATTGTTCTCATTTCTAAAAGCCTTCCACATATTGCAATGAGTGTGAAGATTTTTTTTCAAAAGAAGAGCAGATAGATTAACATTTACTAATTTAAATGTATTAATTATTACACAATAGGCACCCAAGCCAAACTTTTGGCTCTTTCATCTTCAATAAATTAGTTAAAATTTATGGTGTGTGTGTGTGTGTGTGTGTGTGTGTGTGTGTGTGTGTGTGTGTGTGAACAAAAGGATTCATCATGGATTTTTATCTTAGTTTTTCTTGGAGATACCAATTTTTATTTTAGTAACAGAAAATTAGCAATTACCTGCTAGTTTAATATTATTAAATAATAAAACAATAAATATTAAACAATAATATAATTTATTATGTCATTCTGAGGACTGTAGTAGACCCATAGAATAGTAAGATATAATTCTGCCATCTGCATTTAAAAGATAAGGTATACTCTTGTCCCTTGTTGTCTTGCTTCCTTTGCTATCACTTAGTGCAAATTCTAGGCTATTTAAGTATGATTAACACAAATATGGTGGTACTTTATCTCTACCCTGTTTAAATGTTTGATTTTAAAGAAAACCATTCTTTAATAAAAGGAACAAGTATTAAGTGATAAGCTATATAAAATACACATAGTGCAAAATATTCTGCACTAGAATTCTGCTGTTCTGCTATTTAATAGATTCCCTTCCTAAAAATATTTGATCTGGTTCTATAGCTGGCGCCAGAGTTCTATGGCCTTTCGGTGTTGGGTGACTTCAATTTACATGATTTCAGGACTGGTTTGAACAAAGCTTGGGAGTTTATAACTTTCAGGAGGATAAGGGGCATGTCTCAATACATACATAATACATAAAAGAGGTGAAACTTTTGAGCTAATTCTTTTTCCTCAGAACAAATGGGTGTTGATCAGATCACTTTCTGGTCCCAATAAGACTGATGGCCACCCACATCTTCCATAGTAAAAAAAGAACAAATTAGAATGATCTGCCTCAGGTACTTTATAGGTCTGGATAGTGTCCTGAAGCTATTTGTGGAAACTTATTTTTCAGTGATCTTGCAAGTAGTCTGTTGAGTCTTTCT